>NC_081359.1:86301837-86916837 GCF_030684315.1 Stegostoma tigrinum | reverse complement strand
AATGCCCTTGAGAGCTGATGATCATGTTCAAAAACATGTTCTGCAACAAAGTTAGCATCTAGAACTTACTGTCAAAAGTCCGCTACAGTGTATCTAAAATACTGCAGTATCTGTGTTCTGTAACTTTTAGCAAATCTAAAATGCTTTGAAGTAACTTCACAGAAAACTGTTAGAGTATTGTGTGTACATTAGTTGCTATTACTTTGCAGAAAGCTTCAGATAGTTCTGTTTATTCCTTGATAAAGTTCCCACTTGCTCTGCTCAATTACTGTCAGTGTGTGTCAAAGCTCACTCCATTTCCCAGTGTGTTGTTGTAATACATGCCAAAGCAAACATGCTTTATAATACTCCATTTCAAAGAAAAACCAAGGGACCCCTGCACAGAAACAGTCAGAGTAATTTGTGAAATCTCCAGTGAACTGCCGTGTTGCTGATTCCGTCAAGTGTAGCATCCAAAACCTTTGAGATAAACACATTAGTTGGGCACATTGCAGGACACATTTGTGGTCTGATCACAGTTTATTTTTGCCATTTTTAATTAAGGCTCACAAATGTTGCTAGGATTTTGTAAATTTTTTGCCATTTTTAATTAAGGCTCACAAATGTTGCTAGGATTTTGTAAATTTTTTTAGGCACAAATGTTGCTGAAAAGAGCGGCATGCTGTTGAAGTTTTTCATCTTGCACCATCAGGACAGAATTTCAAGAATGCCAATTTTCAAAGCAGACAATGGTTTTAAACTGCATAGGATAGCAGTACTGATTGGTTGAAGTGTTGCCATGAAGAATGCATGAAGAAACCATTATCATTTAACTGTTTTTTAAATTACAAAACAGTCAAGTTGATTCTGATTGGTTGAGATATTATCACGGGGATGCACAAGGGATCAATTGTCCTCCCAAACTTTTCTTTGAAAAGAAGGGTCTGAGGAAGGGTCACCGGACCCAAAATGTTAACTCTGATTTGTCTTCACAAATGCTGCCAGGCCTGTGGAGCTTTTCTAGAAACTTCTGATTTTGTTCAAGTTCTTTGTTCCTTCTTTACCATCAGAATGTAAAGGGAAACAAATTATATTCGAGCACAAAGGTATTTTCCTAAAAAAACAGAGGATGTGTTTGTATGAAAGGGGACGAATAAAATGTATTGGTGCTGCTTACACTAAATGTCAAGTTCATTTTCACTATTCTGCTTTGTAAGTTCAAACAATAATATTTTGGGTTAGAACATAGAACGTAGAACAGTACAGCACAGTTTAGGCCCTTCAGCCCATGATGTTGTGCCGACCTATTAACCTAATCTAAGATCAAACCGCCCTGCATGTCTTTCATTTTGCTATCATCCACGTGCCTATCCAAAAGTCGTTTAAATGTCCCTAATGGATCCAACTTCATTACCACTGCTGGCAGTGCATTCTACACACCCACCTCTCTCTGTGTAAAGAAACTACCTCTGATACCTCCCCTATACCTTCCTCCAATTACCTTAAAATTATGCCCCCTCATAACTGCCATTTTCGCCCTGGAAAAAGGACTCTGTCTATCCACTCTATCTATGCCTGTCATCATTTGTACACCTATGTCAAATCACTTCTCATCCTTCTTCACTCCAATGAGAAAAGCCCTAGCTCACCTAACCTTCCCTCATAAGACCGTCTCTCCAGTCCAGGCAGCATCTTAGTAAATCTCCACTGCATGCTGTCTAAAGCTTCCACATCCTTCCAAAAATGAGGCGACCAGAACTGAACGCAGTATTCCACGTGTGTCCTAACCAGGGTTTTATAGAGCTGCAGTATAAACACAGAGATGAATCGTGGCTCTTAAACTCAATTCCCCTGCCAATGAAATCCAACACACCATACGCCTTCTTAACAACCCCATTAACTTGGGTTGCAACTTTGAGGGATCTATGGTTGTGGACTACAATATCCTTTTGTTACTCCACACTGCCAATAATCCTGCCATTTCCCCTGTATTCTGCATTCAAACTTAACCTTCCAAAATGAATCACTTCATGCTTTTCTGGTTTGAATTCCATCTGCCACTTCTTTGCCCAGCTCTGCTTTCTGTCAATGTCCTGTTGCAACCTTCAACAGCCCTCCACACTATCCACAACTCCACCATCCTGTGTCATTGGGAAACTTACTAATCCACCTGCCACTTCCTCATCCAAGTCATTTATAAAGATCACAAAGAGCAGAGGTGCCAGAACAGATCCCTGTGGAACACCACTGTTCTTCGAGCTCCAGACTGAATACTTTTCATCTACTACCACCTTCTGTCTTCTATTGGACAGCCAATTCTGTATCCGCCCAGCCAAATGTCCCTGGATCTCATGCCTCTTTACTTTCTGAATGAGCCTACCATGGGGAACCTTATCAAATGCCTTGCTAAAATCCATATACAGCACATCAACTGCTCTACCTTCATCAATGTGTTTTGTCACATCCTCAAATAATTCAGTAAGGCTTGTGAGGATTGACCTGTCTCACACAAAGCCATGCTGACTATTTCTAATCAAACTGTGCTTTTCCAAATAATCATAAATACAATCTCTCACAATCATTTTTGATAATTTGCCCACCACAGAAGTAAGAATGACTTGTCTGTAATTCCAAGGGTTATACCTATTGCCTTTTTTGAACAAAGGAATAACATTTGCCACCCTCCAATCATCTGATACTACTCCAGTGGACAGTGAGGATGCAAAGATCATCGCCAAAGGCTCAGCAGCGTCTTCCCTTGCTTCCTGTAGTAACCTTGGGTATATACCATCTGGCCCAGGGGACTAATCGACCTTCATGTTTTTCAAAATTTCTAGCACATCCTCCTTCCTAACATCAGCCTGTTATGCACCTGATAATTATTCTATAGCCTATAATTATGCACCTTGTACCTCAATCTGCCACTCTGTTCCACAAAATTCTGTGGTGCCTAAAGTACTTTTGGTTTTCTCTATGGTGGCTATGCATGGTGCTTTATTCAACTTCCTTTTTGTTACACTTTTCTTCTTTCGATTGCCTAAATCCTGACTTTGGTATCCAATTGAAAAATCATTCCTCCACTTGGTATGTGATTAATACAAGTAAAGTTGAGATCTTTGCTTTAAAGTGATTGTGCACTGAATATATTTGACCTCCTATGGTCCAGCACAAGCCTCAATCCCCAAGGTACCATATCAGGGATATTCATAGGTGTGTTATCTTCAGCCACGACACCTGCTCCTCTAAATTTTAGATACAGTGGAATTGAATTACCTGATGATTGATGTGTCACACTAAAAAATATAAATGTTGCTGTCCACTGTGTTGATGTTAAGGTAAATGATAGACTTCAAAATCCAATTCTGTCATTGAACGTTAAGGATTCTTCACAACACTTCTTGTACCTTCGAGTAATTCCAACAGAAGTAGCAGCTTTGTATTAAATACAGTTCAAATACAGTTGAAATCAATGTATTGTAGGGCATGCATAGGCAAATTTATACTCTACATCTGACCTGCTGGGGAAGCAGACCTCTGTTAAATCATAACAATGTGAGAGTAAAATTGCACCTGGACTAATCCAATTTGGTAAGACTAGTCCCTAGGTACAGTTCCGACATTTGTCATGGTTCCACACAGGATACCTAATTAAGCTCCCAGATGAGGAGGTGTGAATTGGCTCCTCTTGGTTATTCACCTTCTATCTCCGTTAATCAAAGCAAGGTTAATTTTAAAACTAACCCTTTCTTTTGTGAAAAACTTTCTCCCAGACCTAGTGAATATACATTTTAAAACGAATCCATTTAACCAGGCTTTCTTGAATTAGTGAAAGGAGTGAGTTTAACAATTACTAAAAGCAAAAAGAAACAGTTATGCAATACACAAACACACTGATTAAAAATAAGAGGTGAGTCCACAAACATACAGGTTAAGAAAAGAGATCAATCTCTGAATTGTTCTTGAACAGCAGAGAGTTGCATGTTGCAGCTGTTGCCGTGGATGTTACCGGTAGCGCTGACATTGATCATTTGAACAGTCAATTTCAGATTCTGTTTGTCCTGACTGCTTTTGGCAGGGGCTGACTGGCAACACTCACATTCAGTCCTGTGGAAGGGCCACTGGGCCCAAAACGTTAACTCTGGTTTCTCCTCCACAGATGCTGCCAGACCTGCTGAGCTTTTCCAGCAACTTTTTTTTCCCTGATTTACAGCAGCCGCAGTTCTTTTGGATTTTACTCACAATGAGTATTTTTTTCTGTTCTTTACCTGCAGTGCAGGAGTATCTAAATGGCTGTTCTCAGTGCTGTGAGCCTCACAACACTCTAGTCCGCACACTAAATTATCAGACTAACAACACACAGACCATGGTTGACTTTTAACCTCTGAACCCTGTGGATTATGCAAAGATGAAAACTCCAAGTACATCTCTTAGTGAGATTGTTGTCTTTTTTACTGTCGTGTTCACAACCTATGATACTCCCAGGGAAATACTAGTTTAGTTTGTAGTGCTTTTTTTAGCTTTTGAAGCTTCTTTGACATACCAGAGCCTCTCTCCAGGCACACATTGAATTCACATCTGCAGTCAATTTTTATGTATGTCCTTTTTTTAAGTAAAGGCATATCATAATTAAATTTCAATATGCCCAGAAGTGATCCAGAGTTATGGTTTGTGGGCAAGACTTGTTCATACTTTAGTATTAAATTCATTAAACTATTCTTTTCAGACTTGTACTGTTACATCATTTCTACAGTTTTAAGAGGCGCATACAAACATTTGGTGTCAAAATTGTGTTGCAAAAATATCGGTGATAACGTATTCGTACGTTATTATAAATTTCTGTAATCACATTAATTTAGCAAACGTGTTACTCGAAGTTATTTACTCATTCATTCAGTCAAATGTATAGGCAAAGGAATTTCCTACGACTCAGTAATGCATTTGTCCCATTTCATAATTTTAGATTTTATTGTGAAGGGATGGAAAATCTTGGTGCAAAGTGTTAAAAATGCTATAGTTGAGCTAAACCTGTCTCTAATGGGATTAAGTACATAGAACAACAATCATGATAGGGACAGATTAAGTTTTAGGTGAGGCACCCAGATCAGCAACAACAACAATTAATGACTTAATTGTGTCTTTAATGTACAAAAATGCACAGAGGTGCTTCATGGGAGAGCTATTGACAAAATTTGAAAACTGAGCCAAATAACAAAATATTTGACCCAAAGCCAAGTTCAGTGAATGCTTGAAATCAAAATAGAAAATGTTGGATACATTTTACAGGTTTGACATCATCTGTGGAGAGAGATGCAGATTTAATCTTTCAGGTTATGATCTTTTATCTGATAATACAAATGTGAAGGACCAATGAAACTGCACAAGGCCAAACTGAATTGGAGTTCTGATGTTGTTCTGCTGTCAAGCAATTTTATGAGATGTGGCATTGTGACATGTTAGTGATAGAAGTGCTGGCAATGAGCAGATTACTAATATCATTTAGTAGTAATTGTAAAGTATATTCATACATTTTTCTGATCCAGCTGAAGTTATTCATTCTTCTTCCCTTTGATCAGGAATTTCCCTTGGTGTTAAAAGCCCACAGATGTGCCACACCATGCACACGGTATAGGTTACCATGAACGCACGCATGCAGATACAGATTCATGCATTCACTAAAATTCTGATGAAACACATAATTATATTCCAAAATAGACAGATCAGTAGAGTCTTTGCTCTAAATATAGCCTTAGATACCAAGGTGTAGAGCTGGATGGACACAGCAGGCCAAGCAGCGTCAGAGGAGCAGGAAGGCTGATGTTTTGGGCCTAAACCCTTCTTCTTCAGCTCTACACGTTGTTATCTCAGCGTCTCCAGCATCTGCAGTTCCCACTATCTTTAATTATAACTTTGTCAGGTTATCAAAAAACATGAGGACCTGTTGTGCCTCTCACAATTTTGGCATTCAGACAAAAGATAGAATCTAGCAGGAGATTGAAGAGGCCTAATCTCAATATTTGGCAGGGTGACAGAGAGGAGGGAGAAACTGATGAAGATTTCCAATAAGCAGTAAAACCTGAACACTTGTCATGAATTGGTATGACATTCACAGAAGTGGTTAGTCTCTTCAGCACATCCAGAACTGATTTATATTGAATAGACCTCTGTATAATGGAAAATATTTCCCTTCATCAACCAACCTATTGCCATCTTACTGTATCCCCACACAAATGAACTATCAAGGAGTGTTTTATAAACTCTGCTATTTTAGTTCTCACTGGCAGATCTTACAAACCACCAACAAATACAGTGTGGAAACAGGCCATTCAGTCCAACAAAGTCCACGCTGACTCTCCAAAGAACATCCCACCCAGACTCACCCTTCTCTCCTATCCCTCCCTGCATTTCCTATGGCTAATCCACCTAGCCCACACATCCCTGGACACAAGGAGTAATTTAGCGTGGCCAATCCACCTAACTTGCACATCTTTGGACTGTAGGAGGAAACCAGAGCACCCAGAGAAAATTCACACAGACACAGGGAGAATGTGCAAACTCCACATAGGCAGTCGCCTGAGGGTGGAATTGGAACTGGGTGCCTGGCACTGTGAGGCAGCAGTGCTAACCACCGAGCCACTTACCATCCCTATTGAGCCTAATCAACTCTGTCTTCTAGTTGCACTCTCAGTGGAAGCAATACTAGTGGTAGACTCCTAATCCCAGTAGAGTGCTTTCTCAGATGGACATGACTTGTTCATTGAACCTCTATGTAAGATGAAACAATTACAGTGTAGCTTAGCAAAATAATCATGAACTATTAATTATTTTCTGCTACCCAAGCAATTAATGAAACTGCTATGAACAATATATATTGTTAATGCAACTAATTTAATTGCCAGTTAAAACAGAAATCAATGTCTTTATTGCATGGTTCTTTTGTTACTTTCCAGAAACAAAATTAATCATTTGTGAGCATGAAACAAACCAGTATATGGATTAAAACAAAGAGAATTTACTTTCCATTTCATGGACACATTTCAAATTTTACCAAGCAATCTTGACAAGGAACTACACTTTCTAGCTCCCCCTCTCTCCCTATTTATTTCAGAACCGTCTCCCCACCCGCCTCTCTGATGAAGGGTCTAGGCCCGAAACATCAGCTTTTGTGCTCCTGAGATGCTGCTTGGCCTGCTGTGTTCATCCAGCTCCACACTTTGTTATCTTACACTTTCTAGCATGCTGGAAGTGAGGATTCATTTAAGAGGAGTTCAAAATAAACATTAGCAGTCCCTAGCAATAAAGGATGTCATATGTGTAGCAAGAGATAAATTGTAGACATTAGTAAAATAACTTAGATACACAGAACTATTAAATCTCCATACAATCGGTGAGTGCTGATGCAGTATTAGATTAACAACGTGTGAACAGTACTTGCTAACACTCCCGTTTAAACTTTAGTGACCAATCAGTTTTTTTTTATTGTGTAAAGTAAAACACAAATATTAAACTACTTATGATAGTGGTAAAAATAGGTTATCAATTTTCAACTTCCATCATCTGATTTTAATACTGGTACCTTACGTGGATGAATGTGCTTTTAGCGAAAAGAAAAACACTGGTTTAGGATAACTGCAGTCTTCACTTTAACCAAAGGAGCTAGCTCTAAACAGCAGTAAATAAGATTCAGCCTGAACTGAAATTAAAAGTCATCATTCAAAATTACTGAGACCAGTCATTCAGGTCTATGCCTCCTGTTTACCTTATACCTTTCTAAAGTTCTGCATATTGGGGTGAAAGTCACTTGTAGATTGTCTGACTTGAGAAGAAAATGAAGGCAGGCAAGGGAATATACAAAGGAACCATTTCTGGCAACAACAGTTTGGGCAGAATAGAAGGACAAATGATGGGTTTGTAACAGCAGAATTGTAAGCCTTATAGTCTACTCTCTGAGGCCTCCTCTCTTTCTTTCCCAGCCTCTCACAGAAGAGCACCTAGTAATAAAGCAAATTTGTTAAACATCCGTTCATTAACAATTCAAGGATACTTGCAAATTTTGCATATGCTAAGTATACAAGACACCAATTAAACAACAAAAAACCCAAAGAACTGTGGATGCTGGAAATCAGAAAGCAAAACAGAAATTTCTGGGAAAACTCAGCAGGTCTGGCAGCATTTGTGAAGAAAAAGCAGATTTAACATTTTGGGGCCAGTGAACCTTCTTCAGCTTTTTTTGTTTTTGTTTCTGATTTCCAGCACCCATAGTTCTTTGGGTTCTTTTATTCAGTGTGTACCTCATTGCCACATCTCTTTTAGGTATGCCCACCTTAAAGAAATTATGCTTCTCTTTCGGACAGGATTTCTGTTCAAATTTCTTTTTCTCCAGTTTACAGACATTACTTTCACTGTCGGTCCCATTGTTTGACAATGTATTTGCCAAAACCTGCTTCCACAGCTACATCACATTCCTCAGTGACTTCCCCAGCTCAGGCACATCCCACATGGATTCTAATGTTTCATCCTTCATGTTTTGGTTCCACCTAGGATCATCACAGATCTTTCTGTGACATGCAACCCTTCTCAGATAGCTGCTCTTGCTGCATTCTAAGATCCACACTTAGTGCCACATGCTGCCATTGCACACTCTAGGCTAGTCTCTTTATCAGCACCACCTCACACTAGCTCAGGCATGTCCCCAAGTTTCATTTCATCCTCCAGTTCATTCAATGTTCTAACAGGTCTGAAGAAGAATCACTGGACTTGAAACATTAACTCTGCTTTCACTCCAATGATATTACAGACCAGCTGAGTTTTCCCAGTAATTTCCATTTTTGTTATCAATTAAACAACCATGGACTGAGGTTAAAACTTAATACCTCAATTACTGTGAGGGCTTTTCAAACAGCCCATCCGTGCTTTTCCTTTTTGCAGTCGACATTCTTCCTTCTCTAAACTTTAAAACTGTGTTTGTGTACGTGTTTCATGTCAAATATTGTTTTCCTCAAAGTAGGTAAACAACAAAATTCTTTCATTCAGGAAAGTCTTGGAATTTTTTCCTTAATTTTGATGAGTACCATGTTTTAATCAACATGTGACATACCTGTGTGCTAAAAATAGCTTAAAATCTTTCTTATAGCCAATCAACAAGGTTAAAAGAAGAAAATTGATAAACCCCTGCATACCTGGTCATAATGATAGCTTTTAGGAAACAAAGTTTGGAAGATGTGATTTTTCAGTTGAATGCTAATTGTTTGCAACCTGAGTTATCCTTTAAGAAAATATTTGGCAGATTTATATTTCATTTCTGCAGCACAAAGTGTTACAGTGTGGAAAGTTAATTTTAGGAAAGATGCAATAAACTGAAGCCTAATTCACTCTAGATTGACTCATCTTGCTCATTTTGAAAAAGATTCACCAAATTCAGCTAAAAAAAAGTGATCTGATCCTATGTGTCTTGGACATGGGGAGCAAACACACTACACACACACAAACAAGGAACAGCAGTAGGCCACTCAGCCCTTTCAGCCTGCTACACCATTCAATCATATCATGGCTAATCCAATTTTTATCTCAAATCTGCATATCCCTAAGAATCTTTCATCCCCTTCATAGTCAAGAATTTATCTACCACTGTCTTAAAAATATTTAAAGATTCTGTATCCACTGTCTTTTAAGGAAAGTAATTCCACAGACTCATAGCCCTCGTAGAAAAAATATTTCTCCTTCTCTGCCTTAAAAGGGTGATTCCCTATTTTTAAACTGAGAGCCCTAATTTGAGAATCCCCCACAGGGGGAAACATCCTTTCAACCTCCACCTGATTAAGCCCCCTCAGGATCTTATATGTTTCAATTAAGCCACTTCTGACTCAGATAATCTTCAGAGGATACAGGCCAGGCCTGTCTAGCCTTTCCTCATAACATAATCCACTCATTCCAAGCATTAGCCCAGGCAACTTTCTTTGAACTGCTTCCAATGCATTAAATCCTCCTGTAAAGACCGGTACTGTTCACAATACAACAGATGTGATCTCACCAATGCCCTGTATAACTGATACATAGCTTCTTTACTCTTGCATTCAATTCCCCTCATAATACATCACAGCATTTGATTGGTTTTCCTGACTTGTGCTCTACCTGCATACTAACCCTCTGGAATTCATTCACCAGGATAATCAGATCTCTGCAACCTTTTTTTTGTTATTTTTTTCTGAAAAATTAGGGCATTTTCCACTTTCTGACATTGCACTCCATTTGCAGATTGATGCCGACTGACTTAACCGATTTAAACCCCTTTGTGTCTTCTTCACAACTCACTTTCCTGGCTATCTCTAGTGTCATCAGCAGATTTAGTAACTATACCCTGGCTTCTTCCTTCAAACCTTCTATATTTGACTGTGAAGAGTTGAAGCCCCAACACTGACTCATGTGGCACACCACATCCTGCCAGCCTGAAAAAAGATTTATTTATTCCCACAATTTATTTCCTTCTGGTAAAACAACATTCTGTCCGTGGTGATATGTCACCCTCTATACCATGAGCTTTTGCTTTCTGAAACAATCTTTGATTATCAATTATCAAATGCCAATTGTTTTAAATAATTTTAAATGAATTTTTAAAATCCACTTCACAATTTTGGCCATAAAATCGCCTTACGTACAAAGGCTAACTTTAATATCTTGATTTGTGACGATAATCTTGCTATGAGAATCTTTAATTTAAGTTCTTTATATTCTACCATACATTAAAATGTTCACGCCCTTAACATAAATTCCTTTATTTTGTCATTGATAACATCAGCTTTTTGTTTCTGTTGCATTGATATTATGTGTTGGAGAGCTTTTGAAGGAATTTGCCTGACTATTTTCCCATTTGGGGAACAGTGTGAAATGAAATACATTTTGGCGAGAAGTAGATAAAAACAACTAGATCTTAAAAATCTAAACCTAGAAAAATATTTGACAAATACATGATGCATTCTTTTGTCATTTTTCTATCTGTTCTTTAATGTTTTCTTAACCCATTAATTTCAAAGTGTTTTAAACACCATTGTTAAAATATTTGAGGAAGAAATTTTGTGCAAACCTGTCTCATGTTCCCATGTTAATGTTGCCAACAGCAATTGCTATGTAAAATCCTTACTGTTTTAATAAAGTGAATATTGTTAGCAGCTTCTATGAGTTTTGGACAAATGAGGCCTGCACACCATGTTAGTTCAAATTAGCAACCTTTATTAACTCTTAACATTATGTGAGGAGACACATTTGAGCAGGATTTCATTAAGAACTTTGATCAGATTTTAGTTCCATGCGGTCTGATATCAGCACCACACAGCTGCTTGTGTTTCAGGCTCCGGTAGGTATTGCTACATTTAACCCTTTATTCTACATAATTCAGAAATTGTAACTGGCATGTTTTCATTGAATAGGCAGTCCCTGTCCTGCTACTGAAAGCAGGATTCAACTCCATGCAAAACCCAATGCAGCAGCCACTCAAAAGTTTGCCCTCTGGATAGTGGCCAAATTGAGGATGTTGGCTTGCCTAAACTGCTAATCCAATCAAAGGGCAGGATTCTTAGCACAACCACTGGTCGAGATGAGTGTTATCGACATTGCTGCAAGAAGGAGAAGGTTCCTCCGCTACTACTGGGTAGGAGGATCAGGAGGAGGCATTTTCTATGGGCCATGGAATGCTAACAAAGATGGGCAGCCTCTCCTGGCCCCACTGGGAGGCTGCTTAGATTTACCTATCGGTCTCTCCAGGAGGTAGTAGTCTTGCCAGTTCTGGTAAGAAGGAGGTAGGACGTAGCCTTTAATTGGGTAACTGATTGACTAGCCATCTCTGGTTGTCAGGCAACTGTGCTGCTGAGATAATAAAATGTGAGGCTGGATGAACACAGCAGGCCAAGCAGCATCTCAGGAGCACAAAAGCTGACGTTTCGGGCCTAGACCCTTCATCAGAGAGGGGGATGGGGAGAGGGAACTGGAATAAATAGGGAGAGAGGGGGAGGCGGACCGAAGATGGAGAGTAAAGAAGATAGGTGGAGAGAGTGTAGGTGGGGAGGTAGGGAGGGGATAGGTCAGTCCAGGGAAGACGGACAGGTCAAGGAGGTGGGATAGGGTTAGTCGGTAGTTGGGGGTGCGGCTTGGGGTGGGAGGAAGGGATGGGTGAGAGGAAGAACAGGTTAGGGAGGCAGAGACAGGTTGGACTGGTTGTGTGGTGCAGTGGGGGGAGGGGACGAACTGGGCTGGTTTAGGGATGCAGTAGGGGAAGGGGAGATTTTGAAACTGGTGAAGTCCACATTGATACCATATGGCTGCAGGGGTCCCAGGCGGAATATGAGTTGCTGTTCCTGCAACCTTCGGGTGGCATCATTGTGGCAGTGCAGGAGGCCCATGATGGACATGTCATCTAGAGAATGGGAGGGGGAGTGGAAATGGTTTGCGACTGGGAGGTGCAGTTGTTTGTTGCGAACTGAGCGGAGGTGTTCTGCAAAGCGGTCCCCAAGCCTCCGCTTGGTTTCCCCAATGTAGAGGAAGCCACACCGGGTACAGTGGATGCAGTATACCACATTGGCAGATGTGCAGGTGAACCTCTGCTTAATGTGGAATGTCATCTTGGGGCCTGGGATGGGGGTGAGGGAGGAGGTGTGGGGACAGGTGTAGCATTTCCTGCGGTTGCAGGGGAAGGTGCCGGGTGTGGTGGGGTTGGAGGGCAGTGTGGAGCGAACAAGGGAGTCACGGAGAGAGTGGTCTCTCCGGAAAGCTGACAGGGGAGGGGATGGAAAAATGTCTTGGGTGGTGGGGTCGGATTGTAAATGGCGGAAGTGTCAGAGGATAATGCGTTGTATCCGGAGGTTGGTAGGGTGGTGTGTGAAAACGAGGGGGATTCTCTTGGGGCGGTTGTGGCGGGGGCGGGATGTGAGGGATGTGTTACGGGAAATACGGGAGACGCGGTCAAGGGCATTCTCGATCACTGTGGGGGGAAAGTTGCGGTTCTTAAAGAACTTGGACATCTGGGATGTGCGGGAGTGGAATGTCTTATCGTGGGAGCAGATGCGGCGGAGGCGGAGGAATTGGGAATAGGGGATGGAATTTTTGCAGGAGGGTGGGTGGGAGGAGGTGTATTCTAGGTAGCTGTGGGAGTCGGTGGGCTTGAAATGGACATCAGTTACAAGCTGGTTGCCTGAGATGGAGACTGAGAGGTCCAGGAAGGTGAGGGATGTGCTGGAGATGGCCCAGGTGAACTGAAGGTTGGGGTGGAAGGTGTTGGTGAAGTGGATGAACTGTTCGAGCTCCTCTGGGGAGCAAGAGGCGGCGCCGATACAGTCATCAATGTACCGGAGGAAGAGGTGGGGTTTGGGGCCTGTGTAGGTGCGGAAGAGGGACTGTTCCACGTAACTGTGCTGCTGATATTGCCTCTGCTGGACTACTGTATGGAGGCAGGGAGATATCATGCTCCCCTTCTCATACACTTGCCACTACTTGCCAAGGTCTTTCACTTTCCACATTATATCCAGAAGGCTAGAAAAGCCCAAACCTCTAAATCAGATGACAATTTGCGATAGACAAACTGTTCAGTAAGGTTAAATGAAATATTGCTACTGGTACAATGATTGATCGTACCGATTTACGGTGGACACGAATTGACCCCATATTGTCATAAACAAGGACTGAAAAAGTACTTGTGACAAAGACATTACATTTTCTTTCAGTGGCTGTAAGATTTGAACAGATCACAGTCCAACTGGTTTAAAGAGTGGATGAAATTTGACTCTTGAATTTCAACTAGACAATTGGGAGCTGATAATGATGGCTAACAGCGAAAGAACTCTCAAGCTATCAATAATTTATCTTTTTCTTTCATGGGATCTGGATGCTCTGGAAATTGAGCATGTGTTGTCCATCCCTAACTGACCTCAGACCTTGAACTGGTGAAGTCCATTTGGCACAGGTAAACCCATATTGCTGTTAGGAATGGTTGGTGATTGTTTATTTTTGCTCCCCCTTGTCCTGCTAGGTGGTAGAAGTCATGAGTTTGAAAGATGGCTGTCGACAGAGCCAGGGTGAATTGGTGCAATGAATCTCAGTACACACTGCTGTCACTGTGCATTATCGGTGGAGGGAGTGGATATTTAATTTGGTGGATGGGATGCTGATCAAGCAGGCTTCTTTGTCGTGGGCCGCGCTCATCTGTGCATGCCTTTTGAGTTCATTGCTTTTGTCCATGTTTGGACAAAGGCTGTATTGAGGTCAGGAGCTGAGGGCCCTGATAGAACCCAAACTGAGGCTCAGAAAGAAGGTGGTTGCTATGTAAATGGCACTTTATAGGACTGTCAAGGAAAATGTCAATAACATCGTTTATGTGAGAAGATGATGACACAGCCATTGGCTGCGTATTATTTGTGCTACCTTTTATGCACAGGACGCATCTGGGCAATTTTACGTATTGCTAGACAGCTGCCAGTGTTGTAGCTGTACTGAAACAACTTGGCCAGAGTTATGCCTCGTTCTGGAGTGCAAATCTTTAATACCATTGTTGGAATGTTATGAGGGGCTATAACTTTTGCAGTATCCAATGCTTTCATCCATTTCTTGATATCACATGGAGTGACTGAAATTGGCTAAACTTTGATGTCAGTGATGATGGGATGTCAGGTTGAGGATGTAACGACTCTCATGTTCAGCATTTCTGATTGCAGAAAGCTGCAAACGCTTCCGAGATGCCTTTTGCGCTGAAAACTGGGCTCTCCCATCATTAAGGGATGGGGATAAATGTGGAGTCTCTTCCTTCTGTTAGTTTCTCAATTGTCCACCAACATTCGCTACTGAATGTGGCAGATTGGTATAACTTAGGTTCGATCCATTAATTACAATATTTTTAGCCCTAGGCCTATTGCTTGTACTCCTGCTATTGGTCCAATATTATAGTTTTACCTGATTGAGTTATGCTTAA
This sequence comes from Stegostoma tigrinum, assembly GCF_030684315.1. Classification (NCBI taxonomy): domain Eukaryota; kingdom Metazoa; phylum Chordata; class Chondrichthyes; order Orectolobiformes; family Stegostomatidae; genus Stegostoma; species Stegostoma tigrinum. The sequence goes on along the minus strand of NC_081359.1, from coordinate 86,901,911 downwards.
AGCAACTCCTGCTGCACTATTCAAGATATGTGCCCTTGTTTAGCACTGCCATCATTGTCCAGCAGACGTGAGCATATACATTTGATATGTAGAGAAGATTAGCAGCTTTAATGATGACAACTATCCTCACTTGGCAGCTTTGGCCTTAAGGCACAGAAAACATCTGGAATCTCTTATAAGTGAGAAGAACCAAGTGTATTCAACAAATTTATGTTCAAACCTAAAATATAGAAATGTCATCAGCAGCATTAAAAACAATCAAAGAGATGATGATGATGGAGAAATATGGCTTTAGCTTCAGAATGTTTGGGTTCACCGATGATATGTAGCATACACAGTGCGCCTGACGAGACATACAAAACAGTTTCTCTCTGAAATCTGACAGTGAAAGATAAATGTCATTCAATATCCTTTTTTACAAACAAGTTTTAAAGGCTTCAGTACTAAGCACAATTGCTCAGAATTTTTGACATCAATTTTTTTCGACAAATTAGGATGAAACATGAGAAAAGAATTGTGAAATAGAATATAGAAATTACTAGCAGATTACCTTCATCTTTTGTTCTCTTCAAGCCATCTGTAAGTCTTCAAAATGAATTGATGAACTCAGGCTAACAACGAGATAAATAAATCTTTCTGAAGAAGGGTCTAGGCCTGAAACGTCAGCCTTTCTGCTCCTCTGATGCTGCTTGGCCTATTGTGTTCATCCAGCTCTACACCTTGTTGTCTCAGATTCTCCAACATCTGCAGTTCCTACTATCTCTAAATAAATTACTGTTTGCTTGTTGGAGCCTTGGTCAGGACGTTAATGAAAATCTTGTTTAAACAGAAAAACGACAATCTTGTTCTGGTGTTGGTGAGTTGAAGAATAATAATATTTCAAAGGATTACCATAGCAGTATCAGCTGGGATTTGTGCGCGAGAGCATTTATTCATTGTGATGCTGCTGGAGGGGAAGACAGCATGCACCATGAAACAAAAACATAAAGTGCTGAAGAAACTCAGCATGTCTGGCAGTATCTGTGGAGGGAAAACAGAGTTAAAATTTCCTGTTCAGTGATTCTTTGTCAGAACTGCCTTTATTGGAATACTGCAGGCTTCCGGCCACTTCAGAACAATGGGGTATGGAAGAGAAGTGCTTATATTAAGTGTGGAACTTATTTAGACCCCCTTGGCACAGAGGCTACAGGTGTCCTGTCGGGGAAATCTGAGTTTTGTGCCAAAGCTTTTCACTGCGCCAGAAGAAAGCAAGATGTCAGAGGGGAGTTGGAGACCTGGATGGGGACAAGAGTTGCCTTTCACTTCCTCAATGCCAACCTGGACCTAATGCTGGAGACCATAAGGAAAGGAGAGAGGTCATCTCGCAGAGGGTGGAGAGAGAAGTCCATCTCACCATGTGGTGAATAGAGTTCCCTGTTTCATATCATCTCCATCTGTTGCCAACTTCCTCCCCCTTCTCATTTTCTGTTTTTCCCCGATGAACTATCTCTTCAGTGGTCTCTTTGCCCTCAAGATCCAGAGGGTCTCTCAAGGGCTGTGAAATGGAGGTTGTGGCAGACCATCACAAAGACCAAGGGCCTTACAGGATTATGTTAGACCTGACCTATCCAGATATCAGAATTGGTTCTTTCAAATCCTAAAGTCTTGTTCAATTGTTGTTGTACTGAGCAAGTACCATTGGTTATTCAACTCTAGGCCCAGGTGTCTCAAGATCCTGTGGGGAGGAGAGTGGTAATAACTTTGTTCTTTCTCCCCTAGGATACATCCATCATGAAAGATAAAAGAAAACATGTAGCCATCAATTTAATGATAGTAGGAACTGCAGAGGCTGGAGAATCTGAGATAACAAGGTGTGGAGCTAGATGAACACAGCAGGCCAAGCAGCATCATAGGAGCAGGAGAGCTGACGTTTCAGGCCTGGACGCTTACCCATCTTTCAGAGAGTGAGAGCCATCAACAAGAGGGTCTTCCACTCTCATAGTGCCCAAGCTGGCTTCCACCATCTGCCAGTTTGGAAACTAAGAGAGTGGAAGACCATCTTGTTGATGGTTCTCACTCACCACGGGCTGGGTAAATTGATGGCCACATGGTTTCAAATCATATTTAGTGGTTTCTCTATGTCCCTGTGATGCCCTGTGCATCATGAAATGAGTATTGGGCCCAAATCTGGCACAAAGGACACCACAGACCTGTGAGAGACAATGCTTTGTAGCCATTTGTGATCAGGATTTGGAACTGGTTCCTGGAGGGATCTAGAAGCTGAGAAGCTTAAAGTCTCTATGAATTTGATGGCCTCTAGCCTCTCTGATAGTAACCTGTGCTTTGAGGTTTGACAACAAGGGCATTGCTGTCAACAATCATCTATCTCAACAGTCTTAGTCTCCTGTGCACTTTATATCAGTCATCTCCTGGCAGATCCATCTGCATCAGTTGCTCCTGTGTTGACGGTTTGACCTCTTGTCCCTTCCTCACCTCATCCCTTTGGCCTTCCTGCTGAGGCCATTGCCCGTATTCATCACTAAGCCTGACATTCAAGCCCACAGTGTAAGCTGACACCTTTATTTGTTTTTAGATTGGTCAGCATCCTATTATAATTAACAGCCTTGCCTTCTGCTCTTCTGTCCCATGATTATGCGGAAGAGGGTGAGCGGTGACCCTGTTCAATGCCCGAATACTGAGTTGCCACATTCTGTGCCACCTGTGCAGTGTGCATTTATGCCAAGTGTTAAATCAATTTTTGCCCTGCTGTCCCTTTTATGGGGCTAGTGTGATACATTTGGTCTGTTTTGACTGGATCCCCGTTGTGTATCAGCTGCCCCTCAGCTGTTTTGAAATGATAGCTTCTGAAACAAGTGCGTCCATTTAAACATTCCACCCTCATCCTTCAAGAAGCACTTAATGAGTTTTTTAACAAGTTTAATGAGCCTCTGTTGGGAGGAGAGCAGATTCCTGTCCCACCCTGGAGATTATTGGTGGCGCCAGGATCAAGCCTTGAAATTGACGTACTGTCAGTGTTTGCAGGTCCACCCCCACCTCCGGTCCCACCTTGGATGAGGGCTGGGTGGTCAAAAATTAGTCCGATATCTGGGACAACCTGATCACATTTTCCTTTAATACAATGAGTTTCAAAAAATGAGCAAATGCTAACATATTCTTTCTGAATGCTCACTATTTTGCCAGATACCTATGTTTGTCTTTTTTACAGCAACACCTCATTTTACTATGTTTACACCAAGCAGGTAGGATTTGTGTCTGCTTCTGGTCTGGAAGTGTGTTTACATTTTGTGGTCAGCTCATTTATATTACCACTGGAGTGGTAACTTGCTTGCACTCTGTACAAAACACATCATACTGGCTGTTGAGCTTTAAGGGGATTAAAAGGCCATCTTTATAAAAGCAAAAAAAATCCCGAAAGAACTGCAGATGCTGTAAATCAGAAACTACAGGGTCCAGTGAACCTTCCTCAGAACTGGATCGGAAATGTTACCTCTCATTTCTCTTCACAGATGCTGCCTGACCTGCTGAACGTTTCCAGCAACTTCTGTTTTTATTTCTGTATAAAACCTAGTTCTGGTTGAAGACTGCTGCGCTATCACAAGTGGGTGGGAGATAAGTAAAGTTCACTTCTTAGTTCATTCACTTCAAAGTTCGTGAACTTGACTGCATAAATCTTTACTTGACACTTGTCAAGATTGACTAGGCTGAGAAGAGCAAGGGCTGCTCAGGAAATTATCATCAGGAGACACATTTATCTGTTCACAGAATGTGGGTGTCACTGGCTAAACCAGCCACAACATTGCTGTGGCTCTGGAATCTTATGTAGGCCAGACCAGGTAAGGACAACAGATTTCCTTCCCTGAAAGACATTAGTGGGTTTCTCATTCACCATTAGTCTAGGCTTCAATTGCAGATTTTATTTTTATTGAACTAGTTCAACAATTACATTCTGTTATTAAAATTAAAGTTCCCCAAAACATGAACTTTAATTTAAATATGATGGTTAGCATTTTCCACATATATTGTGGCTAGTCTATGCTAAATTCCAAACTAATTTGTAGGCAAATGATTTGAAGGAAAGAATGTCCAAGTGATATGGAATTAAATCTACACATCTGTATCTCTGCGCATGATGCAACTAATAGTTGTCAGTTGAACCAAAAAGTGGCTTCTATTGATGGTTTGGTTTATACTTTTCTGGAGAGCATATAATACTGTTAGGCATGCCAGAAACTTCCTGTTGCATGACTAAAATTTACTTTTTATGAGTTTTAAGTGCTTGAATTAGGAGTCCTCGATGTTTCATCCCACAGGCCCAGTATTACAGGTGAAAAATGGATGGTTAAGGGCCAATATAGCATGGAGAATATTTACAGATATCTCAGACTGGAAGTGCATATGTGTCCTTCCATTATTGTTAGGCCCTTTTGTAAAGTTTGCCTCATCACATGACAAGCTTGTTCACAAGAACCATACACCAACAGTCAGCATGGATCCTGCAGCGGTGCTACTTCGATGACACCTCTACTCAACATGTGCTCAGTAATTGGTTAGCCTCTTATATTGCTGGTAAAAGCCTGGGCCATTTATAGTGACCATTTTCACCCCTCCAGCTGACCTCTGGGATAGCAGCTTTGCTGTGGATGCCAATTGGCCTTTTGCCCTGGGTAGTTTGGAGGGTATGCCTTCTGAATTAGGAAGGGGACCAGATGAAGAATAGCACAGAAGCTATCAGAGATCAGGTAAGAGAAGGGAGATGGAGGAGTATGTTCTAGAAGAATACTTATAGCTGCTTTTCTGGAATTAATTCTGAACTGCCATTGAAGATTGTCTGAAACACTCATGCTCTGCCAAGAAAAGTATTTGCCATATTTTCTGCTAGTCAGACAGTTATTATAACAGTGTGGATGGGATTTGAGCATGGGGACCCTGCTAAATTCCCAGCAGACTCCAATGGAATTGCCAGGAAATTGAGCAGTCCATTGGAGTCAATTCCTGTATGCCTAGAGCCTTCCAAAAGTCTCCAATGAAATCAAAACTTTAATGAATAGTTACTCAGAAAAATTAGATTATTGATTACACTACTCACCTACATTCACCTCCTCCCAGGAGATGCCCTTCTCCCAATCTGGACTCAATCCACATTCACTTCACCTGCTTTGGACATTACCATCCCCCTGTTTCTGCTTCAGAACCTCAGCGACATTACCATCCTCCAGGGAGTAATCCCTACTCTTCTCCTAAATTGGACCCAACCTACCTCTGGCCCCTCACTTCCCCATCCAGCCCTGGACCTGAACTCAACCCAACTCCTATCCCACCACTGGTCCCAAAGCCCCTTGATGTGACCCTGACCCAATTTCTCCCACCACCCTGCTGTACCCTAAACACTACAACACTTACCTGGCCCATTTGCCACCTTACACCTTGGACTCCAACCTACCTGGCACCCTAGCAGCTGGCACTCTAACCTCACACATATCTTATATACTTAGCATCTGTCAAAATAGCTGACAGGACATTTATATTTTAGAATACAGTAGCTGACTGCTGGAAAAGTGAAAAAGGTGGGTGTGTGTTGACTTCTGCCAACAGTTCCACATGATTAAAAGTACTGTCAGAATGGAAATACAGCTCCACGTTTCTGAAGAGTCGGAATCTTCTGTCAGCCACGAGGCTCTGTCTCCTTTTCTAATAGGAAAAGGGACTCAGAAAATGAAGCCCTAAGTAACCTGCCATAGCTGCAAATAGAGCCCCAAACCCAGGCAGGTCTGCGCTGTTCAAGACTGTCCAGATCATTGCTGTCCATTCTGGTGACCCCATGGTGGGCACTTGACCTGGTTATAGTGGGCGATCACCAGCAGCTCTGGATATTGAAGGACCAGTAAACAGACTGCAGCTATTTGTACATGGGAGAGAACAGTCTCCTATCATAACCATGCAAAATATTCTTTAGATTTAATTTACAGAGTTCATCAGCTATAATTTTTCATCATTTAATGGAACTTTCCCAGCTCTTGAGCAGCGTGGGCAAAGTCAAGACATGTGGGAAACTATGACAAGAATGAAAAATATTGATATCTGGGCTGAAGAAAAGTTATCTTGCTCTTCCTCTAAAGATTTCAATCTTGCTAGTAAGCAGTGACTATCTTTCTTTCCGTGCATTTGCAACTTATAGCTAATCCTGTCTTGTTCAATGCAGTTTGCAATTCTAACATGCACTGCTCAGGAACTAGATTCCTGGAAATCAAAGCGGTTTCTTGGTGGCAACAACCACCACTTGTTTCTTTGGGACTTCAGCCCTAGGTGCAGTTACCAGCATCTCATTGCATGCTCCAAGGACAGCGACTGCTTGATAACACCATTGATTAACCTTACTATCACTTTACTGATCCTGGAGAGTAGACTGATTTGTAGGCATATATGGAGGGTCATATGTAAATATGGATGTATGGATTGATAGATGTCTGATAGATAGATGGATGATGTATGGATGGAAGGATGGATGGCTGGATGAGGGATGGAGAAATGAATGGATGGATGGATGATGGGTGGATGATATATGGATGGATGGATGGATAGATGATGGATGGATAAATAATGGATAGATGGATGATGGATGGATGGATAGATGGATGTATGGATGGATAATGGATGGAAGAATGAATGTATGGATGTATGGATGAATGGATGATGTATGGATGGATGATGGATGTATGTATGAATGGATGGATGATGTATGGATGGATGGATGACAGATGGTTGGATAATGGATGATTTATGGGTGGATGGTTAAATGATAGATGATGGATGATTAATATATGGATGGACTATGGGTGGATGTATATATGGATGGATGGATATTGTTTTTTGTGTACAGGACCATAGCTGAGCAATTTTCTGTTGAGGAGATGCCAGTATTCTTGCTGTACTGGATCAGTTTTACTAGGAGCACAGCAAGTTCTGGGGCACGAGTATTCAGTAATATTACAAGAATGTTGTTAGTGCCTATACCTTAGGCAATGTAAAGTGCTTTCAGATGTTCCTTGGTATCATGTAGAATGAATTGAATTGACTGAAGACTGGCTTCACTTTCGGAACTGAGTTGTCAACTAAGACCGTCAGTTTGAATCATAATAATACCAAAACGTTAACCCACCAATGGGAAACTTAAGTTTTACCTCCTGCCCAATTAAATTCCCCATCTGCCATTTTAAAGAATCAAAGTAGTCCCAAAAAGTTTGCCCTCTGTATCTTTAATAAGAATTGGCTTAAAGCTTGAAAAGATAGCATGTGCTAATGTCAGGAATCTAACTGACTCACTTCACTGCCACTCTTTAGTTTAAACAACACAGACAGAAACATTCATTTTGCAGAAGAAACTGCTGTCAGGATTCAAATAATATTTGTGCAAGTATAATTTTTTAAAATTAAGTGGATGTCTTATGAACTCTGAAGATTCTACATGAAAAAATGCAAGCCTTTTCATGGCTGTTGGATTGTGAATTCATCACTTTCAACAGAATTAATTATTTCCTCACAGTATGATTTATATCAGAAAACTTTTTGACTTGTAAGTGACAAATCACTAGAAATGGTGAGGCTAGGTTTTATTCCCTCTACTGGTCAGAAAAGTAATAGCAAAACAATCAAAATAGCAAAGCCATGCCAACTCCTTTAAGCATTGATTGGTGAATCGCTGGTATTTTGACAAGAGTCCTTCAAATCAATGGTCTGGACCAGAATTAGATATGGCCTAGCCAATCCAAATCAGGACCCTATGAAACTAATTAGATCTCAATGTACACTCTGGTGTATTGGTTTTTGGCAGGGAGCAGGCTTAATCAGTGATCCTTTACAGATCTTTCATCTGGCACTGTGCCTCAGCTCCAAGCTCCAACGTGTCTCTTCAGCTGCAACAAAACTAAATCTTCTAAGTTATCCTCACAATCTACCCTTAGTCCTGAGAGCTGACCTAATGCAAATCAATGCTGAATTAAGATGTAGGAGAGAGATAATGGGAACTGCAGATGCTGGAGAATTCCAAGATAATAAAATGTGAGGCTGGATGAACACAGCAGGCCAAGCAGCATCTCAGGAGCACAGTGCTCCTGAGATGCTGCTTGGCCTGCTGTGTTCATCCAGCCTCACATTTTATTATCTTTGAATTAAGATGTATTCTTTTTTAGCGTGGGCCCAAACCCATTATGAAGCAGCTTGAATGTTTCCAATCATAACTGGGTTCAGGAACCCCAGAAGTGTGTGTTCTTGTTTTGTCACCATATCAATAATGGAGTGGAACATTCCTTTCACTGACCTCTTGTACCATTTTCCTTCCTGAACCCTTGGGTGTCAGCAATATGAGTAAAGTGGCTGGGAGTCTGCCGCAATATTGGCAATACTGAGGCCTTTGCAAAGAGGAAGCAGGGAGATTGAGTCCTGCTGTAGCTGTTGGACATTTGTATCAGCCAAAGCAGACAAAGGACCTTCACTAGGACCTTCAACCAGTGGCCTGTTTCTAAGCAGACTGCTTTCCTGATTGGCAGCTTTGTGACTAATTAGAGAACTTGCTGTGCTCCATTTCTTCCAACCAATAGATGGCAGTGGTGGGATGGGAGGACTAAGTGGGTGTGGGAGCAGGCACTGTTGATGAGTGCAGGGGAGAATGCAGTTGGGAGTAGAGGCAAGTGATGGAACAGTGGACGCTGGCACCAAGAGTAGAGGTGTGGTTTGCTCCAAAGCCAGTCCTCTTGATCAATCACTGATTGCCTTTGAATAAGGGAACACTCTTTGAGAGACCACAAGCAAACCTTGAGTCTCCTTCATAAGCTTCCCACGTGGCAAGACTCCTGGCTGCCACTGGGTGAACACGAGGAGCAGTAGAATAAGGCCCTGAAGTGGCAATCATCACCTACTTAAGTATCTCAATAGTTAGTGGTGTTGGGGGGCCATTCAAGGCCTTCCTGCCATGGGGATAATCAGATCTGTGGCATGTACATGTGAAGTCAAGTGCTAGAGAGAGAGAGAGAGAGCACAAACCTTCAGACAGCTCAACCACCCAATGCTTCAATCAATGCCTTCCTCATGTGTTGCCAAGTCTAGAGATCATGCCTGGATTTGTCAGTCATCTCAGAACACTTCAACTCAGAGTGGAAGGAAGTTGTCCTCAATTCCCAGAGATGGCCTCAGGTGATTTCTAATTATTTGTCCAATCCTAACATCTGGTTTAACTCAAAATGCTGCACAGGGAGAAGCCAAGTCTAATGCAACTTTTGAAATGTTTATATTATTCACTTTTAAGCAGAAGTATTAAAAAGGTGTGAAAGCAGCCATCCATTCTTTAGACTATTTTAAGAAAAACACTCTTATGCATTAACAGTCATGTTAATGAGCCCCTTGATCTATTCTCAGATCAAAATGTCATATAGCTGGAGGGCTGATGCAGAGAATATTGAATGACCACAAAGATCAACAAAGCTATTCAAAAACTGCATCAGATCATTTATATTTTGTTTTATACATATGTTGCTACAACTGTTCAGAGATTTCAGTAGCTGGTGATGGTTAAAGCTCTAGGATTGAGGCTGGCATAGACAATCTGATGAATTGGGTAAAAGATTGGCATTAGAGGTCAGTGTGGAGATGTTTGATGGGTTACATATCGGGAGAACTACTGTGGAAAGGCAGTATACTGTAAATGGCAACATTCTGAAAAATGTAAATGAAAGGTGAGACCTTAATGTTCATATTCATATCCATAAATGTTGAAAGGTGGGAGGTGGATAAAAAAAATTGATGAACGGAATATAAAAGGAAAGAAATCGCGCTAGAACACTGTAAATCACCGATGATTCATTATCTGGAGGGGACAATTCTGGGCAAAGCATTTCAGAAAAGATATAAAGGCCTTATAAAGAGATTTACTAGAATACTGCCTGATGTGACAGACTTCCATTATGAAAACAATTTGGAAAAGTAGGGATTGTTCTTAAAATAGAGAAAGTTTAAGAGTTGACAGTAATCAAAGCTATATAAAGGATAGTGAGTAGCTTTTGAGGAATTGATAGAGAAAACACATTCCTTCTGTTCTGAGGCTACAGATTTAAAATAATTGGCAAGTAATCTAGATAGGGAAAGAGGAAAGATTCTGGTTCCTTTTTCAATTACCTAAAATTTGTGCTCTCTGGCTACTAGCCATTCTGATACTGGAAACAGTTTCTCATTTATTTACTCTATCAAAGACCCTCATAGTTTTAAACATCTCTAACAAATCTCCACTTAAACACCCCTGCTCTATAAAGGCAGGTTTCAAACACTCTTCACATAAATGAAGTCTTGAATGTATGGCATCTTTCTAATAAGCCTCATCAACAGTCTCTTTAAGCCTTTAATAAGCTTCCCAATGTGTGATGCCCAGAATTCACTACAATACTCCGGCAGCAGTTTAAATCAGTGTATTATAAAGGTTCACCATAAATTTCTTGCATTTGTAGTCCGTGTTTCTATTTGTAAAGTCGAGAATCCCGAGACTCATTAAAAAGAAGCTGCTAATTGTGGCTAAAACACCTTCACAGATTGAAAAATGCACATTCCTGGGTCTCTCTATTGAAACACTCTGCTCTTCTCTTTAGTTCAGTTGGTTGAATGACTGGCTTATGATGTTGAGTGATGTCAGCAATATGGTTTCATTTCCTGCACTGGTTGAGATTACTATGAAGGACTTGCCTTCCCAAACTGTCCCCTCACTTGAGGCATGGTGTCCCTCTGGTTAAACCACCACCAGTTGTCTCTCTCCAATGTTATGGTGCCTTTTCCTTTTACCAGATGGTAATGCATCTCTATGTACTAAAGAAAAAAAAATGCTAACATGTCTTAAGCTTAGAAATCAAATACATAATGTTGCAAAGTTGGGTAGAGTAATTGTTGATTGGAAGGCAGGATGTTAGAATTTGGTGGTTGTAAAATGTTGATGTTTATAAAATGCTGGGGGAAAGCTGTGTGTGGTCCCTTTAAAAGATGATGTGCTTTTTCTGGGCAGGAATAAAATGTCTGTAGGGGAGCAGCTTGTGTGTTTGCGGGTGCCTAGAGCACCTGAATCGTAACATTTGTATCAAAATGCTGCATAGTTAGCAGGCCAAGCAGCAGTTTTGATTTATTATCAAGACAATTTTTGAATTTAGCCAATTAATTTGAACTAGGCACCTAAAAATCAATTAAATTTAAATTTGATGTTTTTGGCAACATAGAACCAATCTTATTGTAAGAAATTGATACATCATCAATGAAATAAAAGACGGGGGACAGTTGCAAAATCAGCAGAGAGTGAAATGCCATCTGCTGAGAGATCAGCTTTCTTAGCTCTTAGAGAAAACATCATCTAAATGAAGGCATCATGGCACTCTGAGTTAATATTTCTGACAAAATAATTCAATAGAGAGGGTGTTCCTGACTGAAGATCAACAGAGAAGATGCAGAACATTCTGGAAGACATAACCGGGCTGTAATTCTGAGAGACTAAGCTGTAACTTTTAAAATTTTGTTTTATATTAGTGGGACTCATATTTATTAGAACAGCGTACCATTAGAATTTTATTTTATTTGAGAATGGCTAGTAGTAAGAGGAGAATTGTTCAGTTTCCTCATAGTTCAGTTAATTTGATCACTGTTAGAGTTTGATAAATAAACTGTAATGTGTTGATTATAGAGTGAGTGTCAGGAGTTTGTTTCATTTAATCAATCCTTTATAACAGATTGGGGATGACAGACAGGTTATCCCACTTTTCACACTTCTCTTAACAGATAATTGGGCAGAGTGAGCCTTTCTGAGTGTTTTGGTTCTAGTTGTCAGAGGTGAGGTCAACTTCCACTTTATAACAATAGTAAGTTATTTTAACATGCTTAGAAACTCAAAAGTATCTGAAACCTCCTTGCAGTCAAAAAATGTGCACTTAATGTAAACCTATAAATGCTAAAATAATGCATTGGATGGTGTCAAGCTGAAATGCATGTTTTAAAACACTGTTGTCTGAAATTAAAATAGAAAGCAATTAATATTGGTGTAATATCAGAAATTCTTCAGTCTCAAGCTAAAGATGTTTCTCAGATGTGCTTAAAAAACCAGATCAAAAATCACACAACATGAGAATATGGTCCAACAGGTTTATTTGAAAGTAGCTAATGTTTTCAACTAAACCTGTTAGAATATATCATGGTGTCATGTGGTGTTTGATCCTTGTCCAAGCCAGCCCAAAACTGGCACCTCCACATCTTAGGAAACCAGAAATAGGAGTACAGCAATGGATTGAGAGACAAGATTGCAGAGATATTGAACATGTTTAAAACATAGAACAGTACAACATAGGAACAAGCCCTTTGGCCCACTATGTTTGTGCCAACTCTGATACTGTTTAAAAATAGCCTCGTCTGCCTGTTTGTGGTCCATATCTTCCAGTCCCTGCCCATTCATTTGTCTTTCTAAATGTTTCTTATACATTGCTATCGTTTCTGCTTCTAACACCTCCTTTGGCAGTGTGTTCCAGGCACTTTCCATCTTCTGTGTAAAAAAAAACTTGCGTTTCTATCTCCTTTAAAATTCTCCCTCTTGCTTTAAACCAATGACTCTTGTATTTGACCTTTCCATCCTGGGAAAATGATTCCTATCCATGTCTCTCGTAATTTTATATACTTCTATCAGGTCACCTCTCAGCCTCCAATGCCCTAGTTAAAATAATCCCAAGTTTCTGCAACCTTTCCTTTTAGCTAACATATTCCAATCCAGGAAACATCCAGGTAAACCTCTTTTACAAAAAGAATAGGATCTGCAGATGCTGGAGAACCTGAGACAACAAGGTGTAGAGCTAGATGAACACAGCAGGCCAAGCAGCATCAGAGGAGCAAGAAGGCTGATGTTTCAGGCCTAGACCCTTCTTGTGGTTGAAGAAGGGTCTAGGCCTGAAATGTCAGCCTTTCTGCTCCACTGATGCTGCTTGGCCTGCTGTGTTCATCCAGATCCACACCTTGTTGTCTCAAACCTCTTTTACACCCTATCCAGTCTTCACATTCTTCCGATAGTGTGCCAACCAGAACTACATAGCGTAGCCCAAATGTGGACTAAAGTTTTATACAGCTGCAACATGAATTGCTAACTTTACACTCAATAAAGGCAAGCTGTACTCCTTCTTTACCACCTTATTTACTGGTGTTGACACTTTCAGGGCCTTTGAATTTGGACCCCCAAGATCCCTTTGTATATCAATGCTCCTAAGAGTCCTGCCATTAACTGTATACTTCCCCCCTGCATTCGACCTTCCAAAAAGTATCACCACACACTTGTCCAGATTAAACTCCATCTGCCATTTCTCAGCCCAACTTTACAAAAATCTATATCCTGCTGTATCCTTTGATAACCTCTATCACTATCCATAACTCCATCAATTTTTGTGTCAATTGCAAATTTACTAATCATACCACCTATATTTTTAAACCAAATCATTGATTGCAGAATATCGCTGATCACCAGTCAGAACAAGCTTCTCGTCTGCTATGACTGCGCCAATTTTGTATTCAACTTACCAACTCACTGAAGATCTGATGTGACTTAATTTTCTGAACTAGCCTACTAGAAGAGACCAAGTCAAATGTTTTTGTAAAGTTCATGTGGATACAACCTACCCTCATCAATCATCTTCATCACTTCCTCAAAAAACTCATTCAAATTTGACAGACAAGACTTCTCCCACACAAGACCATGCTGACCACCCCTAATTAATCCATTCTTTTCCAAATATGAGTAAATCCTGGTTCTAGGATTTCCAATAATTTCCCTACCAGTCATATAAGACTCACTGGTCTGTAATTTCGCTGACTATCCCAGTTTCCCTTTTTGAACAAAGGAACAACATTGGTTTTCCTATGGTCTTCTGGAGCCTCACCTGTGCTAAAGAGGAATAAGGACCTTTGTCAAATCTCTAGCAATTTCCTCTGTTGCCTCCCTCATTATCCAGGGATAGATTGCACCAGAGCCTGGGCACTTAACTATCTTCTTAATATTGACATACTGTAGAATATCAACACACTCCTCTCTAATCTTATCATCATTCTTACTTAAATTTTTATTAAAGACCTCATACATTTCCTTCAGGCCCATGCATAAATTGTTTCCTTATTCCTTGAATGGAACTTCATTTTTCATAGCTACCTCTTGCTCATCATGTATATTACAGATAAAATGCCTTAGAATTTTCCTTAATCCCTACTAAGGATATGCCATGACATATTCTAAACTTCCTAATCCCTTGCTTAAGTTCTTTCCTGCTTCCTTTATATTCCTAAAGGGCCTTGTCTGATTTCAGTTTCCTAAACCTTATAAAAATTTCCTTTTTCTTTTTGATGAAACTTTCAATATCTCTTGCTAGTGAATCTTACCATCGGCGCAACATCGAGGGCTGAAGGGCCTGTTCTGTGCTGTATTGTTTTATGTCTTATGTTCTATGTCCTTATCTTGCATCCTTACAAGAACATGCTGATCCTCATTGAATCCTCATCTGATCAACTGACCTTTAAAAATCTCCCACATGTCAAATGTGGATTTACCATCAAACAGCCACCCACAATCTAATTTCTCCAACTCCTGCCTAATACTGTTACACTAACCTTTCCCCAATTTAGCACTTTCATCTGAAGACCTATCTTAACTTTATCCATAATTATCTTAAAGCTTACATAATTATGATCACTGTTCCCAAAGTACTCCCCCACTCAAACTTTGATCACCTGGCCAGACTCTTTCCCCAAAACAATATGACCCCTTCCCTAGTTGGACTATCTATAAATTCTGCCCCATCTTTCCCCTGGCATTAAGGGAGTCTCAGTCAATAACGGGGCAGTTAAAATCACATACTTTAAACAGCCCAGTTGATTTTACATTTTTCTGTGATCTGCTTACATGTCTGTTCCTTTATCTCCTGCTGCTAATGGGTGTCCGTGAGCATAACCCGATCGCACGTTTTTTATTCCTGAGTTCTACCCATTTGGCCTCTCTGGATGAGCCCTCCAAAGCTTCCACATCCTTCTTATAATGCGGTGGCCAGAACTGTATGCAATACTCCAAGTGCGGCCGCACCAGAGTTTTGTACAGCTGCAGCATAACCTCTTGGTTCCGGAACTCGATCCGTCTATTAATAAAAGCTAAAACACTGTATGCCTTCTTAACAGCCCTGTCAACCTGGGTGGCAACTTTCAAGGATCTGTGTACATGGACACTGAGATCTCTCTGCTCATCTACACTACCAAGAATCTTACCATTAGCCCAGTACTTTGCCCTCCAGCTACTCCTACCAAAGTGCATCACCTCACACTTGTCTGCATTAAACTCCATTTGCCACCTCTCAGCCCAGCTCTGCAGCTTACCTATGTCTCTCTGCAACCTACAGCATCCTTCGTCACTATCCACAACTCCACCGACCTTAGTGTCGTCTGCAAATTTACTAACCCATCCTTCAATGCCCTCATCCAGGTCATTTATAAAAATGACAAACAGCAGTGGACCCAACACCGACCCTTGGGGTACACCACTAGTAACTGGTCTCCAGAATGAACATTTCCCATCAATCACCACCCTCTGTCTTCTTTCAGCAAGCCAATTTCCGACCCAAATTGCTATATCTCCCACAATTCCATTCTTCCGCATTTTGTTATCCTTACATAACAATAAATACACTTCAGACCGCCATTCTCAAACTCATTAATCTGGCCCTGCCTCTTCTTCCTATTTGACTTACTTGACTTAATCACTACCTTCTCCTCATTCACTCCGCATACTGACCTACTGCTCTGGTTCCTAGCCCCCTTGCCATGCTAGTTAAAACCCACCCAAGTAGCCCTAGCAATCCTCTCTGCAAGGGTATTGGTACCCCTCTAGCTTCGTTGCAACCCATCCTTCTTTAATGGGTCCCTCCAATCCTGGAAGAAATCCCAATGATTCTTGTTCATATAGACAAAGTCCTTCATTGCTAGCACCGCAAGATTTTCTTCTGTCTGGGTTTCAGCAGGTACGTGGCCTCAGGCACTCCTCTGAGTGCCAGTGACCTGGAGTGTTTCTTCCTTGGCTGACTGTGGAGCTGTAAGATTGTTCTCATAAACTTTCTTAGGTTAATGTGCATTCCCCACCCGTGGCTGGAGGTGTCAGAACCTGACCTGGTGGGGGATGAAGGAGGCAGGAGACAGCTTTGCCGATTCTTCCTCTGAGGCCCTATTCATCTCATCCTCAGCGGTCAAAGAGATGGCCTCTGGCAGAGCTGGCTGATTCACCACGGGTGTGATTGACATCCTGGAGGTACCTGCAATCTACAAGGGAGGGGAGGCAGCATAGCCAGTAGTTAGGGCTGGGTGTGCAATTGATGACACCGACAGTGAGGTTACTGTGACAACTGTGGCAGAACGAAGAATGGTCGTTACATGGTTGATGGGACATGAATGTCTCAGCATACCCATAGGCATGCTCCCTGTTTCCTCCTGCAAGGGTGAGGATTCTCTTCTCACAGGGACTGAGGAGTCAAAACTGCCAGTTACCTTCCACCATCCTGGCCTTTCTGCCATACTTATGGCCATCTTCTTCCGGAATGAGAGAAAAGGAGAAATTGAGTGGGATGAAAGTGGGTTGTATAGCTGTTAACATTGGCATATTTGAGGGTATAGGTTGTGATGTGCCCTGGGCAACTGAGTAGGCACACCAGTGGGCATGCAGGGTTAGCAGTGTGGTGGTTTTGATGGGTGAGAGAGAGTGGGGGAAGCTGCCGTAAACAACAGTGAGTAACAAAGCGTAACTCCTGATGGGAGGTGGGTGCAGTGGCAGATATAGAGTGAGTGTGAGATAGCAGAAAAAGGAATATGGCACTTACCCTGGCAGAGCAGCAGAAGTCACTGAACGTTTATATAGCACTATTGGCTGTTCTTCTGCCCTGCTGAGATGGTATTGACCTGGGTGGTGACCTTGGACCAAGCTGCCAAAGTCAATAGTATGCCCGCCCCTCCAGAAAGAGGATTGATCTTCCTTACACCACTGCCTCAATCTGGACCTCCATGCCCCTGTGGAGAATCATGGTACCATCTTCCTATTCCTCAACCTATTTCAATTCTGTTCATCAGTGAGCAGGGCAGATTCAGCTGGGTACACGCTGGTTTTTAAATATGCTCTGGGATACTGGTGTTTCAGCAGTGAGCTGTTCCAGAGTTCAACCTGGAGGAGGGCCAAAATTGGATTTGAGGGGGAGTGGTATTATCGAAAAACTGTTAATCTCGAGACCCAGGTCATATTCTGGGGTCTGGCATTCAAATCCTGCCACAGCCGATGGTGGAATTTGAATTCAATAAAAATCTGGAATTAAGAGCCTAAAGATGACCACGAGTCTGTTGTTGATCTTTGGAAAAACTCATCTGGTTCACTAATGTCCTTTGGGAAAGGAAACTTCCTTAACATCTATATAATCGTTTCCGATAACTGTTTGATCAGAGGCAGAAATATTGGTTGATTTTTCACCTCTCTTCTAGATCAGGGTTGCACAGTTTCCATGAAACACAGATTAGCTAACATAACTCATGGCAATGAGTAAATTCTGGAATCTACTAGATCATTTTATGGGTATGCCTGGATGTGCATTTATTCATTGCATCAATGGAAGAAAATTCTTTGTTGGTATCTTATAATTTCTAACACTGCACTCTGTTTTTATCAGGGCAAGGAAACAGGAATAAAATGCTTGAGACATAAAGCAAAGCAAAAATGTCACAGTGTGCAACAGAGTAACTTATTAAAGGCAGTGATTTACAATGGAGCAAAGTCCATTGCCTCACAGGATGGGAGAAACAGATTCAACCATAACTGCAAAAGGAAATTTGACATTTACATGAGAGAAATAAAAACTTACAGGCCTTTGGAGGTAAAAGAAGCCAAGTGGGCCTAAAGAGTTAACATTTCCAAATTCCCAGCACAGTTGTGATGATTCAACCAATGGATGCCCTGAGATAGGTCACCACTTCTTCTAAGTGCAGAATTCTCACTATTTTGAGACAACTATTAATGCAATGAAATTAGTCTTCATTTTACCGTAAAAGGATGTTGTTTCAAAAAAAAAGTTTGATTTCATGAATATTGAATAGTTTGATGACAAAGGTCGTGTGACCATGACCCTGACATAGATAGTGCTTTACAGCTACTTGTGATATTGACTGCTCCTTCAGTTCATTTAAGTCAATTGAAGTGACCCACTTCATTTAGCAGGATGATTTATAATGCATCAGGGAAGATATATGTAGCTAAATGTGAAACTAAGAAGCAGCTGCTTCTTCAGCTACTCTCCTGTCAACACTTTGATCAAGAAACATTTGCTTCCTGGTTTAATTCAATGTACTACATGGCTCTGTTATTTTTGTAATCACAGACAATTTTAGACTGCTTTACAATTTACATCTTTTTTTTGCTTTACGTGCCTTGTAGGGTCACAAACTGCAAGAACTAATAATAGCATTGGATTAATTTAGAAAGTTTACTACAACGATCTAAAATTTGACATAAATACTTTTTGTCTTTATTCTTGGGAACTGGTGCAGTACAAAATGATAAACAGAAAGATATGACTGACAAAATGCCATACAAGTACAGCAGAGGAGTCAATATTTGCAGGTCCCATATTACAGGGATGAAGTCAAATGCTCGAAGGAAAAGAATTGCGCCTATACTCAATCATTTGCTTTCCTATTAGAGAACAACATTCTTGCCAACAGTGTTTTTATTCTTAGCATTTTATTAACAATTCTTCCCTCTACTCAGTCAGTTGAACGCAGTAGAACTCAGTTTTGCAAGCATTGATCTTATCGAAAATAAGGTCATATTAAAACTGCAAGTGGCTGAAGTGTTAGTTGGGGAACAATTTGAGTCTAACAATCATAATTCTATTAATTTTAAAATACTTATGGAAAAGGATAACAAAGTGTGGTGCTGGAGGAACACAGCAGGCTAGGCAACATCAGAGGAGTAAGAAAGTTGACGTTTTGGGTCAGAACCCTTCTTCAGAAAACGTTACCTCATTTCCGGTTTTTTCTTTGCAGTGGTGTGTTGCAGAATTGCAGACTCAATATCTCTGCACCACTGCAAAGAAAAACTGGAAATGAAGTCGTCAACGCCAGCAGACCCCAGAGTTTAAAAACCAGGCGGGAAGGTATAATGGCTCTTCATCGGAGGTTACACTGATGATGTTACTCTGCAGGGTAATGAAATGTCTGCAAACAAATGAACCAGCTCAGCGAGCGAACCTACCACAGGATACAAAATTGGCTTTATGACAGGAGACAGATGGTGATGTTGGATGGTTGTTTTTTCACACTGGAGGACTGTAGCCAGTGGTGTTCCATGAGAACAATGCTGGGTCTACTTTTGTTTGTCATTTATGTAAATGATTTGGGTGAGAATATAAGGGACATGGTTAATGAATTTGCAGCTGACACCAAAATTGGAGATATTATGGACATTGAAGAAGATTATCTAGGATTATAAACAGATCTTGATTAATTTGGTCAATGATCTGAGGAGTGGCAGATGGAATTTAATTTGGATAAATGCAAGGTATTGTAATTTGGTCAAACACTGGTCTTGACTCTGAGTAATTTTGTAGAACAGAGATCTTAGAAATTGGCATCACAGGTGGACAGAGTGGTAAAGAATGCATTTAGCTTGCCTGCCTTCATTGCTCAGACCTTTGAGCACAGGAGTTGCAATGCTGTCTTATGGTTGTACACGATGTTAGTGAGGCCTCTTTTGGAGTACTGTGTACAGTTCTATTCACCCTGTTATAAGAAGGATATTATTAAAGTGGAGAGGGTTCAGAAAATATTTACCAGGATGTTGCTTGGAATGGAGGGTTTGAGTTACAAGGAGAAGCTGGATAGATTGGGACCTCTTTCACTGGAGTGTTGGGGTTTGAGGAGTGACCTTAATGAGGTTTATAAATTCATGACAGGAACAGATGAGGTGAATAGTAGGGGTCTTTTCCTGAAGGTTGGGGGGTGGGATTCAAAATTAGGAGGCACATTTTTAAGAAGAGAGGAGAATGATTTAAAAAAGATATGAGGGGCAACGTTTTAACATAGAGAGTGGTTTGTGTAAAGAATAAACTGCCAGAGGAAGTGGTGGATGCAGGTACTGTTACAACATTTAAAAGACATCTAGATAAGTACATGAATAAGAAAGGTTTGGAAGGAAATGGGCCATACACAGACAGGTGGGACTAGCTTAGCTTGGGAATATGGTCAGCATGGGTTAGTTGCATTGAAGTTGGGAGGCATGGTGGCTCGATGCTTAGCACTGCTGCCTTACAGCACCAGTGAACTGGGATCGATTCCACCCTTGGGTGACTGACTGTGTGGAACTAGTGCATTCTTCCTGTGCTTGTGCGGGTTTCCTCTGGGTTCCCAGCTTTCCTCCCACAGTTCAACGATGTGCAGGTTAGGTG
This sequence comes from Stegostoma tigrinum, assembly GCF_030684315.1. Classification (NCBI taxonomy): domain Eukaryota; kingdom Metazoa; phylum Chordata; class Chondrichthyes; order Orectolobiformes; family Stegostomatidae; genus Stegostoma; species Stegostoma tigrinum. The sequence continues at coordinate 86,881,410 of NC_081359.1, read as the reverse complement.
GGATTGGCCAAGCTAAATTGCCCGTAGTGTCCAGGTGTGTGCTGACTGGATGAATTAGCCATGGTAAATGCAGGGTTACAGGGATAGAGTATGGAGATGGTTTGGGTAGGATGCTCTTCAGAGGGTCAGTGTAGACTACATGGGCCGAATGGCCTGACTCCACACTGTGGGGGTTCTACGAAGAGTCTGTTTCCATGATATATGGCTCTCTACAGCTTCTTCATTTAATAAGTGACTGTATTAGAATGGATTATCTAACTCCTGCTTCTTAAACGGTATTATCTGATGCAGAAAGATCAATGCTACAGTTGTAGCCACTGAAAATATTGTGTCTGAAATTATGTCCTTGATATTACCTGAACTTCACCCTCCACCCAGCACCAGGTAGGAGAGAGTAATGGGTTAAAGATTAAACATGGGAAATAGGTTCCCATGATGCCTCACCTCTGCCAATCACCTTTCTACAGCAGCACGTTTTGTAGTCTCGAGGAGTCCAATTGTGTAGAACTAGCATATCTAATTTACATGCTTATATCAAATTCTGCTGCATAGCTATTGCTGGGCTTCCCATGAATCAGACAAATTAACTGGTGAAAAAGAGGCAGAAGAATGATAAAGAAGCATATCATCTAAATGGTGTGTGTCCCACTGTGAATCACAAATGGTTAGTATGCAGACACAGCGAGGAATTAGGAAAGTTAGTAGAATGTTATCATTTATTGTGAAAGGGGATTGAATACAAAGGTTGGTTAACAGTAAAGCATCAATAATAGCAAAATACTGTGAATGCTAGAAATCTAAAACAAAAACAGGAAATACTGGAGAAAATCTGCAGACGTGGCAGTTGCTGTTCTGAAAAAGAGTCTATGGACTCGAAACATTAACTCTGTTTCTTTCTCCACAGGTGCTGTCAGACCTGCTGAATTTCTCCAGTATTTTCTGTTTGAGATTCTGCTTCAGTTTTAAGGCACTGGTGAGATCACATTTCAAGCACAGTGCACTATTCTGATCATCTTATTTAAGGAAGGATAGATATGCATTGGATGCAGTTCAGGCAAGGTTCACTTGGATGAATGGATAAGCAAAGGTTGGCTAGGCTTGACTTGTAGAAGACTAAAAGTTAATTGATTGCAACATATAAGATATGAGGGGTCTTGGCAGGGTAGATGTGGAAAGAATGTTTAATGTTATAGGACGATCAAGAATTAGAGGTCATGGTTTAAAAATCCAGTTGCCCATTTACAGCAGAGATGAGACTACTTTTTTCTTAGGGAATGTTGTGAGTCTTTGGAAATCTCTAAAAAGGCAGTCCAAGCTGATTCCTTGAATATGTTAAGGCTCAAATGGCATTTGCAACAAGTCTGTTTCCAATAGTTCTTGAGTAATGTAAGGCAGATTTTGCCATTTTTTCCCCTTCCTTTTGTCATAAACTTTGATCTTCTTTTGTTAATTCTACTAGCAGCCTGCTGTGTATTGGACACCACGGTGAGAAATATTGTTTTATTTTCAAAAAGCGAAAATAAAACTTACGGCCTATCAAGCCAGTCTTCTTTTTGGGATGTGACTTCCCAGTATTATCATCAGCTAGGGTCATAACAAAAAAATTGTTTTCTTTCTAAGCAATTAAAACATTAGCAGAATTAGGTCTCACCATCTCGATAAAATTTCTGTGCGCAATAAGAAGAAATTCCTCTGTTAATGATGTTAATATATCAGTTAACCCACAACAAATGATCCTTTATATCCACCTGAAATTGACAAGAAGCTGTTCCATGTTATAAGTGTTATCTTGAGTCATACGGATGTACAGAATGGAAAGGGACTTTTCAATCCAACATTTGGCCCATATCCTTCTAAACCCTTTCTATTACGTACCCATCTACATATCTTTTAAATGTTGTAATTGCGTATACACACCATCCTCTGCCCCTTCAGTCGCAATAAAATCTTACCCCTCTCACCTTAAACCTATGCCCTCTAGTTTTGGGCTGCCCTACCATGGGAAAAGACCTTGGCTATTCAATCTATCCATGCCTTTCATGATTTAATAAACCTCTATAAGGTCACCCCTCAGCCTTCGACACTCAAGGGATAAAAGCTCCAGCCTATTCAACCTCTCCCTATAGCTCAAACGTTCCAATCTCAACAACATCCTTGTAAATATTTTCTGAACCTTTTCAGGTTTAACAATTAAACGCTGTTGTTTCTGTTAAAATCTCCTCTAGCTTCATGTACATGTGTTGACTACACTGGCAATAACCAATTTAGCTGTGATCCTCAGTTCCAATTTTGGGCCAGTGCACAGAATTTGGAGAAATCCTCTACTCCAAAGAGTGCAACTGGTCAGGAGGCAGAGCACCACCATCTCTCAAGGGCAATTTGGCCCAGATGATGTCAGCGAAGTCCATAGCCCAAGAATGAGTTAAAAACAAGACCCACAAGTGTTCTTACACATGGGTCCAAAAATGGGTATGTCACTTAAATTTCTAAATTGCAGACGTGTCGAGAAACACACTGTATTTATAACTTCTCTTATTCATTCCAAGGATGTGAGAGTCAGTGTCTGGGCATTCACTCATTGCATATCCCAAATTACCTTTGAGAAGCTGGTGGAGAGTTTTCCTTCTTGAACTGCTAAGGTGTGTGTTCACCTACAATGCTATTAGAGAAAGAGATCCAGGGTTTTGTCCCAGCAATAGTGAAGGATGGTGATAAAATTCCAAGTCAGTCTAATGTGTGTCTTGGAAGAGTGCTTGCAGGTGATAGAGTTCCCACTCATCTGCTGCCTTTACCTTTTTAGGTAGTGGAGGTTTCAGGTTTAGAAGGAGCTGTCTAAGAAACTATGCCGTTCTGTAGATTGTGCACACTGCAGCCAATGTGTGTCATCGTTAGAGGATGTGAGTGCTGAAGGTGTTAGATAGGATATGAATCAACCTGGCAATCTTTCTAGACAGTGTAAAGATCCCTGAGCATTGTTGGAGCTGCACTTATTGGGGGAAGTGGAGAGTATTCCATTATACTCCTGACTTGTCCATTATAGATGGTAGACAGGCACTGGGGAGACAGGAGGCAATTGACTTGTCACAGAATTCTCAGCCTCTGATGTTTGTGGGGCTAGCCCAAAATAATTTCTGAAAATGGTAACCCTTACATTTAAGGATATCTAGACCACTTCCTGACAGGTCAACACATCTTGACAGGTCTTGACAAATTGGGTAGTTCCAAGAGCTTTATTCATCAATTACTCACAATGTTCTCCACCAATAACTATCCCACAGGGCACCTGACTTTCTCTTCTCCCCGAAAGATACTAGACATCATCCCTGTGTTTCTGAGATGCCAGCAAATCAACAACAGATCATCCCTCCCTCACAATCTATCCCTATCTATTCCACGCAAGATCTCGTGGGATCATATCTGTAGAGGTACTCCAGTTCTTTAGCCAGTTACTTAAATAGGTAACTGCCTTTGCAAACAGGACATACATGAACTATAGCCCACATTGAGTTCTACTATTACAAAAATGAGAGCTGCAAGTCTTGGGGTCTGGACTTGCAGTTTTCAGCAAATTCTGACATTTTTGCCAACATGGAGATGTTCTGTATCTTGGCAGAATTTGGGACCAATGATACTTTTTGATTAGATTAGATTCCCTACAGTGTGGAAACAGGCCTTTCGGCCCAACAAGTTACACCGCCCCTTGAAGCATCCCACCCAGACCCATCCCCCTGTAACCCACACACCCCTGAACACTACGGGCAATTTAGCTTGGCCAATTCACCTAGCCTGCACATCTTTGGACTGTGGGAGGAAACCGGAGCACCCGGTGGAAACCCATGCAGACAAGGGGAGAATATGCAAACTCCACACAGACAGTCGCCCGAGGCTGGAATCAAACTTGGATCCCTGGTGCTGTGAGGCTGCAGTGCTAACCACTGAGCCACTGTGCCGCCCAAAGTGTTTAATTAATAAATAGTGTTTAATTTCATACATAATAAGGAGGCACTTTTTGCATCTTTTGTTCACGTGACAATTATTTTTGAAAAAGCAAGGAATTGAAAATGGAAGTCTGAAAATGAATGGGGATTTGCGTTACTTCTGTCTGTAAAGTATGAGGTCTTAATTTTCTACAAATGAGAAGATCTGCACTGTATCTGGAATGTAACAGATCAAAATATCTTACAACACAGTACAATCAGTGCCAATTTTTTCCTGCTATCTCATTTTGCTCTTTGCTATCAATTGAATAAGCAGGCATACATTTTCATCACATTATCACTCTACTATAAATTACACTGGAGACAGCACTGACTTGTGCTTATCAATTAAAGCAGGATTATATCTTCCAGATTTAGTGGACACCGCTGATTCAGTCAATCCTATTATCTTAGTTGAAAAGTTTGACTGACTCCAAGTACACACATTAAGGATAATTCTGCGATTCTGTGTGGCAGACAGAGATTTGCTCACAGCATTCAACTTTGTTAATTGTGCCTGCAATGAAAATTGTTTTTTCAGTCATTTGATTCTGCTGAATGTAACCTCATTGCTACGAATGAGCAATATGGGAAATGCTCTTCTTTATGAATGATTCCAACACGTCAGGATTGGACTTTCTAAAATTTTTGGAGATTACTTACTACATTTTTAAAAAATCAGAATAATGGTTGGATAATAAAATACATAAGCTAAAGTCAAACTGTTATTTGCTCGGGTCAATGGAAATCTATTTGCAGTAATGATAGATATACCTTTTGCTAATTCATACTGAAACACTACATTAGCCGTACTTGAAATCGGAATTCAATAACAGCTGTATGATGAATGAAAGAATATGATGTATCCCATGTAAATAGGATGATAAAAAGAAATACAATAATGTTTGGAAATATGTGAGAAAAAGAACAATTTGAGAAATAACAAATTAAATTTTCAAGGAACATAAGAAAAGATACATTTGGGCACTTACTCAATGGTAGAAAAATCAGATTAGGGATGTGGAAACCGATGGACACGCATTGTAAACTCTCAGAAAACATCAGCAAAATAGTTAGAGACAAAAACAGGAATTGCTGGAAAAGCTGAGCAGGTCCGACAAAATCTGTGAAGAGAATCCAGATTTAATGTTTCAGGTCTGGTGAATATTTAGCAAAATAATCAGGTTTACCTCAACATTACCTGGGAGACTAACATGTTGGACATGAATGAAATGAGGATATCAAAACAGGAATGAAGCCAATTAGAAGAGACAAAATGATGAAATATCTGTTCTGTATGGATTGTTACAAGAGTCCTACAATGAAAAAGTAATAAACATGCATCTGCTAATTTGATTCTTATATTTAAGAATGGAGGTGGAACAAGTGTGATGTGAACTGTAGCATTTATGTACATATATTTTAATATTATTTATTGTAAGTTTATGTTTTTGGTTTTTAAGTTGGTAACCAAAGAGTTTTGTATGTGTCTGAAAATAGTCATTAATTTATAAATATTTCTGTTGCCATGATAATTTATTTTGAAAGCATTTTTTAAAGCCCGGCTTTAGAGGGAATGTGTTTGTATGTACCACCAATGGACTTTTTTTATTTTAGTTACTTTTTATGACCCAGCATGGCAAATAATGGGACTTCAAGGGTTTGTTAGAGACTTCTGGAACTTGTTTATTTTAGGCTTAGGGGAAATACCCATAAGTTGGAGAGGAAGACACAAAAACAGGAATTGCTAAAGAAACTCAGCAGATCTGGGTGGAAAGAATCTTTTGAGTCTAGCAACTCTTCATTAGAACTGTTAATTACTGGGAAAAAAGTGGTGTTCATGATGAAGATAAGGTTGAGGAGATAATGGGAACTGCTGTTGTTGAAGAATCCAAGATAACAAAGTGTGAAGCTGGATGAACACAGAAGGCCAAGCAGCATCTCAGGAGTACAAAAGCTTTTGTGCTCCTGAGATGCTGCTTGGCCTGCTGTGTTCATCCAACTTCACACTTTGTTATCTAAAATAAGGTTAGGATTGGGTGGGGGGAGGGGACGGGGTGGATGGAAGGGAAGAGAGGAGTGGGTAGGTGGAGACTGAGCCCAGAGTGAGAGAACTATGAAAGGATTGGTAAACAAGGAGATTGTTGATAGTGGGCCAGGACAGAAGGAAAGCTGAATAAGTGATAAGAGCTAAAAGTGAGAAAATGGGTTTGCTGCGCTGAATGCCACCTACATAATGTGATAATAGGCCCAGGAGTACGTGGGAATTGATGATATAACAGGATCAGACGTGGGGTGGGTAAAAACATGGAAGGATAGAACAGGCTCTAAAGTTATTAATTTCAACATTGAGTCCAAGAGACTGCAGGGTTTCCAAGCAGAAAATGAGACGTTGCTCTTTGAGGCTTGCTGGAAGCTAACCCATTTTCCCACTCTTAGATCTTATGATCACTTATTTTGCTTTTCTTCCGTTCTGGCCTGCTATCCATTTTCTCCTTGCTTATCTATTCCTTCCTAACTCTTATTCCGGGGTCTGTTTATACCTACCCACTCACATTTCCCTTTCCACCCCTCCTCAACCACTTTGGCTTTAGCATAAATGCCACTTCTTCCTGGCTACGAATGGTGCTGATGAAGGGTCACTGGATCTGGAGCATTAACTCTGCTTTCTTCCCACAGATTCTGCCAGGCCTGTTGAGTTTCTCTAGCAATTTCTGTTTTTGCTTCAGATATCCAACATTCACAGATATTGGTTTTATTATAGAGAAGACTTTTAATTTCACTTTCTAATTTGAGTATGGGGCAGTCCTGTGAAGTCCTTGGTATAGGATGGGTCTATAAAACAGTGCTGCTGACAAGCGATGGATATTTAGTGAACTAGGTTACCTTAAATTGAAGAGATAATGGGAACTGCAGATGCTGGAGAATCCAAGATAACCAAGTGTGAAGCTGGATGAACACAGCAGGCCAAGCAACATCTCAGGAGCACAAAAGCTGACGTTTCGGGCCTAGAATTCTGAGATGCTCCTTGGTCTGCTGTGTTCATCCAGCTTCACACTTGGTTACCTTAAATTGAAGTGTTAGTTTAAGCCCCAGACCAGAAATGCTGGAATAAAATCCTGGGGAAGTTACTTAAATGCAAGTACAGTTAAACAGGTTCAAATAATTTGAGAAACAAACTGTCTGTAGTTCCAGTCTAAAATTTGAAATCACAAATGACTTAAACTTACTGAGCTACTAAAGACAGGGACTGTGGCCTGATTATCATATGAATACTGTTTTGGATACAACCCCACGGTATATTTTGGATACTATACAAAAGCTGTTTTGTTTCTTTTCAAGGAACATTTTGGGATTAATGGGAGTACACTTTCATTGTGTGTTTAAATTTCTTTGCACTTGTATCATAAATAGATAATTTAGTTAATCAATTTTATCTACGTATCTTTTGTTCATAAACTGTTTTTTTTAGTCAAGCAAGATCTGTAAAATTGTGTGCTATTTTTCAGCGAGTGATCACTTTGTTAGAGCCAAAACAAACAAAGCTATGATCTATCAAGCCAGGTTTCTGTCATAACATATTCAAAGAGCTATAAGCCAATTTCCCTAATGTCAGTGAAAGGGAAGATAAAGGGACCCATATTCAAAGATGCTATAGAAGAAACCTGGAATTTGGAAATACAAAAAACTGCCATCAGATTTCAATATCATAGACTATGTTTGGCCAAATTTGCTGAATTCTTTGAATCAGTAACATTGAGTAATTAAGAATAATATAATTGAAGTAAAGTGTTTCAATTGTAAAAATGCATTCAATAAGTTACCACATAGTATACACATGGCTTGCAGTGTGAGGAACAAGTAGAAAAATGGATAATAAGTTGCTATAAAACAGGAAAGTAATGGTTAAAGGTAGTTACTCAGACTGGCAAAAGTTGGGAATTGTTATTTCACAAACCCTAGTACTGCAACTATAGTTCGTTACCACAAATGTAAGTGATTTTAAAAGAAAACTATTTTATGGGACAATGACATTGATGGTAAGCCCAGTATTTGTTGCCCATTTCTAATTGTCCTTGAACTGAGAGACTTGCTATGTTTTTCAGAGGGAAGGTAAAAGTTGTTGTGATCTGGAATGACACATAGGCCAGACTAGGTATCGATGGCAGATTTCTTTCCTTACAAGACATTAGGGAATCAGATGAATTGCACTTAAATTCCATCCTCTGGCATGGGGGTAGAATTTGAACATATGCCCTCAAAGAAGTGGTCCGGGCCCAAGATAAGTAGTAAAGCGATATTAGCACAATGTGTCCGTTTCCCCCATTTGGAGCTTAGGAATTAGCAAATCTAAAGTTGCAACAGACACCACATTAGTCATAATGATAAACAAAGGAAAGAATTCTGCAAACATGTAGGAGATATTAATTACTTGTAGAATTGTTGTGTTGTCGGTAAACTTTAATATGTGTATATTTTGCAGAGAAGAATAAGCAGGTCATATACTGATTGAAAAATAAAAGTTTAAATTATTAGAAGAGCAGAGGAATAAAGAAGCACATATACACAAAGCACTAAAGGTAATGACACGGGTTAATTACAGAATAAGCAAACAAAACACTGAAGTTTGAGTCAATAGGGAGAGAATTGGAAAATAGATAGGTTGTGTTCAACTTGTACAGAATCTTGGTTATACCACACTTGGAGTACTTTGAATTATCCTTGTCAACATATTAGAAAAAACGTAAAAGAGACACTGGAGAAGGTACGAAGAATATTTACTAAGTTGATAACAGGACTGTGAGTTATACTTATGGAACAGATCTGGACTTTATTCTCCAAAAAGAGAAGTTTGAGGAGATATAGACTTCTGAATGATTGAAAGAGACTGATCAGGTATATGTAGAGAAAATGCTTTAAATTGTGAGCACAACAAGAATAAACATAAGATAGTTGCAAATAAATTCAGCAGAAAATTCACAAGAAACTTTACCCAGAGAGTCATTAGACTGCGGAAGTCATTACCACAGGAACGGGTTGAGGCATGGAAAACTTGATAAACATACAAAGTAAAAAGAAATAGAAGAAATGTTGAGAGATAGACAAAAAAGGATGGGAGAGGACATGTTTAGAGCGTAAACACTGAAATAGACCCTTTGTGCCAGAAGGTTTTTTCCTTTGTTGGGAATACTATGCACAATGCTTTACATTTACACATTCAGTGGCATTGTTAATGAATGTGTTTTCTGGGTTAATGCAGAGGTCACCTGCTGGCATCACTCAATAAATTCGCTTACTATTGCACAATCAAGCACCTGGAAATCTCTGTAGACCAGTGTGTCTTGATGACTGAATTGTATCATCTCCTTCAGGATATTTCTGCAGCTAACATAACAGCACTTAGAATTCTGCACAATCCATATAAGAGTGTAAAGATTAGCTGCATTTCTCCAATTTGATCATTACATTTTGTCCTATCTTTATACAAAGTGGTGAACTGTTTCCTACAGCAGCGTTTCCTGAGTTCACTGCCTCATTCATTAACAAATGCTGAATTAAGTTTACTGACGTATTAACTTCTTCTCGTCTTTATCTCCCTATATATCAAATATCAGTTATCAGTGTTGGCTAATGCAATGCAACTCTTCCAAGTCTACTGGCTAACAAAGTGTGTTACAGTATGCTGTAGAGCACATTTCTCTTTACTGGTCTGTTGAATTAGTATCTTCATGTATATCCTTCATGTTTCTGCTGACATACTGCAATGGGTTTTAAATTTGTCATTTTTGAAATAAACAGAAATAAAAATTGGACAATGTTTATAATGGGTAGCAAGTCTGTATGAGTGATAATGGGAACTGCAGATGCTGGAGAATCCAAGATAATAAAATGTGAGGCTGGATGAACACAGCAGGCCCAGCAGCATCTCAGGAGTATTTTGTGCTCCTGAGATGCTGCTGGGCCTGCTGTGTTCATCCAGCCTCTCATTTTATTAGCAAGTCTGTATGCCCAGTTTTATATCCACTCAGTAAGTTAAAAATCTACTCCTGCTTAATTATTATTTCAAAGGATGTGTGTGTCACTGGCTAGGTCAATATTTATTACCCATTCCTAAAGTATTTTTTAAACTTGTTTACAGGATGTGGGCAGAGGGCAATTATTGGTTTGGGTCCGGAGTCACATATAGGCCAGACCAGGTAAGGACAGCAGATTCCCTTTCCTGAATGATATTCGGGAACCAGACTTTTTTTATGACAATGGCTACATTGCTGCCATCAGGCCAGCTCTGTATTTCAGATTTTTAGTGAATTCAAGTTTTCATCATCTGCCATGGTAGAATTCAAAACAATGTCCCCATTGCTTCACCCTGAGGTTCTGCATTACTAGATGTTACCATTATGGAAAGTAGCAGTAAGCTGCATTCTTGAACTTTTGCAGTGCTTGATGTATAGGGACTGTTAGGAAGGTTGTTCCAGGGTTTTGACCCAATGATAATGAAAAAATGGTGATATTGATCCATGTCAGAATGACATGGTATTTGGAGAGGAATTGTGTCACTTCAAAGTAATCAATGCAGATACTTAATGCTGTTAAATGGGCAGGTACAGATACAGCAAGATTTATGACACATGCTTTCTTTCCATTGCATACATGGGTTAACACTTTTGAACTGCTTGTCATTTCAGATATGATCTAGGATATCATTGGTAGATTTGCCACCACCAATTCCTGTCACTGTTATTAGTAAAGGATGTTGTTGATACCGTATGAGAAAGAGTGCCTGCACGTTATTCTAGCAGAGGATGGACTCAAACAGTAAAAAATATTTATTATCTATTAAGTACGAGCTAGTTAAGATACATCTAAGACCAGAAGATGATAAGAAGTAAGGACAAAGGTAGGCCTTCAGCCCATCGGGCCTGGACTGCCATACAATGAGAATATAATCAATCTGATAATCCTCAACTCCATTTTCCTGCTTCATCCCTATTACCTTTAATTCCCTCACTTATTAACCTCTGTCTATCTAAACCTTGAATATACTTAACTGTCCAACCTTAATAGCCTTGTGTTTAAAAAAAACATAGATTTAGTGCCTTCTGAGAGAAGAAATTTCTCTATATTGGTGCCTTAAATGTACATTCCCCACTTCTGAGATAATATCCTCTGATTGTCGACTCTCCCACAAAGGAAACAATTTTTCTTTATTTATCCTGTCAAGTCTGTTAAAAATCTTACATATTTCAGTAAAGTTGCTGTTCATTCTTCTATATTTCAATGAGTACAGGTTCAAGGTACTCAACGTCCTTTTAAGATAATTGCTGCCTACCTGCTATCGTTCTGGCGAATCTTCTCTGAACTGCCTCCACTGCCAATGTATCTTTCCTTGAATAATAGCTTTAGCAAAACCTCCCTACTTCTATACTGCACTACTTTGAAATAAAGGGCAACATTCCATTTGCCTTCCCTATGCTGAATTTAGATGTTAGGTTTTATCATTCATGAATAAGAACTCCCCTGTCCCCTTATTATGTAATTTTCTTCACTCTGTTTTCATTTAGATAATGGAGTTTATTATGATAGGATTGTCCTTGAATCCTTTAATTAGAAACAAAATGAGACCTGCTCTTGATTATTCTCAAACTGATATGAACAGATGAGCATTTCACATTTGGAAAAATATTCCATTTTTAACATATTTCTGATATGCTTTAGCATGTGTACAACAATATACTTGCTCACTGTTCTAAGTAAGAGTGATTATTCTACCTTAAATAAATCAATTGTTATGTTTACAAAACTGTACTTTGATCAATAGCTCAGGTGAAGCCAACCCTCTCAAGAGAGGATAATCTCCAATATGTGCTTAATGCTGGTGTAAGTTTTATGCATTGTGGGTTTGTAACATTATTTCTAGCCTGTTTTCTAATCATTGACATGACTTACATCGCTTGTTTGTTTTCCACTTGTGAACTGCCACTGGAGACAGTACTGCAAATCAGGATTGATCAGAAATTTTAATTATTACCTTGTCCATTTTGTGTTAAACAAAGCTACTCCAATAGCAAATTCTGAATCCCCATGAAGCAAAGCTCTTCCAAAGGCCAGCTGGATGAAAGTTTGGTTCCATAAGGAAAGCCAATATAACTGAGGAATGTTATCACTAGAACAGAAATGATTAAGGAGAGATAAATTGGCATGTTCAATATTCAGAGGCTTTGATTGTGAAATACAGGAAAATAAAGGTAAAGTCACCATAATACAACCAGAGCAAAGGGCTGCTCACTCATTAGAGAGAGATAACTCCTGGTGGTTTAACCCAAAGGCCACCCACCTCAGGGGAAGGGAGAAATTGAGAAGGAGAGCCCTTCATAATAACCTCAGCTGCTGTTGGCATCACTCTGCATCACAAAACAGCCATCCAATAACTGAGCGAACCAACCCTTACAGTAGCCAAAATATATTTATTTCCATTGACCAATGAATTAGAAACAGGTACTTAATTTTACATTCATAACAGCAAAAAGAGAAATTAAGAGAAGTTTGTAAAACAAAAGTTTATAGCGAGTTTAGAGAAGATTTGTAGTTCAGGTTGAGGTTCTGGATGTGAGCTGGAAGGTTTGTTTTCAGACGTTTCATCACCATTCTAGGTAACAGCGTCAGTGAGCCTCTGACGAAGTGCTGGTGTTATGTCCCGCTTTCTATTTATCTGGTTAGGTCTCCTTGGGTTGGTGATGTCATTTGCTGCGTTCATAATTTGGAGCCAATCTACCATCCCCTGAGAAAAAGAACAGGAAATGACATCACCAACACAGGAAATGACATCACCAACCCAAGGAAACCTAACCAGATAAATAGAAAGCGGGACATAACACCAGCGCTTTGTCGGAGGCTCACTGATGATGTTACCTAGAATGGTGACGAAACGTCTGAAAACTAACCTTCCAGCTCAGCGAGCAAACTCACATCCAGAACAAAAGTTTATATGGATGTGACAATTCACTTTTGGAAAATCCTAGTGTCAGAATCCAGAATAACTTCTAGAAATGCAATGAACAATTATTTGAAATGAAATTTAAAAGGGTATGTGGGCAGATCAGGAAAACAAAACAAAATGGATATCATTCTCAGAATCTTCATTGCTGCAAAATGCTAAATGGCCTCCCATTGTCCAGGTGTTTAAGAAGTGTGGGAATAGGCAGCTTGGCTGGTGATTAACATGCCATTCCCATCTTTGAGAAAACCCAACTTACAGTATACCAAGCAGTTCATCACAAACTCCTCAAAATGGTGGGAAACAGGTTGGGCCAGTGGCATGGGCAGAGTCCATATGTTCCCTTTTATTGCCTGCATCATTATGTCTGAATGTTAGAGGTTTGTGTCTTCTTACACACAGAGGAGTGTCTCAATCATTTGATTCCAACAGTAAGCACTTTTTGAATTTTAAAATAACTGAGCCTGAGTTTAATACAATGTTTCTTCACTCATCTCACACATAAAAGAACTAGAAATAGATGGCGGTAATACACTATTTCAGTTTATAATTAACTCAGTTCTTTCATGGCAGGCCAATAGGTTCTAAGGTGAATCCGATGACATGAAGGTCTTGGAGAGCAAAAATATTTGCAGCAAGCTCAGATGTTTTTATGTAAGTTAACTGTCAGGCAAAATTGGGAATGTTGGGCAGTCTTTTCTGTTAGGATATTCCATCCCCAAGTTATTGCAGTATATTAGAAACAAAAAGAGAAGTTGCTGTAAAAACTCAGCAGGTCTGGCAGCACCTGTGGAGGAAGATCAGAGTTAATGTTTCAGAGTGAGTGACCCTTCCTCAGAACTCATACCCTGCCAGACCTGCTGGGCTTTTCCGGCATTTTCTGTTTTTGTTTCAGATTCACAGCATCCATAGTTCTTTTGGTTTTTTTATTGCTGTATATTACCTTGGCTGGTAAAATGACTTGCAGCTAGTTCATTGGGTTTCAGTAGACCTCTGTCTGTAAACAGATTCTAGGTGCTTTAAAAGGACACTACCAAAATAACCCTCTCAACATGTGACTTCAATAAATTCCATTTCCAAACAAAGATTGAAGTTCATGTTGATGCAAGTTATCCTATGTTGTTGTTTGGCACCTCATGATTCATATTCTGTAATTTGGGTAAGAAAGACTATTCTATTACAGTGGAAGGTGATTAGGATCCATTTATCTTACATGCATTGAGTTTCAATAGTTCCTTTTGTTTAGCTTGAAACAGAGAGATGGGCCTTGGAATTCTACAGTTCTTTTGTCGGTGGTTTATCCTGAAACAAAAATAAGTGTGAATTCCAGAAAAGACTGTATCTAATTAAGTTTTTTTTTATTTTTGGTGAATTTGGACTACTTGAAGCTGGACATGTCAAATACCACAGGTTTGTAGTGACCATTTTAATAGTCTGTGGTAACTGTGTTAACAAGACCTGGAATAGATTATTTTTTAAGATCTGGAAGATGAGATACAGATACTCAAAAGAAATGGAGCTCTAAGTACTGAGGAGAAAGGAAGAGTAAAGTGATAGGAGTGTGCACGAGCCATTCTAAGTTTATGAAGAACAAGAATGAAGCAGGAGCTTTCTGGATAAGAAATGGATGCTTCTGCTTTGCAGATTGAAATGTTGATGAGCCAATTTTAAAACAATAGACAAAATGAGGCATTGGAGCTTCTGATTCAAAAGCAAGAGTATTAACAGTTGATGTTGGTTGGCAGCCTCAAACTGAAATAGCTTCATTTGTCTCTGCTGTGTAATCTGCTCTCCCCATCTCCACCTCTCTCAAGTGAATTGCACAGTTTCTGGCAGCAGTTCAAAAGCAAACCTAAATGTGCAAGTTTGCACAGGAACAATTGTTGGAAAGTTGTAATCATAGATTTCATTAAAGGTCTTCCTATAATGACCAGGGAAAGGCTTGAAAAGCCAGAAATGTGAACCTCCAGCAAATGTATTTGTTTTCAATAGCTTTTGCCCTGACTGACACAGATTATATTGCTGTCTCAGTTGCAGCGAGGTAATACAAATATAACAAGGCGTAGAGCTGGATAAACACAGCAGGCCAGGCAGCATCAGAGGAGCAGGAAAATTGACGTTTCGGGTCTGGGTCCTTCTTCAGAAAGGGTCCAGACCTGAAATGTCAGCCTTCCTGCTCCTCTGATACTGGCTGGCCTTCTGTGTTTATCCAGCTCTACGCCTTGTTACCTCAGACTCCAACATCGGCAGTTCCTACTATCTCTGAGGTAATACTAATGTTGTCATGTAAGAGACAGTGAGGAGCAATCATTTCTAGATTGTGTTCAGGAGAATTTCCTACAGCAGTATATGTCAGTCCACCAGGAAAGGATACACTTTTCACCCTGCTTCTAGGAAATGAGTGGGCCTAATGAATTGTGTTAGTTGGGAATACATAGGATACAGTGAGCGCTATGTAGTAATGTTTAAGAAGATGGTGACGAATGACAATGGTCAATGCAGAGTAAGAAAAATCTGTTGGTGGAGAACCATGTTCAATGGGGCAAAAATGGAACTAAACAGGATAGACTGGACTGAAAGATTGGTGGGAAAATGTGTAAATAAACAATGAACTATCTTCAAAGAGGAGAAGGTATGAATACAGTCAATGTATATTTCCTTAAAAGGTGAAGGTAGAACAAACAAATGCAGAGCTCCATGAATAACAAAGATTGCAATTAAAATAAAGAAAAGTGTGCTTATGATATGTATCAAGTAGAAATTACAATCCAGATTTAAGAGCAATTCAGGGGGAACATGAAAATCATGTTAGAGAGGCAAAGAAGAATTATGTGATAAGACCAGCAGCCGACAAAAAAGGGAGTCGCAAAGTTTTCTGTAGGCTGATATATAGTAATATAACAGGAAAAAGAGGAGTGCAGATTGAAAAGGGGAATCCTGTATGGAAGCAGGAGGCATGGCTGAGGTATTAAGTGAATACTTTGCATCAGTTTTTAACCAAGCTGATGGATGCAACAAAGAGGAAACTCTGTCACTAGAAATGTTCAAAATTGATAACACTGTCAGTGCTTAAGGTTGACAAGGCATCAAAGCCAAATGAGATGCATCCAAGGATATTGAAAGGAATTGCTGAGTGAAAATTGCAGAGACCCTGGCCATAATTTTTCAGTCTTTTCTAGATTCAGGGACATGCCAGAGGACTGGAGAATCGCAAACATCAGGTCCTTGTCCAACAAAGACTGTAAGGATAAATCCACTAGTTAGCAACCAGGTCATTAGATAACTAGTTATTTAGAAAAAATGTGCAAGGGTATGGGGAAAGGAGGGAGAATGGCACTAAGTCATGGCACTCATTTGAAGAGCCAGATGGGCAAATGATCTCCTTCTGCACCATAATACTTCTGTAACTGTGAAAAGGTGAAACCAGTTTTTTTTTCAGTCTTTCAGGATTACTAAGAATGACTTTTATTCCACTCTGATGTTCTGGACTTGAGACAACTAAACAGTCTAATGCTGGATCCATACACCCTGTTGCATGTGGGTGGGTTGCGTTTGAAAAGTAGTGGGGTGAAATGTTTGGATCTTCACATGCTCCTTCCACTTTTTGCACTTGGATTTCGTCTTGGCATGTCAGAGAAGCTTAAAGTGGTTTGGGACCTTCACTCTTTGGGTGGTCTAAGGCGAGAGATTTCTGCAAGTTGGTGGGAATACTACAATTTCTCAGAAAAGCTTTGAGAAAATCTTTGAAGAATTTCCTTTGTCTTCCTGGCACCAATCTGCTTAATTTAGAGTAGAGAGCTTGTTTTGGAAGTTTTATGTTGGCTATGTTGATAAAAGTAGCCTATCCATCACAGCTGACTGACAGTAACTTATACCTCGATTCTGGGATTGTTACCAGTAGAGATAACAATGATATTGAAGTCCCTAACCTACCAGTGGATTTTCAGAATTTTGTGGAAGCATTACTGGTCTTATTTCTCCAGTGATTTGAGATGCTTGTTGTACAGTGTGCAGATCTCTGATGCATGCAAAGCATGAGTATCATTGCTGCCTGGCAGACCATGAGTTTCTGAGATAACAAGGTGTGGAGCTGGATGAACACAGCAGGCCGAGCAGCATCTTAAGAGCTGGAAAGCTGATGTTTCGGACCTAGACCTTTCATCAGAAATGGTGGAGGGGTAGGGGGTTCCGAAATAAATAGGGAGAGAGGGGGAGGCGAATCGAAGGTAGATAGAGGAAAAGATAGGTGGAGAGGAGACAGACAAGCCAAAGAGGTGGGGATGGAGCCAGTAAAGGTGAGTAGAGGTGGGGAGGTAGGGAGGAGATAGATCAGCCCAGGGAGGACGGACAGGTCAAGGGGGCGGGATCAGATTAGCAGGTAGGAAATGGGGGTGCAGCTTGAGGTTGGAAGAGGGGATAAGTGAGAGGAAGAACAGGTCAGGGAGGCATGGATGAGCTGGGCTGGTTTTGGGATGCGGTGGGGGAGGGGAGATTTTGAAGCTGGTGAAATCCACATTGATACCATTGGGCTGCAGGGTTCCCAAGCGGAATATGAGTTGCTGTTCCTGCAACCTTCGGGTGGCATCATTATGGCACTGCAGGATGGACATGTCATCTGCGAAATGGGAGGGGGAGTTGAAATGGTTCGCAACTGGGAGGTGCAGTTGTTTATTGCGAACCAAGCGTAGGTGTTCTACAAAGCGGCCCCCAAGCCTCCACTGCTTTCTGCTGGGTTTAAGGTCTTAGTCAGCAAATCCCCGACTCCTTAGCTGGCTAAAGGCAGTGCTAACACATTGGTGATGATGTCAAATTTCATTGTTATGTCGGCCCATGCTCAAAGGAGGGTTTTAAAGTATGAGTGTTGATTGATATTGTCCAGAGGCTCACTGTTTTGCTTGAAGACCACGAGCTGTGCCGTGGGGACTGAGCAATCTCATAGCCCTGAACAATAAATTGAAATGGGTGCAAGTCATGACTTCAAAAACTTTCCTAAAATTTATTATTGCTGCAAGTTGTCTGAACCAGACTTCAGTCATTCTGACTGATTTCAGTTTTATTGACAAATTATTTTGTTGTTTAGCTGTATCACAAAAGAGACTTGTTCATTTATTTATCATATTTTCAGAATAGTCAGTGACTAAAATATTGAAAGCTTCGCAAGTCATAACTTGTCTTGACCAATCAGGCCTGGAGCATGGACTCTTGGCAGTGGTGGCAGGCCTTGACTGCAGTAGGCCCAGAGTGAGGACCTCACAGGAGTCCTGCAGTCGTGTTTGGGACCCAGCTTCAAAATCTCCCCTCCCCCCACTGCATCACAAAACCAGCTCAGCTCGACCCCTCCCCCACTGCATCCCAAAACCAACCCAGCCTGTCTCCGCTTCCCTAACCTGTTCTTCCTCTCAACCAGCCCTTCCTCCCACCTCAAGCCGCACTTCCATTTCCTACCTACCACCCCATCCCGCCTCCTTGACCTGTCCGTCTTCCCTGGACTGACCTATTCCCTCCCTACCTCCCTACCTATACTCTCCTCTCCACCTATCTTCTTTTCTCTCCATCTTCGGTCTGCCTCACCCTCTCTCCCTATTTATTCCAGTTCCCTCTCCCCATCCCCATCTCTGATGAAGGGTCTAGGCCCGAAACATCAGCTTTTGTGCTCCTGAGATGCTGCTGGGCCTGCTGTGTTCATCCAGCTCCACACTTTGTTATATTACAAAATGTGAAATTGTTTTGAATTCAAAGATGTACTGGATGTCCCAGGTGTCCTTGTGGTTCTAACCTGGCCTTCTGTACATTCAAAGTTTAAGAGACTGCAATAGTGAGGTGTCATTTAGATTTACTGCTCTATCACGGAAATTTTATAACATTTTATTTGTATCCAATGCATTCTTGTCCACTTTTGCAAAACAACCATGGCTTCATACATAAGATACATACTAACAAAAATTGCAACTTACTCCAACGCATTCAGTTACCAAATATTCCATTTTGGCACACAATAATAGGTAAACATGCCTATCAACATTCATCCTCACTGGTGGCTGGACTAGCAGTCTCTTATGGTTCATACATGTGCATGACTTACAACTGATCACTGCCTGTAAAATTTTTGTCAATGTCTTCATAAATTTTTTTTTTGCAAACTCAGAAGGTATTTCAACAAACTGTTTAAATTTTCAGTTGAAAAATTGAACAGCTAGTGGTTTCACAAATACGCACTTCACTCCCATTCTGTATTGGCATTTGAGGGCAAAAGAAGGTGTATTTATAATAAATGCATTTATACAACATTTTTCAGATATTGAATGTCTCAAAGCACTTTACAGCCTAATGGAATACTTTGATTACACTTCAAAAGTATTTTAGGAAATGCTACAATGGATATGCACACATCAAGTTCCCACAAAAGATTCTGGGTAATCCAAGTTAGCGGATAGGGAAAAATTGTACCTGTAAAAGCTGCTCCTTTTTTGAGTTGTTTTCTATATTGGAGCTGATTTCTTTGAATTCTAGGAGTAGTAATTACTTTTTTATGAGCTATTGCACTGTTTTGGAACAAACAATATTAAAACAATGGCCTTTAAAAAGGAGGAAGAGAGACTAACACAGCGACGTCATGGGAAGTGATTGAAATGAAACAAGCGTACATTGCTGTCTGGCCAGGCAGTAACCTATACATCTGACTGCCTTTGCTGTCTGGTTTCAAGTATCTCTTGATATCAGAGTTTAGTCTAATAAAAATAAACAAACAGCAAAATTCACAGCAGACCTTGGAGAAGACAGTGTGTGGGAGCTCACAATAATGAAGCAGCAGAGGAGGTTCACCTGGATGTTGCCTGGTATGGAGGGTGCTAGCTATGAAGAAAGGTTGAGTAGATTAGGATTATTTTCATTAGAAAGATGGAAATTGAGGGGGGACCTGATTGAGGTCTACAAAATCATGACGGGTATAGACAGGGTGGATAGCAAAAAGCTTTTTCCCCAGAGTGGAGGACTCAATTACTAGGGGTCATGAGCTCAAAGTGAGAGGAGGAAAGTTTAAGGGAGATATGCATGGAAAGTTCTTTACACAGATGGTGGTGGGTGCCTGGAATGCGTTGCCAGCGGAGGTGGTAGACGCAGACACTTTAGCGCCTTTTAAGATATATTTGGGCAGGTACATGGATGGGCAGGGAGCAAATGGACACAGGCCGTTAGAAAATAGATGACAGGTTAGACAGTGGATCTTGATCGGCGCAGGCTTGGAGGGCCGAAGGGCCTGTTCCTGTGCTGTAGGTTTCTTTGTTCTTTGTTTCAGCTAAGCGGCTTTTAAATTGCAAGCTTACTGTTTTTCTTTTGTAAATCTCCATCAGTGAGTAGAGTTGTTTTTTTGTTATATGTTGTTATTGAGATCTGTCTTTTGATTAAACTTTAAAAATATAAAAACATAGGTGCTAAGTTAGTCTGGAGCAGTGCATTTAGAGCAGTAAGACTACGCTATTTTTTGGGCCTGTAGATTGTTAAGGTGCAAAGATAGCCTTTAGTAGAGTGATGTGCTCTTCCTAAATAAAAACTGAAAGAACTGTGGATGCTGTAAATCAGGAACAAAAACAAAGTTGCTGGAAAAGCTCAGCAAGTCTGGCAGTACCTATGAAGGAAAAAATAGAGGTAATGTTTCTGTTCCGGTGACCCCTCCACAGAACTCAGTGCTCTTCCTGTTGCATGTGGGAGATTAGGGAGATGGTTCCATGTTATTGATGATGCCTGCAGGAAGTGTGT
The DNA here is from genome assembly GCF_030684315.1 of Stegostoma tigrinum. Lineage (NCBI taxonomy): Eukaryota > Metazoa > Chordata > Chondrichthyes > Orectolobiformes > Stegostomatidae > Stegostoma > Stegostoma tigrinum. The sequence goes on along the minus strand of NC_081359.1, from coordinate 86,860,683 downwards.
TTTATTGCAATTCCAATTGGATTGTATGGATTGGTTGGAACGGCAGTTAGAGGCAATGAGGAATTTACAGGAGCTAGGGGGTGTGATACAGGGAGGGAGATAAACCAAAGATATGGACAGGTAGATGAGTGACTCCAAGAAAAGTAGGAGATGGAGGCAGGTAGTTCAGGGGTGTCCTGTGTCTCCACCTCAAACAGATGTACTGTTTTGGAAAATATAGGTGGTGATGGACTCTTAGGGAAAAGTAGCACTTACAGCCAGGTTTCTGGTATTGAGACTGACTCTAATGTAACAACTGGTTGACTGTGATGGGGACCCGCTAGTCAGAGGCACAGACAAATGTTTCTGCAGCCGACAATGAAACACCAGAATGGTGTGTTGCCTCCCTGGTTCCAGGATCAAGCAGATCTTGGAGAGGGTGCAGAATATTCTCAAGGGAGGGGGACCAGCAGAGATTCTTGTACACTTTGGAACTAATGATACGGGACAAGAAAAGGACTAAATTCTGAGGAGTGAATACAGGAAGTTAGGCAGGAATTTGAAATGTAGGTCCTTGAAGGTAATAATATATGGGTTACTCCCAGTGCCACGAGCTAGTGAAGGTAAGAATAGGAGGATGGAGCAGGTGAATGTGTGGCTAAGGAGCTGATGCAGGGGTAAAGGATTCACACTTTTGGATTATTGAAATTTCCTTTGGGGTAGAAGTGACCTGTGTGAGAAGGACAGATCACACCTGAATTGGAAGGGAACTAATATACTGGTGGGGAGATTTGCTCAGGCTGCTGAGGAGGATTTAAACTAGTTAAGAGTGGGGGATCCTGGGAGATAGTGAGGAAAGAGATCAGTTTGAGACTGGCACAGTTGGGAAAAACAGTAAGTCAAACAGACAGGGCAGGCAGCGACAAGGTAGGGAATAAAGTAGGACTGATAAATTAAGCTGCAATTATTTCAATGCATGAGGCCTGACGGGTAAGGCAGATGAACTCAGGGCATGGTTAGGAACATGGGACTGCAGTATCATAACAATTACAGAGACATGGCTCAGGGAAGGACTGGACTGGTGACTTAATCTCCCAGGGTATAGATGCTATAGGAAGGATAGGAAGGAGTGCAAGACGGAAGGGGGAATGGTGTTTTTTCATTAGGGATAACATTATGGCTGTAGTTAGGGAGGATATTCCTGGAAATATGGCCAGGGAAGTTATTTAGGTGGAAGTGAGAAACAAAATTAGGATGATCACCTCTCTGATGAAGGGTCTAGGCCCAAAACGTCAGCTTTTGTGCTCCTGAGATGCTGCTTGGCCTGCTGTGTTCATCCAGCTTCACACTTTGTTATCTAGGATGATCACCTTATTGGGATTGTGCTATAGACCCCTCAATAGTCAGCAGGAAATTGAGAAACAATTTTGTAAGGAGATCTTAGTTATCTGAAGAATAATAAGGTGGTTATGGTAGGGGATTTTAACTTTCCAAACATAGAGTGGGACTGTCATATTGTTAAGGGCTTTGGTGGATAGGAATTTGTTAATTGTGTACAAGAAAAGTTTTTGACTCAGCATGTGAATGTAGCTATTAGAGAAGGAGCAAAACGTGACCTACTCTTGGGAAATAGGCAGGACAGGTGACTGAGGTGTCAGTGGGGGAGCACTTTGGGGCCAGTGACCGTAATTCTATCAGTTTTAAAATATTGATGGAAAATGATTGACCCGATCTAAAAGTTAAAGTTCTAAATTGGATGAAGGCCAATTTAGAAGGTCTTAGGCAAGAACTTTGAAAACTTGATTGGGGTGGACGTTTGCAGGTAAAAGGACGGCTGGAAAATGGGAAGCCTTCAAAAATGAGATAACAAGAATACAGAGACAATATGATCCTGTTAGGGTGAAGGGCAAGGCTAGTCATTTGGGGAATGTAGATGACTAGAGAAATTGAGGTTTTGATCAAGAAAATAAGGAAGCATATGTCAGGTGTGGACAACAGAAATCAAATGATTCCCTGGAAGAGTATAAAGGCAGTGGGAGTAGGGGGAATCAGGCAGGCAAAAAGGGACATGAGGTAGCTTTGGAAAATAGAGTTAAGAAGAATCCATAAGGATTCTATAAATACATCAAGGAAAAAGGGTAATAGAAAGAACAGGACCCCTTAAAGATCAGCAAGGCCACTTATGTGTGGAAAAGTAAGAGATGGGGGAGATACTAAATGAGTTTTTCGCATCTGTATTTACTGTGGAGGATATGGAAGATAAAGAATGTGGGGAAACATATAGCGAATCCTGAAAAGTGTTCATATTCCAGAGGAACAGGTGCTGGATGGCTTAAAACACACAAAGATGGATAAATCCCCGAGACCTGATCAGGTATTCCTTATTACCCTATGGGAAGCAAGGGATATGATTGCTGGGATATTTGTATCAACAGTAGTCACAGATGAGGTGCCGGAATACTGATGGTTGGCTAACATTGTGCCACTATTTAAGGAAGGTGGTAAGGAAAGGCTAGGGAACTATAGACCGGTGAGCCCGACATCAGTGACGGGCAAGTTGTTGGAGGGAATCCTGAGGGACAGGACTTACATGTATTTGGAAAGGCAAGGTCTGATTAGGGATAGTCAACATGGCTTTGTACGTGAAGAATTGTGTCTCATTAATTTGATTGATTTTTTTGAAGTATTGAAGAGGATTGACGAAGGCAGAGTGGTGGATGTAATCTGCATGGACTTCAGTAAGTTGTTCGACAGGGTTAATTATCAAGGAATATAGGGAGAACCAACTATTTAAATGCAGAACTGGCTTGAAGGTAGAAGACAGAGAGTGGTGGTGGAGGGTTGCTTTTCAGACTGGAGGCCTGTGACCAGCTGTGTGCCACAGTGCTGGATTCATTGCTTTTCATCGTTCATATGAATGATTTGAATGTGAACATAGGAGGCATGGTTAGTAAGTTTGCTGTTCACAGTAAAATTGGAGGTGTAGTGGACAGCAAAGAAGGTTACCTCAGAGTAGAATGGGACTTTGATCAAATGGGCCGAGGAGTAGCAAATGGAGTTTAATTTAGATAAATGTGAAGTGCTGCATTTTGGAAAGGAAATCAAGGCAGTACTTATACACTTAACATTACGGTCCTGGGGAGTATTGCTGAAAGAAAAGACCTTGGAGTGCAAGTTCATAGTTCGTTGAAAGTGGATTTGCAGATAGAAAGGATAAGGAAGAATGCTTTTGGTATGCTTGCCTTTATTGGTCAGTGCATTGAGTATAGAAGTTGGGAGTTCACGTTGTGGCTGTACAGGACATTGGATAGGCCGCTATTGGAATACTGCACTCAATACTGGTCTTTCTGATATAGGAAGGGTGTTGTGAAACTAGAGAGGGTACAGAAAATATTTATAAGGATGTTGCCAGAGTTGGAGGTTTTGAACTGTAACGAGAGGCTGAATAGCTGGAGCTACTTTCTCTGGAATGTCAGAGGCTGAGGGATGTCCTTATAGAAATGTATAAAATCCTGAGGGGCAGAGATAGGGAAAATAGACAAGATCTTTTCCCTGGAGTGGGGGAATCTAAGACTAGAGGGCATAGGTTAAAGGTGAGAGGGGTAAGATTAAAAGGGGCCTAACGGGCAACATTTTTCACGCAGATGGTGGTGTATATATGGAACGAGCTGCCAGAGGAAGTGTTGGAGGCTGGTACAATTACAACATTTGAAAGGCATTGGGATGGGCATATGAATAGGATGGGTTTAGAGGGATATGGGCCAAATGCTGGCAAATAGGACAAGATTTGTTTAGGATATCTGGTTGGCATAAACAAGTTGGACCGAAGAGTCTGTTTCCATTCTATGTATCTCTATGACTGTATAAACTGTAATGTAATAATAAGTAGATACACGGTATTCCCGATGTTGATTGAGAGATACATATTAGGAGGGATAACTCCTTTGCTCGTCTTCAGAATAATGCTAAGGGATTTGCTTTAACATGCCAGCCAAAAGATGGAATCTCTGTCACTTTGTACCAGAGAATCAGCTGTGTTTTTGTGCTCAAACTCTGGAGTAGGACTTGAATTCAGAACGCTGTAACTCCGAGGCAAGCATACTATTCACTGAGCTATAGCAGATCATTGTGGCATATTGTGTCATTACTTTTAATTTTAATGGTTGACTATTCCCTGTTTGATTTATTTTGGTCAACAGGAAAGACCTCTCATCAACATCTTATGTTTTTCAGGTTCCTATATTAAAGAAAATCAATGAAGGTGTGTAAGAGGATCAAAATCAGTTGTCATAGATTCATGGTCATACAACAGGAAAACAGACCCATCAATCCAATTCATTCATGCTAATCAGGTTTCCCAAACTCAACTAGCCCCATTTGCCTGCATCAGTTTCATCAATAAAGACTTCAAGGCCCTTTCTAAAGTGGCATATCTTTAGTCACACATTTTCTATATATTTATGTTTCTCTCAATAGTCATTATTTTGGACTACCTTGAACCATGAAAAACATCTTTGAACTACAGTGTTGTTCCCTTACGGTCCATTTCATGGTAATGCTGACCTTTAGATCAAGGAAATAAACTTCTGGATGGAAAGCTAACCCATTATTAGTGAATGACAAATTTGAAGAACCCTGTATTTCTCTGGGAAATGAACGGACTAGAGCTATGGGAATGTGCACAATCTGGCTTCCCACACTTAACAACCCATTCAGACTCTCAGTTACTTGTATCTTATTGCAAGATTGTGCTATCTGTCATGACTTTAGCTTATCATTAAAATTCTGATCTAGTCTTAATAAGACTTGATAAACTACACTTTGCATGAAACTCTCAGTCAATCATGGCTTTTTATATTTCTATAATTGTCTTTTCCTGTTTTTTGTTGGAATGAATAATAGGTCATCTGTCTTACAATCATGATTTTAAAATAAACCCTGAAAAGAAAGCAAAGCATAAAAAAAAAGCTTAACCTTGCATATGCATTCTTGCTGTTGCTGAAAAAAGGTTAGGAAATGTATGCAGTTGCAAAGTAAATTTGCAGTGTATCTGAAACAGTATAGCATAATTTTACAGATGTTATATATAAAAATTGACACTACTGAATACCATGGAGTCACAGAGTCATATAGCATGGAAATAGACCCTTTGGCTAACCAGTCCATGCTGACCATGTTCCCAAACTAGAATAGTCCCACCTGCCTGCGCTTGGCTGATATCGCTCAATTCCTTTCCTATTCATGTACTATTCCAAATGTCTTTTAAACATTGTCACTGTTCTTGCATCTGCCACATTCTCTGGCAATTCATTCCACACATAAACTGCCCTCTGTGTAAACCAACTGCCTCACATCTTTTTTTAATCTTTCTCCTCTCAACTTAAAAATATAGCGCCTAGCCTCGAACTCCTCTACACTAGGGAAAAGACCCTTGTCATTTGTTTTATTTATGCCCCTCATGATTTTATAAACCTCAATAAGGTCATCGTTCAACCTCCTACACTCCAGTGAAAATAGTCGCAGTCTTTCCAGTGTATTTTTATATCTCAAACTCTCAATTTCTGACAACATCCTGGTAAATCTTTTCTGACCCATCTCCAATTTTAAAACAGCGATCAGAGATAATGGGAACTGCAGAAGCAGAATCCAAGATAACAAAGTATGGATGAGTGATAATGGGAACTGCAGATGCTGCAGAATCCAAGATAACAAAGTGTGGAGCTGGATGAACACAGCAGGCCAAGCAGCATCTCGGGAGTACAAAAGCTGACGTTTCGGGCCTAGAGGAGAGTAACTCCACCTATCTTCTCCTCTATCCATCTTCGGTCCGCCTCCCCCTCTCTCCCTATTTATTTCAGAATCCTCTCCCCATCCCCCTCTCTGATGGAGGGTCTAGGCCCGAAACGTCAGCTTTTGTGCTCCTGAGGTGCTGCTTGGCCTGCTGTGTTCATCCAGCTCCACACTTTGTTATCTCCAATTTTAAAATATCCTTCCTATAACAGGCTGATCAGAACAGACACAGTACGAACTCAACATCATGTTCCAGCTCCTATACGTAAAGGCCTGAGTAATGGAGGAAAGAGTGCTTCTTAACCACTCTGCCTACATGTGACACAAATATATAAGAATTATATGCCTGAACCGCTAGGTCTCTCTGTTCTTCAACACGACCCAGGCCCCTAACATTAATTGTATAAGTCCTGCCCTCGTTTGTATGAGCTCACATATTTTATAATAGCTCAGATAAATTAAACTCCATCTGTCACTCCTCAGCAAATTGACTCAATTGATCAAGGTCTTTTTTTTATTTTAGATAAACTTTTTCTCTGACTTCTGGTAATATATTTCATGTCATGTTTCATGAGATCCCAAGTAAAATGGTGTTTGAGACTTTTAAGCCCTGGGTTAACAGGGCTCTTGTGGCGCCGTGCAGTGTCTCTCCTTCGAGGTCAGAAATTCTAGGTTCAAGTCCTACTAAACCCAAATATGTCATATAATATCTGAACAGATTGCTTAAAAATATTGACCCTTGGGGATATACCGCAGGGATGATATCACAAACACATTTCTTAAGTGTTTTGCCACAAAGTCTGTCTCTTAAGGTAAACTGTATATTGACCATGAGACAGAACAGAAACAATGGATAAAAGTGATACTAAATGGACTCTCAACTCATTTTTGTGTGCTTAGATAATCTGTACAATTGTTAATTAATTCCTTCTGAATCAACCATCCTTCTAGGAATTCCCACGCATGTCTATGTTCTCCACCCATAAAGCAATCAACAGACATATAGAATTGGACCCCATTTACAAACCTATACAGATCAAAACCAAAAGAACTGCGGATGCTATAAATTGGGAACAAAAACAAAGTTGCTGGAAAAGCTCAGCAGGTCTGGCAGCATCAGTGGAGGAGAAAATGGAGTTAACGTTTCGGGTCTGGTGACGCTTCCTCAGAACTTCCAAGGTTCTGAGTAAGAGTCACTGGACCCGAAACGTTAACTCTGTTTTCTCCTCCACAGATGCTGCCAGACTTGCTGAGCTTTTCCAGCACTTTGTTTTTGTTCCATACAGATCCAAATCGGAAATGACATTACTCACTATAACAGACCAGACAGAATAAATTCCAAACAGAGTAGAATAACATCGCTTCATTGGAGATTCCGCTAATGAAATTACCTAGCAGAGTGATGAAACATCTGAACAAGAACAAGCCAGCTCGGTGAGCAAGTCAACAACCTCACCCACAACCCAAGCTACAGATCTTTGACAAAACTTGAAGGTAGGAGGAAAGTTAAGAAATCAGACGTCAAAAATATTGATCTCAGCATTACCATGTGCTAGTCAGAGAAGAAGGCATCAAGGACAAAAACAAAAGCTAAAAAAGGGAATAAGAAAAGTGAGAATCTGAGAAACCAAGGACAAGATTCAAACAGGGCTATTGAGAAAAATAAGAAGGAGACAAACACAGTTAAAAGGACAAGCTTAAAGCCTTAGAGATAATGGGAACTGCAGATGCTGGAGAATTCCAAGATAATAAAATGTGAGGCTGGATGAACACAGCAGGCCAAGCAGCATCTCAGGACCACAAAAGCTGACGTTTCGGGCCTAGACGCTTTGCAGAACACCTCCGCTCAGTTCGCAACAAACAACTTCACCTCCCAGTCGCAAACCATTTCCACTCCCCCTCCCATTCTCTGGATGACATGTCCATCATGGGCCTCCTGCACTGCCACAATGATGCCACCCGAAGGTTGCAGGAACAGCAACTCGTATTCCGCCTGGGAACCCTGCAGCCTAATGGTATCAATGTGGCCTTCACCAGTTTCAAAATCTCCCCTTCCCCCACCGCATCCCTAAACCAGCCCAGTTCGTCCCCTCCCTCCACTGCACCACACAACCAGCCCAGCTCTTCCCCCCCACCCACTGCATCCCAAAACCAGTCCAACCTGTCTCTGCCTCCCTAACCGGTTCTTCCTCTCACCCATCCCTTCCTCCCACCCCAAGCCGCACCCCCATCTACCTACTAACCTCATCCCACCTCCTTGACCTGTCCGTCTTCCCTGGACTGACCTATCCCCTCCCTACCTCCCCACCTATACTCTCTCCACCTATCTTCTTTACTCTCCATCTTCGGTCCGCCTCCCTCTCTCTCCTTATTTATTCCAGTTCCCTCTCCCCATCCCCCTCTCTGATGAAGGGTCTAGGCCCGAAACGTCAGCTTTTGTGCTCCTGAGATGCTGCTTGGCCTGCTGTGTTCATCCAGCCTCACATTTTATTAAGCTTAAAGCCTTCGTGCCTTAATGCGTGGAACATCTACAATAAAGCAATCGCGCAGATAGAAGTAAACAGCTACAATATTATTGGGATTACAGAGACGTGGTTGCAGGGTGACTAGGGATGGGAACGAAATGTTCCAGGGTATTCAGTATTTAGGAAGGACAGTCAAAAAGGAAAAGGTGGCGGAATGGCATTGCTGATTAAAGAAGAACTTAATACAATAGTGAGAAAGGACATTAGCTCTGACAATGTGGAGTCTGTATGGGTAGAGTAGAGAAATGTCAAGGGGCAAAAACACTAGTAGGTGTCATACAGACATCCTGAACTGCAGTGGTGATGTGAAAAGTGACACTATAGAGTAAATTAAAGATGCATGTGATAAGGAAATATCAGTGATCATGGGTGATTTTAATCTGCAGATAGATTGGGCAAATCAAATTAGCCACAATGCCATAGGGAAGGAATGTATATGGTATGGCTTTCTTGATCAACATGTGGAGGATCCAAAGAAAGAGCAGGCCATCTTAAACTGGGTGCTGTGTAATGAGAAGGGGATCATTGACAATCTATCTGTGTCAAACCCTTTGGGGAAGAGCAACCATAACACGCTGGAATTTTTTAAATCAAGATACAGAGTGAGGTTTTTGATGTGGAGACTAGGGTACTGAACCTAATAAAGGAAACTACTAGGAAATAATGCATGAGTTGGTGTTGATAGATTGGGGAGAGTTACTTAAAGAGATGACAGTGGATAGGCAATGGCAAACATTCAAGGAACGCATGGAGGAACTGCAACAACTGTTTATTCTTGTCTGTTGCAAAAGCAAAATGAGTGAGAGGTCCAATCCATGGCTTACAATGAAAATAAGAGATAGCATCCGATCTAAGGAAGAAGTATACAGATTGGTCAAGAAAAATAATGAATCTGAGGATTGGAAGCAGTTTAGAATTCAGCAAAGAAGGAACTAGGGATTGATTAACAAGGGGATAATCAAGTTCAAAAGTAAGCTTGCAGGAAACATAAGAAAAGACTGACACTAAGAGTTTCTACAGGAATGTGAAGAGAAAGAGATTGTAAAGATAAATGTAGGTCCCCTTCATACAGAAACAGGCAATGTATAATAGGGGACAATCAAATGGCTAAGGAACTGAATGTGTACTTTGGTTATGTCTTCACAAAAAACGATACAAATCAGACACCAGAATTGCTGTGGAATGGAAGATTTAGTGAGAGGGAAGAACTGAGGGAGATCAATGTTAGTAGAGAAATGGTGTTGGGAAAATTGTTAAGATGGAAGGCTGATAAACCCCAGGGCCTGAGTACTTAAGGAAGTGGCTCTAGAAATAGCGATGCATTGGTGATCATCTTCAGGGATTCTATAGGCTCAGGAACAGTCCCCGCAGATTGTAGGGTGGCTAATGTCACTCCAATATTCAAACAGGGAGGTAGAGAGAAAACAGGGAATTATAGAATGGTGAGTCTAACATTGGTACTGGGGAAAATTCTCGAATCCTTTGTCAAGGATTTTACTGTGAAACATTTCGAAAGCAGTGGCAGGATCAGACAGTCAGCATGGATTTAAAATGAAGGGGAAATCATGCTTGACAAATCTGGTGGAATTCTATGAAGATGTAACTAATAGAGTTGACAAGGGGGGGGCAGTTGATGTAGTATATTTGGACTTTTAGAAAGCATTTGACAAAGTCCCACGTAAGAAATTAACGTGCAAGGTTAAGGTGCATGGGATTGGGGGAAGTGTCTTGGAGACGGAAAGAAAACTGGTTGGCCAAGAAGTAACAAAGAGTAAGAATTAATGGATCCTTTTCAAATTGGCAGGCAGTAGCTAGTGGGGTGCCACAGGGATTGGTGATGGGACCCCAGCTATTCACAGTATATATTAATGATTTGGAGGTGGGAACAAAATGTAACATCTCTAAGTTTGCAGATGACACCAAGTTGGGTGAGAGCATGAACTGTGACAAGAGTGCAGAGATCCTTTAGCATGATCCCGACAAGTTGGGTGAGTCGGCAAATCAATGGCAGATGCTGCATAATTTGGACAAATATGAGGCTATTCACTTTGGAAGCAAAATCAAGAAGGCAGATTACTACCTGAATGGATGTAACTTGGGAGAGGGGAGTCTGCAACGGGACCTGGCTGTCCTTGCGTACCAGTTGCTGAAGGTAAGCATGCAGGTGCAGCAGGTGTACGGAAGATAAATGGTATACTGGCCTTCATTGGGAGAGGTGTTGAGTACAGGTGCAGAGATGTTTTATTGCAGTTATACTGGGCCATGGTGAGGCCACACCTAGAATATTGCATGCAGTTTTGGTTTCCTTTTCTGAGGAAGGATGCTCTTGCTCTCGAGAGAGTGCAGCAAAGGTTTACCAGGCTGATTCCGGGGATGGCAGGGCTGACGTATGAGGAGAGATTGACTAGGTTGGGATTGTTTTCATTGGAGTTCAGAAGAATGAGGGGTGATCTGTAGAAACTTATACAATTCTAACAGTACTGGACAGGGTAGATGCAGGGAGTAGATGCTCCCAATGGTGGATGAGTCCAGAATCAGGAGTCACAGTATGAGGATTCAAGGTAGACCATTTAGAATGGAGATGAGGAGATATTTCTTCACCCAATGAGTGGTGAGCCTGTAGAATTCATTACCACAGGAAGTAGCTGATGCCAAAACATTGAATATATTCAAGCGGCAACTAGGTATAGCACCAGGGGCAAATGGGATCAAAGGTTATGGGGAGAAAACAGGATTAGGCTATTGAGTTGACAATCAATCAGTCATGATTGTGAAGAATGGCAGAGCAGGCTCGAAGGGCCGAATGACCACCTCCTGGTCCTACCTTCTATTTTATTATGATAATATGATGAGGCAAAAATCTTATCATTATCCCAATGTAAATTATTGCACGCTCTCAAGCCAGTTTCTGGTAACATGTCTCCAAAGATGTACAGAATTCATTACGAATTAATTCAAAAGCCCACATGGGCTTTTACAAGTAATAGGAAAATAAAATCCCTATTACATTGTTTTTGCAGTGGATAAATTGTTGGGCCAAGGTGGAGAAGGCTTAACCTGTCCTGATGTGATCATAATGTCCTGAGGAAGGGTCACCGGGCCTGAAACGTCAACTCTGTTTTTTCCCTTCACAGATGCTGCGAGACCTGCTGAGCTTCTCCAGCAACTTTTCTTTCGTTCCTGATTATAATGCTTGATGTGTTTCACTTCCCAGTGAGGAGGTGTCTCATTAGAATGAGCAACGAAAAAGTAACTTAAAAACAGCTTGATTTCCATCTTCACGAATTGCTGTATCAAATATGCAATCTTGTCAGATATCTGCTACTTTCCATAAAATCACACATTAAACTAAATTAATACAATCAACCTTCTGCAATTATATTTATACCATCTTCCCTTTTACAGGACAGGCAAATAAAGTCACTGCTCCTCTCCAGAACTGTCAGCTTAGATATGCGCTGAATAAAAGCATAAAGCAAATGGACTAAGCATGTAGGGATTCTCTCGTAATTACATGGGAAACGCTTGTCATGTTCCACGGCAGCTGTTGACGAGTAGAGTCTCGCAGGGGTCCATGTTGGGACTATAACTATTCATAACATTAACAATCTGGTCAAAGGAACTGAGGGCTTTGTTCCTCAAACTGCAGATGATACAAAGATAAATGGATGGATACGTGGTGTTAATGAAAGTGGGGAGGCTGCAGAAGGATTTGGACAGGCTGGGCTAGTTGGCAAAGAAATGGCAGACAGAATACAATGTGGGAAAGTGTGGGGTTATGTACTTTGGTTGGACGAAGAGAGGCATGGACTATTTTCTAAATGGACAAAGGCTTTGAAAATATTAAATACAAAAGAAATTAGGAATTCAAGTTCAATGTTCTCTTAAGTTTATCATTCAGATGCATTTGGCAGTTAGGAAGGCAATGTTAGCATTCATTTTGAGAGGCCTAGAACAAAAGGGATGTGCTGCTGAGACTGTACAAGGCTATGGTCAGACTTTATTTGGAATATTATGAACAGTTTTGGGCTCCATTTCAAAAGGAAGGATGTGCTGGCTTTGGAGGGGGTTCACAAGAATGAATGCAGGAATAAAGGGCTTGAATTTGCTCGCTGAGCTGGAAGGTTAGTTTTCAGACATTACATCACTTTTTTTTGTTTGAAAAAATATACTTTATTCATAAGATGTACAAAAAATAAAACATATTTATACACCTACCCAGTCATGCAAGCCGCTTCGGGTTACCCGGGGGTACATACACCAACTAAAGGAAAAAAAAAACAAACAAGAAAAAAAAGCAAAGACAATACCCCGGCAGTCGTCATCCTGTACAGTCCCAGTTGGCCCCCTCACCAGTTGGGGAAGGCGCCAGCTGGACCCAGTTACCAGATAGGGCCCATTTTTCTATTCTGGACGAGGGGTTTCATGCCGTGGTCTTTCCCCACTGCGCCTTGGCGGCGGCTGCCCCAAGCTTTAGCGCGTCCCTCAGGACGTAGTCCTGGACCTTGGAGTGCGCCAGTCTGCAACACTCGGTCTGGGTCAGTTCTTTCAGCTGGCAGACCAGCAAGTTGCGGGCAGACCAAAGAGCGTCTTTCACCGCATTGATGGTCCTCCAGGCGCAGTTGACATTGGTCTCGGTGTGCGTCCCGGGAAACAGCCCGTAGAGCACGGAGTCCCGCGTCACGGAGCTGCTCGGGTTGAACCTCGACAAATACCACTGCATCCCGCTCCAGACCTCCTGCGCATAGGCACACTCCAGAAGGAGGTGATCAACAGTCTCATCCCCCCCACAGCCGCCTCGAGGGCAGCGTGTGGTGGTGCAGAGATTCCGGGCATGCATAAAGGATCTCACTGGCAGAGCCCCTCTCACTGCCAGCCAAGCAATGTCCTTGTGCTTGTTTGAAAGTTCTGGCGATGAGGCATTCTGCCAAACGACTTTGGCAGTCTGCGTGGGGAACCACACGACGGGATCCACCCTCTCCTTTTCCTGAAGGGTCTCGAGGATACTACGTGCTGACCACTGCCTGACGGCTTTGTGGTCAAAGGTGTTTCCTTTCAAAAATTTCTCCACGAAGGACAGGTGGTACGGGACGGTCCAACTACTCGGAGCGTTCTGCGGCAACGAGGCCAGGCCCATCCTTCGCAACACCGGGGACAGGTAGAACCTCAGTAAGTAGTGACACTTGGTGTTTGCGTACTGAGGATCTACGCACAGCTTGATGCAGCCTCACACAAAGGTAGCCGTCAGGGCGAGGGTGGCGTTCGGTACGTCCTTTCCCCCATTTTCCAGATCTTTGTACATGGTGTCCCTGTGGACCCGGTCCATCCTCGACCCCCAAATGAAGTGGAAGATGGCCTGGGTGACCGCAGCGGCGCAGGTCCAGGGAATAGGATGGCCTGCGCCACATACAACAGTACCGAAAGCCCCTCGCACCTGACAACCAGGTTCTTACTCACGATGGAGAGGGACCGGAGCGTCCACCTGCCCAGCTACTGCTTCAGTTTGGTGATACGCTCCTCCCAAGTCTTAGTGCACGCCCCAGCTCCACCAAACCAAACACCCAGCGCCTTCAGGTAGTCTGTCCTGACGGTGAAGGGGATGAAGGAGCGGTCGTCCCAGTTCCCGAAGAACATGACCTCGCTCTTAACCCTATTGACTTTGGCACCTGAGGCCAGTTCAAACTGTCTGCAGATGTCCAACAGCCTACTCACCGACCGACGATCAGTGCAGAAGACGGCGACATCGTCCATGTACAGGGAGGTCTTGACCTGAAGGCCTCCGCTGCCTGGGATAGTCACGCCCTTCAGGCTCACGTCTTTCCTGATGGATGCAGCGAAGGGCTCCACACAGCACATGAATAAGGCAGGAGAGAGCGGGCAGCCCTGCCTGACTCCAGATCTGACGGGAAAACTGTCCGATTCTCACCCGTTGATCGAGACAGTGCTAACGATGTTGGTGTAGAACAGCCGGATCCAATTGCGGATGCCCTCCCCGAACCCCAATTTGGAGAGGACGTCCCTCATGTAAGCATGAGAGACCCTGTCGAAGGCCTTCTCCTGGTCTAGGCCGACGAGGCAGGTGTCCACCCGCCTGTCCTGCACGTAGGCGATCGTATCCCTGATGAGCGCGAGACTCTTAGCGATCTTCCTGCCCGGCACAGCACAGGTTTGGTCAGGGTGAATCACCGACTCCAGGACAGACCTGACTCAGTTGGCTATGACCTTGGCCAGGATTTTGTAGTCCACGCTCAATAGTGAAATGGGACGCCAATTCTTAATTTCTTCCCTCTCCCACTTCCTCTTGTAAATGAGGGTGATAATGCCCTTCCTCGTGGACTTGCACATTTCCCCTGCCCGAAGCGCACTATCGTACACCTCCAGCAGGTCCTGGGCCGATCAGGCCCCACAGAGCGGAATACAGCTCCACCGGTAAGCCGTCGCTCCCAGGAGTCTTATTCCTCTCCAAGGACTGGAGGGCTCTGGTCAGCTCGTCCAGGGATATCGGCCGGTCCAGCCACTCCCTCGAGCCGTCATCTAAGACCTCCGTGATAGACGACAGGAACGACTCAGAGGCCGTGCTGTCCGTGGGCTTCGTGTCGTGCAGTCCGGAGTAGAATGATCTGCTGATCCTCAAAATGTCGGGCCGAGACGACGTCACCGAGCCGTCGTCCTCCTTCAGCCGGCTAAACACAGAGCTCTCTTTGTGCACCTTCTGAAAGAAGAAACGCGAGCACGTCTCTTCCTGCTCCACGGAGCGGACCCTGGACCGGAAGATTATCCTGGAGGCCTCCGCGGCGAAGAGCGAGGCTTGCTGGCCCCTCGCCTCACGGAGGTCCTCTGTGACATCGACCCCCATCAACTGCAGAAGGAGCAGGTTCTGCACCCTTTTCTGGAGTCGCGACAGCTTTCCCCGCCTCTCTCTCGCCTTCCGAACATCCTTGAGGACAAAGAACCTCTTGATGTTCTCCTTCACCGTCTCCCACCAGTTGCCCGGAGACACAAAGAGGGGTTTCATGGTTCTCCAACCGGCGTACTCCCTCTTAAGCTCCTCGACGTTCTCTAGGGTCAACAGAGTCGTGTTGAGCTTCCAAGTCCACTTGCCGGCCAGCTGGCCGTCCTGTAAGTGACAGTCGGCCAGCAAGAGGCAGTGGTCAGTGAAGAACACCGGCTCGACGCCGGTGGACCTGACCGAGAACGCCCGTGACATAAACAGGAAGTCTATCCTTGAGCGAATAGACCCGTCTGGCCGCGACCAGGTGTACCTCCGCTGCGCTCCGTCTGCAGGGTTGCTGAAGATGTCGGGCAGCTTGGCGTCCATCACCGTGCCCATCAGGAATCTGGACGTGACGTCCAGTTGACTCCCCCAACCTGCTGTCCCCACGCCGGATCTTCCATCTGCATTGATGATGCAGTTGAAGTCTCCGCCTAGGATGACCGGCCTGGACGTAGCCAGCAGGGGTGGAAGCTGCTGCAGGACGGCCAAACGCTCACTCCGTACCGCTGGGGCGTACACGTTGATCAGCCTCAGGGGAGTGTTCCTCTAGGTGACGTCAGCCACTAGGAGGCGCCCCCCCACCACCTCCTGAACTTGTGAGATGGTGAAGTCGACACACGGTGATGTCATTTCCTGTTCTTTTTCGCAGGGGATGGTAGATTGGCTCCAAATCAATGTGTTTGTTGATGGACTTCCTAGAAGCATGGCATTCCAACAGGAACTCCATCAACAAACACATTGATTTGGAGCCAATCTACCAACCCCTGAGAAAAAGAACAGGAAATGACATCACCGACACAGGAAATGACATCACCAACCCAAGGAAACCTAAACAGATAAATAGAAAGCGGGACATAACACCAGCGCTTCACTGGAGGCTCACTAATGATGTTACCTAGAATGGTGACGAAACGTCTGGGAACAAACCGGCAAGCTCAGTGAACTAGCTTACATCTGGAACACAATAAAGACCCACTCTCTTGTGGACCGAGAGGACGAGAGTGCTATCTTGGAGGTGAAAGGAGGACGTTGGGTTGGCTGTGCACCCTTGCGACCAGTGGATCTTAATGCTGGCTTCGGCCTAACGCTGGTTCAGGGGAGCAGCCAACCTGCAACGATGGCTGCGGCAAGTGCTCGTGCCGCAGGTCAGGGGGTCCGGAACACCATCCGTGTTTCTGTAAAGAAGGTGGATGAAGGTGCACCTGTTGACCGCACCTTCTTCGTGAAAAGGGTCCTGTTGGACTGTTGTGGGTTCGCTGCTGCAGACATTTACTGCCTGCAGGATTTCCCCGGAGGGGGTTTTTACGATGTGACCTTCCGGAGTGCCAAGCTTTGCGAGCGCTTCCTGGAGGTTTTCAAGGAGAAAGGAGGTGAGGGCCCCCTCTCTGTATTGACCGCTGTCCCACTGTTTGTGATGCCAGTGCAGAGGAGCCGTATGGTGACTGTACACATGTACAACCCGCATGTGCCAGCAGTTGATGTCCTGACCTTCCTCGGAAGGTATGTGAAGGTGGAAGGGGACCTAACTGACATCATGGACCCCTTTGGCATCTGGACGAGTAAGAGGCAGGTCAAGGTGACGCTGAGGATGGGCGCAGACGGGAATGTCGCACACCCACCGTCCAGCTTCGCGATCGGCCGGAGCAGGGGCTACCTGACCTATGCAGGGCAACCTAAAGTCTGCCATGCCTGTGGTAGATCAGGTCACATGGCGGCCGACTGCAAAGTCACCATCTGCAGGAACTGCAGGGAGGAGGGGCACCTTGCAAAGGATTGCCCACGAGAGAGGCGCTGCGACCTTTGCGGGGAAGCGGGCCACTTCTATAGGGCATGCCCGCGGCGGGGTACCACCTACGCCCAGGTTGCCGGCAGGGGAAATGCGGGGCCAGCCCCCCCCCGGAGGAGAGGAAGGCACCAGGGCCCAGCAAGGACCCCACTAATGTGCAGGAGGGCCAGGCCATGCAGGATGGGCCCGAGGCCAGCAAAGCACCCCTGCAGGCTCCGATCCCCCCCGACAACCTGGAGCCAATGGGGGCGGCGACAGGCGACCCAGGGGAGTGGACAACAGTCCGGAAAGCGAGGAGGAAGGTGCGTCGACGGGCCCAGGAACCGCAACAATCAGGCGGGAAGAGGCAGCTACAGGGGGGCTATAAGAGCTCCTCTGACGAGGAGGATTCGGAGAGGGTCCACCCGAAGCAGAAGTTAAAGGTCTCGAGGGGGAAGGAAAGCAGCACCCCGCTTCCAGGTGATGGGAGGCGTCCTGAGGCTCACTCCGACACGCACTCAAGTGCCGCTGGAGCACTGGAGGCCCCCCGGAACTTCCAGACGGGAAGGAGGAAACAGCGCGTCCCCAGCCTGACCCGGAGCCGGACCCTCCTGCCTCCGCACCCCTGACGGGGGGATGCCACCCGGAAGGCAGCACGGACGGTTTCCTGAGCCCGGAGAGCGTTCAGCAGTTAGCCCGGGCAATGGGCATGAAGGGACAGATGGAGGGACTGGACCTTGGACTTGGGGAGGGTACTGCAGTCACTGCCCACAATGGGGGTACGAGTTGCGAGCATTAATGTACGCAGCGTCAAGTCAACCGCGAGATGTGTGTCCACATTGGCCTACCTGACCACCTTCAAGGCGGACCTCCTGTTTCCGCAGGAGTGCGGGATACCGCACCTCGGCAGGTACGGGAAATGGTCCGGCGCCTGGAACTGTGGGCCTTCGATCTGGTCAGGGGGTAACGACTGTCAGTCCTCGGGCCTGGCTATTCTGCTGCGGGGGCGCAACTTCACCATCTCTCAAGTTCAGGAGGTGGTGGGGGGGGCGCCTCCTAGTGGCTGACGTCACCTACAGGAACGCTCCCCTGAGGCTGATCAACGTGTACGCCCCAGCGGTACGGAGTGAGCGGTTGGCCGTCCTGCAGCGGCTTCCACCCCTGCTGGCTACGTCCAGGCCGGTCATCCTAGGCGGAGACTTCAACTGCATCATTGATGCAGATGGAAGATCCGGCATGGGGACAGCGGGTGGGGGGATTCAACTGGACGTCACGTCCAGATTCCTGATGGGCACGGTGAAGGACGCCAAGCTGCTCGACGTCATCAGCACCCCTGCAGACGGAGCGCAGCAGAGGTACACCTGGTCGCGGCCAGACGGGTCTATCCGCTCAAGGATAGACTTCCTGTTTGTATCACGGACGTTCTCGGTCAGGTCCACCGGTGTCGAGCCGGTGTTCTTCTCTGACCACTGCCTCCTGTTGGCCGACTGTCACTTACAGGACGACCAGCCGGCCGGCAAGGGGACGTGGAAGCTCAACACGACTCTGTTGACCCCAGAGAATGTCGAGGAGCTTAAAAGGGAGTACGCCGGTTGGAGAACCGTGAAACCCCTCTTTGAGTCTCCAGGCGACTGGTGGGAGACGGTGAAGGAGAACATCAAGAGGTTCTTTTTCCTCAAGGGTGTTCAGAAGGCGAGAGAGAGGCGGGGAAAGCTGTCGCGACTCCAGAAAAGGGTGCAGAACCTGCTCCTTCTGCAGTTGATGGGGGTCGATGTCACGGAGGACCTCCGCGAGGTGAGGGGCCAGCAAGCCTCGCTCTTCGCCGCGGAGGCCTCCAGGATAATCTTCCGGTCCAGGGTCCGCTCCGTGGAGCAGGACAAGATGTGCTCGCGTTTCTCCTTTCAGAAGGTGCACAAAGAGAGCTCTGTGCTTAGCCGGCTGAAGGAGGACGACGGCTCGGTGACGTCGTCTTGGCCCGACGTTTTGAGGATCAGCAGATCCTTCTATGCCGGACTGTATGACACGAAGCCCACGGACAGCACGGCCTCCGAGTCGTTCCTGTCGTCTATCACGGAGGTCTTAGACGACGGCACGAGGGAGTGGCTGGACCGGCCGATATCCCTGGACGAGCTGGCCAGAGCCCTCAAGTCCTTGCAGAGGAATAGGACTCCCGGAAGCGACGGCTTACCGGTCGAGCTGTATTCCGCTCTGTGGGGCCTGGTCGGCCAGGACCTGCTGGAGGTGTACGATAGTGCGCTTCAGGCAGGGGAAATGTGCAAGTCCATGAGGAAGGGCATCATCACCCTCATTTACAAGAGGAAGGGGGAGAGGGAAGAAATTAAGAATTGGCGTCCCATTTCACTTTTGAACGTGGACTACAAAATCCTGGCCAAGGTCATAGCCAAGCGGGTCAGGTCTGTCCTGGAGTCGGTGATTCACCCTGACCAAACCTGTGCTGTGCCGGGCAGGAAGATCGCTGAGAGCCTCGCGCTCATCAGGGATACGATCGCCTACGTACAGGACAGGCGGGTGGACACCTGCCTCGTCAGCCTGGACCAGGAGAAGGCCTTCGACAGGGTCTCTCATGCTTACATGAGGGACGTCCTCTCCAAATTGGGGTTCGGGGAGGGCATCCGCAATTGGATCCGGCTGCTCTACACTAACATCGTTAGCGCAGTCTCGATCAACGGGTGGGAATCAGACAGTTTTCCTGTTAGATCTGGAGTCAGGCAGGGCTGCCCGCTCTCTCCTGCCTTGTTCATGTGCTGTGTGGAGCCCTTCGCCGCCTCCATCAGGAAGGACGTGAGCCTGAAGGGCATGACTATCCCAGGCAGCGGAGGCCTTCAGGTCAAGACCTCCCTGTACATGGACGATGTCGCCGTCTTCTGCACTGATCGTCGGTCGGTGAGTAGGCTGTTGGACATCTGCGGCCAGTTTGAACTGGCCTCGGGTGCCAAAGTCAATAGGGGTAAGAGCGAGGTCATGTTCTTCGGGAACTGGGACGACCGCTCCTTCATCCCCTTCACCGTCAGGACAGACTACCTGAAGGCGCTGGGTGTTTGGTTTGGTGGAGCTGGGGCGTGCACTAAGACTTGGGAGGAGCATATTGCCAAATTTAAGCAGAAGCTGGGCAGGTGGACGCTCCGGTCCCTCTCCATCGCGGGTAAGAACCTGGTTGTCAGGTGCGAGGGCCTTTCGGTACTGTTGTATGTGGCGCAGGCCTGGCCTATTCCCTGGACCTGCGCCGCTGCGGTCACCCGGGCCATCTTCCACTTCATTTGGGGGTCGAGGATGGACCGGGTCCGCAGAGACACCATGTACAAAGACCTGAGAAATGGGGGAAAGGACGTACCGAACGCCACCCTCGCCCTGACGGCTACCTTTGTGTGTGGCTGCATCAAGCTGTGCGTAGATCCTCAGTACGCAAACACCAAGTGTCACTACTTACTGAGGTTCTACCTGTCCCCGGTGTTAGGAAGGATGGGCCTGGCCTCGTTGCCGCGGAACGCTCCGAGTAGTTGGACCGTCCCGTACCACCTGTCCTTCGTGGGGAAATTTTTGAAAGGAAACGCCTTTGACCACAAAGCCGTCAGGCAGTGTTCAGCACGTAGTATCCTCAGGACCCATCGGGAAAAGGAGAGGGTGGATCCCGTCGTGTGGTTCCCCACACAGACTGCCAAAGTCGTTTGGCAGAATGCCTCATCGCCAGAACTTTCAAACAAGCACAAGGACATTGCTTGGCTGGCGGTGAGAGGGGCTCTGCCAGTGAGATCCTTTATGCATGCCCGGAATCTCTGCACCACCGCACGCTGCCCTCTGGTGGCTGCGGGGGAGACGAGACTGTTGATCACCTCGTTCTGGAGTGTGCCTATGCGCAGGAGGTCTGGAGGGGGATGCAGTGGTATTTGTCGAGGTTCGTCCCGAGCAGCTCCGTGACGCGGGACTCCGTGCTCTACGGGATGTTTCCGGGGACGCACACCGAGACCAACATCAACTGCGCCTGGAGGACCATCAATGCGGTGAAGGACGCTCTTTGGTCTGCCCGCAACTTGCTGGTCTGCCAGCTGAAAGAACTGACCCAGACCGAGTGTTGCAGACTGGCGCACTCCAAGGTCCAGGGCTACGTGCTGAGGGACGCGCTAAAGCTTGGGGCTGCCGCCGCCAAGGCGCGGTGGGGAAAGACCACCGTATGAGCCCCCTCGTTCAGAAAAGGGAAAAGAATCCTATCTGGTAACTGGGCCCAGCTGGCGCCTTCCCCAACTGGTCAGAGGGCCAACTGGGACTGTGCGGGGTGACGACTGCCGGGGCGGTTTCTTTACTTTGCTTTTTTTTTCTCTGTTTTGTTTTTTTGCCTTTAGTTGGTGTATGTACCCCCGGGTAACCCGGACTGGCTTGCATGACTGGGTAGGTGTATAAATGTTTTATTTTTTGTACATTCTATGAATAATGTATATTTTTTCAAATCAAAAAAAAGGTGACGAAACGTCTGGGAACAAACCTTCAAGCTCAGTGAACCAGCTTATATCTGGAACAAAATAAAGACCCACTCTCTTGTGGACTGAGAGGACGAGAGTGCTGTCTTGGAGGTGAAAGGAGGACGTCGGGTTGGCTGTGCACCCTTGCGACCAGTGGATCTTAATGCTGGCTTCGGCCTAACGCTGGCTCAGGAGAGCAGCCAACCTGCAACGATGGCTGCGGCAAGTGCTCGTGCCCCAGGTCAGGGGGTCCGGAACACCATCCGTGTTTCTGTAAAGAAGGTGGATGAAGGTGCACCTGTTGACCGCACCTTCTTCGTGAAAAGGGTCCTGTTGGACTGTTGTGGGTTCGCTGCTGCAGACATTTACTGCCTGCAGGATTTCCCCGGAGGGGGTTTCTACGATGTAACCTTCAGGAGTGCCAAGCTTTGCGAGCGCTTCCTGGAGGTTTTCAAGGAGAAAGGAGGTGAGGGCCCCCTCTCTGTATTGACCGCTGTCCCACTGTTTGTGATGCTGGTGCAGAGGAGCCGTATGGTGACTGTACACATGTACAACCCGCATGTGCCAGCAGTTGATGTCCTGACCTTCCTCGGAAGGTATGTGAAGGTGGAAGGGGACCTAACTGACATCATGGACCCCTTTGGCATCTGGACGAGTAAGAGGCAGGTCAAGGTGGCGCTGAGGATGGGCGCGGACGGGATCGTCGTACACCCACCGTCCAGCTTCGCGATCGGCGGGAGCAAGGGCAACTTGACCTCTGCAGGGCAACCTAAAGTCTGCCATGCCTGTGGTAGGTCAGGTCACGTGGCGGCTGACTGCAAAGCCACCGTCTGCAGGAACTGCAGGGAGGAGGGACACCTTGCAAAGGATTGCCCACAAGAGAAAAGCTGCAACCTTTGCGGGGAAGCGGGCCACGTCTATAGGGCATGCCCACGGCGGGGCACCACCTACGCCCAGGTCGCCGGCAGGGGAAATGCGGGGCCAGCCCCCCCGGAGGAGAGGAAGGCACCAGGGCCCAGCAAGGACCCCACTAATGTGCAGGACGGCCAGGTCGTGCAGGAGGGCCCAGCCCCGCAGGATGGGCCCGAGGCCAGCAAAGCGCCCCTCCAGGCTCCGCTCCCCCCCCCCGACAACCCGGAGTCGATGGAGGCGGCGACAGGCGACCCAGGGGAGTGGACGACGGTCCGGAAAGCGAGGAGGAAGGTGCGTCGGCGCGCTCAGGAACCCCAACCATTAGGCAGGAAGAGGCAGCTACAGGGGGGCTATAAGAACTCCTCTGACGAGGGAGGTTCGGAGAGGGCCCGCCCAAAGCAGAAGCTAAAGGTCGCAAGGGAGAAGGAAAGCAACACCCCGCTTCCAGGTGACGGGAGGCGTCCTGAGGCTCCCTCCGACACCCAGTCACGTGCCGCTAGGGCACTGGAGGGCCCCCCGGAGCTTCCAGGCGGGAAGGAGGAAACAGCGCGTCCCCAGCCTGACCCAAAGCCGGACTCTCCTGCCTCCGTACCCCCGACGGGGTGATGCCACCCGGAAGGCAGCACGGACGGTTTCCTGAGCCCGGAGAGCATCCAGCAGTTAGCCCGGGCAATGGGCATGAAGGGACAGATGGAGGGGCTGGACCTTGGACTTGGGGAGGGTACTGCAGTCACTGCCGACAATGGGGGTACGAGTTGCGAGCATTAATGTGCGCAGCGTCAAGTCCACCACAAGATGTGTGTCCACGTTGGCCTACCTGACCACCATCAAGGCGGACCTCCTGTTTCTGCAGGAGTGCGGGATACCGCACCTCAGCAGGTACGGGAAATGGTCCGGCGCCTGGACCTGTGGGCCTTCGATCTGGTCAGGGGGTAACGACTGTCGGTCCTCGGGCCTGGCTATTCTGCTGCGGGGGCACAACTTCACCATCTCTCAAGTTCAGGAGGTGGTTGGGGGGCGCCTCCTAGTGGCTGATGTCACCTACAGGAACGCTCCCCTGAGGCTGATCAACGTGTACGCCCCAGCGGTACGGAGTGAGCGTTTGGCCGTCCTGCAGCAGCTTCCACCCCTGCTGGCTACGTCCAGGCTGGTCATCCTAGGCGGAGACTTCAACTGCATCATCAATGCAGATGGAAGATCCGGCGTGGGGACAGCAGGTTGGGGGAGTCAACTGGACGTCACGTCCAGATTCCTGATGGGCACGGTGATGGACGCCAAGCTGCTCGACGTCTTCAGCAACCCTGCAGATGGAGCGCAGCGGAGGTACACCTGGTCGCGGCCAGACGGGTCTATTCGCTCAAGGATAGACTTCCTGTTTGTGTCACGGGCGTTCTCGGTCAGGTCCACCGGCGTCGAGCCGGTGTTCTTCACTGACCACTGCCTCTTGCTGGCCGACTGTCACTTACAGGACGGCCAGCTGGCCGGCAAGGGGACGTGGAAGCTCAACACGACTCTGTTGACCCCAGAGAACATCAAGGAGCTTCAGAGGGAGTACACCGGTTGGAGAAGCATGAAACCCCTCTTTGTGTCTCCGGGCAACTGGTGGGAGACGGTGAAGGAGAACATCAAGAGGTTCTTTGTCCTCAAGGATGTTCGGAAGGTGAGAGAGAGGCGGGGAAAGCTGTCGCGACTCCAGAAAAGGGTGCAGAACCTGCTCCTTCTGCAGTTGATGGGGGTCGATGTCACAGAGGACCTCCGTGAGGCGAGGGGCCAGCAAGCCTCGCTCTTCGCCGCGGAGGCCTCCAGGATAATCTTCCAGTCCAGGGTCCGCTCCGTGGAGCAGGACGAGACGTGCTCGCGTTTCTTCTTTCAGAAGGTGCACAAAGAGAGCTCTGTGCTTAGCCGGCTGAAGGAGGACGACGGCTCGGTGACGTCGTCTCGGCCCGACATTTTGAGGATCAGCAGATCATTCTACTCCGGACTGCACGACACGAAGCCCACGGACAGCACGGCCTCTGAGTCGTTCCTGTCGTCTATCACGGAGGTCTTAGATGACGGCTCGAGGGAGTGGCTGGACCGGCCGATATCCCTGGACGAGCTGACCAGAGCCCTCCAGTCCTTGGAGAGGAATAAGACTCCTGGGAGCGACGGCTTACCGGTGGAGCTGTATTCCGCTCTGTGGGGCCTGATCGGCCAGGACCTGCTGGAGGTGTACGATAGTGCGCTTCAGGCAGGGGAAATGTGCAAGTCCACGAGGAAGGGCATTATCACCCTCATTTACAAGAGGAAGCGGGAGAGGGAAGAAATTAAGAATTGGCGTCCCATTTCACTATTGAACGTGGACTACAAAATCCTGGCCAAGGTCATAGCCAACTGAGTCAGGTCTGTCCTGGAGTCGGTGATTCACCCTGACCAAACCTGTGCTGTGCCGGGCAGGAAGATCGCTAAGAGCCTCGCGCTCATCGGGGATACGATGGGTGGGTGTTTGGTTCGGTGGAGCTGGGGCGTGCACTAAGACTTGGGAGGAGCGTATCACCAAACTGAAGCAGAAGCTGGGCAGGTGGATGCTCCGGTGTCCCTCCATCGTGGGTAAGAACCTCGTTGTCAGGTGCGAGGGGCTTTCGGTACTGTTGTATGTGGCGCAGGCCTGGCCTATTCCCTGGACCTGCGCTGCTGCGGTCACCCAGGCCATCTTCCACTTCATTTGGGGGTCGAGGATGGACCGGGTCCACAGGGACACCATGTACAAAGACCTGGAAAATGGGGGAAAGGGCGTACCAAATGCCACCCTTGCCCTGACGGCTACCTTTGTGTGAGGCTGCATCAAGCTGTGCATAGATGCTCAGTACGCAAACACCAAGTGTCACTACTTACTGAGGTTCTACCTGTCCCCGGTGTTGCGAAGGATGGGCCTGGCCTCGTTGCCGCAGAACGCTCCGAGTAGTTGGACCGTCCCGTACCACCTGTTCTTCGTGGAGAAATTTTTGAAGGGAAACACCTTTTGGCCACAAAGCCGTCAGGCAGTGGTCAGCATGTAGTATCCTCGTGACCCTTCGGGAAGAGGAGAGGGTGGATCCCGTCGTGTGGTTCCCCACGCAGACTACCAAAGTCGTTTGGCAGAATGCCTCATCGCCAGAACTTTCAAACAAGCACAAGGACATTGCTTGGCTGGCGGTGAGAGGGGCTCTGCCAGTGAGATCCTTTATGCATGCCCGGAATCTCAGCGCCACCACACGCTGCCCTCGAGGCGGCTGTGGGGGGGACGAGACTGTTGATCACCTCCTTCTGGAGTGTGCCTATGCGCAGGAGGTCTGGAGGGGGATGCAGTGGTATTTGTCGAGGTTCAACCCGAGCAGCTCCGTGATGCGGGACTCCGTGCTCTACGGGCTGTTTCCCAGGACGCACACCGAGACCAACATCAACTGCGCCTGGAGGACCATCAATGCGGTGAAAGACGCTCTTTGGTCTACCCGCAACTTGCTGGTCTGCCAGCTGAAAGAACTGACCTCGACCGAATGTTGCAGACTGGCGCACTCCAAGGTCCAGGGCTACGTGCTGAGGGACGCGCTAAAGCTTGGGGCAGCCGCCGCCAAGGCGCGGTTGGGAAAGACCACGGCATGAAACCCCTTGTACAGAATAGAAAAATGGGCCCTATCTGGTAACTGGGCCCAGCTGGTGCCTTCCCCAACTGGTGTGCGTCCTGGGAAACAGCCCGTAGAGCACGGAGTCCCGCATCACGGAGCTGCTCGGGTTGAACCTCGACAAATACCACTGCATCCCCCTCCAGACCTCCTGCGCATAGGCACACTCCAGAAGGAGGTGATCAACAGTCTCGTCCCCCCCACAGCCGCCTCGAGGGCAGCGTGTGGTGGCGCTGAGATTCCGGGCATGCATAAAGGATCTCACTGGCAGAGCCCCTCTCACCGCCAGCCAACTGGGACTGTGCGGGGTGACGACTGCCGGGGTATTTTCTTTGCTTTGTTTTTGTTTTCTTCTTTGTTTGTTTTTTTCCTTTAGTTGGTATACGTTCCCCCTGGGTAACCCGGAGCGGCTTGCATGACTGGGTAGGTGTATAAATATTTTTTATTGTTTGTACATCTTATGAACAAAGTATATTTTTACAAATAAAAAGAAGTGATGAAATGTCTGAAAACTGACCTTCCAGCTCAGCGAGCAAACTCACATCCAGAACCTCAACCTGACTACAAATCTTCTCAAAACTCGCTAAAGGGCTTGAAATATGAATAACGGTTGAGGAGCCTGGGCCTGTACTTGATGGAGTTTGGAAGGAAGAGGGAGATCTCATTGAAACTTACAGAATGCTGAGAAGCCTGGGTAGAGAGGATGTGGAAAAGATGTTTCCAAAAGTAGGAGAGACTAGTATCTGACGGCATAGTCTCAGAGTGAAGAGATACAACAAACAAGGTTAGGGCTTATACAATTAATGGTAAGGTCTTGGGTCGTGTTGTAGAGCAGAGGGGCCTAGGGTTGCAGGTACATAATTCTTTGACGTTTGTGTCACATATAGATATGGTGGTTAGAAAGGCATTTGTCATGCTTGCCTTCATTGCTCAGGCCTTTAAATATAGAAGTTGGGAAGTCATGTTGAGGTTGTACAGGACGTTGGTAAGGCCTCTTCTGAAATACTGTGTACAGTTCTGGTTGCCCAGAAGAATATTATTGACAGGAAAAGGTTCAGAAGACATTTACCAGAATGTTGCTGGGTATGGATGGTTTGAGTCATGAAGAAAAGTTGGATCGGCTGGGGCTTTTTTCACTGGAGTGTAGAAGGTTGAGAGGTGACCTTATAGAAGTTTCTAAAATAATGAAGAGTATATACAGAGTGAATGGCAGTTATCTTTTCTCTAGGGTGGAGGATTTTAAGACTAGCGGGCACATTTTTAAGGTGAGAGGAGAGAGATTTGAAAAAGACATGAGGGACAAATTTTTACACGGAGGGTGGTTCGCGTGTGGAATGAACTTTCTGAGGAAGTGGTGGATGTGGGTATGATTGCAATGTTAAAAAGGCATTTGGGTAAGTACATGAACAGGAATGGTTTGGAGGAATATGAGTAGGGAGCAAGTAGGTGGGACTAGTTTAGTTTGGGATTATGTTTGGCAATGACTGGTTGGACCGAAATGTCGGTTTCTGTGTTGCGTGACTCTATGATCACATAGTGGAGCAGACTTGATGAGTCAAATGCCGTAATTGTGCTCTTAAATCTGATGGTCGGATAGCCTTAAAATGCAATAAATGCTTAGATAACTTCTATCTTAGAGCTACAGATGCTTCGTAACAATAATTCTTCTCTTTCTCTTCGATTCTAAGCAATGTATTATACAGCCCCATTTATTCTCCTCTCTCCTTTAGCCAGAATTCACTTTTTCCATAACAAATACACTTATTATTTTGGTGGGTTGTTAGTTTGAAAAAAAACCCACTAAATGTGATGGTTAACTCCCATTTGATATCAAAACAGAACTCTGATCTCTTATTCTCAAATGACTTAAAAAAAATCGGAGTAATATATACTCTCGAAGCAAAAGTATTTGCAGTCAGACAATGGCATAGAATGTGGCTTCCCATCGATATTGTATTCCAAAGAAATAGTGAGAGTTAGAATGAAAACTAGAAATTTCACCTTGAGTCTCTAACTTTCAAATACTGTTCATATTGATGCACAATTACTTATACAGTGTAATCCAACTCTAAGAAGTGCCCACATGTTGTATAAAAATAGAATTGGATTTAGAATAAGTAGCCTCTGAAGCAATTAAAATACCTGTAAAAATAACAAGCAAAACTGTAATTGTAATAAGATATCCTGACAGTGGACACGAAACCACAATAAATATCCATCTACGTGAACCTAACCTAAGGCATCAGACATAGGATTATCTCAAATTATCTTTGAATTAGGCAGCTGGTGAATATTTTGTGAAGCAGAGGTTCACCTGCACATCTGCCAATGTGGCATACTGTATCCATTGTACCCGGTGTGGCTTCCTCTACATTGGGGAAACCAAGCGGAGGCTTGGGGACTGCTTTGCAGAACACCTCCGCTCGATTTGCAATAAACAACTGCACCTCCCAGTCGCGAACCACTTCCACTCCCCCTCCCATTCTTTAGATGACATGTCCATCATGGGCCTCCTGCAGTGCCACAATGATGCCGCCCGAAGGTTGCAGGAACAGCAACTCATATTCTACTTGGGAACCCTGCAGCCCAATGGTATCAATGTGGACTTCACCAGCTTCACAATCTCCCCTTCGCCCGCTGCATCCCAAAACCAGCCCAGCTCTTCCCCTCCCCCCACTGCATCCCAAAACCAGCCCAGCCTGTCTCTGCTTCCCTAACCTGCTCTTCCTCTCACCCATCCCTTCCTCCCACCTCAAGCCACACCTCCATTTCCTACCTACCACCTCAACCCGCCTCCTTGACCTGTCCATCTTCCCTGGACTGACCTATCCCCTCCCTACCTCCCCACCTATACTCTCCTCTTCACCTATCTTCTTTTCCCTCCAACTTCGGTCCGCCTCCCCCTCTCTCCCTATTTATTCCAGAACCCTCTCCCCATCCCCCTCTCTGATGAAGGGTCTAGGCCCGAAACGTCAGCTTTTGTGCTCCTGAGATGCAGCTTGGCCTGTTGTGTTCATCCAGCTCCACACTTTGTTATCTTGGATTCTCCAGCATCTGCAGTTCCCATTATCACTGGTGAATATTTTGGATGTTTACTTTGTTTTGACTTTGGAAGTTTTATGTAAGGAAGGGAGGAATGGGAACAGGCTGGTCTGTTTGAGGGTCTGCAATGTCATTCAATTAAATCATAAATGATTGTGCCTCTATACGTCTTTACCCATTTTTATTCCATATTCCAGGTTAACACAAATCAATTAACATCAGTGATTTTGTGGGACAGCGTTTGAGGTGATTTGTTCAAAATAATGGTGGGACCCGTAAACTACATGATAACAAAGTGTGAAGCTGGACGAACACAGCAGGCCAAGCAGCATCCCAGGAGCACAAAAGTTGACGTTTCGGGCCTAGACCCTTCATCAGAGAATGCATCTGATGAAGGGTCTAGGCCCGAAACGTCAGCTTTTGTGCTCCTGAGAAGCTGCTTGGCCTACTGTGTTCATCCAGCTTCACACTTTGTTATCCTGGATTCTCCAGCATCTGCAGTTCCCATTATCACTGATACAATTTTTACCCCATAAACTACATGTTGTGTTTAAAAGTACCATCGTGGAGAGGAAGCTTGCCATATCTGCAATGTGACGATATGGTCTGCTTATTTACCATGTCACAGAATGATAGAATAGTACAACAAAGGAGGAGGCCAGTTCACTTTCCTGATATTGTCCCATTCTGCCACTCTGTCCCCGTATAATCCTACAATACAATGCCACTCTTCCTTCATATCTTGCAAGTATTTCTTCTGCATCATTGATATAATTCCGTTTTAAAGTAAATATTGATTGTGATTCTATCATTGTCTCAGGCATTTAATTGCTAACCACACGTGTGCTTTCTTTGCCTTGAGTTACCTCTGATTCTTTAGGCCCAATCAAAGATAGTAGTGGGAAGTTGTGTGTGGAGTCAAATGAGATAGGGGAAGCGCTAAATGAATATTTTTCAACAGTATTCACTCTAGAAAATGACAATGTTGTCGAGAAGAATACTGAGATACAGGCTACTAGACTAGGTGGGATTGAGGTTCAGAAGGAAGAGGTATTAGAAATCCTTCAGAAGGTGAAGATAGATAAGTCCATGGGCCGGATGGGATTTATCCTCGGATCCTCTGGGAAGCCAGGGAGGAGATTGCCGAGCATTTGGCATTGATCTTTAAATCGTCATTGTCTACAGGAATAGTGCCAGATGACTGGAGGATAGCAAATGTGGTTCCCCTGTTCAAGAAGGGGAGTAGAGACAACCCTGGTAATTATAGACCAGTGAGCCTTACCTCAGTTGTTGGTAAAGTGTTTTGGAAAAGGTTATAAGGGATAGGATTTATAATGATCTAGAAAAGAATAAATTGATTAGGGATAGTCAGCATGGATTTGTGAAGGGCAGGTCGTGCCTCACAAACCTTATTGAGTTCTTTGAGAAGGTGACCAAACAGGTAGATGAGAGTAAACCGGTTGATGTGGTGTATATAGATTTCAGCAAGGCGTTCGATAAGGTTCCCCACAATAGGCTATTGTACAAAATGCGGAGGAATGGGATTGTGGGAGATATAGCAGTTTGGGTCAGAAATTGGCTTGCTGAAAGAAGACAGAGGGTGGTAGTTGATGGGAAATGTTCATCCTGGAGACCAGTTACTAGTGGTGTACCGCAAGGGTCGGTGTTGGGTCCACTGCTGTTTGTCATTTTTAGAAATGACCTGGATGAGGGCATTGAAGGATGGGTTAGTAAATTTGCAGACGACACTAAGGTCGGTGGAGTTGTGGATAGTGACGAAGGATGCTGTAGGTTGCAGAGAGACATAGATAAACCGCAGAGCTGGGCTGTGAGGTGGCAAATGGAGTTTAATGCAGACAAGTGTGAGGTGATACACTTTGGTAGGAGTAACCGCAAGGCAAAGTATTGGGCTAATGGTAAGATTCTTAGCAGTGTAGATGAGCAGAGAGATCTCGGTGTCCATGTACACAGATCCTTGAAAGTTGCCACCCAGGTTGACAGGGCTGTTAAGAAGGCATACAGTGTTTTAGCTTTTATTAATAGAGGGATCGAGTTCTGGAACCAAGAGGTTATGCTGCAGCTGTACAAAACTCTGGTGTGGCCGCACTTGGAGTATTGCGTACAGTTCTGGTCACCGCATTATAAGAAGGATGTGGAAGCTTTGGAAAGGGTGCAGAGGAGATTTACTAGGATGTTGCCTGGTACGGAGGGAAGGTCCTACGAGGAAAGGCTGAGGGACTTGAGGCTGTTTTCATTAGTGAGAAGGTTGAGAGGTGCCTTAATTGAAACATATAAAATAATCAGAGGGTTAGATAGGGTGGATAGGGAGAGCCTTTTTCCTAGGATGGTGACGGCGAGCACGAGGGGACATAGCTTTAATTTGAGGGGTGAAAGATATAGGACAGATGTCAAAGGTAGTTTCTTTACTCAGAGTAGTAGGGGAATGGAATGCTTTGCCTGCAACGGTAGTAGATTCGCCAACTTTAGGTACACTTAAGTCGTCATTGGACAAGCATATGGACGTACATGGAATAGTGTAGGTTAGATGGGCTTGAGATCGGTATGACAGGTCGGCACGACAGAGGGCCGAAGGGCCTGTACTGTGCTGTAATGTTCTATGTTCTTCTGTCAATTGACATAAATCTGTGTCCTTTGGTTGTCACTCCTTTTGGCTACTGAAAATAACTTTTCTTTATTTACTTGATGGAAATTATTCATGGCTATAAACGTGGGCATCGAACCATTTCTGAGCCTTTCGTGGTCTAAGGAAAACAAGCCTATCTTGTTCAGTTTAGCTATGTTACAGTCTCACTTATCCCTGGAACCATCTCTTCTGAACCCTCTCCAAAGACCTACCAACACTTTACTGCACACTCATCTAGTGTATTAGGTCACATTCTCAAAATTTGATTTTATTTTGTTCTTTGCCTCGTTAACAAAGCTCAGAATTTCCATATGCAATTTCATTAACCGATATTACCCAAGAGAGGCAGCATTCCATATTGAGAACATCAGCGCATTTTTTAATTGCAAAAATAAATTTTATTCAAGAAATACCTTTATCGCCATTCACCGGTACTAAAGCAGATCTATACAGTCAAGAAAAATAAATGTTGGAATTTGACATTCCCTGCAGTTGCAAAAAACCAAAGGCATTTATTACTCATGCAGGGCAGTAATTACATACCTTGATGTAAACAGAGAGTCTGATAACTAAACAGATTCTCTTTATACTTCGACAGAAAGACCTTAGCTGGTAATCTTTCTCCCACCGCTCCTTGGTGGTAGCTGCCCCAAGCTTTCGTACACCTCTCAGTCCTCGACCTTGGAATGTGCCAGTCAGCAGTGCCCAGTTTAGGTCAACACCTTACACTTTAAGACGAACAGGTTTCGGGTGGACCAAAAAACATTTTTCACTGAGCTGACGGCCCTCCAGGCACAGTTGATGTTTGTCTTAAAATGTGTCTAAGGAAACAGAGTCCTAAGTCACAGAGCTGCTCGGAACAAACCTCAAAAAGTAACCACTGTCAGTTTCTCCAGGCCTTCTTTACAAAAGCACTTTCCATAAGGAGATGACAGAGGCTCTTCAGCAGTGCATCCGCTTCAAGTGGCAGCTTGTGGTGGTGCCCGGGTCTGAGTGCGTGTGCATGAAGGATCTGTCAGGTAGTGCCCTTTTCACTGACTGCCAAATGATGCCTTGGTATTTGTTGGGAAGTTCTGGCAATGAAGCATTTGGCGAAATAGCTTGGACAATCTGCTCAGGGAAGAACTCAACAGGATCCACCCTCTATTTTTCCTGCAGGTTCTTGAGGCTGCTACATTATAATCACTGCTGGACGAACTTGTGATCAAAGGTGTCTTTATTGTAAATTTTTCCACAAAGGACTAGTGATATGGAATAGTCCAACTATATGGAGCATTCCATGGCAGTCAGGCCAGATTGTCTTCCACAAACCCCAGGACAGGTAGAACCTCAGTACGTAGTGACACTTGGTGTTTGCGAACTGAGGGTGTAGGTACAGCTCGCCGCAGTCGCACAAAAGGTGGCCATCAGGTTGAGGGCAACATCTCTTCTCCTTATCCAGAACTTTACACACGTGCTCCTGCAGACACCGTCCATCTTTGACCTTCAGATAAAGTGGAAGATGGCTTGGGTGACTGCAACGGAACAGCTTCTCGGAATGGGCCAGGCCTGCACTGAATACAACAGCAGAGAGAGACCCTCACACCTGATGACTAGGTTTTTAACCTGCAAATACAAATGGTGCTCCCATCTGCCCAGGTTCTGCCTCACCTTTTGCAATATGCTCCTCCCAAGTATTTTTTTTGCATGCTCTAGCCACTCTGAACCGTATTCCCAGCACCTTCAGGTAATCTGTCCTGACAGTGAAGGGGATAAAGGATCGGTTGGTGCAGTCCCCAAAGAACACTATCTCACTGTTGCTTCAGTTTACCTTCGCTCCCAAAGCTAGTTTGAACTGGTCACAGTTGCTCATGAGTCTGCACACTGACAGGGGATCAGAGTACAAAACAGCCACATCATCCATGTGCAGGAAGACTTTGATCTGCAGGTGTCCTCTGCCTGGAAATAGTCACCCCTCTCTGGCTCACATTCTGCCCGATGAACTCAGCAAGAAGTTCTATAGAACACACAAACAAGTCAGGAGAGAGTGAGCAGCCCTGCCTGACTCCAGGACCTATTCCAGAGCCTTTCTGATTCCCAACCACTGATCGAGACCGCAGTAGTACATTCTTAAAGTTCAAGGTGAGAAAATTATCTCTGCACCTATAAGATCTGGAATTAGCTTTGTGCATTGTATCCTGCTGGTGCCACTTTGAAGGTAGCCTGTGATTACTTCAACCCTAAGATTATTTTTCCTGTGTTCTACATTTCTTCACTAAAGATTGTAAAAAAAACCCAAAGTGGAATTATACCT
The DNA here is from genome assembly GCF_030684315.1 of Stegostoma tigrinum. Taxonomy (NCBI): domain Eukaryota; kingdom Metazoa; phylum Chordata; class Chondrichthyes; order Orectolobiformes; family Stegostomatidae; genus Stegostoma; species Stegostoma tigrinum. Next base: position 86,826,623 of record NC_081359.1, on the reverse strand, counting down.
CCCAGATAAAATGGAAACAGTGTATTCATTATAAGTAATGATAGACATAATGCAGAGGACCTTAAGGCTGTAATCTAATACCAAAGGACAGCTTTACAACTCTTACACATCTCTCTTACAGTTTAGTGGATCATCCAAGCTCTTGAATAGATTACTACTACTTTGTAATCAACACTAAGTATCCATATTAATAATAAGGATATTAATGTCATTTGACAGAACCACATGTTGATGTTTCAAGGCAGTGAAAATAAAACTTATATTGTGTAAGCATCAAATATCAATTAAATTTGAAATCATTTTAACATTTGAAAGTTGAAACAAAGAAGGTAATTTTATCTCCCAAGCAAGTTGAGAGAAGGGCAAGCAAGATGTTAAAAGGAAAATGTATGCAAACAAAACCTGAATTTGACCTTTACCGACCCACCTAGTTATAGAGGAGGTAGGTCTGTTGTTGGGCAGGGGAACAAGATCAATTGATCACTAAAAAATTTAAGACATGTTGGTTTCTCCATTTTTATATTAAAAAGCTTTTGTCCATTACTGCCAGAATTCCTGCAGAAATCGTTGTTTGTCAAAGGAAGCAGGGGATAAAAAATGAAATGAAGAACAGAAAAGCACAGGAACAGGCCCTTTGGCCCACAGAGACTGCACTGACATGTGACGCCTTTCTAAACTAAAAAGCTTTTGCCTCTAAGCGTTCTGTGCCCCTCTACTCCCTGCCTATTCATATATCTGTCAAGATGCCTCTTGAATGTTGCGATTGTATCTGCCTCCATTACTACTGGCAGTGCATTTCAGGCACTTACCACCCTCTGTGTAAAAATCCTCACATCTCCTTTAAACTTACCTCTTTTTGCCTTAAGCCTATGTCCCCTAACTGACATTTCTACCCTGGGAAAAGTCTCTGACAATCTATTCTATCTGTGCCTCTCATGGTTTTATAAACTTCTATCACTTTGTCCCTTATCCTTTGATGTTCAAGTGAAAACAAACCAAATATGTTCAATTACTCTTCATAGCCAATATCCTCCAAACCAGGCAACATCCTGGTAAACTACTTCTGTACCTCTCCAAAGCCACCACATTCTTCTGGCAGAGTGGTAACCAGAACTGTACGCAATATTCCAAAATGTGTCTCAACTAAAGATCTGTACAGCTGCAACATGACTTGCTAACTCTATGCTCTGACCAATGAAGTCAAGGATACTATTTGCCTTCTTGGCCACCCTATCCCCTTGTGTTGCCACTTTCAGGGAACTGTGGACCTGTCTGCCATGATCCCTCTGTATGTTGATGCTAAAAAGGGTCTGCCATTTACTGTATAATTCCTTCCTTCACTAACACTACCTTACACTTGTCTGGATTAAACACCATCTGCCATTTCTGTACTCAAGTGTCTAGCCTTTCTATATCCTTCTATATCCTGCTGTATCCTCTACAAATCCTCCTTTGCAACTCCCCCTATCTCGGTGTCATCCACAAACCTATAATCAGGCCACCTACACTCTCCTCAAAAATCATTTATATCTATTGCAAACAACAGTGGTCGCAGCAGTGATCCCTACATAATACCACTGGTCACATATCTCTAGTCAGAAAAGTGCCTTTCGACTGCCACTCTGTCTACTGAGACTAAGACAGTTCTGTATCCATCTTACCAGCCACTTTAGAATCTGATGTGACCTCACCTTTTGTATCAGACTGCCATGAGGAACCTTATCAAAGGCTTTGCTAAAGTCCATAGAGACAACATCTACCAAACTGCCCTCCTCAATCATTTTTGTTAGTTCCTCAAAAAATCCAATCAAATTTTCCAGACATGTCTTTCCAGAACAAAGCCATGCTGCCTACCACAAAAAATGTCTACACTTTTCCAAATATGGGTAAATGCCATCCCTAAGAATCTTCTCCAATAATTTCCCTGGCACTGATGTACGGCTCACCGGCCTGTAATTTCCCAGGTTATCCCTGTTGCCTTTCTTAGCCTATTCTCCAGTTCTCTGGGACCTCTCCGTTACAAAGGTCAAGACAGTACTGAGGTTGAGAGTGGAGGGCATCAAGTTCCTCAGAGGGATGATAAGCAGCAACCTGTCGTGGACTTCCCACAACAATGTCTCTTCTTCCTTAGGTGGCTCAGGAAATTTGGCATGTCCATAAGGACCCTCACCAACTTCTCCAGATGCACCATTGAAAGCATACTGTGTGTGTGAGTAACAACATGGTATTAGTGACAGCTCTGGGCAGAAACTACAGAAGATGGGTGTGCACAGTCTAAGCCATCACAGAAGCCAGCCTTCCAACCATGCACTCTATTTACACGGCTCGCTGCTGCAGAAAGGCTGCCAACATCATTGAAGACGCATCGCACCTAATAATGATCTTTTACAACCTCTCCCATCAGGCAAAAGTTATAGAAGCCTGAACAGCTTCTTCCCTGTCATTATTAGACTGATGAATGGGCTCTCTAGTCTCAAATAATGTTGATCTTGCTAACATTGATCTTGCCTACCGCACCCCCGTGCAATGTAACCTCTTTGCTATGCTGAAGTTTTATTGATTCTTGCTTACTAAAATGCGTCTGTACCACTCGTAAACAAAGTTTTTCACTGTACTTCAGGACACATCACAATAAGTCGATCAATCAATAAAGAGGATACAATGATTTTGTACAAGGCCTCAACAATTTCCTCACCTGCCTCCCTCAGCTTTCTGGGATAGATCCCATCAGATCCTGAAGACTTGTCTATCTCAATGCTTTTCAAAACACCCAATACCACCCTCCCCTTATATATTGACATGCCATAGAATATCAATTTACCCCTCCCGAGACTCATTCTCCACCATGTCCATCTCCTTTATGTATACCAATGAAAAGTATTCTCTAAGGCCCTCACCTACTTCCTCCGATTCCAGGCATAAATTTCTTCCTTTGTCCATGAGTGGACCTGTTGGTTATCTAGCTTCCTTCTTGCTCCTTATATATGGATAAGACACATTGGGATTTTCTTTAATCCTGTTTGCCATAGACATTTCATGGCCCTTTTTAGCCTTCCTAATTCCTTGTTTGAGTTCTTTCTTGCTATCTTTGCGCTCTTTGTCTATAAATAAAATAAAATATATAAATCATTTATAGCTATTGCAAACAAAAAAAACAAAAAAGGACTTTGTCTATATTCAGTTTCTGAACCTTATGCATGTGTCCTTTGCCTTTTTGATTAAGGGATAGATTTTTCAGCACTGCTTCTGGGTCAGGAGGAGCAGAAGGTTTTCATCAGACACAACAGGGAATAGTATCAGAGATAATGGGAACTGCAGATGCTGGAGAATTCCAAGATAATACAATGTGAGGCTGGATGAACACAGCAGGCCAAGCAGCATCTCAGGAGCACAAAAGCTGACGTTTCGGGCCTAGACCCTTCATCAGAGAGGGGGATGGGGAGAGGGAACTGGAATAAATAGGGAGAGAGGGGGAGGCGGACCGAAGATGGAGAGTAAAGAAGATAGGTGGAGAGTGTGTAGGTGGGGAGGTAGGGAGGGGATAGGTCAGTCCAGGGAAGACGGACAGGTCAAGGAGGTGGGATGAGCTTAGTAGGTAGCTGGGGGTGCGGCTTGGGGTGGGAGGAAGGGATGGGTGAGAGGAAGAACCGGTTAGGGAGGCAGAGACAGGTTGGACTGGTTTTGGGATGCAGTGGGTGGGGGGGGGGGGAAAAGAGCTGGGCTGGTTGTGTGGTGCAGTGGGGGGAGGGGATGAACTGGGCTGGTTTAGGGATGCAGTAGGGGAAGGGGAGATTTTGAAACTGGTGAAGTCCACATTGATACCATTAGGCTGCAGGGTTCCCAGGCGGAATATGAGTTGCTGTTCCTGCAACCTTCGGGTGGCATCATTGTGGCAGTGCAGGAGGCCCATGATGGGCATGTCATCTAGAGAATGGGAGGGGGAGTGGAAATGGTTTGCCACTGGGAGGTGCAGTTGTTTGTTGCGAACTGAGCGGAGGTGTTCTGCAAAGCGGTCTCCAAGCCTCCGCTTGGTTTCCCCAATGTAGAGGCAGCCGCATCGGGTACAGTGGATGCAGTCCACAGGGAATATGCTTCTCTTTCAGCAATTAACTGTCAGCGCAATGTTTCAAGCATTTCTAAATTCCTGCTATCCCCAATTGCCTGTAATCTCCCACAAACTCCATAATCCTTCCCTCATCAAAACTTGCCCAGTTATTTCCCTGACCAGAATTTTCCCCTCCACCTCCGCCGTTAATTTCAACAAGATGCCTGGGAAACTCCGATTTTCAGATTTCCTGCCGGGATCACCTCCCTGCTGTGCCTTCTCTGCCTCTTTTTAAATGTTAGAAATAAAAAGTATGACAACACAAAGGTAAGTGTTACAGACCCTACATTAATAAGTTGCACTTGTAGTTAGGTACAGGGAGATAAATAATTTCCAGCCATTTATTTATTGATGGGTGAATACTGTTGCAAAAATAAAGCCATTGCTAGAATTAATGCAAAAAGAGAACAAACCTTTGGACTTCAGACAGTACAGAATCTAGAGATTCATGACTGCTCTCAGCAACAATAAGGGAGCTTTTCCTTTTCTCATTATACAAACAAAAGATTTAAATAGGGCAGAAACAAAACAGAAGTTGCTGGAGAAACTCAGCACATTTGGTAGTTTCTTGTGTTTCCCTGTCCTCACTTACCATCCCTCCAGCATCAACATCCAAAAGATCATGAGCTGCCATTTCCACCAGCCCGTCAGACATATATTCCCCTCCCATCCCTAGTCGATACTGTGCAGGGATTGTTTCCCTTTGGGATGCCTTGGTCTGTTCCTTCTCCAATCCCAACAGCTCCCTGTACACCATCACCCATTCCCCCAGGACATTCCCATGCAATTCCAGAAGGTATAACACTTAGAGATAGTAAGAACTGCCGATGCTGGAGTCTGAGATAACATAGTATGGAGCTGGATGATCACAGCAGGCCAGGCAGCATCAGAGGCGTAGGAAAGGTGACTTTTGAGGTCAGGACCGTCTTCAAAAATCACTTACATGTATAACTCATATTTGCTTCGCCCTACCTCGCTATCCATAGCTTTAGACAAACCTTCGCAGTGATTTACCTCAATCAAGTCTACTGTATATATCACTCACATTGTGGCCTCCTTCACATCAGGGGTACAAAACACAGACAGGGTCACCGCTTCGATGAATACCTACACACTTTGTATGTAAAAATGACTCTGAGCTTCCAGCTGTCTGTCATTTCAACACGCTACCATGTTCTCTGGCCAAAGTTTCTTCCCCAGGCTTGCTGCAATGCTCCAGTGATACTCAGTGCAAGCTGGAAGAACAATATCTCATTTTCCGCTTGGCACCCTATACTGTTCAGAACTCAATATTAAATTTAATAGTTTTAGAGCCTGGAAATTTCCTTTCATCTCCTTTCCCCATATCCGAGGTCCTACGATAACATAGGGAGGTGATGGCCTAGTGGTATTATCACCAGACTGTTGATCCAGTGACTCACAATATTCTGGGGACCTGGATTCAAATTCTGCCCAGGGCAGATGGTGGAATTTGAATCCAATAAATATTTGCAATTAAGAATCTAGCATTGATCATCAGTTGTCAGGAAAAACCCATCTAGCTCACTAATGCCCTTTAGGGAAGGAAACTGTCATCCTTGTCTGGTCTGGCCGACATGTAATTCCAGACCCACAGCAATGTGGTTGACACTTAATTGCCCTGAGGGCAATTAGGGATGGGAAATAAATGCTGCCTAGCCAGCAACGCCCTCATCCCATGAATGAATCAAGAAATAAAAATAACTTGGACTGCTTTCAGCACAGCCAACCTGTTTTCACTTTCTCATGTTCCTCATTATCAGCTTTTCTTCCTCCCTGGTTTATGATCAAACATCACTTTGCCTAACTTTATTTCATTCTCTCTGGGCACTGTCTTCGCCTAACTGCTCATTCCTTCCACCAGCATCACACCTCACCACGCTATGCCACACCACGCTCCCCACAAATGCTCCTTCATCCCACCATTACATCCACTCTGCCTGTCATAAATAGTAACTTTTCCTAACTGCTATTAGTTTTGAAGAAGGCTCACGAGGCTCAAAACGTTAACTCTGCTTCCTCTCCTCAGAACTTCAGCATCACAATTCATTGTTTTGTTATGTAGAGCTGTTCCTTTGATCTAAGGAGAATTTTGTGCTACTCCTCAAAGCCATCAAGTTAAATATTACATTTTGTGCACTTATTTTCTTTAATTCTTCCTCTAACAGCAGTGAGGTAGTCTAGGATATGGTATCACTGACAGCTGTACTTTATAATATCACCTCTTGCATTGTTTGATATTTCATTTGGGTAGCGACATAGAAAGATGTTCTGCTCTCCATCACCTTCCCACGTACATTGACCAGCTGAAGAAGAGGTGGTGGGCAAGCTTGTATTTATCTTTCACCCTGGGATGAGCTGGGCCATTCCAGCACCTGCTGTGAGAAAAAAAACCTACCTTCTTCCAGCAGCCGAGTTGAGAGCTTCTCTCGGCTGAGCTACTCCAAATTTTAATTTCTATGTAACTCTGTGTCATCTGCATTAAAGGACATCATTGCAAGTGTTAACTTGCTCTCAGGATTTCATGTTGGCTTATTAATAAAGTTGCTGTTGAAACAAAACAAAATTAGATGACTACAGCTGCAGTCTTACTTGGGTGTAAAGCAAATGATCTCAATTATATCTTGCAGCTGTTCAGTGCTTGCATCAGTAAAAGGATAAAGCATTTTATTTTAAATTGAGGATGGTGATTTTAATTGGCAATGGAGTTTCAGTGAGTCTCACTAATTGGTGTCATTTAGTATCAAATTAGCCCATGGCATCATAGTAACAGGACATGCAGTTTGGCAAAGGGGGTGTTGGGGTGGTTAGGAACAAAAGAATATTGTACTTAGAGCTACTAGGCCATTTGGCCCCTTGAACCTGTTCAGCTGTTTAGGAAGATCGTAGCTAATCTGATTGTGGCTTGTCTTCCACAACTTTTGACTTCCCCTTGTAGATCAAATATCTGTGCAAACTTGACCCGAAATGTACTCAATGACCCAACTTTACTGGTTTCTGGGATAGAGAGTTCCAAAGATTAACAGTCCTGTCTAAAAGGAAATTCCTCCTCACCGTTATTTTAAATGGTAGACCACGAAGTTTGAAACTATTTCCCCTTGTTCTAAACAACCACAGGAGATTCATTCTCTCAGAAGTGACCCTGTTCAGCCCTCTCAGAATCCCATTGTTTCAATCACATCGACTCATTCTCTTGAACTCCAATGTGAATAGTCACACCATACTCAGCCTTTCTCATACACAGCCCCTTCATCTCAGGAATCAGCTTAGTAACCCTTTGTCCAAACTGCCTGAAATTGCCAGGGAGGAAATGGCATAGTGGCATTATTGCTAGACTATTAATCCAGGAAACCCAGATAATATTCTGGGGAATCAGGTTCAAATCCCATCAGGGTACATGGTGGAATTTGAATTCAATAAAATATCTGGAATTAAGGATCTAATAATGATTATGCATTAATTGTCGTAAAAACCCATCTTGTTCACTAATGTCCTTTAGGGCAAGGAAACTGCCATCCTTACCTGGTCTGGCCTACATGTGACTCCAGACCCACAGCAACGTGGTCGATTCTAAACTGCCCTCTGGGCTTTTAGGGAAGCACAATAAATGCTGCCTCATCAGCAATGCCCTCATCCTGTGGATGAATTTAAAAAAATGCAAGTATCTTATTCTTCAGTTTTCTGAATGAATGCAAGCTGACCCTTGATCTCCACCACACAACAGGACAAGGAGGTAAATCCTGAATCCACCCCAGAGTGGGGCTTGAACCTCATTCTGTTGGCACTAATCTCATCCACACTTGACTTCCTGCCAACCAGGCTAACCAGCCCCCTCCATAGCCTTCAGATGTTATTGGAGGGTTGAGGCAGGCATGTAAATGGGACTTATGGAAGACACACTTTCAGAAGTATAGAATAGAATTTGGGTCTCTAATTGAAGCAGTAAAATCTCAAGTTGACTGTCCATTTATTGATGCAGTACAAGTAAATCTCTCTGATATTCTTCAACAACAAAGTGAGCAGAAACAAACAGATGTAGCATGAAGAATGAGTATATGTTAATACAGCACAACAAACTTTGCATATGCAGGAATGCCCTTCAAAAAGGCCAAAACATGGGAATGATGTTTCACTCTTTCCTAAGTGCCCAGAAAATTCTTTGCCTTTGCTTAGCATTCTAGGCTTATTGTCAGAGGTAATTGTATTCAATGATGATGTTTGAGGTAAGTACAAACTTAGACCAGATTGCTAACAACAAATCTTCAATGGCAAGGAACAAATCTCTGAAAAGACTGTCATCAATAATGTGCAAACATAAGGTGATTCTTTTAAAGAAACAAATACACATACTACAGTCTTCTGAAAATTCACTCACATTTTTGTCCTAAACTTGAGAATACTGCACGACAAATTCAAAATGTAATAATGTTGCTAATGAAGTAGAATAGTGATGCCTATCAACTCTTATGCAATGGTAAAGCATTATGAGATTCTGAAACTTTGCCAGCTGCAATACCTACAGATAATGTTACAGTCAGGAGGTGAGTGAATGTTCTTGCTCCTGTTGCTTATTTATTGCGACGTAAACCTTTTGAGAAGGTATTATCATGCAATTCTTAGTGCTGATATTGGTTAACACAGTAAGCTGCTCCTGCTATCATATAACCATTCATTTATGTTTTCTTGAGATATCTTTTGCAAGGCAGAAAACTTATAAAAGTTCTGTTGGCTTTTGCAGATAGAGAAAAATAATGCTAAAACGTTTCAAGTCCAGTGATTAGAAGTGAAAGTGACTGGGAAAGTGTGGCATTTGTGCTGATGATGTGGTGGGGCAGAGAATAGAATATAGAGTTTAGAGACGGTGCCCACCTATCTACTCACTCCTTTTCACCCTTTCCAAGAAAAATACTGCTTTTTCCTGAGTGCTATCAGTTCTGAAGAAGGGTCCCTCGACTCAAAATGTTAGTCCTAATAATGCTGCCTGACCCTACTGAGTTTCTCCAGTAATTTCTGCTTTTGTTTCAGGTTTACAGCATCCAAGTTAATTTGTTATATGAATAGAAAGTACTTCTCTCAAACATTCATGAAATTGTGGATGCTAGAACATTGAGTAACTTCAAGGAGGAAACAGAGAGACTCTTAATTAGAAATACATTGAAGGGTGATGGGGAGCAGACAGGAAAGTGGAGTTGAGGCCAGTTTGAGATCAGCCATCATCAAATTAAATGGTAGAGTAGTGTTGAGAGGCTGATTTGCCTTCTCTGTCTCCTAGGTCTTATGTGCTGTATTCACTCTTACCACCCTATCATCAGGATAAATACTGTCTTTTCCCAGCTATTTTCAGTTCTGGTGAAGGGTCAGTGAACTCAAAAAAACATTAGTTCTGTTTTTTTCTGAATTGCTCCATTTTAAATTTATTTTTCAGAATTCTAAGCATCCGAAGTTTTTTGTTTATATTTAAATGAGAACCATGGACATTGGAGAGAAATGGTGGGGTTGGAAAAACATGCAGTTAATGTTTTCAGACCCTAATGCAAAGAAAATACTTTCAGTTAATGATACTGGATACTGAGAATGCACTTTCTGAGTGAAGGTTTCTGAAATGAGGCTTACTAGATACGCAGATGAGCCTCTGAGGTATGCTATGATGTAAATATGACTCAGGAGTTATGTGTTAGATGCTGTGCTTGAAGGTTGGAACTAATGCAGTTCAGAGCAGAGATCTCTGTTGATTTATCGTGTACACATTGTGAAAATTGTTTAAAGAATCCTTGAGTTATGATCCCAGCTCATATGAAAAACAAAAGGACCTATGCTTAAACCCTACGCCTATAGTTACTGACCTTGCTGTTAATGGGAACATCTTCTTTGAATCCACTCTATATTTCCCTCACTACTTTATTCATTTCAATTAAATCTCCACTCAGCTACTTCTGTTCCAAAGAAAACAATCCCAATCCACTCAAACTTCACTGAAAAGTTAGAACTCCCCATTACTGGCAGCATTCTCATAAATCTCTTTTGTACCCTCTCTATGGAATATTGTTTTATATATCATATAAGTGCATCGTGTTTTAACCCTCAAGGAATTCATTAACATGCAGGTGCAACAACATAGTTCAGTCTATCCCTTGTTCAAGTATCGCATTTCTATAATAACCACTCCATGACTCTTTAGGTACAGGTTCTAGCCTGACAACTATCAATGCCTTCACATGGCATACTCAATTATTTTGCACTCCAGTATTGACGTGACTGCCTTTGAGCATGTATCAGTACAACATTTCACTTGTATTGACAAAATGAGGACATTCTTGTGGTAAATTCAAATCTCTGTAGTCGGAATAACAGAACATTTGAAGAGTGTTTTCTCTTGCAAATGCTTTGTATGTGCCTTCCTCATATCTTCAGAATTAAACTAAAGTGTGATGACAATAGAAATATTGAGATACTAGAATTCCTGCTTATCTCTTTGTAAACTTAACAAAATAAGGAAGGGACAATGATCAGTGACCTGAAGTTGGGAAATATGGTGAACTGTGGGCATAAAATGAACTTAGGTGGGCTTTATTTTTATATTTGCGCTACTTTCAGAACTAAGCCCTATTTCAAGCTTCATTTCAAGCATTTATTTTACATTGAATGTTGTGTTTAAACTGTGCTCAGATTTCAGTTAATGGATTAAGCCTCCACAGAGAGTGAAAGAGGTCACTAAAGAGACTCCTACTTGATTTTGCCACCTGAATTTGATTTGGGATCTGATTCATTTTATAATGATGTCTCCTAATTGAAATACGATGAGAAGGTAAAGGCTTAATCTGGCCTTGAAATCTTATTCCCATCTGGCCACCAAATAGATGCTACTTATAATGATCAGGGTCATGAGTTGGGGCAACTTTGCTGGAAAAATAATGAGGAAAAATGTAGATGATCCCTGAATAGCCAGAAAGATACGTAACATTGTATTTGCCATGCTATGATTCTAGGGACAGCGTCCTTAACATTTGCAATCTGCAACTTGGCTTTCTTGTCCTTTTCTTCCTATGGTTTGTAGAGTTAGGTGGCTGTTTCTGATCTGTTTCCCTCACAACTTTATATACTTCAATTAAATCTCCACTCACCTACTTCTGTTCCAAAGAAAACAGTCCCAATCTACTCAAACTTCCCTGAAAAGTTAGAATTCCCTAATTCTGGCAGGATCCTCACAAATCTCCTTTGTACCCGTTCTATGGAATATTGTTTTATATATCATGTAAGTGCATTGTGTTTTAACCTTTAAAGAATTCATTAATGTGCAGGTGCAACAACATAGTTCAGTCTATCCCTTGTCCAAGTGTTATATTTCTGTAATAACCAGTGGATTTCCACAGGAATAAGTGCTTGGGCTTTAGCTATTTGCAATCTATTTCAACTGAATGCATGATCACTAAATTTGGGACGATCAGAAGAATTACGAATTCCTGGGAACAGGAAGCATGCCAACTGTGAAACTTTCATATTTCACAAGGCTACAAACTGGCTTCCTGAATGTAGGATGAAACGTAAGAATTAGGTTTTTTAACAAAAAGTGTCAGAATGTCCATTTGCATGAGTTTGCATTTTTTTGCATTCTGTTTAAAAGACTAATTTGCCAGAATTAATTTCCCCATTCCCAGTTACAACATCCACAAATGACAATGGAGGGAACCTCCAAGTGTGATGATAAATGCCCAAATTTTAAAAAAAATCATTCACAGGATAAGAGGCATCACTGGCCAGGCAGCATTTATTGCTCATCCCTAATTGCCCAGACAGCAGACAAGAGTCAATCACATTGCTGTGGGTTTGCAGTCACAATGATTGAGTGGTGAGCAAATGTCATACACGGAAGATTCTTAGTGAGGTTCTGAAAGTTAAGAACACTATCTCCGCAGACACCGAAGCAGTTCTGTGTCCAATTTCAGCATGACCTCAATCATAATCAGGTTTGGGCTGACAGGTTCCAAGTAATGTTTGCATCAGACATGTGCCAGGCAGTGGATATCTTCAGTAATAAAAACTGTAACCATCATCCATTTAATAACATTACTGTTATTGAATCTCCCACAATCAATATCCTGGGGGTTACCAGTGACTGGAAACTGAACTAGACTAGCCATTAATATCTTTACAGTGATGACAAAAGCAGGCCACAGGCTAGGGACCCTGCAGTGAGCAACTCACCTCCTGGCTCCTCAGAGCCTGTTGACCATCTCCAAGACACAAGTCAGGAGTGTGATAGAATACTCCCCACTTTCCCAGATGAGTGGGCTGCAACAACACACAAGCGGCTTGACTTCATTCACATTAAAGCAGCCAGCTTAATTGGCAACAAAACGCCCACTCCCCCCACCACTGATGCTCCAGGCAGCAAGATGTACTGCAAGTTGCACTGCAGAAATTCGCCAAATCTCCTTAAACAGCACATTCCAAACGCACAATCACTATCATCTGCAAAGCAAGAGCACCAGGCATGTGGAAAAAGCAGCAGTTGGGTGGTCACCTCCAAGCCACCCACTATACTGATTTGGAAATGTATCACCGTTTCTTCAGTGTCACTGGGTCAAAATCCCAGAATTCCTTCCCTAATGACATTTGGGTGGATCTACATCAAATGGCCTGCAGCAGTTCAAGAAGGCAGCGAACTACCAAGCTGTGACGGGCTACTGACAATGTGCATTAAGTGTGGCCTGGCCAGGGATGCCCATATTCCGTGAATGAATGAAAACCTGATACATGGAGTGCTGACAATGATGGATAGCCAGTTTCTGGGTTTGGGGTTGGGTTGGGGGGATGGGTGCACCAATGGGCTAGTGTGGAGGCCCAAAGGATCCCAGTAGCTGATTATTGCTGATGAAAGGATGGTCAGAATGCCTCTCAGGCAAAGGCAAAGGCCTCTTGAATGTATCCCGATGTGGTGGAGAGAAGCTTACTCTTGCATGGTTCGAGACAAACAGTCCTGAAGAAGAGTAATACCTGAAACATTGACTGCTCTTTTCCTCCAGATGCTGCCAGGCTTGCTGTGTTCTTCCAGCCCTCTGTTGGTCTGCCTTACTCTTGCATAGACTTGTCTTCCATTTCCAAGGTCACAGGCTCCAGTCTCCCTGCCCATTGCTTCAATGCCCTCTTGAGGAGAGCAAAAAAAATTGTCAAGTTCACAACTGAACCTAAAGGCCAGATAGCTGAAGCAGTAGGGTTTGCTGCCATTGCAGCACTTCCACCAGTACAAGGGGATGCTTACTATCCAAATGTAGTGCCCGCTAGCAGCTTTCACTAATGGAAAGGAGTTTCGCTCGCTGAATATGGAGCTGGTGTGTGAACACAGTGTGTGTGCATGACCCAGAGATCTCCCACGAGGTGTAGATCCTCACCAACTCTCAGCTGCTGCAAATGTTTGTTCCCCCTCCCCAACAGCGAGGTTGGCTCATTGATGTCAGGGGATACCCTCAGAAAACCTGGCTAATAAGCCGGTTTGGAACCCACAAAGTACAGCCGCCAAAGAGAGATTTATTGCACCCATGCTGGGTGTTTCAATAAAAACCGAAAGAACTGCAGGTGCTGTAAATCAGGAAGAAAAACAGAAGTTGCTGGGAAAGCTCAACACGTCTAGCAGCATCTGTGAAGAAAAAAAATCAGAGTTAATGTTTCGGGTTCGGTGACCCCTCGTCAAAACACAACCATCAGTTCTGAGGAAGGGTTACCAGACCCGAAACATTAACTCTGATTTTTTCGTCACAGATGCTGCCGGACCTGCTGAGTTTTTTCAGCAACTTCTGTTTTTCTTCTTGAATGTTTCAATATTTGCCAGAAGGTGTTGCCAGGATTACTGTCTTCTGTTTTGTCCTGCACAAACACGTTCTGCCAAGAGTGGGGGACTTTTCCGAGGGAATAATGGAGGAGCTAGATGTCTTCTCAAGTGAGGAGGTGCTGCTGCTGATGTGAGCGTGGATGGTGCTACTGCAGTGGGGGCGTGATGGTGCAATATGGCACTCAGGCTTGTGACCTTATCATTCCCAGATTTCAGGCTGAAGAGGCACTGTAACATCTTTACATCACTATGGGTTATGGTACTCTGTTGGCTGGGAGCCTGTGATTCCAACTAATATTACATTAATGGCAGCAAATCATTGTTGCTTCACTGCATTATTTCTGGTACCTGCCTGAAATTTTAAGCTGTTGCTACTGCAATCCTCTATTTGGTACAATTGGAAATAATATACATCTCACTTGCATTAATAGTGCTGTTCAGTCAACATTGTGGCATCATTGTGTCAGCAGGGCCAGGATGTGGCTTTCATTAACTTATTCCATGCATTAAAAAGCCATAGAAAAGCCTGCTCCAATGTCTTTTGGATTCTCAACTTGTTCTCAAACTCTCCATCTGTGAACAAGTTTAAATGTTAAACCTTTGCCCATTGTCTTGTATGCATTGGATTAAGGCAAAAGTAACTAACAGTAGTAAATAACAAATTCCTTTATATGTCAATCCACTGAAAATTTAATATTCTGTTTAATATTTAATATTCTTGAATCAGCTTACTTGACAGTTTTGTATTCTGCAGAGCAAATTCTCAAATTTGGCAGATGTAACATTATTTGAGAATTAGCAGAACATCAGGGTGGCGTGTTTGAGGCCGGTTCACCCCTGGGAACCTGAAAACTTTGAAGTCTCAGTATTTCTTTCCATTACTTTGGTTGGGAAACTCGGTCCAATCCTGATTCACTGAGTAACCTCTTTATCAATGTTCCAACTGTGCCTTCTGCTGCTGGGCATCGGTCAGTGTATGATTTTGTCTGAATTGAAGTTGATGTCATGGGTTGGTGCCAATGACATCATCAGTCTGCGACTTTTGTAGGTGTGGTTGTCTCTCAGCTGTCTGTAATGGAAGCTTTTAATGACTAGGTTTGCTGCAATTAACATAATATTAGTTGGAAACACAGTAGCCTTGAGGCTGGAACAGTAATTTGAACATGTGAACCTTTCCCACACTAGATTCTTTCTTGCTCCTTTCAGGCGCGTGCAAAAGGATGGGGTGGGGTGTTAAAATTGAGATGTGGCTTTCTGGTATAAGTCACTGGGAAACAGAAAGCATGATCATTGTTTCATCAGCTGCTAACTGAGCTCTGATTGGGAATTCCTTGTTATCTGCATAATACTGGCTGGAACCATTAGAGGTATAGAAGCTAATACCCCTGTTTAAGTTGGTAATATATAGTTATTTAGATCCAAATGAGTTGTTATGGAAAAACATCCCTGTTTATTTCAATGAATAGAGAAATGATACAAAACTAAGTTCACCCCTAAACTTTAATGGGGCTTCTATTAAATTAGCATTTTTATTTTAATTCTTGATCTTAAACTCTTGCTGTGTCAGATTATTGTAATATTATTTATTTTAATTTGTTCAAGGTATGTGACAATTGTGGCCACATTTATCCCCCTTCCCTAATTTCCCACAAGGCAGTGAAGTGTGAACCACAGTGGGGCCATATGTAAGGAGACCAGGTATGGGTGGCAAATCTCCTTTTCTAAAGGGCATTATTGAACCAGACGAATTCTTACAGCAATTAACAGTACCTGCTCACCATTAGGCCGGTTCTTAATTCCAGATTTTTTTTATTGAATTCAAATTTCACCATCTGCCATTGTGGGATTTGACCCTAATGTCCCCACAACATTCAACTGGGGTTGTGGATTTCTAGTCCGGTGACATTACCATTACAACCCAATTTCCCCTTTTGATAAATTATATACATAAATGACTTAAATAGCTAATTTGCTGAACAAGGCATTTGTACATTTTTACACTGTCTATTCCATCAACTGGAATTTCCAGGGAGAATCTCTGCACTGTTGTGGCTGAGGATAGGAAGATCTGTCAAGGAAAAAGCTCAATGGGCTACACTTGTCCTTCATAAAGTTGTAGAGGCATAGAGTTATGTAGCGCAGAAACAGGCCCTTTGGTCCAACTTGTCCTTGCTGACTAGATATCCTAAAGTGATCTAGTCCCATTTGCCAGCATTTGGCCCATATTGCTCTAATGGTTTTGTGCAGGGAAGGCCATGTCTTACCAACTTAATAGAATTCTTTGAGGATGTGACAAAGTTGATTGATGAGGGAAAGGCTGCAGATGTCATATACATGGACTCCAGTAAGGTGTTTGCTAAGGTTCCCCATGGCAGGCTGATGGAGAAAGTGAAGTCACATGGGGTCCAGGGTGTGCTAGCGAGATGGATAAAAAACTGGCTAGGCGACAGGAGACAGAGGGTAGTAGGAGAAGGGAATTTCTCAAATTGGAGACCTGTGACCAGTGGTGTTCCACAGGAATCTGTGCTGGGACTACTGTTGTTTGTGATATATGTAAATGATCTGGAGGAAGGTGTAGGTTGTCTGATCAGCAAGTTTGCTGATGACACTAAGATTGGTGGAGTAGCTGACAGTGAAGGGGACTGTCAGAGATTACAGCAGAATATAGATAGACTGGAGAGTTTGGCAGATAAATGGCAGATGTAGTTCAATCTGGGCAAATGCGAGGTGATGCATTCTGGGAGATCAAATTCAAGGGCGAACTATACAGTAAATGGGAAAGTCGTAGGTAAAATTGATGAACAGAGAGATCTGGGTGTTCAGGCCCATTGTTCCCTGAAGGTGACAACGCAGGTCAATAGGGTGGTCAAGAAGGCATATGGCATGCTTTCCTTCATTGGGCGGGGTATTGAGTACAAGAGTTGGCAGGTCATGTTGCAGTTGTAGAGGACTTTGGTTCGGCCACATTTGGAGTACTGTGTGCAGTTCTGGTCACCACATTGCCAAAAAATTGTGGATGCTTTGTAGAGGGTGCAGAGGAGGTTCACCAAGATGTTGCCTGGTATGGAGGGTGCTAGCTATGAAGAGAGGTTGAGTAGATTAGGATTATTTTCATCAGAAAGACGGAGGTTGAGGGGGACCTGGTTGAGGTCTACAAAATCATGAGGGGTATAGACAGGGTGGATAGCAAAAAGCTTTTTCCCAGAGTGGGAGACTCAATTACTAGGGATCATGAATTCAAAGTGAGAGGAGGAAAGTTTAAAGGAGATATGCTTGGAAAGTTCTTTACACAGAGGGTGGTGGGTGCCTGGAACGCGTTACCAGCGGAGGTGGTAGACGCAGACACGTTAGTGTCTTTTAAGATATATTTGGACAGGTACATGGATGGGCGGGGAGCAAATGGACACAGGCCGTTAGAAAATAGATGACAGGTTAGACAATGGATCTTGATCGGGTCAGGCTTGGAGGGCCGAAGGGCCTGTTCCTGTGCTGTAGATTTCTTTGTTTCTTTGTTTAAAACCCTTTCTATTCATGTACCCATCCAGATGCCTATTTAAATGTTATAATTGTACCCGCGTCCACCACTTACTCTGGCAGCTTGCTCCATGTACATACTACCCTCTGCATGAAAAAGTTGTCGATTAGGTCCTGTTTAAATCTTTTCCCATCTCACCTTAAATCCATGATGTCTAGCTCTGGACTCCCTAACCCTCATTGCGATAATGTACACAAGTATATAAACCAAACTAACCCGATTTAACAATCATTTACAAAATAACTTCAACTTACCCATTTTTAAAGAAAATTTAAAACACTGTTGCAATTGTGTATTTTATTCATGCACAGATATTTTTCATGAAGCGAAAAAGAAAGCATCAATTTTGAAAGCTCATGTATGTTCAGTGACGGATGATGGAAGGCACAAAGTGTTTGAACAGATCACCTGCTTCCAGGCATGTACAAATTATACATACATTCTTTCCTATAGATGTTGAAAGAAAGCTATCCATCCTTAAACCGAGGCACTGTTGACAACCAGTGATTGTATGATTTCTGTCATCTCACTCAGTATCCTCGGAAGAATTTCGAGTGCACACTGTTGAAATGCTTCATTGATTGATATAATAAAGTTTTTGCTCTGAACAGTGTTGACCTAATCCACAATTGCTATCCTAGTATTATATATTGTTTATTTTAGACCCATACATTGTTTGTAAATTGTCAGCGTGTTTGTCAGACAGCCAGGGCTGAACGAACAGAGATTTCCTCAAACTAGATATTGGAAAAAATGAACCATTCTCCTTGATTCTTGTCACAAACCCCATGCCTCAGCCATTAATTCTATATTGTATCCAGGAAACTGCCTGTGGTTGAACCTTTTGGTTGGTAACCTCCGGGTTTTATCTGATCCCCAGGCTTCAATAGAGAACATGATATGATTTTGAGGGTGTATAGTAACTATTAAGAAGAAAGAGAAATTACCATTTATTAACTAAAAGAATTACGCCAAAAGATTTCATGTTTTAAAACATGAGATATAAAAAAAAGATTTACTGTACAAGAGTTAAACGAAACACACCTACGGTTTTAGAAACATTTATATTTTCAATCAACTATTTTGACAGTACACTGATTGTCCTACCTTTATTAGCACTGAAGAATATACCTGTAATTTATAGGATTTTGAGAGTTCCTCTACAACTGGAGGATTGCAATTGTTGATCAAAGTATCAATTATAGCAATAAGAAGGGAGGATATCATAGAAAGATCATTGACTGATGACATATGGGCAGATTTAAGATCAAAAAAGGGCTAAACAAACTTTTGTGTCTGTACAATTGGTCTTTAAACTGCCAAGGAGACATAGAGGAGCAAAAATGTAATCAGATTTCAGAGAAATATAAGAATAATAAGGCTGTAATAAAGGATTTAAATTCTCAAATATTAATTGGAATGCATTAAGAGTGCAAGGTAGAGAAGGAACAAAGTTCTGAAATTATATTCAGCAGGATTTTCTTTTAGTGGGCATGTAAAAAGCCCAACAATAGGCTTGGCGATTCCAGACCCAATATTCAAAAACAAGCCCAGGCAAGTGGAAGGCATATTGGTTGGGGAGCATTTTGGAGATACTGACCATAACTCTGTTAGATTTAGGGAGGTTGGATTGGGAATAAAAGTTCAAGACTGGGGAATGGTTAATTTTACAAGATAAGATATGATTTGCCTCAAGTGGAGTGAGAGTAGCTACTTGTAGAACTTGCAAAACTGTGTCAGAATAATTCACAGAATTCAAGGAGGTCATAGCAAAAGTACAGGACATAAACATTCCTCTAAAGACCAGGGTAGGGACCAAGACTGGAGAACCCTGGATATCATGGTAGATACCAAGGCCTCATTACAGTAGAATTTTTGAAGAAATATAAAAAGTGCAGAGGTATCTTCAAAAAGAAAATTAGGAAATTAAACAGAATACACGTAAAAACATTGGCAGGTAAAATAAAGGAAAACACAAAGAATTTTTAAAATATATAAAGATCAAGAGGACAACAAGGGAATGAGTAGGATCCATTAAGGACCTTTGAGGTAATCTTGTGTGACCTAGAAAGCATGGACACAGTTTTTGTTGATTATTTTGTACTGGTCTTCACAATAGAAATAACAGCACAGGTGTAGACATGAAGGTGGATGACTATGAAACATTGGAAGAAATGAAAATAGAGCGAGAGGACGTGATAACAAGTTCAGCAGCCTGAAATGTGGAATAAAAATGCAGACCTGGATGAGATGTATCACAGATTGTTATAGGTGGCAAAGAGGCAGAAATCAGTGGCCCTCACAGTAATTTTTAAATTCTTGCTGGCCACAGGTGAGATGCCAGAAAACTGGAGGGCTGCTTCAGTCCTGTTTATCTGCCTCTCAAAGCAGGTAGTTTCATTATCTTATCTAAAAACTTCAATCACTAAACTAAAAGTTACTCCCCTTTAACATATGATTCAAGAAATTAGATACTTTTGCAGCAGCTAGTTGAAGTGTCAGGGGAGATTTAAGTTAATCACAAAAGGATTGAGATATCATAAGGAAATGCTTCCTCAACTTAGCGTCAGAGAGACCATTCACAAACAGGTTGGAAAGCACTCATCAGTGTACAGTCACTGTTGATCACAATTTGCTGGAATATGTTTAATTTTAACAACCTGTTAGGATGCCTGAAGGACATAAGATACATTGGGGTCAAGCATTAGCATGTTTGTGATAGTGGATAGAAAATGTTGAACCAGTGTGAGAGATTGTGAATTTTAAACGTGAAGGCATTTAATTCCAGGAAACACGTTTCACGTTTTTGATGAACTTTTACAATGGTTCAAGATGCAATTCATCTGAAGTTCATCCACAAAACTTGGCACTTCACAGTTGAAGTTGCATGATTCTGCTAGTTTCACATTTTGGGGATACTGCTAAAATTGTGTTCATTTTCCCATGTGCACAAGCTGTGATGCCCATTCTTTAAAAAATTTTTCATATGAAAATGTTTTCATTTGATAGGAAACAGACTAAACACCTAATAAGTCATGAAGTGGTCTAGTATTGTTCCTAAACAAAATCATTTTCACTAATCTTGTATCAAGCAGATGGATGACTGGCAAACTCTATTAAGAATGGTGACAAACCCATTCTTTACAGAGTTAATAAATGTACAGCATGTTAGCATTCTTAAACAGATCAAATGATTGTTTAACGGAAAGAGTAAAATAAACACATGCGTTCTATGACATAACCTGATTGAAGATTTTACATATGTGTTTATAACAAACGAAGTTTAGCAGGAACATGAAGTACAAAATCCACCTGAATTTTAATTGTGCCTTTGCCACAATTCCTATTTGTCCAAAATGCAGGCTCTACTTCATTGTCTATAAATGAAAGTTTGTTTTTCTAAACAGTCAGACCTGTCAAATTTTAACACTCCAATGTGCAGCTAAGCAGACAATGATTTATATTGTTAGGTAACTTTACTTTGAGCTTCACCTTATCTATACAAGTGTCATGTGCCTCCTGCAATTAGTTCTCCACTTGCCGACAGAAATAATAATAGCAAAGAGAAAACTGCCAACCAATTCAGACTGGATAGAAAGGTGATCCCTGGTTCTTAGCATGAAGGAATAAAACAGTTCTTATGTCAGTATTTGTGAGTGAAACATTGATATCTTGACATTATCAGGACTAAATAACTGATTGTCTATTATGTTTAAGCACTTGCACAAGTGTCCTTGGATTGTATACATTGTGAAAGGACTGCAAAAGACTCTTATGGTAGCCCCTTGAATCTTATTTGAGCAATACAGTTTCGATATGTAATCACTGACATGTAGATAAACTTTTTTCTGGGACATGTCTATAAATCAAGATGTATGTAACATTTACAATGCGGATATTTTATGATAAATGGAGAAAAGCAACTATAAATGGAAGGCAGCAAATCAGCTGAACTGAAAATTGATTGTGATATAGAAAATTGAACTGATTGCCTCTTCACCTGCTGACAGATGGTGCTGACAGAAATCTCCATTCAGGAAATAATTGGCTCACTGCATCTGATTTCTCCTTCATTAATCAATTGGAAGAGAAGTGAGATTACTTTGCCAACACTTTCATAGCCTGTGTGCCCTCTGATCTTCTATTCTTCTTGGGAATGCATGATCAATAAATTAATCTGATAGTTATCGGTAGAAGGATGCTGCTACTATCCCTCTTTTCTTTGACTGGATTTAAGGTCTTATTTGGTTTACAGGCGTTGAAGATCAAACAGTACAGAATCTTAACAAAGGGAAGCTCTTGTAGTAAAAAGATTTGTTTTGTGAGTCAACAACAAGGTACAAGTCAAATTAAAAACCAAAAGAATTGCAGATGCTGTCAATCAGAAACAAAAACAGAAGTTGCTGGAAAAGTTCAGCAGGTCTAGCAGCATCTGTGAAGAGAAATCAGAGTTAACATTTCTGGTCCAGTGACCCTTAAAAGGCCATTGGGCCCAAAATGTTAATTCTAATTTTTCTTCGCAGATGCTGCCAGGTCTGCTGAACTTTTCCAGCAACATCTATTTTTTGTACAAGTTAAGTTAGTTTATTCAATATCAAAAGGTGGTGGGAGGGGTGGTGGGGGTTAGCCAATGGATATCAGCCTGTACTCCATCACATGCTAAGATGTTCAGCCTGAAAATTTGTAATACACCTGCAAGTCCCCTTCCAAGCCACTAACTCATCTGACTTGGAAATATATCACTGCCCCTTCAGTGTCGCTGGGTGACAATCCTAGAACTTCTCTGAGAGCCCTGTGGGTGTACCTACACCAAATGATGGCAATAGTTCAAGAAGGGAGCTCACCGCCACCTTCTCAAGGGCATTTGAGATGGCAACAAATGCTGGCCCGGCTAGCAAAACGTGTCCCCCATGAATGATTTAGAAAAAAGGAGTGATTTACTGCAAGTTCTTTTCTCGCTTGATAACATAAGCTTGGAGGTGACTTAATAAAGGTCTTCAAAGTTTCGAAATTGCGAGCAGAGTGAGTACAGAGAAAATGTTCCATTGTGTCAGAAAGAGTTTATCTAGGGACCGTTTTTATGAAACAGTCATTCAGAAATTCATAAGGGACCCATTTACACAAGGTGTAGCGCAAATGTGGAACTTGCTATTGCAATGTGCAGTTGCAGTGAACAGTTGAATGTATTTAAAGTGAAGCTAGACAAACACGACAGAGCATAATGGTTACAATGATATGCTTAGATTAAAAAATGATGGGAGGAGTCTTGAATGGAGCATAAACTCTGGCATGGATTGTGGTGTCAAATGGCTTACGTCTAAACCATGTATCCTATCTTATCCTCTGCACAGTGTCTACACACAAATTAGAGTGGGAATATTTATCTAATTACAGGTAAACATGTCGCAAAGGGAAAGGGGAGATCATGGACTTAAATAATGTAAAGAAAATATACTCGCAGATTGACCAAATCAGCAATTGGAGAATGGTCAGTGGATAGGTGTTGCCATCGTAGCAAAGACTTTTATTTGGTTGTGTTAGAGAACTGTTTGAATCTCCTTAGAATTTTGCAGAGCATATTTAGTTAGTCCTCTGAGATAATGGGTGCTGTTTAAAGGGGTGCATTACATCAGTTTTCACAATTGAATGTCGTGCTGAGTTACAAACACTGCTACCTGCAGGTAAAGCTAAAAATTAAACGTGTACATGCAGCTGGAGTTATAGTCCTCACTGGAGTTAGGGATTTTACAGCACATTAAGCTGCTGCTGGTCCTGAAGGTATGCTGTCTTGGCTATTTAAAAGCAATGAAGCTGTATTATGAAGCTTTGGGGTAGCACTTAACTGCTCACTGAGATTTTGAATTATTGCCATGAGGTGGAGAGAGGCCCATGCGGTGCTTAAATATTTAAGACTAGCAAATGAAAACCAAGAAACAAAAGGTTTAATAGTCTAATTTCAGTTATCAACAAGTTGCCAGAAGTTGTTATTGGAGATCCATTTATTATCATCTGGAAAAAGCAGGGTTATTTGGAAATCTCAGCGTGGCTTCTGAGAAAGGAATACCGTCTCTCCAAATTGATTACTTTTTTTTAAAAGGGCTCACACAGGAGGATGTTGGAAGGTTGGCTAGATATTGTGCATTCCGATTCTTTCTGAAAGGTTTTGATAAAGTGCCATGTAGATGGTTGCTAAGTAAAGTTGCAGAATATGCGATTGAATGGATAGAATTTAGATGAGATAGGAAATTGGTAGCATCCATAGGAGACAGGTGGTGGTTATAAATGGTAATAACTCTGCATGGGAGCTGGTCAGCACTGAAGTCCTGCAGAATCCTGGGTTCGTCCATTGCTTTTCACATTCAAATTAATGATTGGGGTGAGCAGCCTGAGAAGGTGTGCAGGAATTAGGAATTTCACTGGCATTACTAAAGAGGATGGCTCCATATATAGCAAGCATCTTTCAAATAATAAGTGCATTGTGCACTTGTTGGTTTCGAATTACATAGGTTGCAATCCTAAAAGTTTCAGTGGGATTATGCCAGCTGGCAGACTGAGTTCTGTTGCAGTTTAGAGGTTCAGTGGGAGGGTGGCTCATTTATTTTGAATGCTTGATGTCTCCAGTACGTTTTCCAAAAGCAGTCAGAAAATGCAGACCTTGTTCTCTTTTAGGTAATAATAAGGGATTCCGTTCTCTAAATCCAATTTCCATTCCATGGCTCTCTGGTCAAGGAGGTTGATCTTGAATTGAAGATCAATGGGGAGAAATTAAACCCCACAGAATGGAGTGACTTGAATTGTGTGGAATATTTAATTATCAAAAATCTCACTCCTGAACCCGACCTCCCTCCAACTTTAATGATGACACAGAGACCCTTCATTTTAATGAAGAGGTAGCATAGTGGCTCAATTTTTAGCACTGCCAGGGACCTTGGTTCAATTCCACCCTCACGTGACTGTCTATGTGGAGTTTGCACATTCTCCCCATATCTGTGTGGATTTTGTCTGGATGCACCAGTTTTCTCCCATAGTCCAGCAATGTGCAGCTTACGTGGACTGGGCATGTTAAATTGCCCATAGTGTCACGGGATGTGCAGGCTAAGTGGGATTAGCCTTGGGGAAATTCAGGGTTGGAGGGTGGCATTGGATGGGATGGCCTTCAAAGGGTTGGTGTGGACTTGATGGAACAAATGACCTGCTCCCACTCTGTAGGGATTCTATGATTCTATGGGCTAAGCTGCTGGCAAGAGACAATGTGTCACATACTTACCACAATTTAAATTTACGCCATGCAGTCCATGATCCAGAGCTCAAGAAACCCATCAGCTAGAGGGAGATAGGACTGCTGGATCAGGAGGTAATTGCCTTTCCACTTATTTGTTGTATCTAGTTTACCTACTTCTGCGAAGCCCTATGAATAGGCATTATTCTGGGCTTCTGATATCTTCAACAAGGCACATTATTTCCTCCACAAAGACTCCGCAATCCTTCTCACCTCCCCTGGCTTGTGTTTCTGATCTTTCTCCGGGCAGCTTGCTGTTCTTGCTTCGCTGCTGTTTCCTGGCCTCTATTCCCCAATCAGCCATTGCTTTGGCCTTCCTAATTGCCTTCAACTCTTCCTCCGCATTAGCTCCCTCTGATCTTTCCATCCCTCTGTGGTTCCAAGCTTTGGCCTGGTGGTAAAAGTTTACCTCTTTCTCCCTTTTTAACTGCGAGGTTGGAATATTATTTCTTCAGTGGCATTATCTTATATGTCATGCAATTCTTTTAAGTATTTTAATAATGATACCTTTATTGAAATTTATTTTGACAGTTTTTAGGGAACGGTTGGACTGGATGAAGTAGTTGGAGTCAACAATAATATACTGAACACATCACTCACTGATATTTGAACTGTATAACTACTGATTAGCACCCCTTTAGTTCATTGCTTCTGCTTCAAGTGTAAAATGCAATTGCTGCCAATGATTGAGATTGCAACATGTTACACAATGGAGTTTGTTTAGAATATATAATTTAAATGACAACTACATGACATCACATGGCCTATCTCTAACATCAAATAACTCAGTTGACATTTAAGCCTGAAGAAAAGTATGTCTCTAATCCTTGAAAATAGGGTTGAATAAGGAATCCCAGGGATGATACTTAAAATGTAAAAACCAGCACAATCTCTAGTAAAACAGCAACCAGCTCTCAATGGGTATCTGAGCTGCCTGATGTTTGGAACACAGGTGGCGAGTGAGAATTATGTAACTTCCGTTTGCGTGATAAGACCCTCAGCTTTAACTCTCTGTTTATCCAGTTTTCTAAGGAACAGCCGGCCACTAATTCACTCTCAAAGAATGTATTTAATCTATACTGAATGACCTGTAAGTTAACATTGACATTTCTCTATCATTTCCCTTAGGGGATATTTGACAGTGATCCTTGACTTCTTAATGACTTTGTCACCTGCCTCTCCCAAAGGATGTTCCAAATGCCTCTGGAGGACCACAACCTCTTTTAATTATAGTCCAACAAAGATTCACTGCAACAACCTGGTCATTTCATGAGTTCTGAAAGAATATAAATTAAATAATGCTGTCAGAGAATTGGTGCAATATTGGCTCCAGAATGGTTCCACTTAACATTTTGGTCAAATTAAGATTGAACTTGAATACTTTCCCCATTGTAGGCAAAGCAACATGTATGGCTGATTTTTGGGCAATTCTCTTAGTCTATTTATAATGTAACTTGAAGATTCAAGTTACGGTATGCTGCAATATCTTGTAAAGTGAGAGCAGTGTAGGTTGCTGATGTATCAGGGTGCGCCTGTGACTGAGTTAAGAGACATGTGTCTTTATTGGATTTGACTGATCTATCAATAGATAGGCCACGCTCAGCATGTGGCAAAGACAAATAAATCTGGCCTATCGCCTTCTCCTTCAGACAGCACCACAAGCGAATCTGTGTCATAGCCTTCTCCTTCAGTCGTCAAAGTAGGGTAGCCTAAGTCAGTCGGCTTTCCTGCTAGTGACAATGTCAAGTGTGATTTATTCTGAGAGCACTGAAGTTTATTTTTATCTTCGTTATTGTGCAATAATTCACTTTCAGTGGTCTTGCTTCCCTTAAGAAGTCTGATACTGATCCTTCTATTCAAAAATCCAATCCAGAAATCCTACCTTCCAGCTACATCTTTGTTATATTTTAACCCATTTGCCTTAATATCGCTTAATATGACTTGGTATCAAATATTTCTTTATAGTACTGCCACAAATTACTTTGGGATGTTTCACAACATTAAATGAACTAAATACATGCAAGAGATAATAGGAACTGCAGATGCTGGAGAATCTGAGGCAACAAAGTGTGGAGCTGGATGAACACAGCAGGCCAAGTAGCATCCTTGGAGCAGAAAAGCTGATGTTTTGGACCTAGACCCTTCATCAGCCTACTCCCGAATCGTCAGCTTTTTTGCTCCTAAGATGCTGCTTGGCCTATTGTGTTCATCCAGCTCTACACTTTGTTATCTTAAATATATGCAAGATTTTCTTATACCATCGGGACTTCTGGGGTGGAGACAAAAGATATGTATTAACTCATTGTCCATGTGCAAAGCAGCCATTGTCAATAGCTTTACAAAATAGAAACATCCACTCTTCATTACAATGAGTCTGTGATGGGGTTGAATTGTATTTTTTTTTAACATCTGAGTAGCAAGTTGAAAATGTATGTTAAATGCTAAACCACTTGATTGCGTTTACTTGCAGATTGTGGTGGAACTTGGACCGCAGTCATGTGCAGTTGTTGCGAAGCATAATTTTTGCATAGTCCAGCATATTGATGCATGTCCCAAATTTGTGATCAGCTTTATACATAGGTAGATTAAACTCCCAGCTTGAACTTAGGTCAGAAATCTCATGATCTTTAATCAGTGAGAAGGTTTTAGTTGATTAATATGTATATATAAATGCCCAAATTCCTTTCAAGTCACTGCCCAGAGAGAACTAAAGGTTTTATTCGTGTAAGGAGGAGGTGACATTTCAGGTCATAGAATGCACGTTGGGTATAACATAACACAGTGAGGAGCTGGAGGGACACAGCAGACCAGGCAGCATCAGAGGAGCAGGAATGTTGACGTTTTGCGGGACCCAGACCTTGCTTAGAATCTGTTTGTGTTTTAGTTTGGAGTCAGACTGGTTTTATTTCTAAAGTAGGCATTTATAAAATGCCATGTTGACTGACTGTATAAATGGTGTGTTTTTGAACAAAATAAAATGCATCTGCAATTCACACGTGTGCATGCGAGTGTGTGTGTGTGCGCGTATACAAGATGTTTACCTGAAGATCCGAGGCTGAATGCCCTTGATCGTGAAGTGTTCCCCCACTGGCAGGGAACATCCCTGGCTGGCAATTGTTGTGCAGTGTCCATTCATCTGTTGTTGTAGCATCTTCACGGTCTCACCAATATACCATGCCTCAGGGCATCCTTGCCCACAGCGTATGAGATAGAGTATGTTGGCCGAGCCACACGAGTATCTGCCGTGTAAGTGGTGGGTGGTGTTTCCATGTGTGGTGGTAGTGTCCATGTTGATAATCTGACATGTCTTGCAGAGGTTGCCATGGCAGGGTTGTGTGGTCTTGTGGTTGACGTTGTCCTGAAGGCTGGGCCGTTTGCAGCGAACAATGGTCTGTTTAAGGTTGGGTGGATGTTTGAAGGTGTGAAGTGGAGGCATGGAGAAGATCGTGGCGAGGTGCTCATCGTCATCGATAATGTGTTGAACAGGATATGATGCTCAACTCATCGATCGCCAGTTCCAACATGCCACAGCAAAAAGCTGTAATGACCTCCTCAGAAGACAGACATGGGATACGTCCAGTGCTTCCCGGGAGGGGAGATACTACACCATGTGCTTCGCAGCCTTCAACACGTTATCGATAGCGATAAGCACCTCGCCAAGATCATCACCATGCCTCCACTTCTCAACTTCAAACCGCCAAACCTGAAACAGACCATTATTCACAGCAAACGGCCCAGCCTTCAGGATGTCAACCACAACACCACACAACCCTGCCATGGCAACCTCTGCAAGACGTGTCACATTATCAACAGGGACATTACCACCACACATGGAAACACCACCCACCACTTACACGGCAGATGCTCGTGTGACTTGGCCAACGTACTCTATCTCATACGCTGTGGGCAAGGATGCCCTGAGGCATGGTACATTGGTGAGACCGTGAAGATTCTACGACAACAGATGAATGGACACTGCACAACAATCGCCAGCCAGGGATGTTCCCTGCCAGTGCGCGCGCACACACACACACACACACGCACACGCACGCACGCACGCACGCACGCACGCACGCACACACACACACACACACACACACACACACACACACACACACACGCACACACACACACACACACACACACACAGTATCTCTGCCACATGCAGAAACACACAGCCTGTCTCTCCCACACACACACACTCTCTCTCTCTGCCCTCCTCTCGCATATACTTTCTTAACATCCCTGCCCCCTCACACACACATACTCTCTGCCCACCCCCCTCATACAGACATTCTCCCTCCTCCAATCACACACACAATCACACACGCATACACACACACATTCACTGCCCTCTCACACACACACACACACATTCACTGCCCCCTCACACACACACACATTCACTGCCCCCTCACACACACTCACACACACATACACACGCACACGTTCACTGCCCCCTTACACAAGCTCACCACCTCCCACGCACAAATGTTCTCCCCCGTCTCTCAAACACACATTCACACAATCTCTCCCCCCTTATTCACAAACACATACACACACTCTGTCTCTCCCCTCAGCTTCTCGCACACACACTCTCTCTCCCCCTTTCAATTACACAGATACTGTCTCCCCTGTCACTCTCACACACTCTCCCTCGTGTCCCACCACTCCACAAAACACACTCTCCCTCAGCACACGTACACACTGTCTCTCTCACCCCCTCACTCATGCACTCACTCTCTCACACACACACACTCTTCCCCTCTCACTTTCTCTCTCACACACACTCACACACTCACACACACACACACACACACACACACACACACACACACACACACACACACACACACACACACACACACACACCAATCTATGGGGTGAATTTGTATTTGCAGGTACATTTTATTTTGTTCAAAAATACAGTTTATAGACATTCAGTCAATATGGTGTTTTATAAATTTCTACTTCAGAAATAAAAGCGGTCTGACTCCAAACCAAAACACAAACAGATTCAAACCAAACATGCATTGTCTGACCTAAAATGTTACCTTTTCTTTATAATGATAAAACCTTTCGTTCCCTCAGGACCGTGACGTGAAAGGAATTTGGGCATTTACTATGTATATTAATCAATTAAAACCTTCCAACTGATTAAAGATTTAACAGCATCTTAGGTTTGTTTAGTACCTCCTCAGCAGTGATGTGACTCTTTGATCTTTTACTTATAAATTCTGTGTCTGATACGACCTCTCTCACTAACACCTGAATGAGGACTGAGGCTCCGAAAGCTTGTGTTTTGAAATAAACCTGTTGGGCTATGACCTGATGTTGTATGATTTCTGACCTTGTCCACGTCACACTAGCACATCATAGCCTGAACTTAGTATAAGGTTTCGAGTTCACCCATTGAGCTAAAAAAAATCAATACCCTTTACTGCTGCTGCTTTATAAAGGGCTTTGACTGGCATGTAAAGATTAGTTCAGCTTAGCCACAAATAAGAGGTGTATGGATTGATACTTAGAGGAAAGCCAGGAAAAGGCTGTTGTATGCTCTGAAATTATAGGTATGTTGCGGTAAGGTTGCAATATTTGACACTTCCTAAAGGCAAGAAGTGGAAACATGGGACAAGCGAGGTGATGGGGCCATCAATAATCTTATCAAGAAAGCTGTTAAAAAGCCTGTTTGTGTTTTTCAAAACAGTACAAATTTACTCAATTAATAAATACCGTTTCGAAAGATATATATTATTGAAAGTGATCGTTCAAAATTAACTATTTAAAGTGGCGTAATGCAGAACCCCTATCTTGCCTTGTTGGCCACTGTTTTAATTTGATGGATTTTCCAGTCACTGCAGTATTTTGAATATGGGTGTAAAATACACAGCATAGTCTGCTTTATTCACTTAAATGATGTGAGCAAATCAAGTTAGAATCTATTAGTTTATTAATTAACCTGAAACCACCCTGGAGCCAGCTTCCGGTTATCAGAGACTGATTTAGGGTTACAGGGGTCTTAGCCAGACCCTATATAGATTGGTGAAACACCACAGAAAAGGAAAAAGAACTGCAGATGCTGGAACCTGAGATAACACAGCCACAACCTCATCACCTCAGGTGACCTCCCACCCACAGCCTCCAACCTCATTGTTCCCCAACCCCACACGGCCCGCTTCTATCTCCTTCCCAAAATTCACAAACCCGCCTGCCCTGGTCGATCTATTGTCTCTGCCTGCTCCTGCCCCACTGAACCTATCTCCACTTATCTCAACTCCATTTTCTCCATCTTGGTCCAGGAACTCCCTACCTATGTCCGTGACACCACCCACGCCCTCCACCTCCTCCAGAACTTCCAATTCCCCGGTCCCCAACACCTCATTTTCACCATGGATGTCCAGCCCCTATACACCTGCATTCCCCATACAGATGGCCTAAACGCCCTCTGCTTCTTCCTGACCCGCAGGCCCAACCAGTCCCCTTCCACCGACACCCTCATCCGCTTAGCTGAACTTGTCCTCACCCTCAACAACTTCTCTTTCAATTCCTCTCACTTCCGACAGACAAAGGGGGTGGCCACGGGTACCCGCATGGGCCCGAGCTATGCCTGCCTCTTTGTAGGTTACGTGGAACAGTCCCTCTTCTGTACCTACACAGGCCCCAAACCCCACCTCTTCCTCTGTTACATTGATGACTGTATTGGTGCTGCCTCATGCTCCCAAGAGGAGCTCGAACAGTTCATCCACTTCACCAATGCCTTCCACCCCAACCTCAAGTTCACCTGGGCCTTATCCAACACATCCCTCACCTTCCTGGATCTGTCTCCATCTCAGGCTACTACCTAGAAACCGATATCCATTTCAACCCACCGATTTCCACAGCTACCTAGAATACACCTCCTCCCACCCACCTTCCTGCAAAAATTCCATCCCCTATTCCCAATTCCTTCACCTCCGCCACATCTACTCCCAGGATGAGGCATTCCACTCCTGTACATCCCAGATCTCCTTGTTCATCAAGGACCGCAACATCGCCCCGCAGTGGTTGAGAATGCCCTCGACCGTGTTTCTGCATTTCCAGCAACTCATCCCTCACACCCCGTCCCCACAATAACCACCAAAACAGAATCCCCCTCGTGTTCACATACCACCCCACCAACCTTCGGATCCAACGCATCATCCTCCGACACTTCCGCCATTTGCAATTCAACCCCATGACCAAAGACATTTTTCCTTCCCCACCCTTGTCTGCTTTCCAGAGGGACCACGCTCTCCGGGATTCCCTTGTCCGCTCCACACTCCCCTCCAGCCCCACCACACCCAGCACCTTCCTCTGCAGCGACAGGAAGTGCTACACTTGCCCCCACACCTCCTCCCTCACCCCCATTCCAGCCCCCAAGCAGACTTTCCACATTAAGCAGATGTTCACCTGCACATCTGCTAATCTGATATACCGCATCCACTGTACCCGGTGTGGCTTCCTCTACATTGGGGAAACCAAGCGGAGGCTTGGGGACCGCTTTGCAGAATACTTCCCCTTGGTTCGCAATAAACAACTGCACCTCCCAGTTGCAAACTATTTCAACTCCCCCTCCCATTCCTTAGACGACATGTCCATCCTGGGGCCTCCTGCAATGCCACCCGAAGGTTGCAGGAACAGCAACTCATTTTCCGCTTGGGAATCCTGCAGCCCAATGGTATCAATGTGGATTTCACAAGCTTCAAAATCTCCCCCCCTCCCACAGCACTCCAAACCCAGCCCAGCACGTCCCAGCCTCCCTAACCTGTTCTTCCTCTCACCTATCCCTTCCTCCCACCTCAAGCCGCACCTCCAGTTCCTACCTACTAACCTCATCCCGCCCCCTTGACCTGTCCATCCTCCCCGGACTGACCTATCCCCTCCCCACCTCTACTCACCTTTTACTGGCTCCATTCCCACCTCTTTAACTTGTCTGTCTCCTCTCCACCTATCTTTTCCTCTATCCACTTTCGATCCGCCTCTCCCCCCCTCTCTATTTATTTCAGAACCCTCTCCCCAACCCCCTTTTCTGATGAAGGGTCTAGGCCCAAAACATCAGCCTTTGTCCTCCTAAGATGCTGCTTGGCCTGCTGTGTTCTGCAGCTCCACACTTTGTTATACTTTGCTAATTTCAGAAAAAGATTTTTATATGCTTAAGCTGAGTTGAAATTGTATGTTCTTGTAATCATTGTGTAAAATAAAAATTAAAATGATATATTTATGATAGAGAATATATGAAAAAAAGAAGAAAATTAGCCAAAGTAACTGTGAGATGTTTGGAATGGCTATTTTCTGTTAATTGCTAATAACTTGAAGTAATATTACAGAGTAGTGAATTTACCCATGATCTGAGCAGCTACATTTTTGCTGTTTGTGATATAATTTCTGATGTTTGTTATTAAAAGCATCCATTTTCCAATGAACCTGTTGAGAGATATTATTACAAGCTTCTGGAGTAGTTGGGACTTGAACTTGACTCTCTTGAGCAGAAGTTAGGGACTATCCGAGGTAGTCTCTACCCTTCATCAGAGTAGGCCTGAAACATCAGCTTTTGTGCTCCTGAGATGCTGCTTGGCCTGCTGTGTTCATCCAGCTCCACACTTTGTTATCTTGGATTCTCCAGCATCTGCAGTTCCCATTATCTCAATTCTCCATTTTATTTTCTTTTTCTCTTCTATTCATAAGTGTTGTCATATACAATTAAACAGCCGTTCTCCGACAACAAAATCACCCATGAGATATTTAGCCTATTATCCACCTGCACTTAAATCAATTGTTTCCAATTAATCAAATTATCTACAATGCCCTGCAAGGGCAATGCAGGCCACCAAAGGTGAGGGACAATTCAGGAGAGAGGGTGGACGGTTTTTTTTTATGTCTACACTACTGCCATACATCGATAGTGCTTATTTTCCCCAGGACCTATGACTGTGTGTGTGTGTGTGTGTGTGTGTGTGTGTGTGTGTGTGTGTGTGTGTGTGTGTGTGTGTGCGTGTGTGCACGCGTGCACGCTCGCACGCTCGCGCCCTTGCAAGACACACTGAAAACACCAGTTGTGCAGATAACTTTATAAATATTCTACCACCAGGAAAATCACCCAAGTGGTTAAGGAGTCAATGTCAAGCAGAGCCCTGTAGAGGCAATGCTGATGTGAAGGGAAGGGAAGGGATAAGATCAAAATAGAGTTGGAGGGAGAAATGAAGCAATTCACTCCCTGTGGTGCTCATCTGTCCCTAAAGAGATTGAGAGAAAATGTTTGTATTAGGTCCAGGGTTCAATTTGGTTCACACTGGTGGAGGATAAATCACAAGTGAGATTTAATGGGAAGAGATACTTGCCTTAACAAGTTGTAGTTTGTTGTACGATTGTAATAGGTTCAGCTTAAATTGACAGGTTAGACATAATATTTGAAACTAATAAGAGAAACCAATGATACATTTGTCTCCCTTCCAACTCCCTCCCCCTCTCTACCTGTCCCTGATTTTTGATGGTTTGCATTGCCTTTAACAGGCATTGCATGTAAATTATTCAATTGAAAATTTACTGGTGGTGTTTATTAGATGGAAATAAAGAAAAAGGTGATTTGGTGATGGGGAAAATGTATTCATTATGTGTAAGAGCACTTCTGGGTAAGAGAAAAGAAAATAAACAGGCAATTTGGTGACGGATTAAGAAGCATTCTGTTGTGTGTAAGAGCACTTCTGATGATAAAAGCATGACACATTTGTCTCCATGTCAATCTCGAGCTGAATTCCTGTTTGGTCTGGCTAAGACTCTATGACATTACCAGTTTGCGTGGAGCTTAATACAGCTGCAACATTAACCCTTTCAGAACCATTACCCTACATATCATCAGCAAGATCAGTGGGTGACCATGACTGATCCTGGGGGTGAATTGAAGACGAAGGGGAAGATGACCTGTCTGGGACTGAAAAGGTCACCTTCCTAGTTGGAATCCAGCCCTTGTAAATAATGCTATGATCTTCCTACACAGTGTGGTGCTGCCTCTGCCGTTGGGGTAAAATGCAGGTGGGGACAGAATGAGGCAATGTTCCCTCTGAACTGTGCAACTACTATCAGAGGGTCTGTACAGCGACAGAAAGAAGTAGAGAGAACATAGCTGTTAAGTGGTCAGTAAATGATTGCTTAAGGGCCTGAATAGGTTTGAGGATGGGTAAGCTGCCTAGTGCCTAGGCATGCCTTGACTAAAATTTCAGAGAGGTTGGAGATGAGCTATAAGGTGGTATACAGGCCACCCACTGGATTTTACATGTCCGTTTACCTTCAAACAAGCTATCGGGAGTGTGTAAAGTCCAATCAATACTTTTCTAAAGCGCTGTAACTGGTTGAACAAAAGAGTTTCCTATGAGACAGCTTGTTGGGAAAACAGGTGCTTAAAAAGGCCCTTTTGAAGCCCCAGCTCCTATTCTAAACATCTACAATTCCGAGCCTGGGTTCCGTGTCTTTCCTGATGGATGAGACGTAGCTGAGAATAACTCCTCTGGTGTCCATCAGCTCAGTCTGCCGAGGGATTTGAATTTTCATCTCGGGATCAGGAGGGGCTATAAACCTACAGCTGCTGAAATATTTGTGACAACAGCTGCAGCATTATTTACACTTGAACAAATAAACTCCACCAGATACATTTGCCAGTTGCCAATTTAAGCACTTTGCAGTCTCAACAGGATAATGAGCAACAAGGACACAGGGGACAGATATTTCTCTTAGGCAGATTCCCACTGCAATTTCAGAGGAGCTTGATTCTTGCCCACCCATGGCAGCATGAACTTGGCTGGTTTTTCTGAGTCACTCTTATTTACATAACCCCCTACTGGTTTCCCTAAAAGAGGAAAGGAAAAAGCTGCAGCATCAGCAGGAGGCTTGGATTTCAATTTTAAATTCCCCTCTGCCAGACATAACAATATTAAACATTGGCAAGGCATCGCCAAAGAGCAAAAGGTACATATGGATAAGGAGAGCCAGACACAAGATCATCTGCACTGACTGACACAGATTTCCTACATCCACTTGCAGTTGAAGATTTTTAAAAGATCCCAGGACTTTTCCAAGGCTGCTTTTAGCCTATTCCGATCATTCTTTATGGAAAGAAAAATTTTTGGAATCACTCCTAAATTTATATTTTAGATGTTGGTCCCTTGTCTGAGTGATACCACTCCAATGATTAAGCACAGAATTGTAGCTGACATGTCAGTGTAGTCCTGTTAAAATGCTGTGTTATTACAGTTACTGGGGAGACATTCTTTTTTTTTTGTCCTCAGATTTCTGGTGTTTTCTCAAAATTGAGGTGATTTGTTGCACATCTAGGAGACTGAGGAAAACATTTTCTATGGAAATAAGATGGGAGTGGGAATTTGCAATTTTACCATCTTATTTTTCTCTTGTGACTGAAGGAAATCCACTTTTCTGGAACATTAGAAGAAGTCACCAATGATTGCCTTCAGATGGGAGGGTCTGATACGGGAAGACAGTCAATAAGGAGAACCTGTAAAGGAAAATACTATATCCTGCTCTGGTGGTTTTCCATCAGTTGTCTTCTTTCTCCCCCTACAATGTTCCATCTCAATTTCTATAAAATTTCCTGCTGGAGTGGAACATCTCTGTTCAATCTGTGTAGCCTCCAGTTCAAAACTAAGGTCACACCCCACCTCAATCATTGAGGTGCGGTACATATACATTACTTGCATGTTTTCATACTCTGAGGCTACGTTCCAAACCATTACTGACATATTCTCAGAGGCATAGGGGAGAATGGATCACAGAATAAACATTCATAATACTTGAACATTTTTGACCAGACTGCTCCCACACCACAACCCTATCCCTAACTATCAAAAGATTTCTGTTGAGCCACTGGACAACATGGATCAATTCTTATATATTGGGAGCCACCTTTTAGCAAGGGAACACATTGGACACAAAATTCAATTTTGCCTCCTGTATGCCAGCGTAGCTTATGACCCTTGTAAAGTTGAAGGCTTATTGGCCAGTACCGGATATTTCTTCTTATTCTTCTGATTCACTCACTTGTTTAACTGTTCCTTCATGTGCAGATGTATTCTGCGGTACAGTAAAATATAATGCTTGCATTATTCTTCTTTGTGTTGATAATACAGATTTTGATAACACAGCCCTGTTCTTGTATTAGAAACACACTGTGATAAAACGTAACACTCAAGAAATGCCATGGAACCACAAGAATTCCATTGTCAATGTCTGTCCTTGCTGAAATGAGACTTCCAGTATATGAAAATGAAACCACACATACCTTATTTTTATCATTGATTGTCAGGCTTTTGAGCCAACATCATTCCTTTCTTTTGAGAACCATTAGGCTTCCTTGGAAGTGTCATTATAATAATGTAAATGTTAAGATGAAGTGATAAGTATTATTAAGTTGGTAAAGTGTGTGGAAAAACACCTCTTTATAAATGAGGTCATAAATAATTGCTAATCTATGAAAAATTTAATCCAAGTTTAATTCATTCAGGTGTGGCCAGTGCTCAAATATTTCAAGGAATATCTTAAACTTAGGCAACTGAAAGTGGATATTTGATGGATATATAATACAGTAAACAGTAAGGATAGTAAATCTGGAGCATGATTTCAAGCTGAATTATGAGAGTGGGATAGGGGCACACAGGTTCAAACTAGTAAAAGCCAAATTTATAGCTGATGCCAACGCACAGAATGATCAGGTAACGGAGCTGCTTGAGAAATAATTGGAGAGAATGGGGGATGGAGGAGCAGTTCGAAGACATTACTTAGATTTATTTTGTGACAAGTACCTGCTTGTTTCGCTGGATTTGTAGATATTCCATCATGAAAGATTACATGAATGGGAGTCAAACTAAATATTGTTGTGTGTTGTTCATAGTGCTTTATGTTCAGGTCCATGCATAGTTTTGAATTGATGAAAAGACTCATCAGATTTTCACAAATGTAATATTTTATTTATGGACAGTCTTCAACCAACATATATATTTATAAATACGATAAAGCCAGGTTGTATTACTTTGCATTCGTTTCAGGGCTTTATCTTAAGGTGTGCTGGCAATAACTAAATGAAGTAGTTTGTGTAAATTACAATTGTTTTACAACTGACAGAAGTTAAGAAATCTTTACATTGAGCTCAAACTTGTTTGCAGTGCAGGAAGTACCAATTATTGTCCAACACTCTGCCTTTTGAGTGAGTAAGTTATGGCTAAGTCCCATTAATCCGAAGACTAGACCAGACTCCTCAGCACAATTAAACTAATACTTTGGTATAAAACTGAGGTTACAATTGGAGACCTGGATTTAAAGATGTGATTTTAAATAGAGGGAATAAGAAGACAATGAAGCTATTTAAAAATGACAGTACACAAATCTGTTCTGAGGAAGGGTCACTGGACCCGAAACATTAACTCTATTTTTTTCCTCCACAGATGCTGCCAGACCTGCTGAGCTTTTCCAGCAACTTCGTTTTTGTTCCCGATTTACAGCATCTGCAGTTCTTTTGGTTTTTATTTAGTACATCAATCATGGGTGACCTTAGTCCTCAAATAGATTGGGAGATTCAAATTTGTAGAGGTAGTCACGAGGAGGAATTCAGACAGTATAACTGGAATATGATAATGGGAACTGCAGATGCTGGAGAATCCAAGATAACAAAGTGTGGAGCTGGATGAACACAGCAGGCCAAGCAGCATCCCAGGAGCACAAAAGCTGACGTTTCGGGCCTAGATCCTTCATCTGAGATGGGGATGGTGAGAGAGAACTGGAATAAATAGGGAGAGAGGGGGAGGCGGACCGAAGATGGAGAGAAAACAAGATAGGTAGAGGGGAGAGTATAGGTGAGGAGGTAGGGAGGGGATAGGTCAGTCCAGGGAAGATGGACAGGTCAAGGAGGCGGGATGAGGTTAGTAGGTAGGAAATGGAGGTGCGGCTTGAGGTGGGAGGAAGGGATGGGTGAGAGGAAGAACAGGTTAGGGAAGCGGAGACAGGCTGGGCTGGTTTTGGGATGCAGTGGGGGGGACGGGAAGAACTGGACTGGTTCTGGGTTGTGGTGGGGGAAGGGGAAATTTTGAAGCTTGTGAAGTCCACATTGATACCATTGGGCTGCAGGGCTCCCAAGCGGAATATGAGTTGCTGTTCCTGAAACCTTCGGGTGGCATCATTGTGGCACTACAGGAGGGCCATGATGAACATGTCGTCTGAGGAATGGGAGGGGGAGTTGAAATGGTTCGCCACTGGGAGGTGCAGTTGTTTAATGCGAAGCGAGCGGAGGTGTTCTGCAAAGCGGTCCCCGAGCCTCCGCTTGGTTTCCCCAATGTAGAGGAATGCCACACTGGGTGCAATGGATACAATATGCCACATTGGCAGATGTGGAGATGAACATCTGCTTGATATGGAAGGTCATCTTGGGGCCTGGGATGGGGGTGAGGGAGGAGGTGTGGGGGCAAGTGTAGCACTTCCTGGAGGGGAAGGTGCCGGGTGTGGTGGGGTTGGAGGGGAGTGTGGAGCGGACAAGGGAGTCGCGGACAGAGTGGTCGCTCCGGAAGTCAGGCAAGGGTGGGGATGGAAAAATAGCTTGGTTGGTGGGGTCGGATTGTAGATAGTGGAAGTGTCGGAGGATGATACGTTGTATCCGGAGGTTAGTGGAGTGGTATGTAAGAACGAGGGGGATCCTCTGGGGGCGGTTGTGGCAGGGACGGGGTGTGAGGGATGTGTTGCGGGAAATGCGGGAGACGCGGTCAAGGGTGTTGTCGACCACTGCGGGGGGAAATTTGCGGTCCTTGAAGAACGTGGACATCTGGGATGTGCGGGAGTGGAAAGCCTCATCCTGGGAGCAGATGTGGTGGAGGCGGAGGAATTGGAATTTTTGCAGGAGTGTGGGTGGGAGGAGGTGTATTCTAGGTAGCTTAGGGAGTCAGTGGGCTTGAAATGGACATCAGTTTCTAGCTGGTTACCTGAGATGGAGACTGAGAGGTCCAGGAAGGTGAGGGATGTGTTGGAGATGGCCCAGGTGAACTTGAGGTTGTGGTGGAAGGTGTTGGTAAAGTGGATGAACTGTTCGAGCTCCTCTTGGGAGCAAGAGGTGGCACTGATACAGTCATCAATGTAACGGATGAAGAGGTGGGGTTTGGGGCCTGTGTAGGTGCGGAAGAGGGACTGTTCCACGTAACCTACAAAGAGGCAGGCATAGCTTGGGCCCATGCGGGTACCCATGGCCACACCCAGCTGATGCCGACGGAACCCCACCCACAACCTCCACAGCCAGCAACCCCAGAGGAGACAGCCACACTGAGCCCTGCCGCATCTTCACCATTCCCCCAGACCTCCCACTGACTGAGGACGCACGGTCAGTCCTAAGCAAGGGACTCACCTTTGTCCCCCTACAACCACACATCAACGAATACCAGTCACGTTTGGACATTGAGCAGTTTTTCCGCCGCCTTTGCCTCCACGCTTCCTTCTTTAACCGGGAACCTAACCCTCCCTCCACTGACCCCTTCACCCGCCTCCAACACAAGTCCTCTGCCAGGACACCACCCCCAGGTCTCCTACCCTCCCATGACCGCTTCATCTCCAACTGCCGTCGAGACATCAACTGACTCAACCACTCCACCCCTCTCACCCAGTCCAACCTCTCCCTCGCAGAACGGGCAGCCCTCCGCTCCCTCCGCTCCAACCCCAACCTCACCATCAAACCCGCAGACAAGGGTGGCACAGTGGTAGTATGGCGCACTGACCTTTACATTGCTGAGGTCAGACGCCAACTTTCCGACACCACCTACTGCCCCCTTGATCATGACCCCACCCCCGAGCACCAAACCATCATCTCCAACACCATCCATTACCTCATCACCTCAGGGGACCTCCCACCCACAGCCTCCAACCTCATTGTTCCCCAACCCCGCACCGCCCGTTTCTATCTCCTTCCCAAAATCCACAAACCTGCCTGCCCTGGTCGACCCATTGTCTCAGCCTGTTCCTGCCCCACCGAACTCATCTCCACCTATCTGGGCTCCATTTTCTTCCCTTTGGTCCAGGAACTCCCCACCTATGTCCGTGACAACACCCACGCCCTCCATCTCCTCCAGGACTTCCAATTCCCTGGCTCCCAACACCTCATTTTCACCATGGACGTCCAGTCCCTATACACCTGTATTGCTCATGCAGATGGCCTCAAGGCCCTCCGCTTCTTCCTGTCCCGCAGGCCCGACCAATCCCCCTCCACCGACACCCTCATCCACCTAGCCAAACTCGTCCACACCCTCAACAACTTCTCTTTCGATTCCTCCCACTTCCTACAGACAAAGGGGGTGGCCATGGGTACCTGCATGGGCCCAAGCTATGCCTGCCTCTTTGTAGGTTACGTGGAACAGTCCCTCTTCCGCACCTACATAGGCCCCAAACCCCACCTCTTCCTCCTTTACATTGATGACTGTATCAGTGCCGCCTCTTGCTCCCAAGAGGAGCTCGAACAGTTCATCCACTTTACCAACACCTTCCACCCCAACCTCAAGTTCACCTGGGCCATCTCCAATACATCCCTCACCTTCCTGGACCTCTCAGTCTTCATCTCAGGTAACCAGCTAGAAACTGATGTCCATTTCAAGCCCACTGACTCCCACAGCTACCTAGAATACTCCTCCTCCCACCCACCCTTCTGCAAAAATTCCATCCCCTATTCACAATTCCTCCGCCTCTGCCGCATCTGCTCCCAGGATGAGACATTCCACTCCCACACATCCCAGATGTCCATGTTCTTCAAGGACCGCAACTTTCCCCCCGCAGTGGTCGAGAACACCCTTGACCGCGTTTCCCGCATTTCTCGCAACACATCCCTCACACCCCGCCCGCGCCACATCCGCCCCCAGAGGATCCGCCTCGTTCTCACATAACACCCCACCAACCTCCGGATACAACGTATCATCCTCTGACACTTCTGCCATCTACAATCCGACCCCACCATCCAAGCTATTTTTCCATCCCCACCCTTGTCTGCCTTCCGGAGTGACCACTCTCTCCGTGACTCCCTTGTCCGCTCCACACTCCCCTCCAACCCCACCACACCCGGCACCTTCCCCTGCAACCGCAGGAAGTGCTACACTTGCCCCCACAACTCCTCCCTCACCCCATCCCAGGCCCCAAGATGACCTTCCATATCAAGCAGATGTTCACCTGCACATCTGCCAATGTGGTATATTGTATCCATTGCACCCGGTGTGGCTTCCTCTACATTGGGGAAACCAAGAGGAGACTTGGGGACTGCTTTGCAGAACACCTCCGCTCGGTTCACAACAACTGCACCTCCCAGTCACGAACCATTTTAACTCCCCCTCCCATTCCTCAGACGACATGTCCATCATGGGCCTCCTGCAGTGCCACAATGATGCCACCCGAAGGTTGCAGGAACAGCAACTCATATTCCGCTTGGGAACCCTGCAGCCCAATGGTATCAATGTGGACTTCACAAGCTTCAAAATCCCCCCTTCCCCCACTGCATCACAAAACCAGCCCAGCTCGTCCCCTCCACCCACTGCATCCCAAAACCAGCCCAGCCTGTCTCTGCTTCACTAACCTGTTCTTCCTCTCACCAATCCCTTCCTCCCACCTCAAGCCGCACCTC
Organism: Stegostoma tigrinum; assembly: GCF_030684315.1. Classification (NCBI taxonomy): domain Eukaryota; kingdom Metazoa; phylum Chordata; class Chondrichthyes; order Orectolobiformes; family Stegostomatidae; genus Stegostoma; species Stegostoma tigrinum. Next base: position 86,784,207 of record NC_081359.1, on the reverse strand, counting down.
CATTTCCTACCTACCACCTCTTCCCGCCTCCTTGACCTGTCCATCTTCCCTGAACTGACCTATCCCCTCCCTACCTCCTCACCTATACTCTTCTCTCTACCTCTCTGATGAAGGGTCTAGGCCCAAAACGTCAGCTTTTGTGCTCCTGAGATGCTGCTTGGCCTGCTGTGTTCATCCAGCTCCACACTTCGTTGTCTCTCCTCTCTACCTATCTTGTTTTCTCTCCATCTTCGGTCTGCCTCCCCCTCTCCCCCTATTTATTCCAGTTCCCTCTCCCTATCCCCCTCTCTGATGAAGGGTCTTGGCCCAAAATGTCAGCTTTTGTGCTCCTGAGATGCTGCTTGGCTGCTGTGTTCATCTAGCTCCACACTTTGTTATCTTAGTATAACTGGAATGGTTTTCTAGAAGAATATACTGTGAAATCAACAAGGATCAGGCTATTTTGAATTTGATAACATGGACAGAGACCAGTTTCAGAAATTATCTCAGAATAAAATATTGTTGAGGGAACAGTGACCATTACATTACAGGATTTAACATTCAGTTTGAGAGTGAGAAACCTGTGTCAGAAACATCTGGACTAGAAGTCTATGTATGACACAAAATCGGTGGGAAGGAAAATAGTGAGGATAACATAAAGAGTCTACCGAGGGATTTGGACAAGTTAAGCCAGTGGACAACAGATTGGCAGAATATAATGTGAGTGAATAGTAAGTTAAGCACTTTGGCAGAAAGAAAGAAGAGCTGAATATTATTTAAATCACAAGAGATTGCAGAAAGCTGTAGCAAAGAGAGATTAGGCCATCCTCATATCTGAATACTAGAAGCCTAGCACTGAATTTCAGTGGGTAATAGGGAAGACAAATGGAGTGTTGCTGTTCATGTCAAAACAGGATGAAAATAGGAAATCATGCTAAAGTTAAATAAGATATTATTCAAAAAACAGTGGAATACTGCAGGCAGTTTTGTTTGCTTTATTCAAGGAAAGTTATGCTGGCATTGGAAACCATTCAGCTAAGGTACACTAGCTAGATTAGAGGTGTGGAGGTATTTTCTTCTGAGGAAACGTTTAGCAGGTTGAATTGCAAGTGACTTTATTGAAACATACAATATTCTTAGTGATTTGACAGGGTATTTGCTGAAAGGTTGCTTCCCCTTCTAGGAGAGTCTATGATCAGAGGCATAATCTCATTAAAAAAAGTCATGCATTTGAGGCAGAGAAGAGGAGGAATAACTTCTCTGAGGGTAGTGAATTGGTAGAATGCATACGGCTGTCAAGATTGGGTCATAAAGTATATTCAAGACTGAGATAGACAGATTCTTTAAACAGCAAAGGAATCAAAAGTTGTGGGAAAAGAAAGTGGATTTGAGGATTATCATTAATGAATGGCAGAGCAGACTTGAAGGACCAAATGGCCTACTGCTGCTCCTACATCTTATCACAGAATCAAAGAAGGAGCAGAAGGAGCCTATTCAACTCGTTGAGTTTGCATTTGCTCTTCAATTGTGCATTATCACATAACATCAATCTTTGTTTTTATCCTTCTGCATTATTTTTATCCAAATAATGGTCCAATATCTCCTTGAACATTTCGATTGAACTTGCAATCACTGCAGTTCCAGACAGTGTATCCTAAAACCTAATTACTTGCTGTGTGAATAAGCTTTTTCTCACATTTATATTTGCTCTTGGCAATCACGATGAGCCAAGGAGTGGCAGATGGAGTTTATGTGAGGTGCTACATTTTGGAAAGGCCAATCAGTGCAGGATGTATATACTTAATGATAAGGTCCTGGGGAATGTTGCCGAACAAAGAAACCTTGGAGTGCAGGTTCATAGTTCCTTGAAAGTGAAGTGGTAGGTAGATAGGATAATGAAGAAGGCATTTGGTACATTTGCTTTCATTGGTTAGTGCATTGAATATCGATGTCACATTGTGGTCATGCAGGACATTGGTTAGGTCACTTTTGGAATACTGCATTCAGTTGTGGTCTACCAGCTATAGGAAAGATGTTGTGAAACTTGAAAGCGTTCAGGAAAGATTTACAAGAATGTTGCTAGAATTTGAAGGTTTGAGTTATGGGGGAGGCTGAATAGGCTGGGATTATTTTCCCTGGCGCATTGGAGGCCGAGGGGTGACCTTGTAGAGGTTTACAAGATCATGAGGGGCATGGATAGGGTAAACAGGCAAGGTGTTTTCCCCAAGGTAAGGGAGCCCAAAGCAGAAGGCATAGGTTTAAGGTGAGATGGAAAGATTTAAAAGGGACCTAAGGGGCAACTTTCTCATGCAGAAAGTGGTGAATGTATAGAATAAGCTGCCAGAAGCGGTGACGGAGGCTGGTAGAATTACAACATTTAAAAGACAACTGGACTGGTACATGGATAGGATGAGTTTAGAGGGATATGGACCAAATGCTGGCAAATGGGAGTAGATTAATTATGGAAACCGGGTTATCATGGATGAGTTGGATTGCAAGGTCTGTTTCCATGGAATTGCACCCTCTATTTTATATTGTATTTCAATGCTCTTTCAACCAAAATGCATCATCTCACATTCCTCAGCATTGAAACTCTGCCACCTAAACAGTCACTTTATTAACCTGTCCATGTCCTTCTGGAGTTCTACACTATCCACACAACTTATAATTGTTCAATGTTTTGCGTCATCTGCAAACTTTGAAATCTTCCCAGCGTGCCAAGATTCTGGATCAGGAAATGCAAAACCCCGATAGTGACCCCTTTGGAACTCCATAATGACAATCCTTCCTCCAGCCTGAAAAGTATCCAATGACTATTACACTCTGTTTCCTATCACACAGCCAATTCTTTATCTATATTGCTATTGTGCCTTACATTCCATGACCTTAACTTTCCTCACAAATCTGTTGTGTGGCACTGTATCAAATGCTTCTGCAAGCCCAATTGGAATGAGTTGGACTTCCAGATCTGAACTCCCTGTGGAGGACAAGACAAGCCAAAAGCTGAGCGCCCCCACCCTGTAACCAGCACCATCTTTTTTGGTGCCTCAGGGGAGAATACAAAATTTTTGTTGGAATCCAGCCTTTATTGTGTCTTCCTCAATGCAACATTTTAAGCTGGGGTGGTAATTTCAGTGGCTGCTAGCCGAGCTGACAGGTTTCATTAATTGAAAAACCTTACACTCAATAGACCAATCTAGAACTTCATTCACTCTTTCTCTCTCTGAATACCTTTCTCTGTCTCACTCACTGTCTTCCTTTCTGTGTTCCCCTTCCCTGGGTCGCTCTGGATGTGCTTGGTGCTAGCAGAATCACTGGTTGTGCAGGAGCAGCATGCATCATGTTAACTTCAAAACCCTCGCTTGATCATGTTCTGAGACTCAGTGAACACAGAGGGTCTAGGAACTGACGAGAAACTGAAATATTATGTGATATAGAGAGAGAGCGAGAGACAGAGACTTTTCTTCACTTTTCAGTTTTCTTACACCCAACTCCCCAACCGTTTTGATGAAAGTAAATCTCTTAAAAAATAAATATATTTTCCTCTCCTGTCTCTCTCTCTCTCTCTCTGTGTGAACTGTCTATTAACAATTATTTAATAATAACTTTTATAATTAGTAATGGGTTGATGGATTTTTTTTAGTCTAAATCTAATCTAGAGAAAGCATATGATTGGCCATATCAGATACTGGGCCAAACAATTAATTTAATCTTGTGACCCATGAGTAGTGGGACTGGAAAAAGATGGTATACCCCTCCCATCTCAGTTTGAACATATTTTACCAGTTTTCTTAAAGTTGATAATCAAGAAAATTATTTTTTCTTCTCTCAAGGAAAACCTTATAATTAATTCCTTAGTTGATATGTAACATAGCTGAGTGCTAAATAGAGTTAATAATCATTGTTGTGGTCAACCAAAAGAGTTTAAAATAAAGGAGCAATTCAACCCTTTTCATCTGGCCATACCACTCCCTGCATGTTCAGCTCTAACTCCACCACCAGCTCACTATGGAAGCCAGTGGAATCAAATTTTATTTTAAATTCATTCAGGGGATGACAGCATCACTGGCAAGGCAAGTATTTATTGCCTATCTCTAATTGCCCAGAGGGCAGTTCGGTGTTAACCACATTACTGTGGGTCTGGAGTCACATGTAGGCCAGACCAGGTAAGGATGGCGGTCTCCTTCCCTAAAGGACATTCGTAACCAGGTGGGTTTTTCCAAAAATTGATAATGGCTTCACAATTATCATTAGACTCTTAATTTCAGATTTTAAAATTGAATTCAAATTCCATCATCTGCCCTGGTGGGATCTGAACCTGAGTCCCCTCAACATTACAGATAACAAGGTGTAGAGCTGGATGAACACAACAGGCCAAGCAGCATCAGAGGAGCAGGAAAGCTGACATTTTGAGTCTAAACCCTTCTTCAGAAAAGAAGGTGGAAGAAGGGTCTCGACCCAAACTGTCAGCGTTCCTGCTCCTCTGATGCTGCTTGGCCTGTTTAGACAGCTCTACACTTTGTTATCTCAGATTCTCCAGCATCAGCAGTTCTTACTATCTCTCCTCAACATTAACTGGGTTTCTAGATTAGCAGTCCAGCAATAACACCATTAGGCTATTGCCTCCTCCATAAAGGTATTAGATGTGCATTAATTAGCCAGCTAAGAGTGTCAGTTAGTGGCAGGTCAGGCAGGCTGCTGTTTGGTCTTTCTGCCAGGGACTCATTTAAGGTGAAGACAGAAAGGCCACAAATCCTCATCTCCAACCTGATTCACCACTCTGTTGTCATCAATTATGCCAAAGGAAAGGTCATTACATTTCACTGTGTATGTGGAGACAAACATTCATTGCTACACTTTGAGATGCAAAGCCTTATAATGATAATAATCTGCTTGTATATTGTTAGCCTTATTACTGTTACTGTCACATTTAGCATGTGTATATATGAATAAAATCTTGATTGCACAGTGTTGCACAATTTCTTTGATTCTTCACAAAAATAATTTTAAACAGAGTAATGTCTGGGGTACCAGTGAAACCAAATTTCAGTAGCTATGGGTTGCTTTGAGCACTTCTAACATATTGCTCTTTGTTTGCTGTATTTCATCAACTCAATGAACTTAATGCGGTAATTTAGTTCTGGAGTACAGTTTGTATTTGCAAATGAGAATGCTGAAATACAGTAAAAGCATTCAACTGAATTACTCTTTGAAATCTTTTGACAGCTGTCTGCTATTCTTACTAAGGGCTTGCCTGTGTGGTCTTTGAAATGGCATATAATGAAAAGCATCGCAGCAAGAAATATACATTAATAGTTTCTCTGGAAGGTACCCACAAATTGTTCATCAATGGCTGATCAAGAAAACCATAATGTCACCGACATTCTTTTTCCACTTATAGAAGCTGGCGCACATGTAGCTTAGTTATTTATAGTACCAGCTCGGAGCAGAGCCAACAAAAAAATGGAGTACATCTCAACAGTAGATTTTTTTTAAAGCAACAGTTCAAGGCTTTTTTTTGGACCCATGGCAAATGGAATCCCGTCTTAGAACACAATTGGAATGTAACTGGGATAGGAGCAGCAAGCGAAGGTGGCGAGATATAGCAATTGTAAGAGCCTGAGTTTCATTTTAACCTCAGATGACCATTTGTGTGAAGTTTGCATGTTGTCTGCGTACGTTTCTGCTGGGTGCTCTGGTTTCCACCCAGAGTCCAAAGATGTGCAGGCTAGGTGGATTGGTCATGCTGAATCCAGGGTTATGGGGATGGGGGCGAAGGTGAAGGTTGGCTTGAGTGGGATTTTCTCCAGAGAGTCAGCGCAGACCTGATGGGCCAAATGTTTTCCATCTGCACTGTAGAGATTCTATGACTGTATGATTCTATTTTGGAAGGATACATAGGCCATTTTGCACTTAAGTCTGATCTGCCATTCATTTAAGATCATGGATAATCTGTTTGATTCTCAAATTCCACATTGCCATCCATATCTAATTGTTATTTCCCGGCCTAACAATAAGCTATTTATCTCCACAATAAAAAATATTCAATGACCTACCTTTGCCACCTTCTGCGGTAGAGCATTCTAAACCCACACAGTCCTCTGAGATTAAAAAAAAAACTCCCCATGTCTTAGAAGCATGACTTCTTGTTTTAAACAGTGCCCTCCTAGTTCTGGGCTCATGAACAAGGAAGTATCCTTTCCAAACCTGACTCTTCAGGATCTTCTGCACTACTGAAGCTCCACAAATTCTAATGCTTTGTTTTAGGCAACATCGAACTGTGATAAGAAGGGATTGTTTCATTCAGGGAGTTGTAGACTTTTGGAATTCTTTGCCTCAGCAAACTGTGGAGGCTCAGACATTAAGTATGTTCAAGACAGATTCAGGGATTTCAGGATATCAAAGATATCAAGGGGAATAGGGAAGCGTAGGGAAATGATATAGGATCAGCCATCAAGTTGAAAGGTGGAGCAGGTGAAATGGGCCAAATAGCCAACTACTGCTCCCTATGTATCAATATACAAAAAAAAGTTAAGGGTGGTTCAGAAGGTGCTTAGCAGGCTTTGCCTTCTTTGCTCAGACCTTTGAGTGTATAAGTTGGGACGTCATGTTGAGGTTGTACAGGTCGTTGGTGAGGTCTCTTCTGGAGTACTTTGTACAGTATTCCAGAAGAAACCTCACACCAACAAGTACAACTGGTCTCCCTGTTATAGGAAGGATAATATTAAGCTGGAGAAGGTTCAGAAAAGATTTACCTTGATGCTGTTGGAATAGAGGGTTTGTTTGGTTGACTGGTTTATTGTCACGTGTATGGAAGTACAGTGAAAGGTTGACGAGCAGTGCAGACAGATCGCAGTAAACAAGCCTGTACAGTTCACAAGTTGTAAAAAGACCTAGGCAGAGGTGTACATGTTACATTGCATAGATCGTGCACTAGGTGAGATCAACACTAACAAGATCAACACTATTTGATGCTAGAGAGCCCATTCATCAGTTCAATAACAGCTGAGAAGAAGCTGTTTCTGAACCTGCTGGTGTGTGTGTGTGTTCAGGATTCTGTATCTTCTGCCTGGCAGAAGAAGTTGTAGGAGATTATTATTGGAGTGCGATGGGTCTTGGTGTTGGCAGCCTTTCCATTATAGCGACCTGTGTAAGTGGAATCCATGGATGAGAGGTTAGCTTTCTTGATAGACTGGGCTGAGCACACCAGCTTCTGTAATTTCTTACAGCAGTTGGTGTACCAGGCTGTTATACACCCAGACAGAATGCTTTCAATGGTGCATCTGTAGAGGGTCCTTATAGACAAGCCAAATTTCCTCAGCCATCTGAGGAAGAAGAGACATCGTTGTGCCTTCTTGACTGTCGCATTTACAGGGGAAGTCCAGCACAGGTTGTTGGTTATAGTCACTCCAAGGAGCTTGACGCCCTCCACCCTCTCAACCTCAGCTCCGTTGATGTAGAAGGGGTGTGTTCTCCTCCTTTTTTTCTGAAGTCAATGATCAGTTCCTTAGTTTTGCTGACATTGAGCGAGAAGTTGTTCTCAATGCACCACATTACCAAGTCCTCTATCTCCTTTCTGCATTTTGACTCGTCGTTGTTAAATATCCATCAGCAAACTTGTAGATGGCATTCATTCAGAATTACAAGGAGAGGGTGGATAGGTTGGAACTTTTTTCACTGGAGCTTGGGATGTTGAGGGTTGACTTTTTATAGAGGTTTATACAATCATGAGGGGTAGAGATAAGGTGAATGGAAGGTGTCTTTTCCCTAGGGTGGGACATATCTTTAAGATGAGGGGCAGAAGATTTAAAAAAAAGACATGAGGGCAACATTTTCACACAGAGTTGCTTGTGTGTGAAATGAACTTCCAGAGGAAGTGTTGGATATGGGTACAGTTACAAATGTTTGAATAAGTACATGACTAAGAAATGTTTGGAGGGATATGGGCCAAGTGCAGGGAGGTGGGACTAGTTTAGTTTGGGATTATGGTCAGCATGGACTAGTTGGACCGAAAGGTCTGTTTCCATGCTGTATGACTCTGACTCTATGATGTAATTATAGTTATATTGTATTTACATGTATATTCTTTATCATTTTGTGTTTCCAGTTAGAATAAACTAAGACAACTGATTGGTTCATATTTTGTTTAATCTCCATGCCAATGAACCATCCTGGATTCCTGGGGAGAATTTATAGTTCACAGCTTGACATTTGTGCGTGATCTTTCCTTTCTCCAGTAAGATGATATAAATATTCAGAATTGAAGGGATATGCACAATGCGTGACTTATAAAGTCATAGTTGAATTAAGGTCACATATATTGGGGAAGATATTTATGCCATGTGTTGAAAATATAATTTGTAAGCAAATTTATATTTTTAAGATCTCTCACCTACAGAGATATGAAAAATATTTCACCAATTCCCAGGCTACGCATGAAGTATAATAATATCTACAATATCCTGTCTACATGGACTCTCACTAGAAACAGCTGTGAGCAGTCACATTCTGACTATCAGTTCTGACTCTAGTTGCTATGTTGTTTCTCATGCCTGAAGAAAAGGGTCATTTGGTCTCCTGGACAAAATATTTCACCACAGTGTGACTGATACTGAAGCATGAGCATTGGATTTGCACTGAATTGAGACACTTGACCTAATTTGTGTGATGTGCTTTGAACAATGATGACACAGTGCTGCATTAGAATCATAAACAAGGCTATAAAACCATCAGATATAGGTGCATAATTAGGCCATTCAGTCCATCAAACCTGTTTCATCATTCAGTCATGGCTGATATGTTTTTCAAACTTATGCTCCTGCCTTCTCGCCATAATCATCGATCCCCTTTCTCATCATTAACCTTTCCATCTCTATCTTAAATGCACTCAATAACTTGGCCTCCACAGCCCTCTGTGGCAACAAGTTCCACAGATTAATACATTCTGGCTAATGAATTAATCCTCAGCTCAGTTTTAAAGGATTGCCTCTTCACTCTGAAGCTGTAAATTCCCATGTCCAGGTCTCTCCTGATAATGAAAATATCTTCTCCAACACCTATTCCTTCTCGGCCTCTCAGTATTCTGTAAGTTTCAAGCAGATCCCCGCTCATCCTTCTGAACTCCATTGAGTACAGACCCAGAGTCCTCAATGGCTCCTCATATAACAAACCCTTCATTCCTGCACGCGTCCTCTGGAATGCCTTCAATGCCAACACATCCTTCTTTAGATAGAGGGCCCAAAACTGCTTACAATATTCTAAATGCAATCTGACCAGAGGTTTAAACAGAGTCAGCAATACATTTCTGCCCTGATACTCTAGCCCTCTTGAAATAAATGCTAACATTGTATTTGCCTTCCTCACTGTCAACTGAACCTGCATGCTTATGTTAACAGAATCCTGAATGAGGACTTGCAAGTCCCTTCTTTACTTCTCATTTTGGAAGCCTTTCCCGCCATTTAGAAAATAGCCTATGCTTCTATTCTTCCTACAAAAGTGCACTCTCCCAAATTGTATTCCATCTGCCACTTCTTATGCCCGCTGTGTTAAACTGTTCAAGTCCTTCACCTACCTTAATGCAATGTGCAAACCCAGCAACAATGCCCTCAGTTCCTTTGTTCAGATCATTAATATATTATGTAAATAGTTGTGATTCCAACACGGACCCCTGCAGAAATACATTAGTCATTGGCTGTTATCCTGACAAACTTTAACTGCTTTCTGCCAGTCAGCCAATCCTCTATCCATGCTAATACCTTTCCCGAACACCATGGGCACTATTCTTATTTAGCAGCTTCTTACATGACGCCTTGTCAGAGATGTTCTGATAAATCAAATAGATCACGTCCACTGGTTCTCCTTTGCCTAACTTGTTTGTTACTTCCACAAAGAATTCTCACAGATTTGTCAGGCACAATCTCCCCTTGACGAAGCAATGCTGACTCAGTCCTATTTTACCATGCACTTCCAACTATTCTGTAATCTTATCCCTAATAATGGACTTTAAAATCTTAACAATGACTGAGGTCAGGCTAACCAGCCTACAGCTTCCGGTCTTCCACCTCCCTCCCTTTGTAAGCAGGGGTGTTACATTAGCCAATTTCTAGTCCTCTGGGACTTTCCTAACTCCGGTGATTCCTGAAGGATCACAGCCAATGCCTCTACAATCTCCTCCGCTATTTATTATAGAACTCTTGGATTTAGTTGTTAGCCCAGATCCCCTTGCAACCATGTCTCTGTGATGCACCCAACTTCATACCTATCAATTTCAATCTATGCTACAAGCTTATCTACCTTGTTTTGGAGACTGTGTGCATTTTGGCACAATACTCTCAGGCCTGCATTGGCTGTCTCCTTCTCATAGGTGTCCATTTATCTGCTGTGCGAAGTTCGATTTCTGGGCCTCGACAGTCTCAGTCTGATTACTTGTTCTTTAATAACCTTTGCTGAGTTCTTCCTTCTCCGTTTAACTTCTTCAATGCAACTGAATCAACCCACCTAGTTATGCAATTTGCCAGGACTCTAGTCCCAGCATCATTCAGGTGGAGCCCATTCCATGAGAACAGCTCTGAGATAGTAAGAACTGCAGATGCTGGATAACACAGTGAGGAGCTGGAGGTGCACCGAGACCAGGCAGCATCAGAGGAGCAGGAAAGTTGACGTTTCATGTTGGGACTCTTCTTCAGAAAAGAGTGAGAGGAAAAGAGCTCAGAAATAAATAGAGGGAGCTTCTGGGGAAGGTAGGTGGGATGGTGATAGGTGACTGCAGGTAGGCTGTGGTGGGGATTGGTCAGTGGGATGGGCAGATGGGAACAGATAGGTAGGAGAGAAAATGGAAAGGTTGTGTCAGGTGAAGGAAGCGTGGATGTCAGGAAGGGTTGGTCATGTGATGAGGCCGGGAATGGGGAGATTTTGAAACCTGTAAAGTTCGTATTGAAACCATTGGCTTGTAGGCTCCCAAGGTGGAATATGAACTGCTGCTCCTCCAGTTTCCGGGTGGAGTCATTGTGACACTCTCTTCTTCCGAGTATTGAGGCCAATGTCCCATGAATTTGAACCCAATCTTTGAGCAATGCGTTTACCTCTTTAATCTTGTTGACCCTGTGCCAACTTGCTTGTGGCTCAGGCAGTGATCCAGACATTATTGAATAAATTACTATTGGTTACTGACAGCACACCCACAGAATAAGATAATATAGAACAGTTCATTTTAGAAAGGCTGTTCTTTCAAATTCTCTTACATTTCATTAACATAGGAGCATAGGAAAAACTGACACACTTACTGTCCAAGATAACAAAGTGTGGAGCTGGATGAACACAGCAGGCCAAGCAGCATCTCGGGAGCACAAAAACTGACGTTTTGGACCTAGACCCTTCATCAGAAAGATGATGTTTCTGATGAAGGGTCTCGGCCCGAAACATCAGCTTTTGTGCTCCTGAGATGCTGCTTGGCCTGCTGTGTTCATCCAGCTTCACACTTTGTTATCTGGATTCTCCAGCTTCTGCAGTTCCTATTATCTCTGATCACACTTAATGTCCACCCTAGTTATACAGAAAGCAATATGAGTCAACCAATAGAGTATTGGTCTTCAGTCAAATGCAGGTCAGACTGCTTAGAAATGGCAGGTTTCCTCGCCTGAAAGACATTGAAAACCAGACATGTTTTTGAAACAATTCATTATATCTGGTATCAGTCCATACAAGATCTGTTACTGAATTCAATTTGTCAATTTAATAAGAGATAACAAAGATAAAAAAGCTTTTGTGCTCCTGAGATGCTGCTTGGCCTGCTGTGTTCATCCAGCTCCACACTTTGTTATCTCGGATTCTCCAGCATCTGCAGTACCCATTATCTATGTCAATTTAATAATACAGAATTTGAATATCTAGTTTATTGTAACCTACCAAACTTGATCAAGATTTTTATTCAGAGCATTTGTTTGAAGAGAAACTAAAACAGATGAAAAAATATATTTCACTCTGCTAATCCTTTCACGTTCACAACTCTTCTGACGTTACCTGTAAAACCTGTTACTAAGTCAATAACCAATAAGAGCATTCAAAACCTTCTGACAAATTACAACAATTGCATCTTTCTGTTTACTTCAGAAAAGTGCTAGTTGTCCTGTCTCAGTTTCCTGTTCCACAGCTGTTACAGTAATGCTTTGCAGAAGATAATACAACATTTAAGATGAATTAGCTCAGCAGGCCTGGACAGCATCTGTGGAGGAGAAAACAGAGCTAACATTTTGGGTCCAGTGACCCTCCCTCAGAACGGAGTTCTATGGAAGAGCCGCCGGACCCAAAATGTTAACTGTTTTCTCCTCCACAGATGCTGCCAGACCTGCTGAGCTTTTCCAGCAACTTTGTTTTTGTTCCTGATTTACAGCATCCGCAGTTCTTTTGGTTTTTATTTAAGATGAATTCTCCTTTTAAACAGGCCTCTGGCCAGTCTATTATAAATTGTATCCTAGAAATGAGTGGATTCTCCAATACGTCACATTTATTGAGGCACTGGGGTTGTAATTTCTGGGGCCTGTTCTTGACTGCAACGCATGATTTTGAACTGTCACCAAGAGTGAGATTTTAATTCACCAAAAACAGAATTGGAATGAGAGTCCAAACCCCACTCATTGGCAAAATTAGGTCCTGGGTTATCTCGGCACAGCATCTCTTTGCTGAAAATCTTGCAACAGTCAGGTGTTTTCCAAAGTTAATTTTTTGAGTTTCGTACTTGTGCTTTTTCTCCATCTAATCCTTCTGATAATCTCCACTTGTAATGGTAGCAACTTTTTAGTTCATGTTTATAGGTGCCCAACACAAACACAGTGAGATCAGTATAGTCATGATGATGACTAATTTAACTGTGTTTCCTTTAGCATAACATTTCCTACATTTCAAAAATACTTAACTCATTGCAAAGCATTTACATTTGAAATATCTGGTAAACACCACAATATAATTGCAAATCTACTTCATTCAATAAGTTGTAACTGGCTGTCAGAGCAGACTATTAGAATTAGATGTAACGATTTTGAGAGGACTTGATGGAATGTAAAAGTGAATAAGTTTATACAGGATTATATGCTTCTTTTTTACGTGACATTCTAAAATTTATGTTAAACAGGAAATCCAAAAGAGTGGAAATTTTGTTTTCCCAGTGGAAATTCTCCTTCCGTGCCGAGGAGCTTTGCTAAATATTTCAGTAACTAGATATACAGCAAAATTCTTTGACAATTGAAATGTCCAGTTTTTGTTTAAGGCTTTTTGAGGCTTCATTCTCCAGGTGGAATTTACATTTTGTTTTTTTCAGATTGTCAGCCCGAGAGAAAATAATCAGCGTTTTTAGTTGAAGGGAATATTGTTGACCACCCTGCGTGAAAAGGTTGCACCTCAGGTCCTTTTTAAATCTTTCTCCTCCTATCTTAAATCTACACCCTCTAGTTCTGCCCCCCACCCTGGGAAAAGACCTTGGTTATTCACCTTATCAAGGCTTCTTATGATTTTACAAACCTCTATTAAGTAACTGTCAGCCTCCTAAGCTTCAGGGAAAAAAAATTCCAGCATCTTCTCATAACTCAAACCTTCCAGTCTTGGGAACATCCTTGTAAATCTTTTTTGCACCTTTTCCAGTTTAATAACATCCTTCTGATATCACAGTACTCCAAATTATGGCCTTACCAATGTCTTGTTGCAGCTGTAACATGACACCCCAACTCCTGTACTCAGTGATCTGACTAACGAAGGAAAGCATGCCAAATGCCTTTTTCACCACCCTGTCTCCCCGTGACTCCACTTTCATGGTACCTGCGCGCTTAGGTCACCCTGTTTGACAACACTTCCCAGAGCTCTACCATTAACTGCGTAAGTCCTGCCCTGGTTTGTCTCATCAAAATGCCACACCTCGCATTTATCTGGACAAGACTCCAAGTGCCATTTTTCCGCCAACTGGCCCATTATCTATTTAGAGTAATTGTTTATTCCATGGAATAAATTCCTTCGTCTTTGGGATAGTTTTCTGTTTTGTTTTATGCATTTTAATGATGTGACAAAACTGTGTGGCATACCTTTGTTAAGTAATATCCATGGACTCCTAGCCAGAGGAATAAGAGTTATAAATTGTGATTACCATGAATATCAATTAGAATAAAAAGATCCTGTCTCTTTGTAGTAGATACTCTGAAAGCTATTACATATCCATAAAGAGCCATAAAATCTTATTACCGGGATATAGATGTGAATTGACCAGATGTCCCAGATTGTCTTCACTGCCTCACCCACATTCGTTGTTGCTTCTGTGCCAGGGTTACAATAAATCCCTCCACAAAGGGTTGGTGTCAAAATTGTTTATATTAATCAGCAGCAATGCATGTTTTAAAAATAAAAGAAGTAGTCAATTTCACTTTTCCTATGATGTGGTAATATGTGTGGAGAGAGGCAGAGAAATGGAATTAATGTTTGAATCCAATGACTTTTCTGCAGAATTGACATTCTGAATTTCTCTAGCAATTTTTGTGCTTGTTATAAAAACTAGATGGTTCACTAATATCAATCACAGAAGGAATTTTCTGAACTTACCTGGCCTGGTGTATGTGTCATTCCACGCCCAATGAGTGGCTCTGAATTACCATCTCAAATGGCCTATCGAGCCAGTTCAATGGTATCAAGGGATGGACAACAAGTGCCAACCGTACCAGCAATGTCCACATCCTGCATAGGAACAAAAAAAATTCTACCATGCTGTAAGTCCACTAAGTCTGTATCATCAGCTCCTTATACACTCCTTATAATGTATGCCAAGCAGGTGGAAAATCTAAGAAGTTTCTATCTTTGCAATCATATATTCATAGAATCATGGAGATCCACAGCAAAGTAAAACCCCTTTGACCCATTATGTCCATGCCCATCAAAAACAACCATCTGATTATTCTAATCCTATTTTCCAAAACTTGGCCCATAGCCTTGTGTGCCTTGGCATCACAAGTGAACATCTAAATATAACAAAATCTTTTTTAACCAACACATACACTAAGTAATAGAAAGATAATGCAGGTGGTATGCACATCACTGTTATACTTTATTTGTAGCAGAAATCACTTAAATAATAATGCAACTTTTGTCTTTAAATAAAATTTACTGGCAGAGAGCCGTCTCACTGATGCCCTCAACTGACTACATAGACATAGTGGAGATTGTGATAATACAGTAAACTTATAGCATTTAAGGCATGTAATTTTTGCCACTTCATTGAGAGTGCTGGCTTCTATGTTGCTGGTTAAAATAAAGTTTCAGTACTTATTAAATATTATGAAGGTTTCTGCCTCTACCAATCTTACAGCCAGTGAGTTCCAGATTCCTACCCTGTCCTTTACCATAGACCAATGCCGTGATCATTGATTCCTCTATCAAAGAGAATTGTTCATTCCGTGCTTTCCTGAGAAGCCTTCTTAATCATGTCCTCGCTCAGTTTCTTCTGCTCCAAGGAAAACATCCTCAGTCTGTCCAATTTCTCTTCATAACTAAACTCACCAGCCCAGGCAATGGCTGTTTCACTCTTACCATTGGCATTCCTTGGCAGGCTGTGATTATGATTTGAGGGCTCCCTCAGCATGTTAATTCCATTGGCATACCCTCATTGACATTCTGTATGGTGAACAGGCCACAGGATCATGACCAGTCAATCCCATTGCTTCAAGGACACCTTCAAGTGACATATGAAGATGGCAGATTTTGAGACTGACAACTCGGAGATATTTACTGATTGCTGTGATCACTGTAGGCTAGCTGGAAGTACATTGTAAGAAATGTGGAGCAATGAAAAGCATAGCTTACCAAGAGCATCAAAGAAAACTCTGGTCAATGAAATGTGTAGCTTTTCAGTCCAACATCTCCCTCTGCAACAAATGTGGCAGAGATTGTCATGCCAGAGTAAGGCTTCTGTACCACATTGGTCACTGCAGTACAAACCACCATCTGAGATGGGAAGTTGCTGCTAGGTAGTTCTGAAAACTGTTTTTCCTCTTTCTGACACCAGAGGTAATTACTTGCTAAAATTCTCAATATCTTCCCAGTGTAACATCAAATCTTCATTGTTCAGCAAATGTCAATCAAACTCATTTGTTAGTTTATTTGAAACAGTAAAACACACTACAAGTTATGATGCTGATACTACAGCAAACAACAAATTTCCACATACCAGCTTGCAGACTCACAGCAGACTAACTGCCAGGCAAGGTCACACAACACCCAGAGACCTTAAAGTCAAACTGCAAAAAGGCAAGGTACACATGTATGACCCAGGACCCTGCTAATTAGGAAACACTTGCTTCAAATCACATCAAGAGTAGATTGCATAATATTTTTAACTCTTGAGTTCTTCAGACTGTCTTCTATCATCCCCATAATAAACAAAGAAAATATAAGCTTTCACTCCTTTGTAATTGGAAGATTGTAGGGGATACATTTCATGTGATTAGTTTTGATAATCTATAAGAATCAACAATAATTATAATTTTGCTGACTTGATCACCCATTTAATTTGGAAGTTTTGAAAATGGCTTTCCATCATCTTCCATGTAGAAAATTAATGATAGGTTAAGATGATATTACCATTTTGTACAGAATATAATATTATTATGCAAACATTGTAGAACTTATTCAAAATACTGCTCCCCTTTTTAATTAACAAAGGAATAAATTGATTGATGAGACTTGTGTCAACCTTACTGCTGGAACAAGTGGTGACAGGGGACACAGAAACACATTAGTGCTCATATATGAGAATCAGCTGTGCTGCCTTCAAATTCAGTGTAAATGTCAAACATCAGCCATAATGAGTAGAAGATGTGAAACAAAGCTCCCGCACCTCTCTTCACCCCTGGAAGAACACTGTAACCATGGCCAGTATGAATTATTCCACTTTCTAAGTCAGCCCTCCTAAAGGCTTCTGAAGTGAGATTGATGAAAAGGCCAAAGGATGGGAGGATTGGTGTTCTCAGTCCACACTCCCCTCACATACAAGTGTCACCACTAACAGCAGGTGGTGACTGTTCTCTTATTCATTTGAGTTGAATTTGAGCTACCCACCCACATCTGACCAAATATTTACTCACTGACTTCTTTAAACCAAAAAAAATTCCAGAAAAATATTTTATTTCTGTCTTTAATTAATAATTTATCAGAGTTACAAAGGCAGGGTAAAATTACATGACATTACATCTCCAATAATTACCGCCAGAACATACGTATGAGAAGAGGTTGACCAGGTTGGGATTGTTTTCACTGGAGTTCAAATGAATGAAGGGGGATCTCATAGAGACCTATACAGTTCTAACAGGTCCATACAGGGTAGATGCAGGGAGAAGGTTCCCAGTGGTAAGTGTGTCCAGAACTGGGGGTCACAGCCTGACGATTCGGGGTAGCCAATTTAGGATGGAGATGAGGAGACATTTCTTCACCCAAAGAGTGTTGACCCTGTGGAATTCATTACCACTGAAGTAGTTGATGCCAAAACATTGAATGTATTCAAAAGATGACTAGCTGTAGCACTTGTGGCAAATGGGATCAAAGGTTATGTGGAGAAAGCAAAATTAGGCTATTGAGTTGGACGATCAGCCATGGTTACGAAGGATAGTGGGGCAGGCTTGAGGGGCCGAATGGCCTCCTCCTGCTCCTATCTTCTATGTTGCTATGTAACGCCCACAACAGCCTCTAAAGCAGTAACTAATAAAGATACTTGCTGTTTAATCATTTAATTTGCTTTTCTTCCTGCTCTTAAATAAAAATACTCAACTCCAATCTTAGTATTTCAAAGACAAAGAGATAACTTTAAATACTTTCAGGTTTAATAAGTTAATATCTCTAATAAAATGAAACACTTTGTCACTGCTTAGCTGTCAGTGATGAGCTATGATCTTAGCTTCATTTAAGAAAATGATTCTTAGAATATGAACTAATGAACAGTGCATGACTATTGTTGAATTTACATTGCTGATGAACGTCTGCAGGAATCTGTTAATGATAAGGTTGCTGTCATTTTGAAAACATACTCTAAAGCTCCTAAGAAATTGATGTATTGCAATAGTATCAGGCTTCACTGAGAGCACAGAGCCTGCCCGTGGCGGTGGGGGGGGAGCACCTCAGTACAGGGTAAACTTGAGATGTAGTGGACATTTAACACTTTTCATAATGCAATGCACTGACTTATGCGTGGCCAACAGCTAAGTTGCTTGTTATTACAGAGGATTACTCAGAAGAGTTGATGACACAGTGAGTTTTATAAACTTAAGATAAATTAAAGACATGCCTATGCATAATAGTGTAAATTATATGCCATATACAGGCAGAGAACTATGAGGAATCGTCCATGATGAATGTTGCATACGTAAATAAAATGTGAGATTGTACTCCTATACCACATGGGGGCCACAGTGGAGACTGGCAGGCACAACAAATAGCTCTACCAATGGCTGTGCCAGTTTGCTGTTCTGTTGGCCATTGTTTTTAGTCAGGAAGGAGGAGGCTGGGACCTTCAACACACCTTATTCAAACAATAATCTCATTGATTTTGTTAACAAGCTTGTCGACTGCATGGCGAAGGTCAGTTTGGAATCTTCATGGGGGTACACAAGTTACATAATGGATCATGAACAGGCCAAAGGGATGTTAAAGGCAGCACCACAATAACATCTGGCTGTGCCATCCAAACAACTGGGTTCATTAAATATTGCAACATGATGGCATCATTCAGTCATTGATGCTATCATGCCAGCAGAGCAGGTGACCTGTGGGTGCTTGGTCAGTGAAAAGACCCTCCTGGCATTATATTGCTATCAGAAAAAACGGGAGGAGAGTGAATCTAGTAATAATTGTGATTGAAGGTCTTTGAAATAAGACAGAACTGGCTATGGGATTAAGTTATTCAAATGTAACAATTGAGTTGCATGGCCTTTTAGGGAAGGAAAATCCACTGTCCTCAGCTGGCCTGCCTTATATGTGTCTCCAGAATCACAACAGTATGATTGACTCTTCAATGTCGTCTGAAATAACGTAAAATATTGCCATCATCTTTCCAGACTATTAGACTGCTCTCTCGTTAAAGAGAGAGAGGACTGGTGCTGGTTTACTCCATGGACAGAAGCGTTTATAGCCAGCAGATTGTTGAGAATGAGGTCGAATACAGTTTTCACTCTTGCTGGGTCACAAAACCTCAGGTGGGGGGAGAGTTTGAGAAAGGGAGATCTTCATGGTAACCTCAGCCAGTATAGGAATTTGAATCTATTGGTATCACACTGCCAGCTATCCAACCAATTGAACTAACTGATCCCTCATAGCCTAGAACTGAATTAGCCACGAGGTAAATTTAAACATTATAAAGTCTGTTGAAAGGGATGAACTGGGCTGATCATCTGGCATCAATCAAGGCACTAGAAATGAAATCACACTTTCAACCCTGTAAATTCCTTCTTATTAATAAGAGTGGGCTTGCCCCACATTTGCCACCACTTTCTTACAGCAAGCCACAGCCTAACATTGTCACGCTCACAAAATCATTTCTTGTGGACAACTTCCCAGACACCACCATCAGCATTCCACAAACTGGACAGAGCTACCAGTGATATACAGTCAGGAGAGAATTGCCCGGGGGGGGGGGGGCGCCTTGACAGTGACTCCACACCTCATGAAGCCTCATGGCATCAAGTAAAACTTGCCCAAATCCCTCAGCTAACAACTCAGCTCTATTTTATGTTGAACATCACTTGGAGGATACACTGTGAGTAGCAAGGGCACACTATGCACTCTGGTTGGGGGACTTCAAACATTCATTACCCTAGACTGCCTTGATAGTGTCACTACTGACCTGGCTGAGTCTTAAAGGCCATAGCTGGTAGGGTGAGCCTGCAGCAGATGATGAGGGAATCGACAAGAGGAAAAATTGTATTTGATCTCATTCTCAACAATCTGCCAGCTCCAGATGCTTCTGGTCCAAGCAGCATCTGTTGGAGTGATCATTGCATAGGCTTTGTGGAGATAAAGCCTCACTTTCACGTTAAGGTATTCTTTATATATTTGTATTGCATGATCACCAAGTGAAGTGGGACAGAATATGAACAGATCTAGCAACTCCAGACTCGACATTGATGAGGTGTTCTGTGCCATCTGAAAACTAGAAAATAATCTGTACCTTTGTGGTGAGGAATATTCCCCTCTCTACTATTACCATCAGGCTGGAAGATCAATCCTGGTTCAATGGAGAGTGCAGAAAGACACACCAGGTGCAGCAACAAAAAATGTGGTGTCAGTCTGGTGAAGCTACAAAACAGTCCCAGAGATAGTAGGAACTGCAGATGCTGGAGAATCTGTGATAACAAGGTGTGGAGCTGGATGAACACAGCAGGCCAAGCAGCATCAGAGGAGCATGAAAGCTGATGTTTCAGGTCTAGACCCTTCTTCAGAACTGGGGGAGGGGAAGGGGGTTCTGAAATAAATAGGGTGAGAGGGGGAGGCGGATAGAAGATGGATAGAGGACGAGATAGGTGGAGAGATGACAGACAGGTCTGAGAGATGGGTATGGAGCCAGTAAAGGTTGAATGTCAGTGGGGAGGTAGAGAGGAGATAGGTTCAAGGAGGACGGACTGGTCAAGGGGGCGGGATGAAGTTAGTAAGTTGGAGATGGGGGTTGGGCTTGAGGAGGGTATAGGTGGGAGAAAGGGCAGGTTAGGGATGCTGGGACGAGCTGGGCTGGTTTTGGGATGCGGTGGGGGAGGGGAGATTTTGAACCTTGTGAAGTCCACATTGATACCATTGGGCTGCAGGGTTCCCAGGTGGAATATGAGTTGCTGCTCCTGCAACCTTCGGGTGGCATCATTGTGGCATTGCAGGAGGGCCAGGATGGACATGTCGTCTGAGGAATGGGAAGGGGAGTTGAAATGTTTCGTGACTGGGAGGTGCAGTTGTTTAGTCCGAACCAAGCTTCACAAGCTTCAAAATCTCCCCTCCCCCTACCGCATCCCAAAACCAGCCCAGCTCGTTTCCGCCTCCCTAACCTATCCTTCCTCCCAATGGGGATAGTGACATGCAACAAGTAAAGCTAAAAGAAATGGCAGCGGGTTCGTAATCTGAAGGTGTTGAATTCAATATTAAATTCAGAAGGTTGTAAAGCGCCTACTCTGAAAATGACATTTTGTTCCTTCAGTTTGTGCTGTGATTCACTGGAGCATTGCAACATGCTGAGAGCAAGTGAGCAGGACACTGTGTTAAAAAGGCCAGTTACAGGACGGTCGGGTCATACTTGCGCATGGACTGGGGCTGTTGGTCTGCGTTTGGTTTGTCCAATGTCCTGAAGGTCATACTTGGTGCAGCGAATACAATACACAAGATTAGAGGAAGTACAGATGAAATGCTGCTTCACCTGGAAAGACTATTTAGGCCCTTAGATGGTGTGCAGGGAAGTGTTGAAGGAGCAGGTTTTGCACTTTCAGTGGTTACATGGGAGGGTTCGGTGAAAAGTGGGGGGAACGGTGTTGGTGGTCATCGAGGAATGGACTAGGCTGGCCCGAAGGGAATTACCTCAGTGAAATGCAGACAAAGGGGAGCGAGGGGAAGATACGATTTTTGGTGGTGATGTTCTGCTGGAGTTTTCTGAAATGGCGGAGGATATTCTTTGATTGTGGAGCCTGGTGGGATGAAAAGTGTGGCAAGGAGGATCTGATTATGCTGAAAATGATGAGTTGATGGATTGCCTGGGTGAGCACAGCTCCAACAATATTCAAGGAGTTCTATGCAATCCAGAATAAAGCAATCAACTTGATGGGCATGTCATTTTGAACAATCACTCCCTTAATAACTGACACCAACAGCAACTAAGGAAAGGTGGCAGATATATGGGAACACCACCATCTCCAAAATTTCCTCCAAATCACTAGCCATGCTGACTTGGAATTACATTGCCATTCTTTTGCTGTTGTTGGGTCAAAATCTTGGATTTCACTTCTGAACAGGGTGGTGAGCACATCTGCAACACATGGATTACAACAGTTCAAGAAGACTGCTTACCTCTAACTTCAAGTGGGCAGATAGGGAATGGGCAATAAATGGCCAGTCATGCTCCCATCCCATGAGTGAATTCTGAAAAAAATATTGATGAGGATCAACACTTTGAGAACATTTGGAAAACTATGAGGATAGTAAAGGACTAAAATGAGGGGCAAGAAGGTAATTTATAATTGTACCATCAGCTTCAAATGCAGCGTTGAAGAAGAGGTTAGCTGGACTTATCAGAGAATCAATGATGAAGGAGACTGGACAAATGATCACTGACATTTGTGCCATTGTTGGGAAAGATCTCAAAACTTGTAGCTAGACTTACCACGGCTTCAAAGTCTTTGTTGTCATGAACATCTTTGTCTCTGGCTCATTCCAAGGAGGAGCTAGTTGGCGTTGCTCAAGCAGCAGCACACCATCACATCTTGCAGGATGTGATCAGGGCAATTAGGACATGCAATTTTGAACAATTGGGAGCCTCATTGTCGCAAAGAGTAGTCGGATTCTCATCTATGGATCCCCATATGGGCAGGTCAACATTTGGCTATCAAAGTACCAATTAAGTGGCCAGAGATGTTTACCAGGAGGAAGGGCTTTCTCCACCACACTTCCAGGCAATGCATTACAGACCTGAGCAACTTTGTTATGTGAAACTATTTCTTCTCACACCACATTTGCAAATCCCTGTAAATCTGTGTTATCTCCTTTGTGATCCTTTTATGAGTAGGAACAGCTTCTCCCTATCTATCCTTTCCAGACCTCTCATAAATTTGAAAACTTTTATCAAATATTCTCTTGGCCTTCTTTTCTTCGAGGAGATCTGTCCAAATCTCTCCAGCATCTCCTTCTAATTGAACTCTCTCATCCCTGGAACCATTATCGTGAATCTCTTCTGTATGCTCTCCAATACGTTCACATCTTTCCTTTAATATGGAACCTAGATTGTACATAATGCACCACCTGATGTCAAACACGTGTTTTGCTTAAATTCAATATAACCTCTGTGTTCTTTTACTATCTGGCCATCTGTCTTGCCACCTTCAGTTATCTATGTATATGTACACCCAATTCCCGGTGTCTATACCGTTTGAGCATTGTATGCCTTATTTTATATCGTCTGTCCGTGTTTTTCTTTCCAAAATGTATCACCTCAAACTTTTTCACATTGAACTTCATCTGCTACCTATGTGTCCTCTGCACCAACTTGTCTATGCCCTTTTAGAGTTCTAAACTGTGCACCTCAGAGTTTACAATGCTTCTAAGTTTAACCATAGTAGCCCAAGCCAAACATAGACATACATGAGAATTCCTAGAGGCATCATTCTTCACCCATACTTCAATCAACAAACATAAAGAATTGGGCCCCATAAATAAACCCAAACAGATCAAAACTGGAAATGACACTACTCACCATAACAGACAGTATAAATTCCAAGCAGAGTAGAATAACATCACTTTATCGGAGGGTCCACTGATGATGTTACCTGGCATGGTGACAAAATGTCTGAGCGAAAACAAGCCAGCTCGGCGAGCAAGTCAACAACCTCGTACACAATGAGCTACAGATCTTTGCCAATACTTTAAGCTTCCGAGTTTTGTATCATCTGAAAATTTTGAAATTGCTCTCTGATCAACAAGATCTAGATCATTAATATTTATTAGGAAAAGCAAGGGACCCAATACTGACCCCTAGTGATCTCCACAACAAATCTTCATATGGCCCAAAAAATATCCAGTACTACTTTCTATTTCCTATTATCCAATTTACGAGCTGGTCATATTCTTTTTATTTCATGAACTATAAGTTTTCTCATAAGTCTATTGTGTGATATTGTACTGAATACCATTTGTAAGTCCACGTAACCATATCAACCAAATTATCCTCATCAACCCTAATGATAAAACTCCAGAAAGTTAATTGAACACATTTTTCCCTTTAGAAATCCATGCTGGTTGTCTCTAACCTGCCACCCTTCCAAAGTAACTACTAATTTTATCCTGAATAATTCTTTGTAGAAGTTTCCTTACCACTGAAGTTAAACAGACTGGTTCGTACTTGCTGAATGACCCTAATAACTTTTAAAAATAAGGACATAATGTCTGCAATAACACAATGGGGAGCTGGAGGAGCACAGTAGGCCAGGCAGCATCGAGGAGCAGAAAAGCTGATGTTTTGGGTCGGGACCCTTCTTCAGAAATTCCTACTCCTCTGATGCTGGCTGGCCTGCTGTGTTCCTCCAGCTCCACACTGTGTTATTTCTGACTCCGGCATTGGCAGTTCTTACTGTCGCACATAATGACTGCTGTTCTCCAGTCTTTAGGCATGTCCCCTGAGTTTGACAAAGACTGAAAGATTAGGTTTAGTGCCCCTACAATTTTCACTTCCTTTAATAACCTTGAATGCACCACCTCTGACCCAGCCCTATAGAGCCTTGTCATCTTGAAGTATCAATCGCCTATCCAACATATTCACCTCATCAATTTTGAACTATCTTAATAACTCAGTATCCTCCTTCAGGTAGCAACTACCTCCTTACTAAAGACAGGTTCAAAGTATTCATTTAACATCTTGGCCTTGCAACTTGCTTCAATGTGTTAGTCTCGTTTTTGGCCCCTAATTGGCCCTATTTCTCCTTTTACCACCCTATTACTATTGGCACAAAAACAATGTTGCTGGAAAAGCTCAGCAGGTCTGGTAGCATCTGTGAAGGCAAAAACAGAGTTAATGTTTCACTTCCAGTGACCCTTCTTCAGAACTATTACTATTATTATTGATATGCGCACAGAAGGCTTTGGGGTTCCCCCTTATGTTAGCTACCAAAATTTCCCAATCTCTTTGTTTCTCTTAAATGCTTTTTCATTTCACTCTGAAATGTGTATAAGAACCAACTGAGGACCATCATGGTTCTCAATTGCGTTTTTGACCTGACACCTTTCATAAGCACACTTTTTCTTTCTTTAATTTCTAACCTTTTTTTCATTCAGGGAGCTTTGGATTCGTTTGCTTTCCATTTCCCTTTGGAGGCAACATACCTTGACTTGATAAGAACCATTTCCTCTTTTGAAGGTTGCTCTGCCACAGCTTTTCCCAATAATTTTCTGTTCCAGTCTGTCTGGCCTTTTCCATTCTCGGGTCATTGAAATTGGCTATCTCCCATTAATTCTTCTCACTTTGGATTCTCACTATGGTATAATGATTATTGTCACCTAAATGTTCCAAGAACCAGGTCCAACAGTGCATCCTTTCCAGTTAAACTGGATACATACTGCCATGGCAAATTTTCCTGAAAATAATCCAAGAATATTTGTTCATGTCCACCCTTAAGCCTACCGCTGTCCTAGTCCAGCATCATGTAGTTAAAGTTCTCAATTATGACTGCTCTATAACATTAGCATTTCTCCATTTTTCATTGTAGATTTATTTCTCCACATTGTTTCCACAAGTTGGTGATCTACAGACAGCAGCAAGGAAAGTCAATACAAGTGCTTCTTGGATATATACATCCAATATCCTGGCATATGCCATGACACCTTCATCCTCCAGCAATCCAGGTTACCGACAGTTCTTCAAGTAATCTTGCTCATGTTATGTGGATGGATTCTAGTGGACAAAGACCACCTCTTGAAGAGCTGGTTATTCATCCTATTGTTAGGACCCTGAAACTTTCTGTAACCAAATCCATCTGTTCACAAGGGCTACTATCAGTTAGACCTTTGACTACATACCATTAGCAGGGAGTCCTGTAGTACACTCCTATAAAGATCTAATTTATGTGGTAACTTCCTCTGCTCTCCATAATATGTCCCACCAGCGAGGAATGGACCTGGAAGAGGATGATGGGGTGTCAAATCAGTACAGACATCAGAGAAGGTGGAAGAAGTTGAATAGGAGGAGGAAGAAGCAAGCTCACATTCTAGCAATCAGCAATTCAGACCATAATTATATGATTGACTCAGATTTTGAAGCTGGTATGTTTTATTAGCACTGTATCCACTCCACCTTCACCCTTTAGCCAACATTTTCGCTAAAACTCTGATTCCCACAAAATTATTTTCATGTATTAACATCTATTGCTAGTCATAGTCTAAAGGAGTCTCTTGTCTAACGTAAATGACTGTCTGGAGTCACATTTAGGCCAGCCCAGGTTACAGCAACAATTTCCTTCCTTAAAGGACGTTAGTGAACCAAATGAATTTTTCCAACAATTAGGAGTAAATTCATGGTTATCACCATGTTAAATTCTAGGTTTTTTTTAAAAATTGAATTCACATTCTACCATCTGCCATGGTGGGATTTGAACCTGGGTCCCCAGAACATTACCTGAGTCTCCAGATTAACAATCCATCGCCTCCTGCAATGACCTATCTCTGGCCAGCTCAAATTCCAACTGTTCCACAAATATGTGTCATAAGGTGTCTGAACAGGTTGTTTAAAAATATCTATATTCCTGATCCAAGGCCTTTTGCAGGTTTGAAACTGCCTAAAAGATTTTTCTTAGCTTCATATTCCTAGTTTGGGAGCCTCCCCACCCCTTGGATGGCTGGCGTATCATTGCAGCAGTGCTGGGGAGGCTGAGATCTTGGGTCAAGGCTCAACATGTCTAAGTTTAATTTTCTTTGAAGAAGTAATGTAGTCTATGCCATTAGTCAGTCTGTGATTGACTAAATATACATTCAAGCCCTTTCAGTTTCAATTCACTTCTCTACTACTTACGACAATGCTGGATGCTGGAATATTATATTTTACCATCCAGATTTAGGCAAGTGCATTAAAGGAGTTGTGAATGCTGGTGGAAACAGCTGGAAATGGAAAATGAAAGAGCGGGATTTGTTGAAGCAGTTTCCAAATAATTTTGCCATATTCTGGGGAGTTGGCACAACCTGTGAGTGCCATTCATCGTTTAGAGCAGCCTGCTCTCCAAATGCAACATTTTCATTCATGTTTAAGGCTTAATGGCTCCTCCCCTCTCTATAAGTGAAATTACTTTGACTTTCTAACACTCCTAGTACTCTGTGTTCTTGTGTATTTTTAAGGAGAAATATATTTTATTACTTTTTGTCTGGCATTCATCAAGACAATTCACAAGAAATATTGAAGTAAAGAGAAAACATGTTTATATTGTGTGATAATAAAGTGTGAAGCTGGATGAACACAGCAGGCCAAGCAGCATCTCAGGAGCACAAAAGCTGATGTTTCGGGCCTAGACCCTTCATCAGAGGGTCTAGGCCTAAAACGTCAGCTTTTGTGCTCCTGAGATGCTGCTTGGCCTGCTGTGTTCATCCAGCTTCACACTTTATTATCTTGGATTCTCCAGCATCTGCAGTTCCCATTATCACTCATATATATTGTGTGAGATGACTGTATTGATAGATTAGGAAGTGGACTAACAATGGCCTTGTGGTATTATCACTGGACTGTTAATTCAGAGACCCAGATAATGTTCTGGGGACCTGGGTTCAAATCCTGCCATGGCAGATGGTAGAATTTGAATTCAATAAAATTTCTGGAATTAATAGTCTAATGATGACCATGAATCCACTGTCGATTGTCGGGAAAATCCCATCTGTTTACTAATGTCCGTTAGGGAAGGAAACTGCCATCCTTACCCAGCCTACTTGTGACTCCAGATCCACAGCAATGTGGTTGATACTGAACTGCCCTCTGGTAATTAGGTAAGGGCAGCAAGTGCAACCTAGACAGCGATGCCCTCATCCTGTTAATGAATAAAGGAAAACAAAATTAAGATTGGTCAATGTATCAGCATGGAGAATACACCTGATAATGATGGCTGACTGTTAACTGACTTTTAAACCAGGAGTTGATCTGATTAGTTAAAGTATTGTCAAGAAAAGCACCGAAGAATGTCTATCATCTATTTTGTTAATTCGTAACAGGTGCAGTAGGTGTTTGTATTCTATCTGCCTGCTAAGGACAGGGTTCTGGGTATATTAATATATGTAGATTCCAGTACATGTGAGTGTGCCACACTGAGCTGAATTGACATTCCTAAACTGACTGTCAGCAGAATTCTTCACACACTCGAAATTATGCAGCAAATGTTATTCGATCACAGCGTCATATCTAATGTTAGACAGTGTTGTATGTTTTACAAGCGTGAGCTGGTTGGGTACGGTAAACAGCTTGCCTGAAATGAGCAGCGAAAAGGAATTGCTATTTGGTATGATTTCCCATATGATTTAGCTTCAGTACATCCTGCACCATCAACTGAGCCCCTGCCCTACCTCTGAACTTCAGTCTGTCTCTGATGGTCTTGCCTTTAAAAAACTAGGTCCTGATTTCTGCACCTTCTGTCCCTAAGCCTATCTGCCTCCCTTTCCTACTTTAAATCCTGCCTTTAATCCTTTTAGTTACTTGTCCTAATATCATCTGTGTTGTCAGGCTGGTTTCGTTTTGAAGAACAAACTGGATGCTTTTCTACAGTAAGTTCTAATTGAACAATGCAATTGTCGTTGAAAGTAGGAAGCTTGAGTGAATGCAGCAATGCTGCAAAGTCTTGCAAAGGGCTCTAATTCGCTAAATCAGCATTACCATTTCTATCGCAAGCGCTCAACACAGGAGTGTGTTCAATTTGAGGACTTTTTTGAAATGAAGTTAAGATGTCAACCTACTGTGTGTGAGGGTCTCATAATAGCGGTCACAAGGCTGTGGCGACCAGGATGGATATTTACGTATGATTACATTTCAATCCATACATTGATATAAAAACCTAACAAATAATATGCATAATCACATGTTTTGAGTAACCCCAGAAAATGAATATATACAGAACAATTGTTATGGATTAGCAATAGTTATTCCAGCTAGTCCCACTTTTGTCCACTTCCATACATGCATAGTACACATGATCATTGAAATGGTTATGTCTTGTAATGGTGTCGATACCTCTGCTGAATGGAATGATGTGCTCTCTGGTTCAGTTTCAAAATCTCCTCAGTTCAATCTGTTGATTTACACAGTTGCCTCAGGCTCCTGGTTTCTTTAGTTGCATTAGTTGTATTTGACGAGGCTTCTTTTCATCTTGTGACTTCAGCATCAAGATTTATTTGGAGCCTCCCTGTCTTATGCTGTTTGTTTGAATGTGGCCTGCAAAACATTACATCTTCTTCTGGAGCATTTAGAGTTATTAGTCTGAGTATGTGACTTGCTTCTGCTGAGATGATTGGCTTTGACTTTGTGTCTAACATCTGGAATTGCAGGTCTTCAGATTTACCATATCATTGGTTTTCGGATAACTTTGTCCTTTTGGAGTAAATGTTGTTTCATCAGCAAGACTCAACTTTACCTTCAATAGTTTCAGACATGGACTGCCAACTAATGTAACTTTACACATGTCTGTGAAGCTCATAATGTTGCAACAAACACAAGTGTCTATATGGCACTTCATATTCTGTTGATGCTATCATTTTTCTCTTTTAGATTTGATGTGTCCAAACTGCTCTGAGGAGATGATTGTATCATCTGAATCTTCATCTGACACTTCTTCAACAGCTACACTTGATTCATGCAGATCATTGCCTACAGCTTTGTAGAAATTGTTTATATCATCACTATAGGCTTGTTTGTCTGCTTTCTAGGTGAACACTTGCATGCAAAATGGTTTAGCTTCCTACAGTTTCTGTAAGATTAGCTAATAATGTCACATATTGATCAATGGGCTCATTTTCATTTTGTTCCCTAGTGTTGAATACCATGATATTCATATATAACATTCACTTAGAGCTGAAATTTGAATAGGAGGTTGTAAGGAAAAAGCTGAAGTCTTTTTTCTCATCAGCGATGTTTTAACTCTGATTTTTTTTGTGGCCGTTCACGGCTCTGCAGCCATGCTTTCTGTCTAAGCTCTAGACACATCCCACTCTGAGCTCATGTTCTGCACATACGGCATTATGATGTGTTCAATGTGAGGTCTTTATTGAAGTGAAATTAAGATATCTGCTGACAGTGTGTGTACCTCATGGTAGAGGTCACAGGACTACAGACTAGGACATTTTCACATAATTGCTTTTCAGTCTAAGCAGTTTCCAACTATTATTCTCCTTTATTTGAAAGTTGTCATAATACAAGTGCATCATTGGCTCCTCTCTCATTTGAGAGAGATAACTTCTGGTGAATTGCTCCTGATGTTCATTACATCTCAGGGAAGGAGTGAGATTGAGAAGGCAGGACCTTCATGTTGACCTTGGTAATTGAACCCACTTTGTTAATGCATCGCTAACCAGCTGTCCTGCCAGTTGAGCTAACTGATCTCCAAACTGCCTGATTTCCGTCATTAGTTGAGACTTTTATGCACAAGCAGGAAGCTCAATTTACTGCGGTGGTCTGAACTGACTATTTTTCACTGCAGTGATATTTCTTTTAGAGAATGACTAGTTTTTCCAAGTATTTAGTCTAGGACAGAAGCTCAATGGTCACCCAAATACTTGTCCACCACGTTATTCTTTACAAACTTTCTTCACTCATTATTTTTGATGTGCAGTCAAAACAAAATGATGACGATCTCAGAAAGTTGTATGTTCATGTTGTCATTTCAATTTTGCTGTGTTTGTGCAGTTTCGTGTTCATGACTAATTTCACATTACACCATACTGAAGAGCACAAAAGCTGACATTTCGGGCCTAGACCCTTCATCAGAGAGAGGTGGATGGGGGGAGGGTTCTGAAATAAATGGAGAGAGAGTTGGAGGTGGACCGAAGATGGATAGAAGAGAAGATAGGTGGAGAGGACAGTATAGGTGGGGAGGTAGGGAGGGGATAGGTCAGTCCGGGGAGGATAGACAGGTCACCATCCTGGGCCTCCTGCAGTGCCACAATGATGCCACCCGAAGGTTGCAGGAACAGCAACTCATATTCCGCTTGGGAACCCTACAGCCCAATGGTACCAATGTGGACTTCACAAGCTTCAAAATCCCCCCTTGCCCCACTGCATCCCTAAACCAGCCCAGCTCGTCCGCTCCCCCCACTGCATCACAAAACCAGCCTAGTTCGTCCCCGCCTCCCTAACCTGTTCTTCCTCTCACCTATCCCCTCCTCCCACCTCAAGCCGCACCTCGATTTCCTACCTACTAACCTCATCCGCCCCCTTGACCTGTCTGTCCTCCCCAGACTAACCTATCCCCTCCCTACCTCCTTACCTATTCTGTCCTCTCCACCTATCTTCTCCTCTATCCATCTTCAGTCCGCCTCCCCCTCTCTCCCTATTTATTTCAGAACCCTCTCCCATACCCCTCTCTCTGATGAAGGGTCTAGGCCGAAACATCAGCTTTTGTGCTCCTAAGATGCTGCTTGGCCTGCTGTGTTCATCCAGCTTCACACTTTGTTATCTTGGAGTCTCCAGCATCTGCAGTTCCCATTATCTCTGACCAAACTGAAGAGGTTTTGCTTAATCTGTGCACGGAGAGCACCTGCCAAGTCCAGTGTAATGGAAATGTTTAGCACATGCAAGAGGAGAGGTCCCTGTGAATTTATCTTTCTGAGTTGTTATGAAATGGTTGACACCTCTCTGATAATTAGGACTGAAATGCTTAGAGCAGTTCTCCTCACCTCAAAATCTGTTAAAGAAAATATGAAAAGTGGCATAACCTGCCTTTCACCTCTCAACCTGTTATAAAGGAGAGTTAAATAAAATGAAGTCCTGCCAGTTACTCTACAATCAACAGGTAACAATTTATTTATTTCACTCTAACAGTTAACAACTTAATAGAACTACTAACAAACCGAACAATTCCCTCTTAACTAATGATTCCCAAAGAAAACAAAATCCTCATGGTATGCCAATCTAATAGAAATACGTCTTACTTATATAAACCAAGTTAATAAAAAGAAACCTAGAAACTTAATCTCTTGAAATTACAGCCAGGATAAGTCTTCTGAAATGCTCTTTGCCTTGTTCACCAATGTCCGGTCAGGAAAGCCTTCTTCTGTCTAATACTTGTGTGAGGAATATTAGCTATGAATGCTGTAGTTCCTTAATTTAGGTGGTGCGTACTTTGAGAGCCTAAATAATTCTGTGACAGTCAGTAAGTCTCTCTTCAGCTGGTAGTTCGTTCTCACACCAATTTTCAAATGGCCTCTTCATTTATATCCTTGATGATCTATCAAGTCCTTAAACCAGGATTGATCCTAGGTTGTCAAAGCCATCAGATTTAAGATTAGTTGGGTTTCACTCTGTTCATGCCTGGCTTAAATTAGTTGGCTGAGATTCAAACTGGTCGCCTTGCTAACAAAACAAACTGTGATATATAGCCTTTGATACAAATGTTGAAATTTGTGAAACTGCAGACTGTTTTAAAATCTCCAAGCCTATGAAAGCACATCATTTTTTAAAGGGGCTACACGCTCTTCCCCTGATCATTTTACAAACATCAAATTCTAACTTCCTGCTTTCCAATCCACAATTACTCTAACCAAATTCACAACAAAGTATTTTGCATAGGATGGGCATTCTGCACACCTGAGACGGGCTTAATACCAGTAAAAAATAGGGAGCTTCAATGAAAGGCCCAGTACATTAAATTAACTTACACATTTTCAATGATATATTACATTAAGTTCTGTTTCTATATTCTGTGCAATTTGCCTTTACTATTTCAGAAGAAATTCTGTTTGGAAAATATGTTGCTTCCCTACATGTACATTCATGCAAAAAAAGACTTAGTAAAATAGATAATCTTTTTCTTTACATTTGAAATCAAGAATCACATACACATTTGAATTAATATTTTGTAAATAGTAAAATTAAATTATCAATGTCAATTATCAACATGGGCATAATGAACATTTACCTGTACTTGGAATAGAAATGAAACCTATTCAGACTTGCTGCTGTGCTTGCTTTTTATTTGAAATTTATCTTTCTTTCAGATGGTGAAAATAATGTTTCCGTTAATTATTTTTGCAACATCCATCAAGGTAGACTGGAATTGCAGCTGTTGTACACTTCTAACTGATATAAAACCAGAAAGTATGTCAATAGCATAATGACTGTTAATAGGAGCACAGTTAAAAATCTGCACTATTTGATCAGATTTTCTTGTCAAAATAACAGCGGGGCTATTAGTGTTCACAGTTACCTATAATATAAGCGGACAGTAACTTCTGGCAAATGAACATGCAAAGGTCTCCTGCTCCTACAAGTCCTCTCTTTCTAAGTTTTAATTACAGGCAAATAATCGCTGTCACTGAAAATTGACATTTACAAGAGTAGAATCTCATTCCTTCAGCTTTTAGTTATAGATTTGGAGTTTTAAAAAACTTTTTCTGTCCATCACTTTGATCTTTTTTTCTCTGTGTCTTTCTTTATTTGTCTTTCCATACCTGATTTGACATTGCAATACATTTAACTGATACTCGTTGCGTGAGACTCTGAACAGTTCATTCATGAATTTTCAATCTGTTTAAGGAGATATGCAGCTGCTTGCCTTGTTTGCAAAATCCAAGATGCTGTATAGCTCTGAAAAGACTAGGAATATGTGCTTGTCTACCAGAGGCCCACTAATATTAATATTGTCTGAATGTGCTGTGATTCAGACACACATTTCACCATAACGAAGATGAAAGACAGCTAACAGACTATTATTTCTCAAAATCTAAGACTCTTATGATGAATGGATTAGGAATAGTTAGCTTCCAAATCAATGCATCATGCATGAGGTAGTCTTAAGTGAACAGACAATAATTAATACCACCTTAATAAACTCATTCTTTCCAACAGTAGATATTTCTTGGATGGAAAATATCTATTTATCAATTTTTTTGCAGGATGAAGCACTTTTTCATCTATAAATTTGTTTTGAGTATTAAACTGAGAAGTGATGCATATTTTCAGAAGAAAACATTTTCACATGAAGCAGAATTCTATTTAATTACATGTGGAAATTTATGGTCCTGCATTTTTGTATGAGACTTTGAAACACAGCTACAGCATTGAGCAGATTCAGTAGTTCTACACCGTACAGATTTTGAGGAGAGAAGCAGGCAATACAAAAAAAAAATGAGGTATGCAGCAAATCATCTTGATCTCAGCCACATGAAGTTCAGGGCTTATTTTTCCCTTGACTCCCTCAGTTGATTTATCCCCAGGCTCAGATCCTGTACTCTCGATCTAAGGTGATCTACCCTCAGGTTAAGGCCCTTTATTTTTCTCCTTTTCTCACAGACCAGACTTATCCCAAGTTCAGGCTCTGTTCCTCTCTGTCCAAATTGTTTTATCTATGGAATTGAGGCCCTCTGTTTCTATTTTTCTCCCTAAGGTGATTTATTCTCAGGGACTTCCCAAGACGTATTGAAGTAACTACATTTAGTCAGCCTAGTGAACAGGGGGCCTGACCATAATGTATTAAGTCCCCTGCAGGTTTGATCTGGGGCACTTGTCGACTGGTAGCTGTCATGGACTGCACTCATCATTGATGGGGTTATAAAGTATGTTTGTTAGATTTGTGTTTTCATCTGGTACTAATAAATGCAGATGTTTCTCAAACTGTCTTCATGTTACTTAAGGAGTATTATTAAAATGAAGTAAAATCCAGGTTTAAATCTTGTTTAAAGCTGAAGGTCTTTGGATTAGCCTGATAAACAGGTTTCTAATTATCAACAGGGGGAATACAAAATTAAAACTGTTTTCGTCTATATTTTTGCCTAGCTTCAGCTAAAAGACTTTTTTTCTATTTCTGTTGCTTAGCTGAGATGCATAAAAATCTAAACAAAATCTTCATAATTGTCCTGAAGAAAAATGTTTCTAACTGCCTACTGCCTACAAAGAATGGTGGTTGAAGTCTTAAAAATGTTTATCGTGCTTTCGAAAAGAAAACAGGAGTGAGGAGTCAGGAGCCTCTTACTGCCCTAGTAGATTTTAGGAAGGATTTTTGTTTAGCAGAATGTAACATATTAATACTGCTGATGCACTTGGTTCTGTCTTCCAGGGTAGGTCATTTTCACAATAATAAAGGTCAATATTATAACTGGTTTCACATACTCACTGACATACTTGACACAGCTTGCATTGTTATACATTGTATTGCAAATGATGTTTCTGGGACGTGTTGGGGTGTTTTGGTTGACACCTGATCTTTTCGTACATGGTTAGGATTGGAACATGTCGCCTCTCTTTGTTACAATAGGTGAGCCAATGAAGTGCAAACAGTCACAATGCTGATCTACTCTTGCCAGAAGCAGTGTAATACTAATAGCAAATTGCACTGATTCCCATTCAAGCTCAGTATAAAGAAGCATCCCGAAAATCATCTTTCCAGTCATTATAGGATTGACCAATAGGTGTGAAGCAGAATATGAATAGAATGTTCCTCTGAAATTCTCACCTTCACGTTGCCTTCATCACCTGTTCAAATACTTAGCACTAGCATTCAATTTCAGGTGATTTTGCAATATTGTGAATTGCATAGCTTGTGGAGAAACTGCGTAACTTGACTGAAAACAAACTATAGCCTACTGTCTGTCATGAAAGCCTCCAGCAAACTCCATTTTGTAAACAATAAGGGTGGCATGATGTCTCAACGGTTGACACTGCTGCCTCACAGTGGTAGGGATCCAGGATCAATTCCAGCTTTGTGTCACTGGCTGTGTGGCATTTGTATGTTCTTCCTGAGTCTGCATGGATTCCTGCCGGGAGCCCTGGTTTCCTCCACAGTCCAAACATGTGCAATTTAGGTGGATTGTCCATGTTAAACTGCCCCACAGTCTTCAGGTATGGGCTGAATGACCTCTTTCTGCACAGTAGGGATTCTGTTATGCTGGTTATGAAATTTCCTGTAATGGTTTTCGACCATTTGCTATATAGATCAATAAGAGCAAAAAAATGTTGAACTATGTGGACTGCTTGAACTTCTTCAAAGATATCACCTTGGACTAGTTGCCACAGTTTTATTGGTCAGGAGGGTACCTACGTGGCATAGTCTAATAATACTGGGTACACACATGTCTGTAGTTTCTACAGAACTCTTCCATGCGGCAATGTATAGCTAGTTGCCAAACTACTTCATGGGTTTATTGTTTCACCTTAACAACATTCAGATGTCATTCATATGAAATTGCATAACGTGGTGCTATAGTGCTTTCAGGAGAATCACATGAGTTCTGAATGGGACACAGGTGTCATGAACAGTGTGAGTCTGTTGTGCACTGTGTGGTACAGGGCCACTTCTTTCTCTATTTTAGAGGCCGTCCGACCATTCTTTTTAAGTACTGCCTTTCTATAGTTTGCTGTCTGTTGCTGGCTCTGCCTTCTGTTGTGTAAGTAATTTGTGAACCGAGAATAAATTTGTGATAAAGTCACAGAGCTGTGCCACTCTAGACATAAATAGCACAGTTTGAGCAAAACTGAACAGATTGAAAGAGCAAATGGGCATGAGCGCATAAAAGTATAATATTGAACTTAAATAATGTAACATATTAATGAAAGTTAGGACCTCAGTTAGTAAGAGTTCACAATAGATCCTGCTACTACAAAGTCTAAGCCGGAATACCCCATTCTTGATTTTTCCTTCTACACGACTTATCCAAAACTAAAGTTATTGTATATCATAAGCCATATGATAAAAGATCATCGCAGTGATGGAATCCACTGCCTAGAAAATCATGACAGCATTGAAGATAAAGAAACAGACCTGAGATCATTTGAAGTGAGGAACAAAATAATGTTCACACTAAATTCTTGGTACAGCTTTAAATCAGAAAGCTGAGTATAAGTTAAAAAAAACTCTGAAGGGAATTCTCCTGTACTACTAGTAAGACTGTTAGTTCAACTAAAAGCCTTTTATGGCCAGTAATAGTGGAAACAAGCTTTTAAAAAAGCAACAACAGCAGTAAAATCCGAATACCAACTGAGGAGATAAATCCAAATGAAGGAGCCATGACACAAAACTGATTGCTGGACATGCAAAAAAGGTCCAATCCCTTAAAGGGAGGAACAAAAAAGTTCGATTTTATCCAAAAAAAACTGGTCTGAGGTGCCTTTTAATAGCAAGATAACAATTTCCAAATTATTTGCTCAATGTCAAAGATAATACCAAGCTAGTTAAGAAACTTAGTCGGCAACAGGCTTAAAGAAAATCATTGGGAAAAAATGTCAGGAAAATGAATAATTTTTTGCAATTCAAAGTTTTACAGCTTTAACAAACAGTTCAAACAAATCAAATTTATATTATTTTGTTATTTTCAACAACAGTTACAAGTTTTATTCATCAATTTATGTTTTGATGATAAAATCTATAGAACTTAAGAAATTAGATAAAGAGAAAGAGCTTGAATCAGAACCAGTAGACTCAAAATCAACACAAAAATGTTGTCTGCAAAAAAAACCAGTGCAATTGATGTCAAGGACAAACGAGCAAATATGATTCAATCTTATTGAGCAAAGTCATTTTAAGAAAATTCTATCAGATCAATTTGGCAGTCCTTCATCCTTTTTGAAAAATAGGTATTTTCATGCATCTCAGTGGAGGCACCACCTTGGCGAAGGAAAACTAAGCTTGATGTTGAAAGCAGCAGAAACCTTAATAACTTCCAATTTACTACAATAACAACAACCTGTACAATAGCAAAGATTCAACAATATCCTTCAATGAGCATTCAGAGACAACGTTTGTAAATGAATGGGGTAACTCAGACAACAACATTCTGGTGACTGTAATTAACTGAGCTCACCAGTAGCTGCTGTCTGATTTGTTTCATAACTGTGGTGGGCACTGTTAGCCTCACCATTGTACCTAGAGTAAAATCTGGTCTTTTAGAAGTGATCAGTTTCACTGCAGCCACATATTTCCCCTTTTTTTTCCCCCAAGGAATTGACTAAATTGTAATCTGAATAAAAATTCCATATTGATCCAAATAAAACTGATATTTCCAAACAACGTAGCAAAATATATTGAATATGTCAACAACTAAATTATGGTAGAATATTATGATAACTTCTGTTTCTTTTAATTGTTAAATTCCAATTAATCATGTTTTGTTGCATGCACAATATCTAGTTGTGTGTTTGCTTCTAAGCCAAAACAATTCTTCATTGTCTTTATCCTAATTTATCATACTGAATGGAGATTTGACTTATGACTTAAAAGTGATAGTGGCAAGTTCTTTCATTATCACAAACAAGGCTTTCATTCATACTATTGTGGTTTGACTGGTGCTCGGTGTTGAATTTCAAATCTGTTTTGAAGTTCTAAAACGTAATCTAAACTGGATATTCTTCTCATTTAAGTTTTGACACAAGCCTTCATATAGATAAATTGTCTGTTTTTGTTTGACTACATATTGATGGGCACATTCTTCCAGTTTTTCACATTTGTTGAGGCTCATTCAATGTAACCTATATTTTACATACCTCAGCAGAAGTGTGGAGTTTATAGTTGAGGTCTATGGCTGTTCTAAACTGTTGTGCTGCAGGCAAGACTATTATGAAGTAGATTTAAGGCAGATTCATTGTCATATTGGTTGGATTCTTGGGCAGCCGTAACACCGCACTGTATTGTTCTAAATCTTCCATCAACCACTTGTGATACTGCAATATTCTAACCATACCTCTGTTTGACACTCACCACTTTTAATTGATAGCAAATAAAAGAAATTAAACTCTCTCATTCACCTTGAAATCACTGTTTTTTAAACAACCTTCTTTTCCCCTCAATCTGATCACTTGTGCCTCTCACCAGTTAGATAATCTGATAAATCATTCTTGGTTCTGTCTGCCATTCTTGAATCAGCCAGTGGGTACTAATCAACTTCGTAAATTGCTTCTCTTACAATTTTTTTGAACTCCTTAATATTTTCCATTGGCTAAGAACTCGAGCTAAATTGTGAATTGGAGTGTGCATGTTATTACTACTGAAATAATTGAGGCCAGCTCACAGACAGGGTTTTAATTCATTAATGCTAATTAATTGTTATTTATCAAATTTGTTTTTCAATCACCATAAACCCAATTTAAGAAAATAGAACAAGTCAACAACACCAGTAAATAGCAGACTAATTACTTCAACTAATAATTTAATAACTTGTAAGGATATAGGGCAGTGGTTTTATTCTTCCAATCACCAGTTTGTCAGACATTAGGTCAATGACTGAAGATATGTGGTAGGATCCTCTGGAAGTCCTGATGTGTTTATCTTTGTGGGAATTGCTGGGATGTTTCAATTTCTGATGGACAATTCTATTGGAATTCTATTCTATCCTTATGGAAGAGTCCATCTCTGAACAGGAGTCAGAGAATTCAGACAGTTCCTTTAGACAGAACTCAGACAGATTAAAGCCTTGTCCAACACTCAGTATCTACACAATTGTCACATCTATGAGAACCGTAATATTTCCTCCAGCCGCATATCTAACCCTGACACTTCCTGATCAGAATATCATTCTGAATAAACACATTCACCTGACTAACTTCCTGAACTGACCCAGCAACTCCGAGAGCTCCTGACACCTCCAGCCACTTGACTATCCTCCTGACGCTGCAACATTGTCACCCGACTAAACCCAACAAAGCCCCGACCAGACCTACCTTCGCTGCTGACTCTCTGACTCTCCACCCTCACCACATCTAACCCTCATGCCAACCGTTTACCCTCATGCCCACTCCCAATCCATATACCCCTCACCCCACTCTTGGCCTGTCCATCCTTCAACCCCACCCCTACCCCCAACCTGTCCACCCTCACTCCTGCTCCCAAATGATCCATCACTCATCCACACCCCCAACCTGTCCATCTCCCACCCCCACCCATATACACACCTCAAACCCACCTCCGAAATGTCCACCCCTCACTCACCCCAACATGTTCCAAACAACCATCCTCAGCTTGTAGACCCCTGACAATCATCCGATAACCATCCCAAATCTATATATCCCTCATAGCCACCTGGCTATTGACCCCACTCCCCACACCCTGACCGACTTGGCCATCTTCCCCAACCTGATTACCTTTTCTGGTCTGACCTGGCTATCTCACGGACCAATCTGACTACCCTCCCAACAATTCAACTGTGCCCAGCTACCTGATTACCCTACCTCCCAACCATACCTGGCCATCCCTCACTCAAATTTATACTGGGCCTTTAAATTAATCATAGAAGCTAGTATTGTAAGAAATTAGAGTGTCCCACCTTCCCCAATGCTACTCCCACTCTGACAGAATTCCCTGAAGGACATTGTGTCGCTTTTTTTGTCAGCTGGTGTAAAAATAGCCTGGGAGTAATGCACTGAATTGAGTGTATTTTTGACCATTGTTGCCATTGCTTGGAAGTTTCTGGTCATTACATATGAAGTGTCATACATGGTATGTGATTTATACATGATTAATTTTGATGTTTGGATTTTGATCTAGTTGCACGTGGGTTTTGGTCTGTGTGTATGATGGAGTTTAACTTGTCAGTCTTTCTGGAACATTTATCTTAAAATTAGTACATATCAGAGGGTAGCTGATTGGGGCCCCACCCAGAGTGATGATG
Source organism: Stegostoma tigrinum (assembly GCF_030684315.1). NCBI lineage: Eukaryota > Metazoa > Chordata > Chondrichthyes > Orectolobiformes > Stegostomatidae > Stegostoma > Stegostoma tigrinum. The sequence continues at coordinate 86,743,710 of NC_081359.1, read as the reverse complement.
GAAACTTCTTTGTATTGTGGCAATTTTACAATTATAGAGAGTAAACACTGAAATGCAATAGCCTAATTTTGGCTCAGGAGAATTGAGAAGTGATTTTTGCTAAATCCTTTTTTTAAGATCACAGAAAACTTGTCTAGGGCCGTTTGTATAATAAGTTTGTTTTCCTTTGAAAAACGTTCATTCAGAATGTTTAGGAAATAGACTAGCTCAGTATAAGGTTTTAGTTTGAAAATTCTAGACCAGAAGTGTTTGGTTAGAACCTTGAGTGGGTTATTTGAAGCTAAGAAACTTGAAGTTTAGTTGTATGAATAATAAAAATAAATGCTGTCAAATTCTTAAATTGTGAACCTATGAATCGAAAGAAACAATTACGGATGCATTAGAGAAGGCAGTTCTCTCTGATATTTGAGTACTGTATGGTGAGTGCACTAGGATAGATGGAATTTTGTCCTGTTGTGTTGTTTTGAATCTTTCACATTGTATTGTAAGTAAATTATTCTATTTTCCATTTTAACTCCATTCATTTAGAGTAAAAAAGTTATCTTTTCTTGTTAAAACCATATCTGCATCATTGCATGCTTGTGTTTCAGTGAGAGACAAGCTTGTTAAATTACAGGAAATGAAATTTAATCTGTCAAACCAGATTTCAGTCCGGAATCTGACTTGTCCCGTAATAACTTCAACTGGGATCATAATATATTTGATACCAAATAAATAAAGACTGGCATGCTCGTTGTAAATTTTACAGTGATATAAATATCTCAATCACTTTGTGAAGTTTTTGAAAATGCTGACATCAAATATGGAGCAACTCACTAAATGTGTGTATTTTTTCTGTGGCTGTGGCCCAAAAGATTAAGAATGATTTATCTCTAACTTTGGAAGGTATCTTTGTGCTAAAGCCTGAAATAATACTGAAAGGATTCGCACTTTGTTGCTCCATAGGGTCAAGCAATTTAAAGGTCTTGGGCTTCAGGCTCTTAGAATCCAGTGTATGGGAGTAAAGTTCATGGAAATGTCAGGGAGAAGGAATCATGTGTGCAGTCCTGCATGGAATTTAAGTAAGCTTAAGTGCAGAGCATTAGCTTCCCAGCAGTGCAACTTTGTGGTATAACTGTCTGGTGAGCAATATGTTGCTTCCCCTACAGTGTCTTCAATTTGCTCAAAGAAATTCTGCACTTCAGAGAGTTGGTGTGTTGTTCTTTTATTATTTCTTCAGGATAAATAAATTTTTCAGTTGGCACGCTAATTTGGTAATCACAGATGGGATACACGTGCTTACTGTAGTTGATAAAGACAACATATTTGCCATTTACTGTCATGGTTATCAGTAGGATCCTAATTTTACTCTTAATTCTATGAAACGCAGTAGAATGGGATGTGAATGAAATGATAATAACAGTGGTTAGTGTTTTATATCCTATAACATTTCAGTGGACAAAGAGCAAAAGCAAAAATTGCAAAAAACTAAGCTACAAATTATTCTGAATTATATTACAGTCAGCTGATGATTTATTTAAACAAATGAAGCTTTCCAGGAACAAATAAAGCAATTAATTTTAGAGGAAATGCAGAAGGCTTCATCTACCTCTTCAGTGGTTAGGAGTTCAGGGGTTGTTTTTGACTGGCACAGAGGCAATGGGCCAAAGGGCCTTTTCCTGAGCTGTAGATCTCTATGACACCTCTTGACAATTCAAATAATCATTGGATCTACATGGAGCATGTCTATCGGAATGCCACGTTAACGTAGAACTATCACAAAATGTCTCCAAACTGCTGCCAGATTGAACTGCAGCAGTAGGTAATAGCATCTCCTTTAATTGGGGCTCACAGTAGACATAAAACATATCATTATGTAACTGGTTACTACGATGCTTAATTGAATTGACAACATGGGTTAAATTTACTGGTATCGACTTGCCTGAAATCAGATGGGATAATGGTAGCATTTGATGGAATATTCAGGCTGTGGGGATGGCCATTACAATGTTGGCTTTCTCTGTCATCCGGTGTTTCCTGCTTGTCACGAGCAAATGTGGTTTGAGGTAAGATCTAGCTCACTGGATGATTTTCATGGCATTTGCTTTAGTTACTGCCACTTCTAGGAGTAAAAATGCAGAAATGGGTACAAAACCACCACAGAGTAATGGTAGAAGCCACACATTCAGATGAAGAGGGACATGGAGCACCTTTTTCTCCCTCCATTTTACTCCCAATTTTAATCCACTGGAGGCTTTGGTTTCTATCAAGACTTTCCTGCCAGCATTTCCTGTAGGACTACTGACAGGCTTAAAAAATCTTAATTCTGGGAATTGAACAAGGAACACTTACTGTAGTAAGAATGAACTCATATTTGGAGATATAGGTCAGAGTTGAAGAGAATTTTAAAGGTGGATACAAACATCCTGATCTGTGACTACTCTGTTTGTTAATGGAAAATCCAGTTCCTTATATGTATCTCTGCCTGTCCTTTTTCTATGTGAAAAGCTTTCTCATCTTCCATTCCAATGATTGAATTAGAGCTGTGTTTCATGTTAACTCCTATCCTCTGAAGCTGTATTTCTCCTGGCATGTGGAATATTTTAGCACACTTTGTACTTTTGGGTTCCTACCTTAATAAATGTATTCATGAAGAAAGTGGCTTCAAAGTGGCTTTCCAAAATTTATATTTGTCTGGCCAGGCAGCAGTATCAAATGAAAGGTAGAAAAGCTTGTAATTTACAGACAAACAAAATACATAATTTTACCACTGCAAATTTTTAGAGGATCTTCTGTAACTCTTCTTATTTTTGGCATGCTATCTGTTGGTTTTTCTCGGTTTTAGTGCACTGTGATCATACAAATATGTTTCATATCTGCACAGGATTATCAAAAATAGCACTGACAGTAATGCTTAAATACATATTACATAATGGCGACACCACAATTGTGGGAAAGGTGTAAACAGATATTCTCAAGAAGTTAACAATTTTCTATTTGTAAACATCACTGAAATTTAGGCGAAAATAACAGGACAAGCAATCATGAATCACTCAGCTCTGAAACTTATAACTCTAGATAGAAACAGAGTCTCACATTGATCTCCATGATTTTGATTGCAATCACAGCAAAGTCCTGTGGCACAGTGCTAGCATCTCTTCTCTTGCACAGAACGTTTAGGTTCACATCCCAATTTTGGATTGGTGGCAATGGAAGATGTGTTATTGCTCAGCCAACAAAGTTGATTAGCAATCTATAAATGGCAGATCATAAAATCACAAAAGCCCTACAGTGTGGCAGCAAGCTATTTGACCCATTGAGTCCACACTACCCCTCTAAGAGCATCCCACCCAGACCACCCCCCCCCAACCTATCCCTGTAACCCTGTGTTTCCAATGGCTAATCCCCCTAGCCTGCACATGGGCAAGACTAGGAAATTTTCCTGGTCACCTAGAACCATGCCGCAGTACAATATCTGCCATGCATTATATAAGCCCTCATGGAGGTTCTTACTATTAACAAGTATCAGCTCGTGTTCAGGGACTATCTCAGGGAGTGCTTGTGACATTAGCTCTTCTAGTGGGTGGCATGGCAGCATAGTGGTTGGCACTGCTGCCTCACAGCACCAGGCACCTGTGTTTAATTCCAGTCTTTAGGTCTGTCTGTGTGCAGTTTGAACATTTCCCCTGAGTCTGCATGGGTTTCTTCTGGGTGCTTTGGTTTCCTCCAAAAGATGTACAGGTTAGGTAGATTGGCCATGCTAAATTGCCCAATAGGGTCCAAGGATGTGCAGGCTAGGTGGGTTAGCCATGGGAAAAGCAAGGTCATGAGGACAGGATGGGTACTGGACCTGGGTGGACTGCTTTTCAGAGGGTTAGAACATTGAACATAGAACAGTACAGGCCTGTCAGCCCATGATGTTGTGCCAACCTATTAACCTACTCTAAGGTCAAACAACCCTGCATACCCTACCTTTTACAATCATCCATGTGCCTCTCCAAGAGTCACTTAAATTTCTCTAATGTATCTGACTTTACTGCCACCACTGGCAGCACATTCCATGTACCCGCCACTCTGTGTAAAGAAACTACCTCTGACATTTCCCCTATAATTTTTTCCAATCACCTTAAAATTATGCCGCCTTGTAATAGTCATTTCTGCCCTGAGAAAATATCTCTGGCTGTCCACTGTATCAAGTCACCTCTCATCCTTCTTTGCTGCAATGAGAAAAGCCCGAGCTCCCTCAACCTTTCCTCATAAGACCTGCCCTCCAGTCCAGGCAGCATCTTGGTAATTCTCCTCTGTGCCCTCTCTAAAGCTTCAGCATCTTTCCTATTATGAGGTGACCAGAACTGAACACAATATGACAAGTGTGGTAGAACCAGGGTTTTATAGAGCTGCAGCATAACCTCACAGCTCTTACACTCAGTTCCCCTGCCAATGAAAGCCAACACACCATATGCCTTCTTTACAACCCTAGCAACTTAGGTGGCAACTTTGAGGGATCTATGGAAATGCACCCCAATATCACTCTGTTCCTCCATACTGCCAAGAATCCTAATACTAACCCCGTATTCAGCATTCAAATTCGACCTTCCAAAATGAACCACTTCACACTTTTCTGGGTTGAATTCCATCTGCCACTTCTTATCTCAGCTCTGCATTCTGTCAACGTCCCGATGTAACCTACAACAGCCCTCCACACTATCTATAACTCTACAAACATTTGTGTCATCGGCAAACTTACTAACCCAACCTTCCACTTCCTCATCCAAGTTATTTAAAAAGATTAAAAGATTGGCGCAGACTTGATGGGCTGAATGGCCTCTTTCTGCACTGTAGGCATTCTAGGTCCTGAGGATTTTCTTACAATTCTTCCTTTGAGAATTGTCTTGTAACATTTTGCTGCATTAAGAGATGAAGCAAGAGCATTGATGGATTTTAAAAATATAGAATTATATGATGGGAGAAGTTAGGAACAGAATTCTGGAATTGAGTTTGATGATAATGAGTCTGAACTCATTGTGGTTGAAACTCACAATTCGAAGATAGGACAAAGATCACTTGATATCCTTGATATATGACTTTGAATCCTGCTGGATTTGTATATCAGGCCAAACAATTGTAAACCAGAATTCACAAAACATTGCATATATGCAAAAGAAGCTTAAATATGAGGATTAGATCTTAACATTGAATCAGATTTTTGAATTTTGATTATAATGGACAATTTAGAAGAATGAAGGGAGATCTGATTGAGGTATATAAAATGCTAAAGGGGCTGGATAAGGCAGATATTGAACAGACGTTCCCCATTGTGGGATAGTCTCGAACCAGAGGCCATAGATATAGAGTGACAGGAGGGAGATGAGGAACAACTCCTCTCAGACGACAGTGAATCTATGAAACTCACTGCCCCTGAATACAGTGGAGGTAGAATCAGTCAATAGATTCAAGAAAGAAATAGATAAGTCCCTGATGAAAATTGGGTTAAGGGGTTGTGGGGAACAGGCAGGAGGGTGGATTTGATACCAAGATAAGATCAGCTATGATCGTGTTAAAAGGCAGAGCGGGCTGAACGGGCTAAATTGCTTACTCCAGCTCCTAATTCCTATGTTCCTAAATTAAGAAAAGTGCATCTGAATTATGAATAGTTAGATATGGTCTGTTGGCCTCTTTACAATACTTCATTCGTAATTCGAAATAAATTATTAATTCTTAATAAAGGCTATGGTAGATGAATGGAGTACATTGGAGGAGGTATTTTTCTGATCACTCAGCGAATAACTTAAGATTCAGACTAATGCCACAAATATTTGGCGTTAATTGCACTTGTGGGCTATCCTTCTGCAGGAGTCAGTTTTGTGCAAATGTTGGTGCCATGTGTCCGAAGCAAACAGCTGACCATTTCCAACTTGTCTCTCCACTGCTGTCGCTGTCCCATTGGTGTGGTGCACTGGTATTCAGTGATTAAATTGGCTCCACTTCAATTAGGCACTGCCACTCAAAATATATCTGTACTGATACGATGCAGGCTATTTTCTCATCATGTACCAGTAGTTTTAGAGTATTGAGATAGACAAGATGGCGATTGTAATCCAGTACTGGATATCCTAACTTTAGATCAAGATGCCATTTCTGCGGGTGGGATTAAGTGCATGCTGGGACTGGCTGCCTTGAAGATAATTAAGCTTCTGATTACCGATCAACTTAGCTCCTTAAAGAGATGTACAACATTTCGCAGACCAATACTGAATATCATATTCCAGATTAATATCAGTAAATAAATTGCTGCTGTACTGTGACAATTTGAAACTGAATACAATATGGTTCCTACAAAAAATACTAAGTTATTTTAAAGTTTATTCTTTTATTGAGATGTGAACATCGCTAGCCGGCCAGCATTTATTTCCTGTCCCTACTTACCTTTGAGAAGGTGATGGTGAGCTGCTTTTTTGAACCATTGCAGTCCATCTGCTGTGTGTTGATCCACAATGCTATTAGGGAGGGAATTCCAGGATTTTGACCCAGTGACAGTGAAGGGGCAGTGTTAGATTTCCAAACCAGGATGTGAGTGGCTTGGAGGGTAATTGAAGGTGGTGGTGCTCCCATTTATCTGTTTGTCCTTCGAGATAAAAGTAGTCATGGGTTTGGAAGGTGCAGTCTGAAGATCTTTGGTAAATTTCCACAGTGCATCTTTTAGATAGGACACACTGCTGCTGTTGGGCGTCAGTGGTAGAGGGAACAGATATTTGTGGATGTGGTGCTAATCAAGCAGGCTGTTTTGTCCTGGGTGATGTCAAGCTTCTTGAGTGTTGTTGAGGCTGCACTCATCCAGGCAAGTGGGGAGTATTCCATCACACTTCTGCCTTGTGCCTTGTAGATGGTGGAAAGGTTTTGAGAGTCAGGGGATGAATTACCTGCTGCAGTATTCCTAGCCTCTGACATGCTCAAGTAGCCACTGTGTTTATGTGGTGAGTCCAGTTGAGTTTCTGATCAATGATAATTCTCAGGACGTTGCTAGTGGGGGATTCAGTGACGGTAATGCCATTGAATGTCACGGGGTGTTGGTTGGATAGTCTATTATTGATGATGACCATAGCCTGGCATTAGTGTGGCAGGAATGAGACTTGCCACTCATCAACTGAAGTTTGGATATTGTCCAGATCTTGCTGCATTTGTATATTGACTGCTTCAGTGTCTGAGGAGTCACAAATGGTGCTGAACATTGTGCAATCATTGGCGCACATGCCCACTTCTGACCTTATGATGAAGGGAATGTCATTAATGGAGCAGCTGAAGATGGATGGGACGATGGCACTATCCTGAGGGACTGCTGTAGAGATGCCCTGGAGCTGGGATGAGTGACCTCTGACAACCATGACTCCTTTGCTATGTGTCAGGTATGACTCTAAAACATGAAAAGTTTGCCCCCCTGATACCTACTGATTCTAGTTTAGCTAGGGCTCCTTCATGTCACACTCAGTTGAAAGCAGCTTTCGTGTCAAGGGCTGTCATTCTCACCTCACCCCTGGAATTCAGTTCTTTTGTCCAAGTTTGAATCAAGGCTGTAATGAGGTCAGGAGCTGAGTGGTCCTGGTAGAACTCAAACTGGGCATCACTGAGCAGTTTATTGCTGAGCAGGTGCTGCTTGATAGCACTGTTAAGGTGACCTTCCATCACTTTACTGATGATTGAGAGTAGACTGATGGGGCGGTAATTGGTCGGGTTGGATTTGACCTGTTTTAATGTGCATGATATATTTAAGCAGTTTTCCGCATTGTCAGGTAGACACCAGTATTGTAACTGTACTGGAACAGCTTGGCTAGGGGATCAACCATTTCTGGAGCACAAGTCTTCAGTACTATTGCCAGAATGTTGCCAGGGCCCATAGATTTGCAGTATGAGTGCCTCCAGCCATTTCTTGATGTTGTTATGGAGAAGGGAAGGTTAAATGAAAGAAAATCCCTGATATTCACTTTATAAGCAACAAATAACAATTTATTTATTTAACTCTAACAGCAAACAAATGAACAGAACTGCTAATAAACCAAATAATTCCCCTAATTCCTAACTATTCACTAACCGAACAAGATTCTACTGGTATGCTATTCCAATAAACATAAGTCCCGCTTATCTAATCCAAGAAATAAGGAAAAGAAATTAAAACCTAGTCTCTCGAAGTCCACACAAAATGTGTCTTCCAGAATGCTCTGCCTTCTCCACTATCTCTCCAGTTGTAAATGCCTTTCTTCCGCTATTCCACCTGTCAGAGATGTTTTCTCTGTGAAGTTTTCTGTGAGGACTCTCAGCTAGAATTGCCTTGGTAGCTTTTCTGGGTTGACACTGCTTTCTTAGTGATTTTAGCAATTTTTTGTGAGAACTATAGCTTATTTCTCAGATGGTGGATGATTCTCACACTGATTTTCAAAAACCCTCTCCTTATGTACCTTGGATGACACATCAATTTTCTTACAATAACATTGGTCTGGGGTCATCAAAACAATTGGTTTTCAATCGCTATGTTCTTGGTTTAAATTAATTGGCTGATTCCAGCTGGTTGCCAAAACATCAAAACAAGCCTGAAGTTTCCAATCACACAGCCAATTGAGAAAAGTTTCAATTTTAGAACTGGCTGTATGTCTTCAGCTACATACAGTCACATTTTTTCTGTATCGATCTCTAAGCTTAGAAAAGAGCTTTTTCATTAAAGAGACTATGCATGGTTCTCCCTTATCATTTTTTAAACAAACAATTTCTAGTTTCCTGCCTTCCAATTCATGAATACTCTACAGAACTTCATAATAATATCATGTGGAGTGAATCAAATTGGCTGAAGACCTATATCTGTAACACTGAGGACTACTGGAGGAGTCTGAGATGGATCATCCACTCGACACTTTGGGCTGAAGATTGCTACGAATGCTTCAACCTTATCTTCTGCACAGATGTGCTAGGGTCTTGAATCAGTGAGGATGGGGATATTTGTAGAGCCTTCTCCTCTGGTGAGTTATTTAATTGTCCACCACCATTTACAAATGGACATGGCAGGACTGCACAGCTTAGGTTAATCAATTAGTTGTGGGATTGTTTGATTCTTGTGCCATTTGGCGTGCAAGTAGTCCCGTTTGGTGGCTTCATGAGTTTGACACCTCATCTTCAGACATGCCCGGTGCTAGTCCTGGCATGCCCTCCTGCACTCTCCATTGAACCAAGTTGACCCCCTGGTTTGATGGTAATGGTTGAGCAGGGTACATGTTGGGCCATGAGGTTACAGGTTGTGCTGGGGTACAGTTCTGCTACTGTTAATGGCCTACAGTGCCTCATGAATGCCCAATCTTGAGTTGCTACATCTGTTTGAAGTCTGTCCCATAGAGCGTGGTGATAGTGCCACACATCATGATGGGGTTTATTCTCAATGTGAAGTTGGGACTTCGTCTCCATAAAGAGTGTGAAATGATTGCCCTTATCAATACTGTCATGGACAGATGCATCTGCAACTGGAAGATAGATAAGGATGAGGTCAAATATATTCTTTCTTCTTTTTGACTCCATCACCATTTGCCGCAGACCCAGTTAGTAATTATTTCCTTTACAACCCGACAAGCTCAATCAATAGTACTGCTGCTGAGCCACTCTTTGTACTGGACATTGAAATCCCCCACCCAGAGTACATTTTGTGCCCTTGCCATTCTTAGTGCTTCCTCTAAGTGTTGTTCAACATGGAGGAGTACAGATTCATCAGCTGAAGGAGGATTGTATGTTGTAATTAGCAGGGGGTTTCCTTGCCCATATTTATCCTGAAGCCATGAGACTTCATGGGGTCCGGAGTCAATGTTGAGGACTCCTAGAGCAACACCCTCCTGACTCCATACCGTTGTGCTGCTACCTCTACTGGGTCTGTCCTGCCGGTGGGACAGGACACATCCAGGGATGGTGATGGTGGTGTCTGGGACATCGTTTGTGGGGTATGATTCTGTGAGTATGATTGGCTGTTGCTTGACTAGTCTGTGAGACTGCTCTGCCAATTTTTTACACTAACCCACTGATGTTAGCGAGGAGGACTTTGCAGGATTGACAGGGCTATTTCTGCCATTGTCTTTTCCAGTGCCTGGGTCGTGGCTGGACTTACTGCATTCCAGTTTGGAGAGGGGAAAGAGTATTTAATCAGGCAGGAAGGTGAGGTGGGACATGCACACTTTCGCTTCCAACCCAGTTTTGCCTGTGGCAGGACGGCTTATGGATTACCAATTTATACCACTGCCAAATAAAGTCCTTCAGTTAGCTATTATTATCCACAGAAGACAAGCGAGCATTGACGGGGAATGGGGGTGGGGATGTTGGGGAAGGGGAAAGCACTGCTGAGGCACAAGAGGGAGAACATTTTTGAGGGACAGAGGGAAGCTTTGCTGGAATATGTTGGGGGGGGAGGTGAGCATTGCTGGGGTGTGGGGAGTTAGCATTGCTGAGGAATCGGGGAGTGACCATTGCTAGGGGAATGGGGGGGTGAGCATTGGTGGCAGATGGAGGAGTGAGTTTTGATGGGTGATGGAGGGGTGAGCATTGCTGGGGTATGGAGGGGTGAGCATTGCTGGGGTATGGAGGGGTGAGTTTTGATGGATGATGGAGGGACAGGGTAGTGAATATTGCAGGGGAACAGAGGTTGAGCATTGCTGAAGGACAGGGCGATGAATATTGCTGGGGCCGAGGGGTGAGCATTGTTGGGGTAAAGGGAGAGTGAGCATTGTCACAGCTCAGGTCAAACCAATTAATTCTCTCGAACTATCCACTTCTCTGTTTCTTTCTCTTCCTTTTGGGATACTCCTTAAAACCTTACTGTTTTATCAAACTTTTGATAACTTTCCGAATATTTCTGATGTTGTGTCAAACAGTGTTTGTCACCTTTCCTGTGAATTGTTTGTTACAGAATCACCAAAAGGTCGTAGCAGAGATAGCCATTCACCCCATCATTCTTGCACTGGCTGTCGAATTGAACAATTCACCCAACACCATTCGACTGCATTCTACCTGTAACCCTGCACATAAATCCAATTCCCTCTCGCTTTCCAGGATCAAATCTTCCTCCACCATACCTTCAGGCAGCACATTCCAGAACATAGCCACTCACTGTGGGAAAAACTAATTTCCCATGTCTCCTAAGTTAAAGATGCCATTGAAATAGAAACTGTCTTTTTAAAAGCAAGAGATGAATCAGCCCTGAGAACAGTTTAGGGTTTCTTTTTTGAACTATAAATGACAAGATTTGAACAAAGGCTTAACTACCTTTTAATTAAATTGAATCTAAGTATATTTTCTATATTAATGTCTCTTTATGCTCTTGTTGTAAGAAAAGAGCCAGTTTCACTCACTGTTCTAACTGTAATTGAAAACTAACCAGCAAGCCAAAATCAAGCTTTCTCCTTAGGATCATCCACAGGCCACAGTGCAGAATGTGTGGGCATTACTTTGTTGTTACGAATATATTCTGGAGGAAATGTAGAACGTTCTTAAAGATCAACAAAACTGATTTATACCTCTTCAAAAATAAGTCAGTACTGTCTGCTTTTGCTTTATTCACTTGAAGTGAGAATGACAGTTAGATATCCTTATTTTGCAATAAAATGAATGGTGATTGATTATGTTAACTGTAGAAGATAAACAGTAAAATTATAGCACCAAATTACAGGAAAAGCAGTATACAATCATATTTATACATAAGCAAAGCTCTCAACAATGTATCTTTAGCCTCAGTTTTCAATTACCTTGCCATTGAAAATATACTGAGTGTAAGTAGATTTTCTGAATAAAAGTAGATTAGTTCATGAATGTCAAACTTTGTAGTAAAAAGCTTAATTAAAAATCTGTTGCAACAGACATCTTATTTCTTTAACAAAAATCACTGTTTGTCTATGTCTTACTTCCATTTGGTGACATGTCTGAATTTTAAAGGTAAGTGAGGCACAACAAACATAATTTATGCCTTTTATTCAGAAGATGATATGGCAAGTATAGTTTATAAAAGTAATATGAAGGTTTCTTACCTACTTTTTTGCAAACTCCAATTATATCATTTTCTTATAGGTGTTGTAACTAGTAACCAAACATTGATTGGATTCCCACTTTGGAGGAGTATTGCACACAGTCTGCGAGTTTGGCTCTGAGCTTCTGGTCACCTGTCAATTTCATTGCTCTGCCCACTCTAACTTTCACCTTTCTTCTCTAACAAAACTCAAAGTAAATTCAAGGATTAACACCTCTTCTGCCCCAGCACTTCATAACCTTCTGAACTCAACACCTGATTTGGAGCAATTTCAGATCATAAAACTCTGTCCCAATTTATTGTTTTGGATGGCAGCTCTTTCCCTTTACACCTCCTTGAGACACATCTCATAATTCTTTATTTATTGTATTGCTGTCACTTTTTGCTTTGCACCACCATCCATTTTGTTATTAAATCCCTCGTGTCATCTACCCTATTAGATGTGGAGGTGCTGGGGTGGACAAGGTCAGAAGTCACATTCACCAGTTTATAGTCCAACAATTATAGGCTGTATGCTTTTCATCACTTCACCCGATGAAGGGGCAGGGCTCCGAAAGCTTGTGAGTTCAAATCAACCTGTTGGACTATAAACTGGTGTTCTGTGACTTCTGACCTTACTCGATTAGAAATCTTCCCCTTTTCCATGTGTTTCCGAAGATTGTTACATCTCAAAGAATTTCTGGTTCTGACAAAGGCTTACTACTTTGCTAACATACATAAAAGCTTACATACTTTGCTGCTCTTTCCATAGATACCTACAGAACTGCTGTATTTCCAGCATTTTTTGTTCTTATTTAATACAAATTTTGTATCTTTAATGGAAAACAAGTAATCATAAACAAATAAATGAACAAAATAGAGCTTCTTTAATTTCATTTGGTGCATGATAAAATAATAAAAATGTATTTATACTTTTTTTCAGCATACAGAAATTTTTACAGCTTGGTCAGTGATTCATTTATATAATGTTTGCATACTCCCTCAATGCTGGGACAGCACAGTGGCTCAGTGACTAGCACTGCTACCTCACAGCACCAGGGACCTGGGTTCAATTCCACCCTCAGCCAACAGTCTGTGTGGAGTTTGCACATTCTCCCTGTGTCTGCATGTGCTTCCTCCAAGTGCTCTGGTTTCCTCCCACTGTCCAAAGATATGCAAGTTAAGTGGATTGGCCATGCTAAATTGCCTGTAGAGTTCAGGAAAGTGCAGATTAGGTGGGTTTTTGGGGGATAGCTCTAGGTGGGATGCTCTGAGGGTCAGTGTGGACTTGTTGAGCCAAAGGGCCTGTTTCCACAGTGTAGGGATTCTATAAGGAAAAGGCAATAATTTCTCTTTAACAATTTAGGCATTTTCATCCTGAAAGCTGGGAGTGCTCCTATTGCATTCATTGATTTTATTACGGATAGATCCAAGTTTCTGTAATTGCAGATTATTTCATTACTTCATCTGAAATTGGAGCCTTTAACATACTTTTGAATTATTGGATGAATGACCATTTGGAAACTTTGGTCAATTATTTTTCTTGTGCCTGTTGTTGTGCTTAGTGAATTGTTGTTGCATGAAGTGGGAAGAAAATAACACTCACTCAACTACTTGTAAAAGTCAATATCACTCATCACAAATTCTTTTTCATCATAAGCATAAACTTCTCAAGTACATTCTACCAGTTTGTTCTAAGCACTGTTTACTATACATTGGCATAGCATAAACTTCAGCTGCTTCATTAAAATAGGCTTTCCTTGTCTAGGACAAGATCGGTTATCAAGTGTTGTAAATAAATTACAGCACAGAAACAGGCCTTTCGGCTCACTAAGTCTCTACCAATTCCTAATCCTTGTTTAGACCCACTACTTATCGCCCAAGCATGGTTCCTAAACCCTCTGTTCGCCTCCCATTCATGTGTCTACTAATGTACACCAAGGTGCGTTATTAATGTGCCTGCTTCTGCCATTTCACTGGTTGTGCCTTCCAAGCACCCACTACTCTCTTTGGTCAAACATTTTCCCTACACTTCTCCCCAAAACTTACCCCCCTCACATCTTGAACCTGTGCCCTCTTGTAGTTGACCTTTCACCCTGGGAAAAAGACTCTGACTATCCACCCTATCTATAATAAATGGGTAGACCTCCATCGGTTCACTCCTCAGCCTCTGTCTTTCCAGTGAAGACAATCTGAGTTTATTCAACCTCTCCTCATAATTAAAACCCCCCAGACCAGACAACATCCAGGTAAACCTTCTCTGCGCCCTCTCCAAAGCATCCGCATCTTTCTGGTAGTGTGGCAAACGGACTGCATGCAATATTCCAAATGTGGCTTAACTGAAGCTTTGTACAGCTATAACATAACTTGCCAACTTTTATATTCAATGTCCCAGCTAATGAAGGTAAGCTTGCTGTATGCCTTCTCGACCACTTTATCCATCTGTGTTGCACTTTCTGGGACCTGTGGTCCTGTATGCCTCGATTCCTCTGTATGTCAATGCTCCTAGGTGTTCTGCCATGTATGGTATAATTTACAATTGAATTTGATCTGGTCTGGATGATACTGATTTCTACTTGCTTATCTGAATAGGAATTAGTGGGTGTGTTTATAAGTGATATTGGCTTTGAAACAGTGATTTTTAACTGTTTAAGTCAGGCAGACAAAACACATAAGGTAGATAGAATATATAGCATTTAGTGGGCAGAAATAAAGCCTCAGTCCACTATGTTCATGTCAGTGTCCTTCCTCCACACCATTTTCCATGATATGAAGGCTCATTAACTACACTTAAAGAGATTGAAATACATCATGTCAACATCTGTAATTTGAAATGGCAGATTTATATTGAAGGTATTAGATACTTATCTGAGCTAGAAACTGCATGATCAAACTGCTGAAAGTAAGAGGCAGGGTGAACAGTAAGCAAAAGCCAAGCTTTGAATGGTAGAAAGCTAACAGTGTTAATAAAGAGGTTTTGTGAAAAGCTGGAAAGAAGTGAAAACTAGATGTTGATGTAGTGGGAGTGGTTCTGAGAGAAACAGGAAAATAGTTAATTAAAGAGGAGGAATTATATGAGACTGAGGAACACAGAAACAAAGCAATATATGCAAGATAACACAGCAGTTGATAGTCCATCTACACCCATTCACACCGTGTTTATCTGGATATCAAGCACTACTTACTTTTAAGTCCTTCAATTTTGTAGACTTTACTCAATGTTCACAGCAAAGCCTCCTCCACATTAGGAAATCCGAATAGAGAGTAGATAGGCACCTTTCTGAACACATCCATTTTGGGCACAGTTGCGATCGGTGCCTACATGATGCCTTGATTATTTCTACAAGCTCAATCTTAATTTTAACATTATGTTATATTCCTCTTGTGCTGTGATTGGACTATTCACTTCAGCTTTTTCCCCTTTTCTCTCAGACATGGGGAATACTGAGAATGTAAAATGGGTTTGTTGTTGCTAAGAGATAAGAGAATGGTTACCTGGTTAAGATTGAAAGAACAGTAAGATTGAACTTTCTAAAATACACTGTTAAGACTTGATTTGCATAATTCATTAAGATTTAACTAGTGTCATTGTCTGTTATTGTTCTGGATTGCCAGGTTTAATACTATAACAACTGAGTCAATTGACTTTTTGGCAATATGGAATTATGACTAAAATGATCAAAATGGCTGCATTACACTGATCACCACAAACATTATAATAACTGTGTTTGTTTGCTTTTCCACAGAACATCGGTGCTGCCCCAACAACCGAATAGCTTCCTTAGCCATTACAGAGGGCAAAATGTTCAACTTCAGGCAAAACAGCAGGAGATCTAATTTCTGTTTTTTTTTACAACAAAACTAGCAAATTCTATAACTATTTTATTCAGGTGTTAACGTATACATCATGAAACATTTTTGTTTTCAATATAGTAGCTTGACTTGGTGCGATTCAAACTCATAATCCTATTTTCAAATAAATGACCTATACTATTGTTTTACTAATCTGTGCCATATTTTTTTTCATATTTATATTTAACAGCAGTTTGTAACAAGCAGAGTACACAATGAAACAGGAGCGAATGGACTGTGGTCTTGGAAAGCCACTTTTAGACATTATTAACACCTAGCCATCACAAATCCTAGCATACAAAATAAAGTGGCTAAGCAAATTTGTGGGTGCCTCAACGGGTTTGGATCCCACTAGTTAAATTTGAAGGTTTTCCAAAAGACCTGTTATCTAGGCTGACCACGCCATTTCTGATTGATCCTGTTGCATTTTATGCCTCAGGGTCGTGTGGAGATGATACACTTCAGGTTATCTATGTGCAGAATCTTTATTACAATGATTCTAAAATGTCTAGTTTCAAGCTTACAACGTCCAACCTCAGTTCAGTCTTTCTCTTTCTATGTGACCATGTCCAGGCTTAACTAATCGTACTCAGTGAAAAGTCAACACCAGTACATAAACCGAGACTGAGCATTTGAACACAGCACCTCCCAATTAAAGATCATCCCCGATGAAAATCACACACTTCATTTGCCTTTTGGTCTTCCTTGTGTAACATATGTAGAGATAATTTTGTGCCTTACATCAAATTCATAACGGAACTATACTTAGATGCTCCATTTTTAATTTGCTTCCACCTGCTTCCCTGTGTTAGGGAATATCAGAGATTGGCTCATGACCAGCCTCAACTTCCTCTGGTACCTCAGAGTGCACTTAAAGTCTCCAGCTCTTTTAGATTCCACCAAATTGTGCTTTGTTTTTTGCTCAAATGATATGTTTTGAAAGGCTGTAATTTTATTTCCTTTGTAGGTAAGCTACAATTTATTAAACGGTAACTATAGGATTTCCAATTAGTCATAGAAATATAATAATTTTTTAACAATGCTCAAGTCATGTTGTTTATAAATCATAAATCTTTTTGGCCTTTTATTTTACTTCCTCTATCAGCATATCAACAAAAGCTCTGGCATCAGAGAATGTAACCCATTAGTTTGTGATTGATTTTTGAGTTCTCTATATTCTTTTTGGGTCCATTGATTGTGACTTTAGAAACATGATTCATCCTTGTCATTATTAGTTTAATGGAAGTAGTTTTACACTCCATAATTTCATCCTTTATCTAAGGCTATTTCTTTCAAGACAGAAGTCACACAATTAGAGAACACAAACTCAGTCCCTGGTACATGTAGCAGCTGTTTCAAAGAGTTATCCAGTTAATACTATTCCCTTGATCTTTGCAAAAAAATTACAAATTCTTTCACTTCAAGTGTATATTCGAATCCCTTCTGAACGTTGCTCCTAAATCTAATTTTGCCTCCCTTTCTGACAGTATAGACCTGATCACGATATCTCACTGCATAGAAAAGATTCTGCTCATTAAAACACTTCATAATATTGAACATTACTATTCATTGCTTTGAAGAGAGCAATCCCAGTTTTCCAGAGTGAAAGAAATAGTTCACAAAAGGATAATATTTACAAATGAATGCCCTAGTCATACTGGACCTTCATTTTGAGGTACCTAAGATCTATATATCTCATTTACAGTTTTTCAACATTACTCAAGTCTCTCATCATAACTGATGGTCCAACAGGGGATACATATAGCAGCAGGTCACTGTTGGCATGAGAAGAGCTATGCTCATTAAGGTGTGCCAGCTCATTAGGCTACACTGGTGTTATGTTAAATTCCAAATATCTTTTGGATTCAATGTAAATGGAAGCTTTCCAGATAAGAGGAAGACCTGTCAACACTCAATGATTCAGGAATAAACCCAAGACTTGGCCAAAGAAGCAATCATATCAGCTTTCCTCCTAAAAGGTAAAGTAAGACTCTCTAAGAATCTCTTCTGTATTTATTTACCAGCCACTGGCAGGTGTCTGGTTGACATTTCCTGTTACATATTTTCCGTTCCTAATGAGGTAAATATAAATCCCTATAATAAGGATAAGGAGGAGGAAGCATAACAGTATAGATTGGGAAGGGAAAGGCTTGAGATAAACCTTTCCTATTATTCATCTCCACAAAACTATATGGCCAGTTTGGCCAAAACACAAGCATTTTTAAGGTCAACCTATTTTGGAAAGACAATTAACGTAGAAGCAATGCATTATACGGTTAAAGTCCACACAAAAATATGACCTACAGCTTCTTAAGAAAATACCTTTTTATTACAGTTTCTTGCATCAATTGAATTAACTCTCATCAGTTTGATCAAGGATAGGTAAATTTGGAACACAAGTCAGTTAATTCAAAAGTTTAATTTTGCATGTCTACAATAAACTGAATTTAAATTCAAGAGCAGTTTTTGTTTTAGTGAAATCCCTAAAATGTCACAGTTGCAATATCCTTTATGAATCTTTTACTATTGCGTTGTAGCATTAAGGGTTTGTGGGCAGTGACAAAAAGAGCTTGAATATGTATGTCTATGGAATCTTTTCACTGAGACTGAAAAATACTTGTAACAGGCCTCACGGGAGAGTGATTGTGAGGTGTTCAAATTAGTACTCAGAGCATTTATTCTCAGGAACTTCAAAAGTACAGCCTGAAGCATTGTTGGGAAAATCTGTATCATCCGCTGGCTTAATGTCAGAGCAATCGAATGGATTGTGGAGCCCGAACACCAGACTGTGGATTCTGAATTGTGGTTAAATGTTTTATGAATTAACCTGAACAATGCCACGTAAGTTACTCTGTTTTTTTTTAATAATGGTATTGTTAGACATAAGGACTTCTATGTATCATTTTAGATAGGAATTAAGATCAATGAATGCTGGTGTTTTTATTGATTATCTAAATAGTTGTCGCAATGCTGATAAAATTAAGCCAAATGTGAACATTTATATTTGACACAATCAGTTATTAATTTATTTCATCATGAAGTACAGACTAAGTAGCAATAAGACTCATATCCTACATTTTTAACGTTCAGGGCTGCTATAATCATGAGTTATAACCCTTAGTAACTCTATTTAGTAACTGCTCTGAGTACTAATATGAACACCACTCAATCACTCTCCCGTGAGACCTATTACATTTTTTCTGAAGTAGGGTCTAGGCCCGAAACGTCAGCCTTCCTGCTCCTCTGATGCTGCTTGGCCTGCTGTGTTCATCCAACTCTACACCTTGTTATCTCAGATTCTCCAGCATCGGCAGTTCCTACTATCTCTGATACTCCTGTCAACATGTGCGTAATTAGATGGGAATTGTTCTCAATTAGCTTTGGCAATGTAGGAACCGCAACTGTTCTCTGCTGCTAAATCTAGGTGTGACATAATCCAATCTATGATGAGAGACACCTGTAGAGAGCCGATGAGAATAGAAAGTTATGAAAGCATTATAGTTATTTAAATCCAAGCATGTTGTGCAATTTTTGAAACCCTGCTTTTAAAGAATTACAATCAGGAAGCCACTGAGGGCATACTGCATCCTTGAGAAAAAACTGTCATGAGAAATAATTGAATGTCATAGGTAATATTGTACAGGATGAGATGTAGGTTTACACTCGACTTCGTACACACTGAGTCTAAATACTGCATTTATGGAAGGCACTGAGTTTTGGTCAGAACACTCCCTGACTGGGAGGAAGGATGAATTATCTGGTACAATTCTATAATAAGGAAAGCACGGAAAATGAAAAGCACTTAACTTAAGCATTAAATATACAAACCCCAAATACGATCATAGGTGAGGGGTGAGTGTGGGCCAGTAAGGTGGGCAATGCTGACCTGACATCCGGGTCTACGGTGATGGATGTGAAATGGGAGATTATGGAGGCACTGGACATAATTTTCCAATCTTCTTTAGACTCTGGGTTGGTGCAAAATGAATAGAGAATTGCAAATCCTTGTTCAACAAAGAGTGCAAGGATAAAATCTAACAACCACAGGCCAGTCAGTGTTGGAGAAGCTTTGCAAAATGAGAATTTGGGATAAACTTAAGTCACTTGAGCAAATACATGTTATTTAACCCATGCTTGGGTCAACCTTAAGTCTCATGGACATGTCTTTATAACATTACAATGAAGGAAGAGTTTCAGCAGCACCATGTTAGGGCAGGAGAATCAGGCAACTTCACACGGAACAGGATCCTAGCAGATTCTAACCAAAAAAAAAGAAGCTGTGGATACCAGAAATCTGAAAAAAGACAGAAATTGCTGGAATAGTTCAGCAGGTCTGGTGGCATCTGTGGAGAGAGAAACAGAGTTGACAATTTAGGTCAGGTCTGAAAGAAGGGTCATTAACTCTGTTTGACTCTCCACAGATGCTGCCAGATTTGCTGAATTTCTCTGGCAATTTCTGTTCTTGTCCCACTGGCTTCTAACCTCCATACGCATGTGATCATGAGGACCTCCGAGAGAATCGGACAGCTGACATTGGTTAGAAATTCATCAAGAAGATTTGAGGATTTGCTACACAATATCCACGGCAAAAGTTACAGCATGTCTCAAATTTTCCTTTTCATCTCCCCGCTGGTTGTCATATTAGTCAGGTAGGACATGAAGCATGCAGGTGACGGGAGCTCTTTCTCACAGACCAGCTCAGTTCCCCATTTGGAATCATTCCAGATAGCAAACACTGACAGCTGGCAACTTCTACAGGATAGTTGAATTTTCCAGTGAGCAGAGTGTCACCATAATACACAAAAAGGAAGGGAAGTGCATTGTAAGTCCTGTGACACATCTCCTCCATTCAATTAGATCACAATTGATTCATATACACAATCCTTTTACTTGACTTTGTTCCATATCCTTTCATAACTTATCTCAAAAAATATCTGTTGCTGTTTACCTTTCAAAATTAATGCTTCATGAAGACAATTCCCTATTCCCCTGTTGTTTATATAGAAATGTACTTCCCTAATTCTCTTCTAATTAACCCAGCTCTAATGTTAAGATTCTATCTCCCTGCATTCCCCCACTCAAGCAAGTAGTTTATCAGTATTTCTTCTAGTGAATGGTTATGCAGTTTCAAATACCTCATTTAAATAACTCTTCAACCATCTAATCTTAAGGTCATACTACAAACTAAGTTAATATTCCAACTCTGGTGTCTCTTCAGTGAACCTACCCTACACCAAGACTCCAATTCATAGTGATTCTGAATTTTAATTCTCATACATGGTCTGAATAGTGGATTCTGCACTTCAACACATTACTTAGCATTTCCTCTTTAATTTTTTTTTGGAAGTTAGAATTATCTTAGATCTTTTATTTCTTCCAGCTGTCTGATTACCCTTCTCTCTGCGTTGAATCCAGATGTTTGGATAATGACCTGCATTTTCTAGCTTTTAGAAAGACTCTGATAAAAAGAGATTAAAATCTTTCAGTCATTATAACACCCTCTCATGTAACCTCTTGTGAGATGTAAATCTTGATGTTGGGTAGAAAATTGCCACAGATTTAACAAGTTAAACCTTCTAATGGATAGAAGTAAAGTCATGAAAATGGACGCTGTGAACTATGCGACTTCATGGGATGAAACAGATCAGGAGCAGACAATTCTAACTCTTTCACCATTTGGAGCATATATATTCAACCGTGTGGTTTAATGTTCCCACATTGACTGAGTATAACATTTTAAAAAACGTACTGTGCATAGGTTCATCTGTATTGTCAAGAATGTAATTAAGACCTCTTCACAGACTAGTTGAGGTAATTATCAATGGTTTAAATATGCTGGATCAGAAATTTCTAGAGACTTGCACCTTAACAATGATGTATCTATGTCTTTGTGTTGTTTCACATCAAAGTGTGACATGAGATTTAATCACACAGATGGCCCAAAGATCATGAAACATGTATTCTTTACTTGACTGGCATTAGCTCATTACAGATATGAAGGGAAAATCCATCTATCTCAGCCTTGAATTTACTCAATGATCTAATAACTATAGCCCTCTGTAGTAAAGAATTCCAAACATTGACTACCCTCTGAGAGAAAAGATTCCTGCTCATCTCTGTACTACCTGGATGATCCCGTATTCTGAGATTATACCCTCGGGTCCTAGATTGTCCCATAAAGGGAAATAGCCTCTGCCAGAAGAATCTTGCATGTTTGAATAAGGATACCTCTTACTTTCCAAACTCAGTAAATACAGACCCAACCAAACTCGCACTTCTGAATTTTTGGGAATTTCACTGGGATGGAAATCCCAATGGGTGAAAATCTGGGCCTTTGCCAAGACTTTAATTACAGCCCATTAATATTTATTCACAAAGTTTTGTCGGGCCTTTGGTTAAGTTCCAAGAAGAACCGGGAGGCCATAACTTTAAAGAGCGGCTAGCTTTGTTTTGGCGGTGTTTACTTGACAGGCAGTGAGGTTAGGCAGAACTATTTATCATCTAAAATGGCTGATGACGGTATCATGATGTCACATAATTGGACTCTTAAAGTGATAGTTCATCATACTTACACAAACACACATCTCTCTCTTTTACATCAAAGATTCCTGCATTAAAATTATTCACAATCGTTGTAAACATATATGCAGCAGTCAGTTGCTAAGAGGTTCTAGAAGACATCAATTCCTGCATGATGCGTCTCAAGGTTTTCTGGTTATTTTTCTCATTGGCTTTAACCTCTGGTGCTTTAGCTGTACTGGGAATGTCATCTGTCATTGTCTTTTCCTGAGACAACTGAAAGATTGGAGGTTCATGCAATGCCGTGGTATTCTCAAATGTGGTGCGGTCTCCCTCGGATGCTCCTGTTACTGTTCTGTGCTGAGATATACCCAGGTCCCTATTTGGCACATTTATTTGTGAATGTTTGATTAATGTTGTCCCTGGCACATTCGTTCTGGTTGTCAAGAGTTGTCTTCTACATGTATTTTCCATTGTGCATTGTCTCTTGTCTGTACAGGATAAAAAGACTGGCCCAGTTAGTGCTGTGAGGATGGGGGTCAATGGGCTGAGGAATATGCCAGTTTAATTTGGATTAATGCAATGTATTGCATTTGGTAAAACAAACTCGGACAGGACTTGTACAACTTAAAGTAAGGCCTTAGGTAGTGTTGTAGAACAGAGAGACCTAGAGGTTCAGGTACTTATTCTTTGAAGTTTGCAGTTCAAGTAGTCAGAGTAGATAAGAAGGCGTTTAGCAGACTTACCTTCATTAATAATTGAGGCATCTTCTGAGGTACTATGTGGTGTTCTTTTTACCCTGTTATAGGAAGCATATTATTAAACTGGAGAGGGTTCAGAAAATTTTTACCAGGATGTTGCTGGGTAAGGAGGTGTTGAGTTACAGGAGAGTCTAGATAGGCTGGGATATTTTTCACTGGAGCAAAAGAGGCTGAGGGGGTGACCTTATAGATGTTTATAAAATCATGAGGGATATAAATAAGGTGAATGTCAGGTGTCTTTTCCTATGGCTTTTCTGACCATTCCCATGGGTGCGATGGTGTTAATGGAAGTTGGTAGTGACAATTCCATGACGTTGATGAGTTGATGAGCTAATACATGCTTCCTTAACTGTGGTTGAACAGTGGCCCTCATTCCGTATAGGAGACACTCTGATTGTATTGGCAGTTCTAGCCTTAATGTAACATGTGTCTTCATTTCTGGGGTTGTTCCTGGGATCTTGCCACAATGTACCATACCCACCACTGTTGATAATAGTGGATCACTGTTGATGCATTTTTTAAACTTGTCCTGCCATTAACGCAATGTCCTCTACTAGTCTAAAGTAGAAAATGCCTACATAAGGACTACTTGTAGTTGGCTTAAATGCCAAAGGTAATCAAGAGGGTCCTCAGCATTCCCATGAAAGCCAGAGTGTACTTAATTTTATATATATGATATGACAACAATAAAGCCCACCTTTGTATAAGGCTCACTTCCAGAGAACGTAGAGAATATGGGGCCCAATTATTGTGATAGTTGGTCAATGCTATGTTAGGTAAATTCCCAGCCATGTAGGTATTGCTGGAATTAACTAATGTCAAAAGAAATTGTTTCTTTCTCTACCTGTGCATTGTTCCGTTCTGCTTTTCTTAATCATCTTGAGGCAAAAACTAAAATAAAACAAAACATATTTTGAAGATTTTAAACAAAAACAGAATTTTCCGGAACAACTCAGCAGGTCTGGCAGCACAGAGTCGTTGAGATGTATGGGATGGAAACAGATCCTTTGGCCCATCTTGTCCATGCCAGATATCCTAAATTAATCTAGTCCCATTTGCCAGCATTTGGCCCATATCACTCTAACCCCTTCCTTTTCAAATACCCATCCAGATGCCTTTTAAATGTTGTAATTGTACCGGCCTCCACCACTTCCTCTGGCATTCCATACCATACAAGTTCCACCCGCTGATTGAAAAAGTTACCGCTTAAGTCCCTTTTAAATCTTTTCCCTGTCACCTTAAACTTCTAGTCTTGGTCTCTCCGACCTTCCAGAAAAGCCTTTGACTATTCACCCTATTCATGCCCCTCCTGATTTTAACAGCTGCTACAAGGGCACCCATTAGCCTCGGACGCTCCAAGGAAAGTAGCCTCAGCCTATTCAAACTCTCTCTAAAGCTCAAACCCTCCAACCCTGGCAACATCCTTGCAAATTTTTTTCTGCATCTGTGGAGAGAAAGAAGATTTAATGCTTTGAGTGCAGTGACCCTTCCTCAGGTTTTGGCTTCTCTTCACCATTGAGAAATACGTGAAAATTGACTGCTCCTACTCCATGTTATGCTGCTAATTGCTTTTGGATAACTTTTGGGCTCAAAATGGGTCAGGATGTCAGACTTTGAGTCAACACCTTTGACATTGATGTTCCCATTTTCAATTCTTGTTTTGGCATAATAAATTATGGAGCATCATGAGAATGGGTGCAAGATTTGTCATTCCTCACATTTCGGCCATAAACTTCAAGTCTATGCTGAGTAAAATTAAAATTGTAGAGATGCCCTTTTTCATTTATCCCCATTACTAAAATGTTGTCCAAGTAGCACTGGACTCCTTTCAGTCCATTTAAAATCTGATCCATGACATGTTGCAGTATTGTTGTTACAAATGTGATTACAATCTAAGTCTGTTGTATTAGAATAGTCCTTCATGTGATACAATGGCCAAGTATTTATGTGACTCAGGATCTCTATTCATCTGGAGACAGACTTGACCAAAGTCAACTTTTCTGAAAATCTGACCCCCAGTTAGTCCAGCAAATAGTTCATCATTAAGGGCAAAGGATACTGCTCAGAGCATGGTGCCAGATTAATTGTGATCTAAAAGTCACGACATAAGCATACTGAACGATCTTTCTTCATCACTCGTATGATAGGTATAGACCAAACACTCAAAGTTACAGGTTCAAAAACTCTCTTCTTGACCAGCCTCTCTAATTCTGTCTTATGCAATCAAATCAAATGCTGAGGCACTGATCCAGCCTTCAACATTTTGCTTGATTCTCATCCTACATTTTCAATTTGACAGAGATCTTTTCCATGCTTCCCAGATCCTTATTGAAAACCAAGATATGTTTATTTAGACTTGTGATAGATTAGCTCCAAAATCTGACAAGAGGTTTACTTCAGTCGAGGAGCTCAAACAGTTCATCCATTTCACCAACTCCTTCCAACCCAACCTTCAGTTCACCTGGACCATCTCCAACACATCCCTCACTTTCCTGGACCTCTCTGTCTCCATCTCAGGAAACCACCTACATACCGATGTTCATTTCAAGCCCACCGACTCCCACAGTTACCTGAAATACACCTCCTCCCGCCCACCTTCCTGCAAAAATTCTATCCGCTATTCCCAATTCCTTTGCCTCCACCACATCTGGTCCCAGGATGAGGCATTCCACTCCCGCACATCCCAAATGTCCTTGTTCTTCAAGGACTGCAACTGCCCCCCCCCCCCCCCCGCAGTGGTCGAGAATGCCCTCAACCGTGTCTCCCACATTTCCCGCAACACATCCCTCAAACCCCGCATCCGCAATAGCCGCCAAAAGAGAATGCCCCTCATCCTCACATACCATCTCACCAACCTCCAGATACAATACACCATCTTCTGACACTTCCGCCATCTGCAAACCGATCCCACCACCAAAGACATTTTTCCAACCTCTGCCTTCCGGAGAGACCAATCTCTGCACGACTCCCATGTCCGCTGCACACTCCCCTCCAACCCCACCACACCCAGCACTTTCCCCTGCAACCACAGGAAATGCTACACTTGCCCCCACACCTCCTCCCTCACCCCCATCCCACGCCCCAATATGACTTTCCACATCAAGCAGATGTTCACCTGCACATCTGCCAATGTGGTATACTGCATCTGCTGTACCCGGTGTGGCCTCCTCTACATTGGGGGAACCAAGCGGATGCTTGGGGACTGCTTTGTAGAACACCTACGCTCGGTCCTCAGTCAACAACTGCACCTCCCAGTCGCGAACCATTTCAACTCCCCCTCCCATTCCTTAGATGACATGTCTGTCCTGGGCCTCCTGCAGTGCCATAATGATGCCACTTGTAGGTTGCAGGAACAGCAACTCATATTCCGCTTGGGAACCCTGCAGCCCAATGGTATCAATGTGGATTTCACCAGCTTCAAAATCTCCAATGCATTCCAAAACAGCCCAGCTCATCCCCGCCTGCCTAACCTGTTCTTCCTCTCACCCATCCCTTCCTCCCACCTCAAGCCACACCTCCATTTCCTACCTACTATCCTCATCCCACCCCCTTGACCTGTCCGTCCTCCCCGGGCTGACCTATCTCCTCCCTACCTCCCCACCCACACTGTCCTCTCCACCTATCTTCTCCTCGATCCATCTTCAGTCTGCCTCCCCCTCTCTCCATATTTATTTCAGAATCCTCTCCCCATCCCCCTTTTCTGATGAAGCGTCTAGGCCCGAAGCGTCAACTTTTGTGCTCCCAAGATGCTGCTTGGCCTGCTGTGTTCATCCAGCTTCACACTTTGTTATCTTGGATTCTCCATCATCAGCAGTTCCTATTATCTCTGAAGAGAATTACTTCAACCAGGCTGAGTTTAATAATTTCCAACTAGATTCTTCCTAACAAAGCTGGAACATTTCCTTTCACAATGTTAACGGCAAATCTTCAGACTGACTGTATTCACATTGTTACAGTCCCTTACAGGTAGCACTTTGACCATGTATGGTCTGCATCAAACTTTGAGGGTAGCAGCACAATGTGGCTCAGTTGCTTCTGATACAGACTTTCAAGAATCAATGACACTGATGCCCTGGTGGCCATCTCCATTCTAATTGATTTGCCATTCAGTAAAGGAGTGTCTCAGATTTGGTTTGTATCGCCAGCAAAGGCTGGTATGCTTAATAGCAGCTCCTGCTCAAGTGGGGAGTCAAGGCTTTTCTTGTGCCTTTTTAATTGTGTAGATTTTCTTCTTACTCTTCGGTTTCTGTGCTTCTACAGTATGTTTTTCATGTTCTTTCTTCACACACAGTCAGTCATTGTGCCCTTCTTAGCTGCAGTTGCTACATATAGGTTCTTATACCAGCAATTTGTGGCAGCAGGGCTTGTTTTTCCACACCACTCATGGTTTGAGTCTGTATTGGTATTCGTCTCACAGTCGCCCTTTTGTGAGTTCTCATGCTTGAATTTCGCTGCTAGCTGCCAGTTCCATCAAGACTGCTATTTCTAGTGCTGTCTTTAAGCCTAGGTTCTCTTCCAGCACTGATTTCAGCATTGGTGGAATCCAAAACTTTCAGCAAATGCCAATGGTTTTGGTGAAAATGGTTCTGTGGGATTTCTCCCATTTCCTCAGTAATTTTGGCACTCAGTTTCTCTAGCAGTACCAGAGGTTAAAGATCATCCCTCTCATAATACTCAAGCATGTGGTGATCTCTATATCTGCATCAATGTTGTTAGTTTGAACTAAATAATGGACTGTCTCTGTGATAGAGTTGCAACTCTGAATTTTCATCATGTGGCCCAATATAAAATGGGAAGGCCTTTGAGGTATGATGCACCAGATAAAATGTGGTCTACCCCAAGATTCGAACTGGTGAGTGTTTGTAATGCTCCTTCTAAAAGGCAAGATTAGGAAAGGAGATCTATTTCAATAGAATTTCACATTCGTTTGAAAATAAATAGTTAAAGTTTCAGCTTAAATGGTGGGCAGAGATTGCCGAAATACCATAAAGGTTTGCATGCTAATATTGCAAACAGCAAATTCTAGTCTTTAATCACTTCCTTTCAAATGATACTTTCCGTGAGTTTTAATGTAATGAGCAGAAATAATGAGTAGTTGTACACTATAGTAAATGACTGAATGTCTGATAAGATTACAAGGTTCAAACAATGACAAACCACAAAAATAAAGATTGAGAGTTTATTAGCATTTAAGTCACAAGGTGAAATTATTCCCCCTTGTCATGCCTGTCTGTTTGTTACTTTACAGACTACCTCATTTATGACGTTTGTACTTTACAGTAGTTAATCCACAAGGGACTGCTGTTTGAGAATGATGAATATTTAATACAATACAAAATCTGGCTTAGTTAAATTGAAAAATGCCAGATGAATTAAAAACTAAGTAACACCATTTGCATGTTGAGTTAAGTTACTCAGCCAACAGAAAAGATCAGACACCGACCACTACAGAACTGTATGGACCTGGAATGTGTCCTATAAAATCCATCAGTGTTTTTCTTCTAAGTTACAGAATATTTACAGAAGTAGTCTGCCTATTTCTGTTAATAGTCAAAAGCCACACAACACCAGGTTAATGTCCAACAAGTTTATTTGAAATCACAAGCTTTCGGAGCCGAGCCCTTCGGAAGCAGTGTTCTGGAAGCTTGTGATTTCAAATAAACCCGTTGGACTATAACCTGGTGCCATGTGACGTCTGACCTTGTCCATTTCAGTCAACACAGGCACCTCCACAGCATATTTCTCTTGAAAACAAACTCCTCTGAATTGAAACTTCCTGGTAATTTAACCTAATGAAATGTGTCGCTCAACAAGAGTTCTTATGCCCTGCTGTTTACTTGGCTTGGGTTCAAGGCCTATTTTGTCAATTGACTTCGAATCAAACAAATAACTTTCACTGGGATTGACTGAATATTTCATAAATATACCTCGTATTGTATTGAACCCAGGCAGTATACCAGTCTAGATAATTCGTACAACCTCCTCCTAATGTGAAAGAGTCAATAACCTACATGTAGATCATTGGTCCATGAAGCCTGTATTAACTCTTTCAATGTGCTGATACTACTAGCACTGTACAGGAGTGACTTCTGAAACATTCTCATTTTCTCAGTTCTCAATATTTGCTTCTTTGCCCTCCTCTTTTTTGCATTGACTCTCTAAAGCTAGACTTTTCTCTGAACTGCTTGGATATAGGAATGAGACTTTCAGCATTCCAAAGATCCTATTATAACTCTGCTGGATATAAATCCCTCGCTTACCTCCCATTGTCATTACTGAGAACAATCCTGACCTTGATCTTTAGCCTGTTTTTGGTCTGCCTTTGACTGGCAAGTATACCAGCACAGTGACCTTATTACACCTTATTGTAATCACTGACATACATTAGTCCTCAGGCTAGCAAGGTTGTGATTTTAGATATGTTTTCTTGCTTTCAAACTCATTGAAATCATTGCCCTCCCTATCAACATAACTTCACCAGTCATACAACTCTCTCAGGTTTCTGCTCATCCAAATTTCATTTCATGGTAGCTCCTGTTTGAATTGTTGATGGTCATGTTTCAGTCTTCATTTCTGGAACTCCTCTTTAAATCTCACCACCTCTCTCTCTCTCTCTCCTCCTTTAAGACACTCCTTAAATCTAGATCTTTGGCCCAAATGTGTTCTTATCCTTCCTAAAACCTTGTTTTGTGGCTCATTGTCATACTTTGTTTGACAGCAATCCCGCAAAGTGTTTTGGAATATTTCAATATGTTAAATGTGCCACAAGAATGAATATTGTTGTTTAAGAAAAACAGCTGAATTTGCTGAGAATTTTACAATGTCTGCAGTATGTCCCAAAATGATTACGTTATGTTTTGATGTGTGCTCATTGTTATGCATATCAACTCAACAATGTAATTTGGACACAGAAAGGTTCCACAAGCCAAGACATAAGCAAATAAACCTTTGACATGACTTAGCAATACATGGCACTGAAACTTATAAAACGCATTGCTCATTTGTGTGACAGATGGAATGTCTTTTTGGTTTGACTGCAGCATCTTGTTAATGGTCAACACCACTTCTGTTACTACTACATAGCAGCATGAAACAGCTAACTTCAACTGTTGTTCAAATATTTCAGGCAATTTATCCTTCCAGGTTAATGTGCGGTACGGAACTCTTTTCAGGCTAAAAGTGATGGCTTTAGGTCCATTCATGAGCTTGCGAAATATACAGTGAGAAGTTATTTGCTCAGAGTATCTTGCAGGATGGTGTAGATTGTTTGTCCCAAAGGCTAGTGGATTGTAGCAACCAGTATATCCGTTGACTATTTGTAACCAGCAAGGCCCTAACCTTAACTAACCAGCCTGGGCTTGCAAAACTCTCAACACAGTTTCCAACTTTAGACATGATTCCATGATTGGGCAGCATGTGCTAAATAATATCAAGTGTACAAGGAATGATGCTGACAACCAATATATGATTATCAGTTGGCTTGCAATGTCATGCTAATGTGTATGTTGGAAGCAACATATATTTATAGACAGGACCTTGCTTTATGCAGACAGAAAGAACATGCACAAGAAGGGTCCAGACTCAAAACATCAGCCTTCCTGCTCCTCTGATGCTGCTTTGCCTGCTGCGTTCACACAGCTCTAAATCATGTTATTTCAGATTCTCTAGCATCAGCAGTTCCTACTATCTCTGTACATACAATATGTTTGTTTTAAGTCAGCAAAATAGGTCACAGTCATTCTCTGGTACCTTTTTCAGGGAACAATTTGACCAATCAGAGACAACTTGCCTGATTACAACTGAGTCAAAGCTTGACAGTTAACTGCCTGTTATCTTTAACTAGTGCATTCCACATGACAATACTTTTATCGATCAAACCCCTTTGTCCAACCAACCATCACTTTCCTCTCATTTATTATAAATGTTGCTTGCCCTTTACTTTTGGTATTTCTTGCAAATTGTACTAATGAGTACAAATCAAAAGCTTTGCCAAAATGTGTGTTTGTTTTGGCAGTGCTCATGTCCTGTGCTATCAAACAGCTATTTAAATCAAAATATATGGACAAGTTACATCAAACAGATGAAAATCTGCTCTGTATTATCAGTGAGACAGTTGCCAAGTAATTACTACAAAACAGAAATTATCAGCATCAAAATCTTACTGTTTATTGCAAACATGCTATGGCAACTGCAAAGCTAACTTATGTTTGTGACTATTTATGGGAGGCAGGTGTACTGAAGAAAGGAGAACAGAAAATTGGCAGCACAGTATGGGTAGAAACTTAATGGAAAATAAGCTCAATCTCTTCCTAATTGTGTCTGTCAGTGAGCAGTTGTATGATAGAAATCCGAAGTCCAATTTTTTGTCTTGGTGGAGTTACCCTCGAGTCGGATCTCTTTCCTTGCTAGGTTTCACTGTTAATAGTCAAATATTAACAATACCTGCTAACAACGGCTTCAGAACTTTACATTTTCAGGAAACCACATTATAGGTTGTGAATAAGCCTGGGGGCTTCTGAATACTAGCCCCCTGATAGTACCACTACATCACCACCTCCTTGTTTCTCCAGGAATGTACAGAGGCACTAATGTAATTGTTGCAATTGAACAGACAAATGAAAGACAGAAATGAGCCTGTGAATGGATAAAGATTTGTATAACACTGAAGAGATTTCAAGGCAATGGTAATCTACAAAAAACACTACTAAACGTTCCTTCCACTTCAATTAATGATGTTATTAGTTTGTATGGTAGTTTTTAACCTTTAAATCTCATCTTGCATAAAAAGAAAAATCAGAGGCTGATTTACCCATCTCAGAATGCAAGACTGGATGGTAGCTGGGGCGGAAATATGCCATGATGGTGTGGTGGGGATGGCATGTGTTCATGCCAACCTCCATGAAAGGAACATGTAGGTTGCTGCTGCTCAGGAAGTGTGTCCTGTGGAATGTGGAATGCTGCCCAAGATAAAGAACAAAGAACAAAGAAAATTACAGCACAGGAACAGGCCCTTCGGCCCTCCAAGCCTGGGCCAATCAAGATCCTCTGTCTAACCTGTCATCTATTTTCTAACGGTCTGTGTCCATTTGCTCCCTGCCCATCCATGTACCTGTCCAAATATATCTTAAAAGACGCTAACGTGTCTGCGTCTACCACCTCTGCTGGCAACACGTTCCAGGGACCACCACCCTCTGTGTAAAGAACTTTCCACGCATATCTCCCCTAAACTTTCCTCCTCTCACTTTGAACTCATGACCCCTAGTAATTGAGTTTCCCACTCTGGGAAAAAGCTTTTTGCTATCCACTCTGTCTATACCCGTCATGATTTTGTAGACCTCAATCAGGTACCCCCTCAATCTCCGTCTTTCTAATGAAAATAATCCTAATCTACTCAACCTCTCTTCATAGCTAGCACCCTCCATACCAGGCAACATCCTGGTGAACCTCCTCTGCATCCTCTCCAAGGTGGAGGCCTAGAAGATCAAGCAGTGAGCAACAGCCTCGGTGAATTTCCTGTTGGTAATTGCCATTCTCTAATTTCCCTCTCCCACATGGGAGATTAGCAAAGTATATAGAAATGAGGAGTGAATAGGTAACATTTAAGATGTTAACATTTGTAAAATGGATCTCTCACCACTCACCAGCAAGACTTCCATCCTGTCA
Source organism: Stegostoma tigrinum (assembly GCF_030684315.1). Taxonomy (NCBI): domain Eukaryota; kingdom Metazoa; phylum Chordata; class Chondrichthyes; order Orectolobiformes; family Stegostomatidae; genus Stegostoma; species Stegostoma tigrinum. The sequence continues at coordinate 86,710,917 of NC_081359.1, read as the reverse complement.
TTCAAACCTGATCTGTAAAATTGGACATTAATTTTCTCAAGAATCTCTTTATTCCAATCTCATGGTATTTTCCCAAGTGACTCTCCAATGCCCATGTCTTTCAAGGGCTGAGAATATTCAGCCTAGCAATTCAAATCATTGCTAATACACAGTGCATATCAAAAAATGCTTGGGCACCTAGAGAAATGGATCCTTCCTCAATTCCCCTCTCATTGTATCTCATTCCATGCTGAGGAGAGGGGTGTATGGTTTTGATTTAATATTTTCTAGGCCTTTAACAGTATCATGTTAACAAACATCTTTGGGGTGTTGACCACCCTGAAAAGGCAATGTAAATGTTGATAAATAGTTGCTCTCAGACATTAAAATTAATCGTGTAATGTCAGTCTGGGGTTATGTGTCGAGCAGACCACAGCAGAGTGGTGACCCCTTCTGCTTAGTACATTTGTGTTACAAAACAGAACCCAATGGCCTGAAATTATCATCAAATATGACGGGGCATTTGCATGACTACACCTTTTGCATTCCAAAACCATTGAAATTGAGACAACCAGTCTGAACAACCTCACCAGGAACAATTCCCTTGAGGGACAATGAATGGTAGCCATTCCATTCATCACGCAACCTGATAATCGATGGATATTCAGGTTAGTGGGGAGAAACCATTAGGTACAATCGTTTGGACAATTGAATTCCATGGAAGGAATTTTCCCAAATGTGATCAAAACCCATGGATCAACTGGAGTCCACTAGCAATGACCATATCTGAATTCCTGGGTAGTTGGAGCGAGTGTCAGTTGACAAACTATTTTTTGTCTTTTCTCCCGTACCCGTTTTCTTCACAGACCAGTGCACAAGCACATGAGATGACAAAGAAGCATGAACCTGAATGTGTTCTCTATCTCTCTCTCCATTTAGCTTGCAATTTTTGATCTCTTTCTACTGATTCTGACTATTTAAGTGCCACAGGCAGTAGGGTTTTTAAAGAACTCAATCCAGTAGTAGCTTTCTCTGGAAGATCAGATAAATCTTCTGCCTGTACCTTTTTAACAACTTGATACTGAACAGAAGAACCAACAAGGTCAGCATGAAGTCAAGTAAATCACTGATGCTTCCAGAGTGATATACCTCTTAAATTAAAACCATAAAACTGTAAGGCATTGGAGCAGATGTAGGCCATTCATCCCATTGAGTCTCCCCTATCATTCAATGAGATCATGGCTGATCTGATCATTCTTAGCTCCACCTTCCTGCTTTTCCCCCATAAACCTTGATTCCCTTAGTAATGAAAAATCTGTCTATGTTAATCTTGAATATACCTAATGGGACAGTCTTGACAGCCTTCTGTGGTAAAGAATTTCATAGATTCAAATGCATCTGGGAGAGGAAATTTCTTCTCATCTCTGTCTTAAAAATGTATGACCCTTTATTCTGAGATGATACTGTCTGGTCCTAGACTCTCCTGCACAGAGAAAGAACCTTTCCACATCAGCCCTGTCTAGCCCCTTAAGAGTCTTGTAAGTAAGCTCACTTCTCATTCTTCTATATTACAATGAATATAGGTACAATCAACTCACGGACTCCTGATAAGACAGCTCCTCCATACCTGGTATCAGCCAAGTGAACCTTCTTCGAACAACCTCCAATGTCAGTATATTGTTCTTTAGATAAGGGGCCGAAAAATGTTTGTAGTATTCCATCTGTCTTCTGACTAGTGTTTTGAACAGTTTTAGCAAAACCTCTGGTAGTATTTATCATGTTCCATTCCTTTCAAAATAGGGGCCAACATTCCATTTGTCTTCCCTATCACATACTGAATTTGGATACTAGATTTTTGTGATTCATGGACAAGGAATCCCAAATCACTGTTTTCTAGCTTTCTGCAGTATTTTTCCATTTAAATAATAATGAACCTTTCTATTCTTCCCTTCAAAATGCATAAACCCCACAATTTTCCACAATATATTCCATCTGTCATGTTTTTGCCCACTCACTTACACAGTTCATACCCCTCTGCAGATACATTGTGTCATCCTTGATACTTGCCTCCCCAACCACTTATTTGTTACCTGTAAACTCGACTGTCGTACGTTTGCTTTCCTCTGCCAAGCTGTTAATATATTGCAAATAATTGCAGTCTTAGCACTGATCCCTGCAATGTAGCTGGTTATAGGTTCCAACTTGACGATGTTTCCCTTGTCCCAACTCTGTCTTCTAAAAGTTAGCCAATTCTGCAATGCTTAATCTATCCTCCCACTCTGTAATCTGTTGTGTGTGTGTGTGTGTGTGTGTGTGTGTGTGTGTGTGTGTGTGCGCGTGTGTGTGTGTGAAGGTTGGAACATGTTAATTTCTTTTTTATGAAGTTAAATATAATAAATAATACTGTCCTTTAAGACAATTCAATGCAACTCATCTGTTTGTCTCTTTTATAATGACAGCACGTCATCTGTTAAAGATTCGCTGGGTTGACAAGGATATCATTTTTATAAAAACTGTTGCTGTCAAACGAGAAACCATTCCACCTCAGCTCACTTGATTATAACAGTTAATGAAGTAGTTTTTCAAATAAAAAAATTAGTTCCATTTTTGGTCATGTTGGGATGGTAAATGTGTAATGAGTCCACTGCAATCTCTTTGAGATTACTTGAGATTAAAAGTACTAAGTGATATTTGATGTTTTAAATAAATTAAGATGAGAAAAGATTAAAAGGTATGTTTAAATCCAGAAATAATCCTGCTGCTGACTACTGATGAGTTCCATCATAAATTGTACTCTGCATATATTTTAGTATGCTACATTCTGATAAAAGAATAAATAGTTACATTATTGGATTATTAGTGCAAGTAATTTATTTATGGCATAGTGGCCTTTCTTTTGTATACAGTGCTGGCCACCTTAATTCTAACTTCTGTTTCTTGTTACAAAAAAACTTCCAGTGAGACGTAATTCCCTCTTACATTAATAATAATGGTTGAGCAATAAGGGGGATTTTCATGGATTAAGAGAGTATAAAAGTCATAATAATAGATTTTCCAATTTATTAGAAAACATCATACATTCCACCTAACCACAGTACAATCTGATGCTTATCAGTTGTCAAGGCTCTTAGTATTAGGCTTTTAAGCTGATACTTCAGCTGTATTGAACTGACATATTGTTCTAATCACTAACGAGAGATTGCTGGCATTGAGATTCAGTATCAGTGCAAGACTGCAAGACTTTTTTAATAGTTAGGGGGAGGTCAACCTATCATAGATTCTAATCTTAGTGCAAATGGTACAGACTTGGTGGTCTGTGGCTGATGCTGATAGCTGTGTGAGAATGGATGAAAGACACCATCAAAGGCTAATGGAGAAAGCTATCCTTATGTACAGAGAAATCTTTCCCAGTTCTGTAGCAAGATCTTGCTCATGTGGTACTGATGGTTCTACCCTTGTAAGTTCATCACAACAATGTTCACTCATTCATAACGAAATGACCATAATAGTATTATGGTGAAAGAACACTGGAATCTTTAATCAACCCCTTTATGGGCTGAATTAATGTAAAATGATGCAGCATAAATGTCTTGAATTCAACCCATAAATATTTCTTTGCTGGGATGACTTGAAAAGGAAACTTGATTCACTATAATTTAAAAAGTGTCATTTGAACCTGATTAAATGAATCTCCTACATGGAAGTTACTGGTTAGTATTGCCTCAGTTCATTCGTTATTAACTATAATAATTAAAATAGGTATTTCATATTGATACACTAATACATTGTGAAGAAAGACATGTATATCAAGACAAAGCCCAGTCCTTTGGAAGGATTTCCTCTTTGTATTTTGCATACCAACAATATAAATGCATTAATAAAGAAAACACTTAACATTTTACAAAACAAAATCAACACAGGGTGTCTTCCCCAATGGCCTCAATTGAAGCACACCATAATTAATTTTAAAGATGGTTATGTTTTGAAATGTCTTCTTTTAATTCAAGTGAAATTGGTAATTCTGGAAAGAAACCAGTTTGGAGAGATGCCTGCGTAATCTCGCTGCCATGGAGCTACAAGTCCATCAGAAACTCATCAAAATCAAGTGACTGTTTCCATACCTTTTTACACTAATGCACAGTAAAAGGCAATAACTATTTAAAAAACAGAGAGAGTAAAAGGAGATATGTGTATGTAGTGCAGTGCAGGGCTATTTCATGTTTACTAACATGTAAGAGTTAGTTTTCTGTTGTCCACAAAATGGTGTTTAGCGGGAATTAGTCATTTAGCCCCTCAAGCCTCCTCCACTGTTCTCGATCACAACTGATCATCTATCTCAACACCAGATACCTGTGCTGTCCCCATAAGCCTTGCTGACATCAGTAGCTAGAAATGTATCAATCTAGCCCAAACTTACTTAACAACTGAGATTCCACAACAGTCCGATGTAGAGACTTCCAAAGATTCACCACCCTCTGATTGAAAATGTTCCTTTTCATCTCACTCCTCAGGAATCAGTCTGATGAAGCTCAGCTACACTTCTTCAATGGCAAGTAAATCCTACATTAGCGAAGGGACCATACAGCACAGTTATCCATGTGTGATCTTACCGATTTTCCACATAATTGAAGGAAAACGTCTTTGTTCCTGAGTGCAAATTGGCTTACAATAAAGAGTAACACCACCCTTGTAGGCTACATGATGCCCATCATTGCCACTTGCTATGTAAAAACATTCTTACTCACATGTCCTCTGCATTTCTTGCTCAAACCTAAATAAGCCCTGTTCCCCTTGTTCCCCCCTCAACTCTACAGTTTTCGCTGAGTCTTATGTAAATCTGACTTAAGGTATACACCTATTTATTCTCTCTTCAGTCTCTTTTGATTTGAGGAGAACAACACCAAATTCTGCAAATCCAACTTTGTAGCTAAAATCCTTCATCCCTGAAGCCATTCTGGTAAATCTCCTCCATGGTCTTTCGTTAGCACTCACATCCTTTGCAAAGTGTAGGAACAAGAACCGGATGCAATAGTTTAGTTATGGGCAAACCAGAGCTTGGTAAAGATTCAACATACCTTCACTGTTTTAGCATACCTCTGTGTTTGAAGCCCCTATAAGCTTCACCAACTAATCTGTCAATTTAATAAAAGCAAAATAGTGAAACAAGCACAGAGAATGCCGGAGAAACTCGGCAGGTCTGGCAGTATCTGTGGAGTGAGAATCAGGTTAATGTTTTTCAAGCTTAGTATGACTCGTTTTCATACTGGTTGTTTCACTACCCGTACAAAGCTTCATACTGGATTGAACTCTCTCTCCCACAGGTACTGCCAAATGCACTGAGTTGCTCCATCGTTTTCTGTGTTTGTGCTTTGTCAATGTGTCTGTCACCTTCAGTTCACATGAACCACTATGTTTGTACTTGACAACCATCTAAAACTGTGCAGTTGCTTTTACATTTTCCTTCTGCAGAAATGCATTCCCTTAAAATTCTCTACAATAAATTCCATCTGACACTGCCTGCCCATTCTGCTGGATTGCCTATAGTCTTAATGTAACTTAAAGTTATTTTATTTTCTCATTGAACATGGGCATCAAAGGTGAGGCCAACTTTTTTTGCTAATCCCTACTGCCCTCGAGAAGGTGGTGGTGAGTCACCTACTGGAAACCCTGTAGTCTGTGCGGTGCAGATACACCCACAGTGCTGTCGGGGAGGGAGCCCCATGTGTTGATTTAGTTTGACGGCAGTATATATTATGTTGTCGCTTTCATGATTTTCTAGTTCTTCCATTAATTTTAAAGGTCTGTCCATGCAAACTGTATCAGCAGCTGAATGAATGTCACTCACTTTGACAAGGTCATTCAGATTATTTTATGCTGCCTCTCCTTCCACAAAATAGATGAATAGTTTTGATTCTTAATTCTTAATGTGGATTTTGGATATAGTGTTCAAACAAGGGTAAGTGTAAAATTTATGTCTTTTTGTTTAGTAAGCTATGGGGCAACATGGTGTTCAATGAAACACAATAGTAATTCTTGTTCCAGCCTAATGAATTTAAAACTGCCTTTGTGATAAAAGAACAAATAAAACGTAAAAGTCAGAACAAAGTTATCATGCAAATCTGAAGTAAAAGAGGCAAAATTCCTGATCTAAAGTTGCCTTTAATCTCAAGAATCCTACCTCATGAGTGAAATTGGTGACTTGGAGTTCAGTTGTCTATTTTTAATGAATCTGAAAAAAGCTTAACACAGCCATGGGTTAACTTCTAGCTGTATAGCTGGGAAGATAACAAGTAATCACATGGAACCCAAGCCTAAAATTCCAGACTCCAAGTCAATGTGGTTATATTTTTCCATATTAAGTATATTTAAAAAATGCTAATTTTGTCCTTGAAACTGGTAATTTAATAATTGTGATGTAACTCAGCTAAGGTATCTGTTACATACAAGGTGAAAATGAACAACTGCTGTAGCTACTAATTTTACAATGTAATCCACTCCACCCACGTTTTAACACGGCTATTGGGAACTAAATATTTAGAAATTTTTTTATAAAACGCACATTATTGTGAGTACCCCATAACATGAAAACGGATGAAGCCAAGCTTGCTTGGTAATAAGGCAGGTCCATTCCAGAGTTTGAGAATGAGTGTGGGAGCAGGGGTCAGGGTGCATGGGAATGGGGGATAAGAAGGAGTAGCTGTGAACTATCTTATGTTATGTCTATATTGTCTGTGTTTAGCTGCTCCAAAATTGCAGAGAAGGTAACAAGCTTGGCTGCAGCATGCATTTCCCATCTTTTAGCAGCTGGGTGGGATTTACCATTACTTCAGCTGTGTGCCATTTTGAGATGTATAAGCTGGCAGACATAGAGTTAAGAATGGGACATGTTCTCTGGAACTACATCAGTACCAGAAGGGGACGGAGGGTTTATATTCTCTGGCATTATGTCTCATTACTGTTGTTTTTTTCATAGTGTAAGCAGATTTTAGCAATGGGAAAGTACATTGCAGCATTCTCAACACTTAGTGGGCCCATCTCCTCAGACTAGTTGAGAGGCGGGATGGATTTACAACTTTGTGACCTGCTGGAATTATGAATTCTGATCTTTTCAGTTTCTTGTTATCACTTATGTCCAGGTAGCCCAGTGCCCTTGGGTACAATACCTGAGGATAGTTTTCCCTTGTATCCTACAATTGCAGACAGAGCATAATGGTGCACTGTATATGGGTTATAATTATATTTTGAGAAGTATAAAGTTAAGATTAGTAAAAGATATGACGCAATTCATGGCTAACATTTATAGAGAGAGGAATGGGCACTAATACCTTGCATTCAGACTTGTCTAAGGGAGCTTAGCATTACATCCGAATAGACTCAAATGTGATTGAGCAGCAAAGTCAGAGCTCACATCCTACGGCATCATTTTGTGGATAGTACTTTGTAGTTGCTTGCAAGTTTACTAACACTAATGAAGTCTGCCATAAATATTGGCAGTGCCTCCAGTTTAGATGTGACACTGAATCCTTACATGCAATGAATGCAATAATTAGGTTATAAACAGCTACTGTATAAAGTTCATATTAATACGTTGTGGAAGGATACTAATAGGTCTTAAGATAACTGAATACACAAACTCTCCAGAGATGCTTAGGTCTGAAGGGCTTGTGGCAGCTGTTTCTGGACTGCGGCCAGGACACCCAAAAGCCAATGGCCACTCTGGCATTTGGAACTACATTAGGTCTGCAGTAATAGTTGCATTTGTATTTCCTTTTGCTGGTTCAAGTTCTTGCTAGAACTTTGCTAAACATAGGGAGTACCTCTGATCTTTTCCTGTCACGGTGGCAATAAAAAGATCCCTACATATGTGCCATTATGAAAACGGCATGAATTGAGAAGAATAATAGACAGAGGCAGTAAGAACAGGCATCAGTTGAACATCTGCATCTGTAGGAAATACAAAGAGACCATGACAGCTAGCCCAGGAGATGCTGCAGTCCTGAGAATGCACAATGTGTGTCAGTTTGGAATCTTTTTAACAGCTTGGTTTCTCTCTATAACACCAGGAGCTTGTGGCTCACTGGGATCAACCTCCTCTTCACCTACAAACCTGATTATTCCCTAGTTTTCTATTTGATCATTGAATTTGTCTCTTGTGAAAACCATGAGGAATGTCAGTTTGCCCCTCCACCCTGTACAGCATTTGCTGACAATCCTGATCTACATTTCCCATTCCTAACGGAAAAACTCAGTTCAAGAGGTTTTCCAATCTTGGTATCCCAGTAAGATTTGGATTTCATTACATGTCACTGCAGAGCTTGTAGAAAACTTGTAATCCAAGGCTGAATGGGGCAAGACATCAGCCTCCTTCTGTGGGGGGGTGGGAAAAAAAATCATTACTGGGTTGGGGACAGGTAGGCCTTGGGAAAAGCTCAAGCACAGACCAGCACTGAGCCAGAAGAGCTTCCTTGTGGGCTCAAAATGAAAAAAAAAGACATTTTTGAATGAATTGTGGTTGACTTTGTTGAGCAGCTTCCAGCAGACATTAAATGTGGGTTAGGATTTCTCAATGGTATAATAATTGACAATGGTGATGTGCTGGATGTGCCATCTATTCCTACTTCATGACCACAAATAGGTATATGCCTGATTTTCATATTGTAAGCAGCCTGCTGCCTGATGTGAGTGGCTGTCTATCTTACAATCCTGCTCAAGAAGCAGTAGCCAGATGGTAACTTCAAGAGGGTGGCAGTGGCCTGATACCATTTGAAGATAACGACCACCTTATAGGCAAAGATATGTAACATCAGGCCCAGGTGTGTGCAATAATAGCAATGTAGGTTCCAGGATTCTTTAAACTAATACTTGAGTTAAAGTATTTGGCAGCACACAAGCTGTGATTTTCCTGACACCCTACTGAAACAGTTGAATTGAAACATACTGATTTCTCACTAACATCCCGATCAGTCTGCTTGCCTGGGATTTCCCATGGCTGATACTAATAAGCCATGCTCAGACATCTCTGGCTTAAATTGGGTATATCACTGGAAGGGAGGTGAAGGGCCGGAGACAGGGCAGGAAATTGCATAAATCACCAGTGTGAAGATAAATGCAGGTTAGTGAAGTAATCTATTCTCGACCAGAGTTGGAGCATACAATAGTCACCTGTGATGATATATTGATTTCTGATCCTGGAGTTCAAAGGCTACAGACTCTATTAGGCTAAGTAAATAATCAGTGAATACTGGTTCCTCATTTTGAGGGCAGCTGGATTTCTGTGTTATCAAGAAAGCAAATGCTGGAAATTAATTCAGATCCTCACAAGCACATCAGCATGTTGCAAGAGATCATCTTGTGTCTAGAATGGCCATTTAAAGAAACAGGGCTGAGAGTTCATTTTTGCTGAGGGGACATATTCAGATTGTTTTCTGATAAAAAAAGTCAACATAGTTTGCAAATATTGGACAATATGGTCGGCACAACATTGTGGGCTGAAGGGCCTGTTCTGTGCTGTACTGTTCTATGTTCTATGTTCTATGTTCTATACCAGTGCATGGAAACTGTACTGTTAATGTTGAGAAAACTTTTGCCTTAATCATATGCAATTATTTGATTGCTTGATGTTTTCAAGTTGCATGAGTTAATTGTTATTTCTCTTTATTTCTCCTTGGTGATCCATCATAGTGAGAAGGATATTAGCCTTGGAGTCGTTGAGAGGGAAAGAGAGAGAAAAAGAAGAGAGACAAGAAATAGGAATGCAGTTAGTGAAAGGTAAAGGAAATGGAGAAAGGGAAGTAAAAGTCTCAGATAGGAACAACATTTTAAAAAAAAGTCCAAAATCTACACTTTGCCAGTCTGTTGGTCAGCCCATTGTTGACTGTCTCTTCTTGAGCTTTCTTCTTGCTCTCATGCCTTCAGTCTTTCTTATCTACCTTGCTTCAAAGCCGGCCACACCTTGGCCAAACAGTGCTCACCATCATGTCTAGTCCTGTATATTCTCTTACCAGCTACTGAGATCAAAGGCAATATTCTTCCCAAGGGGTTTCAGGGTACATATGAATCATTTACACTGACTATCCTGTGATCTTTGATCAGTTGTGAGCTTGGAGTAGAGAGTGCATTTCCAGGAGTAAGTGTTGGGCTTTCTAATGCAATGGCCTGCCCAGTATCATTGCTAAACAAGGATGGTCATCTCTATACTTAGGATGCTTGATTCTTGGAGGAGGCTTGTGACCACCTGTATCCCATCTAGGCAATGTGGACAATCCTCTGTTGGTAGCACTGATGGCTTGTAACAGGTACAGATCTGTGTTGGTGATACATCACCCATGTTTTACAGGCTAGAGGAATGAAGAGAAAATGATTGCCTTGTAGACAGTAGCTTTTGTTTCTATCTGCAGGTCATTGTTGTGTAGACTCATCTCAGCAGATCACCAAAGGAAGAGCTCATGCACTGGATCCTGCGCAAATTCTTCAAGTGTATGATCACTGCGATAGCAGAAGTGATCAACTGCTTCTGAGTGGGAACCAACAGCCATTATGCTACAGTATTGGGAGCGAGCTTTGGTTTTGGCTGGAGGAGGGATATTTATCTTATCAATACTCATATGTCACTCTTGGGCATGATGGATTTTTTAAAACCAAGTCAAGAGTTGCCTTTGGATTTTCTGCTGTTTGCACCAGGAGAACAAATCATTCTTATATATCAAGGTCTGATATAGCTGTATTCAAAACTTTAGTGTACGTCTTTAGATTTTGGAGTCCCCTGATGATCTCTACTCAAATCAGACGGGAGGGTGTCCTTGGCAGTTTTTGGGATGGATGATAGGAAGCTTGAGAGAAGTCTGGGCTCAAACACAAATCATGGCTTGACTCCAGTTTGGAAGAGAAAAACATCAGACCCCTGTTTGTTGTTAAGCGTAGCAAATCATTTCTTTGTGGAGAGGTCAAATGACATTGGCATGTTTCCACAGATAGCCCAGGATCTTTCAGACATTTTCATGATTGACTGAATTGAATGCTAATGCCACTGAAAATTAAGCTGCTTATCTGGTCTTGATGAATTGTTCTATGCCATGCATAGCATGTATGCCACGTATTAGCAGTGGAATATGACTTCAGCTACTCCCTTTTGATGGATGAGTCAAATATGACTGACAGCATTTGCAGCACCATGTTTCTTTACAGAAATATTAACAAGTAAAAGATAATCTTTTAAGTCTACATTCAATAATCAAAAATCAAAATGTTTATATTAATCTGATACAAATCAGAATGCAACATAACTGGTCCAATTTGATTCAATTCTTCCTCAGTATTCTTCCCTGTTGGGCCATATATTGAAATTATTGATTTCATATACCCTTTAAAATACATTCTGGAAGATTGATTTCCAGTCACACCAATTAAAGCAAAGTGAAATGAAATTATTACTTGTTTACATTTTTCAAATATGACCACAAAGTACTTGTTCAGTAAGTTGTGTATTTAACTGGGACCAACCTTGCAGAACTGTTCCATTCAATAATCAATGAGAGGCTTGACCTGTCATCAAAAAGATAAACAGAATTATGTCAGTATGCCTCTTGATCCTGCTCTGACATTCACAAAGATCATGGCTGATCTAATAGTAGTCATAACAGCACTTTCTTGCCTTGTCAAACAAAAGTACATTCAGCCCTGAATATATTTGATGAAACAGTGTCCAGGACCAGAAGAAATTTCTTCTCATTTCAGTCTTAAGTCTTATTTTAATACTGCGCCCTCCAGTTCTTGATTTCTCTACAACCAGAAACATTCTGTCAGCATCTACCCTGCCAAACTTTTGTTTCAATAGGACCACTTTTCATTCTTCAAAACTCCAATGTACATGGGCCTAATCAGGATCTGGACTGGCAAGACAGCATAATATGAGCTTGGTATCTCTGGGTGAGGAGCAAAGCATAAAAAGAAAATGCAATCCAGAGATGTTTTGAGTATCAAAATAGGCTTTGACTGAATGAGTGCTATGACACCAAGTGAAGAACCCAGAGATGCAGCCTGGTCCAGTCCATAGAAGTGGTGTGTGTCCCCTAGTACATAATGCTCTTGTTGTAGAATTACAATGATAATTGCTGGCCCAACAGAAGGTGCAGTGCTGATGTACAGAAATGTTCTGAAAGTGGATTGGAGATGAACCATGAGTGTTTTAGAGGTAGGCTTCTGTTGGACGCCAATGATAGTGGATGTATGTTGCATGTGGCTTGTGCTCACGAAATATGCCCTGAGATGTTGGTGCCCTTGATCCTGAGCTTTTGTGCTCCTGAGATGCTGCTTGGCCTGCTGTGTTCATCCAGCTCCACACTTTGTCATCAGGTACCAACTCTGGTTTTCTTGTTAAGTTTTCCTGATATCAAGATTGCTTGGTGAGTTTAGTAAAATGGGAGGCTGTGTATGATTGAAGTAAATTGTACCATTAACAAGGCACTTAACAAGAAATAAGGGCTGTCACTTAGCATCTAATTTGCCATGCCCCTCGTGTAAAGCCCAAAAGATGGTGGAAGTTCCTCTTGACATTGTGTTGGGCCATGCTGGATTACTCACCCAATTCTGCTACACATCTCGCTATTGCAAATGTTGCTGAAACTCCTATTCAATTCTGCCCAAGTGCTTAAATTTGTGGCTCAAAGATTTGATATCAATGGAATGGATTTCAGTTCATGGGACACTGGCACCCTTACTGGGGTAGATGGGAACTGCTCCAATGGGACTCACTTCACTTGAACCATGTTTGGGACTGGAGTCCCAGCAAACTGAATAACTAGGCTTATAGAGAGGGCTTTAAATTAAATTGGAGGGAAGAGGGAAGGGTTCAGGTCAGGGGATACATAGGCTGAGGAAGCAAAAGGATATGACACTGTTGCAGGGTAGCTATTCAGGTAATGATATCCAAAATTGGACGGGAAGGCATAGAGTGTACAAACATAAAATAAAAGAAAAAGGAGCAAATAAAGTAAAGGGGAAAAATAGTAAGAGGACAAAATTATGGCTGTTTGGTTAATGCCCATTATATTCAAAACAAAATAAATGATTAACAGCATGGATAGAATTCTCAATGAAGACACGTTGGCTTGAATGGCCTACTTTATTTTGAAGAAGAATCAAAACATTAATTCTGTATTCCTCGCCGCAGATGCTGCCAGACCTGCTAAGTTTCTCCAGCATTGTTTTGTTTTTATTTTCACTGAACCAATGTTGAAAATAGACCCTCCATACAGTCTGAGAGCATTAAGTGAGAGACAGCTTTGTGCCTTCTTGCAGCTCAACATGGTAAAGCATTATTTCTATTTTCTTGTGTTGTAAATATTTTAGATTAAATGCAAAGGAGCTTTTAAACCTTACTACTGTGTTCACATCCATTAACAATCTACCCAATGCTAACACGTATTTCCATAGCTTATAGGCATCTAACAAAGATGAGAAGGCTGCAAAAGCAGTTTCACCTTTCAGTCGTAACAAGGTGTAGATCTGGATGAACACAGCAGGCCAAGCAGCTGCATGGTATCGATATGGACTTCACAAGCTTCAAAATCTCCCCTCCCCTACACTCACCTTTACTGGCTCCATCCACGCCTCTTTGACCTGTCTATCTCCTCTCCACCTATCTTCTCCTCTATCCATCTTCTATCCGCCTCCCCCGTCTCCCTATTTATTTCAGTAGCCCCTTCCCCTCCCCCATTTCTGAAGAAGAGTCCAGGCCGGAAACGTCAGCTTTCCTGCTCCTCTGATGCTGCTTGGCCTGCTGTGTTCATCCAGCTCTACATCTTGTTACCTCAGATTCTCCAGCATCTGTAGTTCCTACTAACTCTTACCTTTCAGTCATTCCAGTTCAACTTACGGTCGGACCTCTCAAACCAATCTGCCAGCAGTCTATCAACCACCGCCATTTCTCCTTCTTGCTGATTCTTTCTCTCTTCTTTTTCCATGTTTGTGGTAAAATTTCTGGATCGTGGTGAATAGAGTCTTGCAGTAGGCCATTCAGCACATCATGCATCTGTCAACTCGTTGAAATAATTGACCACAATCCTCTTCTCTTTGTCCATAGCTCTGTGGATTTCTTTTTTCTCTTTCCCAGTATTTACCAGTTTGCTTTTGAAAGTTACAACCCATTCTGTTTCCATTATTTCAAGCCAATTAACTCTTAATGTCGTGTGTTATTTTTAGCAAAATATCTTAAAATTGCATCCTTTGATAATTGATATATCCACTAGGGGAAACTGTTTCTCTTTTTTGGGCAGGAAATGGTAGTTTGCCACTCTTATAAAGATGGAATATATAATAAGTTAAAAAAGTTATATCTTTGCAGTGATGCTGTTACACAAAACTCAAGACTGCAGTACTGCCCCATGCGTTACATCAACCCCTTGGTATTCTGTGCCTGTGAGCATTAATGACAGGTGAAGTAAAGTTACAATTCTTTGTTTTGTTATCTCTCATTTTAACAAGTACTTACAGGGGGAAGAAAGGAAATGAATGGAAAGAATGCAAAAAAAAGCATAAGAATGATTGTACAAACTTGCCCAGCAATGTGTTTGTAAAGCTGGTTTGTGCTACACAAGAAAATTATTGCCAGAAAGCGTTGATAGAATTTGGGCGTGTGCATCGGAGAACAAACAATATTTTATGGCAAATAGTAGTGTATTCACACGTAAGTGTGAACAGTGTGAAATTTAATTTCTACACCAGGGCTGTCACTTGAAAAGAATCCTGGATAATATCTAATTACAGTTATATTTATAAAAAAATTAATTAAGTCTTAGATCCCAGGCCTCTTACTTCCTTTACCATTCTGTCATGAGGAGTCTTATTAAGAGACTTAGTAAAGTTCATATAGACAGTATCAAATGTGTTACCCTCTTCAACAGTCAAATTTGTCAAAAGCAACCTTTCCTTAACAAACCAATGCAGATTATCATTGACTAATCCAAGTGCAGACATATTCTGTTCCTCAGATTCCTTTCTATTAACCTCCTCACTATTGAGGTTAGACTTACTGGCCTGTAATTTCCTGATTTGTTCCTTCCTCCCTTCTTTAATAATGGGACAATGCTGGCAGACCTTCAGTCCACTGGCACCATGTTTGTGGCCAGAAAGGAATTGAAAATTGCTTTCAGGACCCCTGATACCTCCTCCCTTGGCTCACACAAAATTCTGGGATACATCTTATCCAGGCCGATGACTTCATCCACTTGTGAAGTTGTTAGTCCCTCATCTCTCTCTATTTTACTTTCTTCTAAAATTTCACAGTCCTCCACGCCGATGTCCATATCTTGTTTCACCACCTCCATCATGAAGACCAACACCAAGTACTCGTTGAGGATGTTGCCTAGGTAGACATGAAAGACCCCACAGCAAAGTAGATCAGGGGAGTTCTCCTCAATAGCCTGACTAATATTTATTCCCTCAATCAGCATCACTAATCAGATTGCCTGGTTATCATCACATTGCTGTGTATGGGCCCTGCTGGTTGCAAAGATGGGAGGGTTCATGGATAGTGCTACCAATTGGCACTTGCTCAACAAAAAAAGGACGCTCATCTTGGATTCCCTCAGGGCCACTCAGCTCCTGAGCTCATTACAGCCTTGATCCAAAAGTGGGCAAAAGAGCTGAACTCCAAGAACGAGGTGACAGAACTGCCTTTAATATGAAGACAGTATTTGACTGAGTATTGCATTAAAAACGGTGACAAAACTGGCATCAACAGGAATCAGGGAAAATGCTGTGTTGGTTGTATTCATAGCTAGCATTAAGGAAGATGTTTATGATACCCGGAAATCAATCATCTGAAGCTCAGGACATCACTGCAGGAGCTTCCCATGCTAGTGTCTTAGACCAAAACATCTTCAGCTGCTTTTTCAAAAAACTTCCATCCATCACTGGGCCACATCACAAGAGTGGGGATATTTGCTGATAATTTCACAACCATACATGTCACCCCAAATACTCTCGTGTGCCGCAAGACCTGATAACATAACTTGCATGTAATATTCAGGCCACACACGTGCCAGTCAATGACCATCTCCAACAAAAGAGAATCTAACCATCTCCCCTGATGTTCAATTGTGCTATATCTACTGAGTCCCTCATGAGCAACATTGACGCTAAATGTAACTGGACCAGTCACATAAATACTGTGGCTATAACAGTAGGTCAAAAGGAAGGCACTCTGTGAAGATTGTCCTATATTCCCAGTACCAGGCCAACATTTACCAGGCATAAGTCAGCAATGTGATGTATCACCTCCACCTGCCTGGGTGAGCTCCAACAACCTGCAAGAAGCTTGACATTCAAGGCAATGCAGCCTGCTTGATTGGTACCACATCCACTAGGTTTAACGTTAATTTACTATAAGATGCACTGCAATAACATAGAACATAGAACATTGAACAGAGAACATAGAACATTACAGCACAGTACAGGCCCTTCGGCCCTCAATGTTGTGCCGACCAGTCAAACTGATCTGAAGCCCATCTAACCTACACTATTCCATGTACGTCCATATGCTTACCCAATGACGACTTAAATGTACTTAAAGTTGGCGAATCTACTACCGTTGCAGGCAAAGCATTCCATTCCCCCACTACTCTCTGAGTAAAGAAACTACCTCTGACATCTGTCCTATATCTTTCACCCCTCAATTTAAAGCTATGCCCCCTCGTGCTCGCCGTCACCATCCTAGGAAAAAGGCTCTCCCTATCCACTATATCTAACCGTCTGATTATTTTATATGGTTCAATTAAGTCACCTCTCAACCTTCTTCTCGCTAATGAAAACAGCCTCAAGTCCCTCAGCCTTTCCTCGTAAGACTTTCCCTCCATACCAGGCAACATCCGAGTAAATCTCCTCTGCACCCTTCCAAAGTTTCCACATTCTTCTTATAATGCGGTGACCAGAACTGTACGCAATACTCCAAGTGCAGCCGCACCAGAGATTTGTACAGCTGCAGCATAACCTCTTGGTTCCGGAACTCAATCCCTCTATTAATAAAAGCTAAAACGCTGTATGCTTTCTTAACAGCCCTGTCAACCTGGGTGGCAACTTTCAAGGATCTGTGTACATTGTCACCGAGATCTCTCTGCTCATCTACACTACCAAGAATCTTACCATTAGCCCAATACTTTGCCTTCCGGTTACTCCTACCAAAGTGCATCACCTCACACTTGTCTGCATTAAACTTCATTTGCCACCTCTCAGCCCCGCTCTGCAGCTTATCTATGTCTCTCTGCAACCTACAGCATCCTTCGTCACTATCCACAACTCCACCGTCCTTAGTGTCATCTGCAAATTTACTAACCCATCCTTCTACGCCCTTATCCAGGTCATTTATAAAAATGACAAACAGCAGTGGACCCAACACCGACCCTTGCGGTACACCACTAGTAACTGGTCTCCAGGATGAACATTTCCCATCAACTACCACCCTCTGTCTTCTTTCAGCAAGCCAATTTCCGATCCAAACTGCTATATCTCCCACAATTCCATTCCTCCGCATTTTGTACAATAGCCTACTGTGGGGAACCTTATTGAACACCTTGCTGAAATCCATATACACCACATCAACCAGTTTACTCTCATCTACTTGTTTCGTTACCTTCTCAAAGAACTCAATAAGGTTTGTGAGGCACGACCTTCCCTTCACAAAACCGTGCTGACTATCCCTAATCAATTTATTCTTTTCTCGATGACTATAAATCCTATCCCTTATAATCTTTTCCAACACTTTACCAACAACTGAGGTAAGGCTCACTGGTCTATAATTACCAGGGTTGTCTCTACTCCCCTTCTTGAACAGGGGAACCACATTTGCTATCCTCCAGTCATCTGGCACTATTCCTGTAGACAATGATGAGTTAAAGATCAATGCCAAAGGCTCGGCAATCTCCTCCCTGGCTTCCCAGAGGATCCTAGGATAAATCCCATCCGGCCCATTGACTTATCTATCTTCACCCTCTGTAGCATTTCTAATACCTCTTCCTTGTGAACCTCAATCCCACCTAATCTAGTAGCCTGTATCTCCGTATTCTCCTCGACAACATTGTTGTTTTCTCCAGTGAATACTGTTGAAAAATATTCATTTAGCCCTCTTTTTATTCATTTTACCCCTCTGCAAATCATTAATATGCATGTATTACAATATTATAGGCTTTAAGAGGTGTATTTTGTCCTGGTTTTCTCTGAAGAGAGGTTGTAAGACAGGGATACTGTGCTGTATATTGAAATCGCATAAAATAAACAGCATGTGAGGCCTTTTTTTAAAAAAAAACTAGGAACAATAGGAACAGCCTGAATGGGTGGGGCAAGCTCCCAATGAACTCGGATTTTTAGTTTTAATTTTTCAGGTTGAAGCGGGATTTAGAATTTAGTTTCCTCCCTCAGTTAGAGCTAAAACCTGGGGGTTCTCTTTCTGCTGCTAGAATTGTACGTGAGATGTGCTGTTTTATCGAATTTACCTTTTGCCAAGGCTGTGTCTATTGGATCAGGTAATGTTTAGTAGTTAAATAAATTTATTATTCTTTTAAGTTTTCTCATAGTTATTATTCCCATTTCTTCTTTCTTTTGTTGTATTTTAACTATGATGTATGAATAAAGTGTGTGTTGCCCCAAATCTGGTAGTTTGACTCGTCAAATTGCAGCCAGGCGTAACACTTGACACTTCCCTTTAAAATAAGAAAGATTTATGGCCTAGGCTATCTTTTTAATATACCTTGAAGGGGGTCTGGTCTGGTCAACATATCGTAAATAAGTGAGGCCCCAGGACTGATCCTTACAGCATTCTACTTGTTATTTATAACCAACTTGAAAACGACCCACGAGTACTGACTCTCTGGCTTCTGTGTGTTAACCAATCCTCAATCTACACAAATATATTATCCAAAATACTGAGCTTCTGCCTTGTGCAGTATGCTTTTATGTGGCACCTTATGGAATGCCTCCTGGAAATCTGAATACATTACATCCAACAGATTCCCTTTTACAACTTTGTTTATAATAACCCCAAAGAATTCCAGTAAATTTTTCAAAATCATGTTAACCTTGTTTGATTGCATTACATTTTCCTCAATGTCCTGCATTTTGTATTCATTCATGGAACATGCGTCGTCACTAACTGACCAACATTTATTGCCTCTCCTTTGTTCCCCTTGAGAAGGTGAACATTAGCTGCCGTCTTGAACTGCTGCAGTCCACGTGCTGTAGGTAGATCCACAATGCCATTACAGAGGGAATTCCAGGACTTCGACCCAGTGAAAGTGAAAGAACAGCGATATATTTCCAAGTCAGTGAGTGGCTTGGATGGAAACTTTCAAATAATAGTGATCTCATGTGTCTGCTGCCCTTGTCCTTAAGATTGAAGTGGTCAAGGATTTGGAAGGTGTTATCGAAGGAACTGTGTTGAATTTCTGCCGTGCAGATGTACTCTACAGCTTTTTCATCCATATTATCCTTATCCATCTGTTTTGACCTGTCAGCATGCATATTAAAACTGCACATGGCAATTGTAGTGTCCTTTGTATGTGCCTCCATTATTTCCTGATTTATACTTTGCCCCACAGTGAGGCAAATCTTTGGGGTCCTACTGATGACTTCCACCCTCTTTACCTTGCAATTCTTCACTAACTTCCAAACTGACTCCACGTTGCCATTGATTGCATCTATATCATTACTCATCTTTACAACATCTTTGATTCCTTCGTTTATTTGTAACATTTCCCACCACTTTTTCCTTTTTGCTTATTCTTCCAGAATGTTGAATACTCTTAAAAAATGAGTTCACAGTCATGATCACCCAGCAACCATGCCTTTGTCACAGTATCAAATCATATTCATTTATTTCTATTTGTGCCATCAAATAGCAAGTTGCGTATTTCTGTAAATTCAAAAACAATGCCTTACTGTCTTTGTTTGACTGTTTCGGATGGATTTGATGAATTACATTATTTTAGTACATTGCAAACCTAATGACTTTGTACTTGAGCTGCATTTTGCTGCATTGTGTCCCGAGTTATGATACTGATTTGTACATTGATGTTGAAGTTAAAGTTCATTTTATTGTTATTAATTAAAATGTCTACAAACTAATCATCCTTACTCTGCACTGATACACATCCAACTGAGTAGAAACTGAGTAGTTGGTTCAACCTTACAGGTTTTTGGCTAAGTGCCAGCCAATTTCGTCCAGTTTTATGGAGAGTTCTTGTCATGTGGCCTGGTCAGGACACTTGTTGCCTCCTACCAAATTTACCTCATTAGCTGTTACCCCACCTCTTCTATCCAATTTTAGCCCCATTCTACTATCCACCATTCTGGGATGAACTTGCCACTCAGCAAATGTCTGCTGAAAGACCATGATGTGGATTTGCCGGTATTGGATTGCAGTGGACAAAATCAGAAGTCATATGACAATGTTATAGTCCAATAAGTTTATTTAAAATCACAAGCTTTCAGAATTGTGATTTCAAAAAAAAACTTATGCTGCAGCATAACCTCTTGGTTCCGGAACTCAATCCCTCTATTAATAAAAGCTAAAACACTGTATGCCTTCTTAACAGCCCTGTCAACCTGGGTGGCAACTTTCAAGGATCTGTGTACATGGACACCGAGATCTCTCTGCTCATCTACACTACCAAGAATCTTACCATTAGCCCAATACTTTGCCTTCCGGTTACTCCTACCAAAGTGCATCACCTCACACTTGTCTGCATTAAACTTCATTTGCCACCTCTCAGCCCCGCTCTGCAGCTTATCTATGTCTCTCTGCAACCTACAGCATCCTTCGTCACTATCCACAACTCCACCGTCCTTAGTGTCATCTGCAAATTTACTAACCCATCCTTCTACGCCCTTATCCAGGTCATTTATAAAAATGACAAACAGCAGTGGACCCAACACCGACCCTTGCGGTACACCACTAGTAACTGGTCTCCAGGATGAACATTTCCCATCAACTACCACCCTCTGTCTTCTTTCAGCAAGCCAATTTCCGGTCCAAACTGCTATATCTCCCACAATCCCATTCCTCCGCATTTTGTACAATAGCCTATTGTGGGGAACCTTATTGAACGCCTTGCTGAAATCCATATACACCACATCAACTAGTTTACTCTCATCTACCTGTTTGGTCACCTTCTCAAAGAACTCAATAAGGTTTGTGAGGCACGACCTTCCCTTCACAAAACCGTGCTGACTATCCCTAATCAATTTATTCTTTTCCAGATGATTATAAATCCTATCTCTTATAACCTTTTTCCAACACTTTACCAACAACTGAGGTAAGGCTCACTGGTCTATAATTACCAGGGTTGTCTCTACTCCCCTTCTTGAACAGGGGAACCACATTTGCTATCCTCCAGTCATCTGGCACTATTCCTGTAGACAATGACGAGTTAAAGATCAATGCCAAAGGCTCGGCAATCTCCTCCCTGGCTTCCCAGAGGATCCCAGGATAAATCCCATCCGGCCCATTGACTTATCTATCTTCACCCTCTGTAGGATTTCTAATACCTCTTCCTTGTGAACCTCAATCCCACCTCGTCTAATAGCCTGTATCTCAGTATTCTCCTTGATAACATTGTCATTTTCTAGAGTGAATACTGTTGAAAAACATTCATTTAGTGCTTCCCCTATCTCCTCTGACTCCACACACAACTTCCCACTAATATCCTTGATTGGCCCCAATCTTACTTTCGCCATTCTTTTATTCCTTAAATACCTATAGAAAGCCTTAGGGTTTACCCTGATCCTATCCACCAACAACTTCTCATGTCTCCTCCTGGCTCTTCTGAGCTCTCTCTTTAGGTCTTTCCTGGCTCCCTCATAGCCCTCAAGTGCCCTAACTGAGCCTTCATATCTCATCCTAACATAAGCCTTCTTCTTAGTCTCGACCAGAGAT
This sequence comes from Stegostoma tigrinum, assembly GCF_030684315.1. NCBI lineage: Eukaryota > Metazoa > Chordata > Chondrichthyes > Orectolobiformes > Stegostomatidae > Stegostoma > Stegostoma tigrinum. The sequence continues at coordinate 86,689,016 of NC_081359.1, read as the reverse complement.
TCCACTTCCTTCGTAAACCACGGCTCCCACGCTCTACAACTTCCTCCCTGCTTGTCCGGTGCATACTTATCTAGGACACACAGGAGCGTTTCCTTGAATAAGTTTCACATTTCTAATGTACCCATCCCCTGCAGTTTCCTTCCCCATCCTATGCTCCCTAAATCTTGCCTAATCGCTTCGTAATTGCCTTTCCTCCAGCTATTACTCTTGCCCAGTGGTAAACACCTATCCCTTTCCATCACTAAAGTAAACATAACAGAATTGTGATCGCTATCACCAAAGTGCTCACCTGCTTCCAAATCTATACCTGGCTGGGCTCATTACTCTGTACCAAATCTAATGTGGCTTCGCCCCTTGTCAGCCTATCTACACACTGTGTCAGGAAGCCCTCCTGCACACACTGAACAAAAACTGACCCATCTATAGTACTCGATCCATAGTGTTCCCAGTCAATATTTGGAAAGTTGAAGTCGCCCATGACAACTACCCTGTCTCTCTCACTCCTATTGAGAATCATCTTTGCTATCCTTTACTCATTCTAGCTCCTAACCCTAACCTTAACCCTAACGCTAACCTTCCAAATCCTTAAACTCTACCGGGAGGTCATGGTAGATCATGGCCTGCAAGTTCCCACCTAGCCACACACCATCTGGATTCAGAATTAAATTGTTGTTCCTTCTGTGTTGCTTGGTCAAAATTCTGCAACTCAAGTACTAATAGCAACGCGTGTGTCTATACACCCCAAAGATTACAGTCATTCAAGAAGAATGCCACCACTTTCTGAACTGCAATTAGGAATAGGAATATATGAATATTGACCTATTCAGCAATGCCATATCCTGTTAAAAATATTTTCAAAAAATCAGCTACAGTGTTTCTTGGATTATGGTAGTGGCTATACTTCAATAAGTATTTCATTAGCTGCAAATCGTTAGGATATTCTGAATTTATGAACAGCACTGTGTATGCATAGTACTATTTCTTCTTCCTAAATTCAAATAAACATCATACACTTAGAGCAAAATAATTTTTTTGTAACATCAATAATTAGATTGCTATTGCCAAATATTGAGATTTATCGCAAAATGAGATTAGAGATGTCTTTTTAAGAATTGAAAGAAAGCTAGTTAATCTAGGCGATTGGTTTAATTCATTGGTGTAGGTGTGGACACACCAAGGTACAGCTTCTTCAGTCCAATCAGCAGTCAAGCTTCCTTTTCCTTCATATTTCCCTGTTGCCAAAAATTCAACAAAAATCACAACCTGCACTTGCCCTTTCCAAAGGCCAGTACAACTAGTAATTCCTTCCAATTACAGGCTTACATACCCATGAAATGTCAGCAAGTACTTTACCAAACATAAGTTGACCCCACTTTTAATGAATATGAACAACTTTTAAACAATTCTTTCCTCAAACTTTGCCTGAACAGCTTCTGCAACATTGAGGTCTGTTGTGTAGGGGGTCACTGATTAAAATGAAGAGGAAGTGCCTTATTGTTTTGACAGTTTATGATAATAAACAGATTGTGGTATGAAGCAATGAGATCTGCAAGATGTGTTTATATTAGTTGAACTTCACACAGGTACATCGAGAACACAATCAGTCCAATCTTAGTTTAAACGCATCAGGGTATATTCAGACCACCATTTGCTGTCGGCCCCAGGATTGAATACCTTGGTGTCAGCTTTCTCATTGTATTTTAGACTTTTGTCTCCTGCATGTGGGCTGAGAGGAAGTAATTAATGTTTAAGAATGATACAGATGGCTGTTATGGTCCGGCCACAAACTTGTGTACCAAGATGTGAGAGAAATAAGGGTTAAAAAAAATCCATTATATTGTGCAGAGAAAGCAAAAATATTAACTTGTAAGACATAATGGCCAACTTATCATTTCAGTTGTGTGCTCCAGCACTATACTGTGACATTTTTCCTCCATATAAAGTTAGGAATGTTCAAAAATATGAAATATTTTGATAGGTCAAATAGAAAAAAAGTTACTCCTACTAGTAGGAGGCTTGGAAACCAGAGGGGAAGACTTTTTTTTTAGGGATTTAACAGAAAAATAGATGGAGGATAAGAAGATATAGTTTTCTGCATTGAATTGTCGAAATTTGAATTAGAATGATTCTGAGTTAGTGTCAGAGACTTTGGACAGTTCCAATTCACTTGCATAGTGTGACAGGAAAGACTGACACCTTGTCCAATTCAAATAACCACTCAACTCAGCCCAACCCATTTACCCAAACTGACTAACTACCCCTTGAAAGTCAAAAATCCCCCTAACCATCTAATGACTGCAACCCCTCCTCAGTCACCAGCTACCACCCTTTGGCTACCACCTGGTCTGCACCCCAGAACTCATCCACTTTGGTGAAGTTCTCCAAGGGATAAAGCACTTTACTATTTTGAGAAAGCTAGATATGGAAGTTCCTAGAAGAAAGAGCAGCATTGAGTTAGGGGGACAATGATGTGAAGGGGCAATCTGATAATGATTGCCATGCCTCAGCAGTTACAGATATCCTTTGAAGTCAGCTAGGCCTAGGGTCATCTTATATCTGCTCTGAAACAGCTTTCAATGGCAACATTATACCTTTGTTTCCACATTTTCAAAGATTATACTGAAGCCTTGTTGCAATCATTATTTAAGTGCCAAAAAGTAGGCTTTGATCTCAAAAGAATTGATGTGAAGCATGGTTTAGTTCTTTGGACAATTAATATGTATTTCACCACATGTCCAAAGTTTCAATTTTGAGTCTGTATAGTTGTGGCTACATATTTTCCATATTTCTGTGACAACATTCCTGATGGTATATGATATCATTTAATGTTTATCAGCAGGGATAATTTCCCTTGTGCTCTATAGCTGCCATGCAAAGCATTTCAAACATACAGATTGTCTTCGTTATCGCTCGACCAGTGTTGTCCCTTTAATTCCAGTTGCTTTTAACTACTGGCTGATTCTAAGTGCATGCTGACTGTATGAAGGTGTGAATGAGCATTGGCATTTACATCCCTTAAACATTGCTTTTAGTTCCCCGTAATTTGAGTACATTGTAAATTTATGCTTTCCACCAGAGAACAGAAAGATAAAAAGAAACAGCTAGAAGCCTTGCAGTCAAAAAAGAGTGAACTTAAAAAAAATTTAAAAATTAAACTACCCAGTTTCTAAATGTTAAACTGAAAAGTTATTGGAGATTTTTCTTTTGATTACAATAACTATTTTAACTTTTTTCTGTGATGGTGAAAGCAAATCTCTCTTGTGTCACAGGAAGTGTCAAATAAGCAGATGACGACATTGTCACTTCAGACACTTGGCCTCCTGGGGCTTGTAAGGCTGAAAAGCTGGATTTCTGCCAAGATCATCTAAGAACTTGGAGCACATGATTTCACTGAGACTATATTTTTTAAAATGTTGCTGCTGCTGGGTTGATGGTTGGGACTTCTGTCTGCTGTCTCAAGTCAAGACCACATCACAAGAGAAATTCTCAGTTTTCGTGATCACTGTGCCCTTGCCCGGCCGCAATGGGATCCAAACCAAGTCATTGAGGCCTTCAGATGGGCCCCAGATCCATCCTGGATTCATAATTCAACGAAGTACGTAAATCAATGTGAGATATTCTTACAGGATTAATGCAATAAACTTGGTCATCCTTTATGTCTCCTTAGAATTCAGGATGGAGTCTTTGATTTTGATATATATCACATCCATGATATTCCACTCCACAGTTCCAGTCCCTTTTACTAATTTCTAGCCCTTCAAGGATAGATTTTGTTTTCTGCACCTTTCTGGTTCGAGTATGGTTTTGGATATGGACTAGTAGAGATTTTTCTGGATCCATAACCAGAGCCCTGGACCTCTTGAACACTGCTAATACAATGTTTGATGAACCAGAAATAGCCATTGCCCACATATTTCATGGCAACTTTTTAGCTTTTGATCCCTGTAGTGATTAGAATGAGGGCAAAGTGGATCTCATTGACTATAAGATTCTTAATTGGGGTTGTTTACCCAGACCAATCAAGGAATCCTGGCTGACAGATAGAAACATGAGGTTCAGAGGGGCCTCCTTCATTCTGGAGACTGGCTGCAATCTGGCTAGTCTGAGCCCATGTGAATAAAGGGTGACTGGGTGACGGCATACCAGCCACTTTGCAGTTATTTCAGTCCCGAAAGCCAAAACTTAATAAACATAGAAACATCAAATTTCTGCGGTGGCTATGTTGACAAAACACACTTGTATGGCATCAGCCATATTCATCTCTTCTGCAAAACATTAAAATTTTTTTTGCACAAAATGATCTCAACTGAACAATTAATTATTAATTTTTAAGTGTTTGCCATATTTCCTTTTCAACTTGCAAGCTGTAAAAATAAAAGATAAACAAAACTGTGAATGCTAGAAATCTCAAATAAAGTCAGGCTTAATAAAAGAGCCTTCACATCTCTTAGAAGAGCTGATTGACTTGCTGAAGTGTTTCCTGAATATAAAGTGCTGATTTCAATTTGTAATCTGCTTCTAGGCCATGGGTTCTTTCTGAAAGGGGAAGGTATAAAAAATTGCAACACAATTTTGTACAACGCTAGATAATTTAAGATTGGGAAAAAGCTTGTTACAAATAATGGTGTATGTTGTCATCATTTTAATGATATTTTGCCTGTGAAAATTAGAAAGCTTCTTAACAATATTCAATTCAAATAACTGCCATCTAATGTGAGCAACGTAACTCAGGGTCATTTTATCACCTGCTCTAATTCCACTCACTAAAATCACATTCAGCCAATATCAACTGAGGATATCCTAGAATCAACCAAGAGTTTTATAATCAACCTTTAATGCTGCCTCTCTGGTCAGTGAAATTTTAAAAAGGTTGGAGGTTGGTATTCAAGACGAAAAAAGATTCACGACCCTGTGTCTGATTCGAAAGAGACACTTGCTGATAGACCTACTGCTGACAGCTGAACAGTGCTTCACAGCCTGTCCGACCTGAAATATCAGCTTGTCTGGCACTGTGGGAAGCGATCCAGAAGCAGATTCTTCTGAGCAAAGGCGTGCAGTTCTAAGCTGGGGGTGGGGGTGGGGTGTGCGCAAGGGTCCTTCACTGAACAAGCTGCCCTTCACAGTAATGGCCTAGTTCAGCGATATTTTGGAGAAAGCATATTGTGAATTGTGAGATCACCTAGATGCAGCTTTTCCTGAAATGACTGTCTCATATGATTGAATTTATCCATCCAAAGGATTTTCAGTTGCATATCAGTGCAGAATGCATGCTATAGTTATGTCAAGGACAACACACTGTGGATCTGGAGGCCCGGTAGAGTCAAAGGAGCAGGAAAGTTGATGTTTCCGGTCGGGACACTTCTTCAGAAATGGGGAGGGGGAAGGGAGCTAGGAAATAAATAGAGAGGAGGGTTGGGGCTGGGGAAGGTGGGTGGGGTAGTAACAGGTGAGTGCAGGTTGGGACTCGTAGGGATTGGTCAGTGGGATGAGTGGGGCAGAGAGGTGAGAGAGAAGATGTACAAGTTGAGCCAGGTCAAGGAGGCTGGAGGGATGATGGGTGGGGCTGGGGAAAGGTAGGTGGGGTGGTGGTAGGTTAGATGCTGGTAGGGGGTAGTGGGGATTGGTCTGTGGGAAGGGTGGGGCAAATAGGTGGGGAAGAAGATGGACAGGTTGTGTCAGGTCAAGGAGGTGGGGATGAGAGGGAGGGTTGGACATGGGATGAGGCCGGGGATGGGGAGATTTCTATGGTGAATTCTATCTCTTTATATTTGTTGGGGGGAAGAAGTGTGAGGGCAAAAGTGCAGGAAGTGATGTAATTGAGGGCATTTTTGATCACTGGAGGGGGATGTTGTGGCCCTTGAAATAGGAGGACATCTGGGATGTCCAGGAATGGGATGCTCCATTTCTAGAGCAGATGCGGCGGTGGCGGAGGATTTCAGAATAAGAGATCGCATTCTTGAAGGAGGGCGGGTGAGACGAGGTGTAATCCAGGTAGCTATGGGAGTTGGTGGGTTTGAAATATAAGTTGTTGTTGAGATTGTTCCTGGAAATGGAGACACGGAGGTCCAGGAATGGGAGGGAGGTATCGGGGATGGTCCAGGTGAATTTGAGTTTGGTGAGAAAAGTGTTTAGCAAACTCGATGAACTGTTCAAGCTCCTCATGGGAGTCAGATTCAGTACCGATACAGTCATTAGTGTGCGGAGGAAGAGGTGAGGGATGGCATTGGAGTAACAGCAGAAAAGGGACTGTTCCGCATATCCTACGAAGACGAAGGCCCATAGCCTTCCCCTTAATCTGTAGGAAGTGGGAGGAGTTAAAGGAAAAGTTGTTGAGGTTAAGGGCAAGTTCTGTTAAGCGGATGAGGGTGTCGGTGGAGGGGGACTGGTTGAGTCTGCGGGAGAAGACGAAGCGGAGGGCTTTTAGGCCATTTGCATCGGGGATACAAGTGTAGAGGGATGGATGACAACAGTGAAGATGAGGTGTTGGGTGCCAGGGAATTGGAATTCTCAGAGGAGTTGGAGGGCATGGGTGGTCTCCTGAACGTCGGTAGGGAGTTCCTGGACCGGGGGGACAAAATAGAGTCACGGTAAACTCCAAAAGCAGTTCTTACTATCTTATAATTACATCAAGTTGTTCAGGTTGAATTTAAACTTTAAAGTCCACCCATTTACCTGAAATGTAATAATCTATTCTCACCGTTGCCATGGTTACTATCATGAATCAGGCAGCAGGCCCATTTCAAAGCAAATCTACGTCACTTGACATACATAGGATCCAATTTAACAGTTTCGGGTGCTTCTGGTCGGTCCTTGCATTGCACGGACTCCACCAGAAGCAGACAAGGAAGAACCAGCAAATTAGCTGTGTTTATTTTGTGGTGTGCTTCTGGTCTTACCCCACCCCACCTGATATACCTGTCTGCTTCGATCACAGTGATTTACTAGGTCGCCCAATCTTGTGATGTTCTAGAAGTGTTAGTGCTCATTTGATGCCTGCAGCTTACCAGTTGAACTATAATAAGGCTTAACACACAAAACAGGCTATTCTTTCTAACTATCTGATCAATCTGCTTGGAGTGGGCATTGGGTTTGTATGATATTGCGCTGTTTTGGTATTGAACTGACTGCAGTTCAACCACAACAATGTTTTAAAAGTAGACTGCCTGGGAATTCAATAAAAGCTTATTTATAAAATTTTATTGTTAGCAAAGAAATAAGTTTCAATGGGTTTTCATTAACACCAGAAAACTAATCTTTTCTTAAAATGTACTATTTTTAATGCAGAGTTCTGGGCACGTGTACAATCTAAAATATACAGGTTTCAGTTTTTTGAGGAGTCAGGAAGCAATTCAGAGCAACTAGTACATTCTGGTTTGAGTGTATCTGCATTGCTTAAAGTGGATACCAATTGCAATGCGGACCCATAGAAATTGAAAAAACCACCCAAATCTGTAATGTACATCTTTATGATTCCAGACATGTTCTTCAATAATCCTCAGTTCATTTTGATTTTAGTTTCATTAGGATAATGCAGCAGTGAAGGAACAGGGATATAGTTCCAAGTCAGGATAGTGTGTGGCCTGGGGAGACAAACGTGCAAATAGTGGTCCTTCCATGCATCTTCTGTCCCTGCTCTTCCAGGAGATAAACATTACTGATTTGGAAGGTGGTTTTAAAGGAGCATGGTGATTTTTACAGTACATGTCACATCCTTCCAGGTATCACTGGAAATCATTGGTCAACTGAATGCGATGCTTGAGGGAGGAAGATGAGATTCCAAGCAAGCATATTACTTTTTCCTGGATTGTATTGAGCTTTATGAATGTTGTTGGAGCTACACTCATCCAGGCCAGAGCAGAGTATTCCTTCACACCCCTGACTTGTGCCTTGTAGATGGTGGACAGGATTTGGTGAGTCAGGAGAAGAGTTAGTTGCCAAATAATTCTTTGCCTCCAGACAAAAGCAATAAGTACTAGTCTCGACGGCTACACTTCACAAGAATGAATATTAAAATGCTGCAGCCCTGGATAAAACTAACTGAATATGGATCTTTCCAGTTCTGTACATTCAATTTTCATCAGGTTATGCATTTGCTCGCTGAATCATTGAGGTTCCTGAGTAACATACTGTAACAAAACCATTCCATGGAATTCAACAGGGGAAAAAAATAAGCAGGGATCTATTCATTCTTAAGTAAGGCTCAAATTTAAGTGGGACACCCTATGACATGTGCTTGAATCAAAAATAATCTGGAAAGGAGTCAACAATGCTGTACCGTTAACTGATGGCATATCTACATTGTTGCTGTTCACACTTCAGCACACACCATAGCAGAACTCTGACTCATTGTACAAAAGGGTGATGCTTGACTCTCAGCCCTGTTAGCCAGACTCTGTTCTGGGAAACTCATGCCAATAAGTTACAGTTAATAAGAGTGCAATCCTAAAATAGCAGCAATGATAGCAATATGTTTTCAGATTGACCTTCTTAACATCTAATTCTTTCTAAATCTGACTGAATCTGATGACCCAGCAGGTGGGGTTATCTATCTTTGTCAATGGTATTATGAGTCCAGCTGATACTAATACACGACAAGAAAGATCCCAAAGTAAAACTCGGTTGATAAACTGTAAGTTTTACAAACCAAAAGAACTGAGGATGCTGTCAATCAGGAACAAAAAAAAAGTTGCTGGAAACGCTCAGCAGGTCTGGCAGCATCTGTGAAGGAGAAAACAGAGTTAACGTTTCGGGTCCGGTGACCCTTCCTCAAAAAGTTCTGAGGACCCGAAACATTAACTCTGTTTTCTCCTCCACAGATGCTGCCAGACCTGCTAAGCTTTTCCAGCAACTTTGTTTTTGAAACCGTAAGTTTTATTTTTCTTTTCGTTCACTGTGGAGGCCAGTCACTGAATCAAGTCACAAGAGGTTGCCAATGTACTTTTAATGAAAGAACATTCAACTTTAAAGGAAAAACATAAACTGTATTGCACAATACAAGAGCGATGTGAATTAAATTTGTTATAAATATCAGGAGAATAATTCAACATGTTACTCATTGAATTACCTTAGAGATTGTCAAACCCCACTGAAGGGTTTCTGCTGTTTCCACATCTAAATTATTGTTCAGCCGGCATGGCTGTAGTTACTGTCAAATATCTGTGCAGTCACTCAATGGTATAATCTTAACTACTGTCTCTCCCTGAGACAAGATCTTAATTCAGTTCACTATTGCTACTGAACATTGGCCTCATGTCTTCCACAACCTTGTAGGATACCTTCCTTTCAGAAGCCTCTGTAGCTGTTTGCTTCCGGAATTTTCTTCTAACACGCACGGGCAGTCTCCCCAGCCCCGCCCTGCCTATTTTTGCAGAGAGCTGCTAACAGCACCATTGGAATTATATACCTCCTGTCTCTGAATGATGTGTTTCTGGGCTCCTTTCTCTCTCTGGCTTACATAAGAATTGTGTCTTTCTATTTTTGTATCTTCAAAACCTATAGATTACAAATACACAGCGGGAAGAACAAAGAACAATACAGCACAGGAACAGGCCCTTTGGCCCTCCAAGTCTGCACCAACACGTTTTGCCCTTCTATTCTAAAACTGTCTTCACTTACAGGATGCACATCTCTCTAATGCCTTCCTACTCATATAATCATCCAAGTGCTTCTTGAAAGCTGCTATTGTCTCTGCTTCCACTGCCTCTTCTGGCAGCACATTCCAGGTACTCACCACCTTTCGTGTGAAATACTTGCCGCACACACATCTTTTTCTAACATTCCCCCTTGCGACTTGAACCTGTGCCCCCTAGTAATTGACCCCTCCACCCCAGGAAAAAGCCTCATACTTTCCATTCTATGCATGCTATTCAAAATCTTACAAACGTATATCAGGTTGCCCTTCAACTTCCTGTATTACTGTGAAAATAAATCCATTCCGTCCAATCTTTTTTCATGGCTAAAATCCCCAATACCAGACAACATCCTGGTAAATGTTTTCTGTACCCTCTCCAAAGCATCCATATCCTTCTGGTAGTGTGGTGACCAGAATTGTATGCAATATTCCAAGTGTCACCTAACTAAAGTTCTATAAAGCTGCAGCATAACTTGTCTATATTTGTATCCAATGCCCCTTCCAAAGAAGGCAAGCATACCATTGGCCTTTTTCACTACCTTATCTACCTGTGTTGTCACCTTCAGTGATCTGTGGACCTACACACCTAAATCTCTCTGCTTATCAATACTCCTAAGGGCTCTGCCATTCAGCCTATGATTTCAACCCATACTTGACATTCCAAAATGCATCACCTCACATTTGTCTGGATTAAACTCCATCTGTCATTTTTTCTGCCCAAGCGACCGACTAATCTATACCCTCCTGTGTCTTTTGACAATCCTCCTCGCTATCTGCAACTCCACCAATCTTTGTATCATCCACAAACTTACTAATTAGACCGGCTATGTTTTTCTCCAAATCATTTATGCAGACCACAAACTGCAGAGGTCCCAACACTGATCCTGTGGAACACCGCTAGTCACAGCCCTCCATTTCAAAAAGCATCCTTCCACCATTACTCTTTGTCTCTTATGACTGAACCAGCTCTGTATTCACCTTGCTAGCTCAGCCCTGATACCATGTAATTTCATGGTTTTTACCAATCTGCCATGAGGGGCCTTGTCAAAGCCTTATCATCTTCATTGTCTCCTCAAAAAACAGATCAGGTTAGTGAGTTACAACCTCCACTGTACAAAACAATGCTGTCTATTGCTAATAAGTCCTTTTGTTTCCAAATGCATATAGATCTTGTCCCTGCGAATCTATTCCAATAATTTTCCTAGCACAAACGTGAGGCTCACAGGCCTGTAATTTCTTGGATTATCTCTGTTACCCTTCATAAACCATAGGACAACATTAGTTATTCTCCCATCCTCTGAAACCTTACCTGTGTCCAAAGAGGGTACAAAGATGTCTGTCAGTGCTCCAGCAATTTGGTCTCACCTCCCTCAATATCCTGGGATAAATCCCATCAGGATCCAGGGACTTATCTACCTTAATACTTTTTAAGACATGCAACACCTCTACCATTTTAATTGTAACTTGTTTTAGAAACTCAAAACTCCCTTCCCTGAGATCATCCTCCACCAATTCGTTCTCTTTGGTGAATGCTGACACAAAGTATTTGTTTAGGATCTCACTTACCTCTTCTGCCTCCACTTATACATTCCCTCCCTTGTCTTAGAGTAGTCCAACCCTCTCCCAGGCTATCCTCTTGCTTTTTGTACATGTATAAAAAGCCTTGAGATTCTCCTTAATTCTGTTAGCTAATGACTTTTCATGACCCCTTCCACACATTGTAATTCCTTCTTTAAGTTCTTTCCTACTTTCCTTACATACTTCAAGGGCTTTGTCAGTTTCCATCCTGCCAGACTTTAAGTATGCTTCCTTTTTCTTTTTGACCAAGGCCAATGTGTAACTCTCCATGCACATCCGTCACTCTCATAGGAACTTGCTGCTCCTGAGCTCTTAATTTGGTGAGTAAATTGTTGAATTCTTCTCCCTGATATTTATAACAAATTTAATTCTCATCGCTATTGTATAGTGCAATATAGCTTATGCTTTTCCTTTGAAGTTGAGTGTTCTTTCATGAAAGTACATTTGAAAGGCTCCCACTTGCCAGATATGGATTTACCCTCAAACAGCTGCTTTCAATCAACATTCTCCAGTTAATGCCTAATAATGCCGTAGTTGACCTTCTCCCAATTTAACATCTTCACCCAGGGACTGCTGTTATCCCTATCCACAAAAATCTTAAAACTCATGGTATTACGGCCACTACTCCCAAAATGTTCCATCATTGAAACATCACTCACCTAGCTGGGCTCATTTCCCAAACCAGGTCCAGTTTAACCCCGTCCCTGGTTGCACTGTTTACATACTGTGTCAAGAAATCCTCCTGAATGAACTTTACAAATTATGCCCCATTCAAGCCCCTAGCATGATGTGAGTTCCAATAAATACAGGGGAAGTTACAATCACCCACCACAACATCCCTGCTGTTTTTTACAACTTTCTAAAATTTGTTTACATATTCTTTCCTCTATCTCCCACTGGCAGATGAAAATACTTTTTCGAAGTGGAAATTTACTAGGATGACTACATAATTTCACCGCAAAGAATTTGATACCTACTGTGCGCTTAGTTTTTCTGTTTATGGGGTCCTGTAATGTGCAGTGATCAGGAAGGTGTTGTTTGCATGTGAAACTAATTGGTTCTTCATGAACTGAGCCAGTCGGAACTGGAAACAAATTAGAGAGACACAAACACACAGAGAGAAATAAAACAGATGTATGTGCTGTTGATCTTCACAGCAGAAGCTGCTTGTTCTCTGCAGTAAAAAAAGCACAGATTAAAACTTGAAGAAAACCAATTACCTTTGCTGAAGCAGTTGCAGTGATCAATGACTTTTGAATTGATAAATCAGAGACATTTAGTGGATCAGTTGCCAGAGGAAAAACAACTAAACAGCAAAGTCCTCGCCAGCTGAAGAATGATCATCTCAGCATCAGAATTGGAAAGCTATGACCAGTTTCTCTACCTCTGCCAAAAATCTGCTTTATGTGTGTGTGTGTCTGTGTGTGTGTGTGTGTGTGTGTGTGTGTGTGTGTGTGTGTGTGTGTGTGTGTGTGTGTGTGTGTAAGTGAAAGAGGAAGAATGTTTTAGCAAGCAGTTTTATATGCTAATACTTTATCACTATTCGCCTGTAGTTTTCTATCAACTTTTGTCTAACATTCAGGTACATTGGGATGCTGTGTGTTTCTTAAACAGAACATTTTATCATTTGGTATGACTCTAGGAGTAGCGGGGTTCAATTTCTAGTATACCACTCCAGTGGGTTGTAACAATTATCAAACTCATATTAGCAGACAGCTTGGCAATTATCATTCCAAATAAATCAAAATAAGTAAAATCAAATGAATTTTTGGAAAACTAAACAAAAAAACCAAAGACCTATTGATGTGGGAAACCTGAAACAAAACTATAAACAGAAATAGCTGGAGAAATTCAACAGTTCTGGCAGTATCTGTGGAGAGAAAGCAGAGCCAATATCTTGGATCTAGTGACCCTTTTTCAGAAACAATGGTAGTTAGGAAAGTGTGATATATGTGCTGAAGACTGGAGTGGGAGGGTAAGGAGTAAATGATAGGTGGAAATAGAGCCCATAGAGAGAGAGAGAGAGAGAGAGAGATAAACAGTTGGGCAGACAAAGGAATGGATAATGGTGAACCATGGAGAAAGAACAGCTGCTAATGGGGCCCATTATTGGGTGAAACTGGGTTACCTGTAACTTAAGCAGCCTATGCCATGACAATGTGCTCAGGCCTAAAATGATATTGAGCCCCAAAGACTGCAGGATCCCCAAGTGTAAAATGCGGTGCTGTTCTTCCAGCTTGTGCTGAGCCTTGCTAAGAATTGCAACAGACCTGAAACAGAAATTCCTGCACTTGTTGCGTGTGAATCTCCTTCTCAACCTCTCCCCTCACTGGTGACACCCAGTTTAAGCCACCACCAGCCATCTCACTTTAACAAGAGAGCAGTCCTATTGGGCTGTAGGACTATGGCAAATTTATCATTCACTGAAACAGTTTGACTAGGGCTGCAGATAGTTCTGTAGAACAACTCTTCAGCATTATTGCCAGAATTTTGTGAGGGCTTTGCAGTCTATCCAGTGTCTTCAGCCATTTCTTGATATCAAATGGAATGAATGATGAGAAAGTCCAGACTTATACTTGGCATTTCTGGCTGAAGATTAATGCGAACACTTTCTTGCCTTGTCTTTTCCACTGATTTTCTGAACTCCTTATCATTGGCAATGGGAATATTGTCAGAGATTCCACGTCCCATTAAAGATGCCAAGGGATATAGGTATTGCATGTGGAGTCGGGTGATCAGCCATTATCGCGAATAGTGGACAGACTTGAGAGGCCTATTTCTGTTCCATATTTTCTACAATGCAATGTTTCTATGTTTAAACCATACACAATTGAATGTTGCAGGACTGCAGAGCTTAGAACAATTCCACAGTTCACTGAGCCCATCAATTGCATGCACCTTCCACAATTTGACATGCAAGCATTCCTATGTTACAGCTACACCAGTTGACACCTCAGTTTTTGGTATACCTGTTGTTAGTTCCTGGCATTTCCTTCTGCACTTATCATTGAACCAAGATGCCAATCAATCTTTTGTGCCTATGGCTATCCTCTACCAATGGAGCTTTTCCCCTCTCTGCACAGAAGCTGCTATAAACATTCATACTTCTCTGTGCTTTCTCTTTTCAGGAAACTGAAGCACGTAATCTGCCAGGATCAAAAACCAATAGAGCAGTGAGGGGATACATGGAGAAATGGGAGCCAGCTCTCCAGTGACAGGTACTTTCTCAATGCATGCTCACATGCTCTACAGGGAAAGAGGTTCATTGCATGAAGGTGCTGATATCAGGAATGACCTGCTGCGAAAACAGAGCAACATAGGAAAAGGAACAGAATTAGACTATTCAGCCCTTTGAACCAGGCCTGCCATTCAGTAAGAGTGTAGCTGATAGTGGTTATAGTTTCAATTTCATGTTTCTTCTGTCCCCACAACCCTTGTCTATCAAAAATCTATCTAACTCTACCTTTACTAATGTCAGTGACTCAGGCTCCAGTACGTTTGGGAGAAAGAGTATTCCACAGGCCAACAACCCTCTGAGAAAACAGACATCGCTTCATTGCCATTTTAAATTGGAGACCTTTTGTCCATTAACTGTGCTTCCTAGTTCCAGTCTCTCCTGCTAGGGGAAACATCTTGTCAGTATCCACTCGACCAAGTCAGCACAGGACAGTATAACTAGAGCCTGGCAGCCTGAGCTTCCTGAGGCACTGATATTCAGAACTGATCCTCTTCCTGTTGAGGGCAATATAGACAAGGAGAAGGCGATCGTTGCTGCAGCTGATGCTATTGGCGATGGTGTGACTTCTGTTTTCCATCTCCCCTCAGCAGAGGTGGAAAGTACAGTTGAAGATGGGTGAAGTGCTAACCTCGGAAGGTTATCTTGGGACACCTTTCAATAAAGAGATAATCATCTGTCTAGCTATGAAACCATTCTGCGAGAGAAATTATGTGGACTGCAGCCTCTTACCTGGACACTACAAGGATTGCAGTGTTTCAAGGAAGTAGCTCTTCATCAATTTGTCCAGAGCAGTTAAGCATGGTCAATAAATTCAGGCCTAACCAGCAGAGTTCACATCATATGAATGAGTAAAAAGAATCCAACAAGATACACCATTAAGCCAATTAACTGCTCACTTTTTATGTTAAAATTTAATATGCCAGATTAAATTGGAGAATTCCCCCATGCCCTTTATTTATTGACGATGTTCTTGATAAATGTTACCTTTGTATTACTGATTCCCACTTTACTGCTTTTTCTCTGTATGTTACAGATAACCCCTGCATCAAATGTATTTGATCTTTTGAAGCTGAGAGTCAGGTCTATACTTGGAAAACTAATGTTCAAAGTTCTCTTCCTACTCAGGCACTGAAGCAATTTTCACTGAAAAATCGCTGGGGGTATGATATGGAAACTGTAACAACAATTTGTATTCATTCAAATTATTCAACTTGGTGACTGGGCATTACATGCACCATAGGGGCCCAGGTCACTGGTGAGTGAGGACAGGGGAGACTGAGAAGCACCGCTGGCAAAGAGGGCAGGTGGGATGGCTGTAAGGGTCCTCTTTGCCAAGGTCAGTGACAGGAATCATGGCCATTGGCCTGGCCTTGGGCATGGGCCCTTGTCCCCGACCTGAGTACAATGGTCTCATCCCTGAGGACATTGGCTCTCCCTATGACCTGAGCACAGTGAATCCTCTGGAGGCCTGATCTGGTGATTGGAGCCTAACTGCCACCACCACCACACTCAACCACCCACCAACCCGACTCCAGCCCAGGGACTGCTTTCTGGAGCAAGCCCCATCTTCCTAATACCTGACTGTCGATCAAACAAATGGCCGACCCGTACATCCACCAAACCCCTGCAAGCTCAGAAAACAGAGATGAATACCAGCAGTGACAGGATGCTGCCTTATGTAGAAATTACTTATTCACTTAAAGGCGTCAATTGGCTGAGTGATGCCAAACCATGATCCTTCACACCGAGATTTAATTGAACAGACATGCAAACGTCTCAGGGTCCCCCTTCCTGCACCTCCTTTCCTAATTAAGTGATTCCTCCTCACCCACCTTAATCTCCATAAATTAATTATTAGTCCAGTTATTCAGATAAAGCACTTTTGTGTTCTACCAACTCTGACTCTAAAACTCTGAAATTATCTTTATTTGTGTTTGGGATAATAGGAACTGCAGATGCTAGAGAATCCGAGATAACAAGGTGTACAGCAGGTTGAACACGGCGGGCCAAACAGTATCATTGGAGCAAGAAGGCTGACATTTTGGGCCTAGACCGTTCCTGCTCCTCTGATGCTGCTTGACCTGCTGTGTACATCCAGTTCTACACCTTGTTATCTCTTTTTTTCTGTATTTGGTTGGTTGAAACCTCCATTAAAATGACTTCCCTTTTGGGCCCGCTTTGCAGAACACCTCCGCTCGGTTCGCAAAAAACAACTGCACCTCCCAGTCGCAAACCATTTCCACTCCCCCTCCCATTCTCTTGATGACATGTCCATCATGGGCCTCCTGCACTGCCACAATGATGCCACCCGAAGGTTGCAGGAACAGCAACTCATATTCCGCCTGGGAACCCTGCAGCCATATGGTATCAATGTGGACTTCACCAGTTTCAAAATCTCCCCTTCCCCTACTGCATCCCTCAACCAGCCCAGTTCGTCCCCTCCCCCCACTGCACCACACAACCAGCCCAGCTCTTCCCCCCCACCCACTGCATCCCAAAACCAGTCCAACCTGTCTCTGCCTCCCTAACCGGTTCTTCCTCTCACCCATCCCTTCCTCCCACCCCTAGCCGCACCCCCCACTACCTACTAACCTCATCCCACCTCCTTGACCTGTCCGTCTTCCCTGGACTGACCTATCCCCTCCCTACCTCCCCACCTACACTCTCTCCACCTATCTTCTTTACTCTCCATCTTCGGTCCGCCTCCCCCTCTCTCCCTATTTATTCCAGTTCCCTCCCCCCATCCCCCTCTCTGATGAAGGGTCTAGGCCCGAAACGTCAGCTTTTGTGCTCCTGAGATGCTGCTTGGCCTGCTGTGTTCATCCAGCCTCACATTTTATTATCTTGGAATCTCCAGCATCTGCAGTTCCCATTATCCCTTTTCTCACATGCTTTTCTTATCTCTCTCTAAAGCAGATCATTCTCTTTGTTGTGGTTGGCCTGGAGCTATGTAGAGTAGGATCAGTTTTTTTTCACATGAAATTTTTACCTAAAATAACTCTGTGCAGTTTGCCCAGTCATATGGGATCAACCTGATTTATCTTCAACTGTTCCTGATGTAAATGTCTACAACCCTTCTCTTTTCTTGACTCTTTTACATTAACAATGTAAACTAATTCTGAAAAGCATTTCTTGCTCATCATAACTTCACTTACTGAAAATATTAGAGGAAAATAACTAACAGCCTGGCCTAGCAGTTTTAGAAAGATTCACCAAGGTTACTTCAGGTGAGAATTCCTCTAAATAATGCTGTGAAAATCACTATCGACTATTAATGTCTGCATTTGTTCTGCAGCTTAAATAGATGACCCTTCAAGAGAGCAGAGCACCAGTTTAACAAAACAAGTAGCATTATTCAACAATAGACCTTTATTATCATATTTAACGGCTGCACATCAAGACTTCTTAGACAGCACCTTCCAAACCCATGACCACTTCCACCCAGAAGGACAAGGGCAGCAGATACATGAGAACACCAACACCTGAAAGTTCCCATCTAAGACACTCACCATTCTGACTTAGAAATATATCACTGTTCCTTCACTGTTGCAGGGTCAAAATCCTGAAATTCACTCCCAAATGACATTGTTTACTTGTAGCACATGGACTACAGTGTTTCAAGAAGGCAGTTCACCACTACCTTCTCAAGGATACCCAGGGATGGGCATTAACTGCTGGCCCAGACAGAAACTCCCATATCCCATGAGTGTATTAAAAAAAACATGATTGGCGACTGCCATGGGCACTGATCATACAACAATATAATGCTGTACTCACTACTGGCAGTCCCTTGGTGCAGAATGACAGGCTGCCATGTGGAACTTTATTTCACTGCAAAGCAGATCAGAGTTTCTTTCTTGCAGTATCCCAAATTGATGACCACATTTTTGGGATAGCCTTGTGAAGACAAGAGCCAACTTCACACCAGCCATTGTTGTAAGGAGAAGGGGTAGGACAGGATACCTGAATGGCAGAGTTTCACACCCTGGGCCTTCATTGGGCTGTGACATAAGGCTGCCTGAAGTGCACCTAGGCAGACAAAATATATGCCCCCGAAAAGAGAGGTTGGGGGTGGGCGTGCATCTGCGGGATGCTTTAGGTTGAAATTTAGATCTGATTCCTCAAAGACCCAGAGGAAATTATTTTCTTTAAACTTTTATTAAAGAGGTTTAGGGAGTGGGTAGCAAGGGAAACTAAATTATGTCATGAAATGGGTGCTAGCCGTTTGTAGACAATTATGAGCTATCCTCAACCACCCTCATAAACAAGCCAGTTTAATGGGGGCAGTGGGGGATGTTCCCAGCAGGCATGACCATAAATGCTCACAGATTTGCAATCTATTATTGTTCTAGGGGAGGTCTTGTGACACAGTGGGTATTGTCCCTGCCTCTGATGTGAACTCCATATTCAAGCTTCCCCCGCAGGGCCCGATGATCAAGGAAGGTACATTCACAACCTGACCTGTAAATCCTTCCAACATATGAAAAGGACTAGTAGTAAGAGCGGGAGAGATTCTAGGCAAACTAGGTAATGGGAAGTATTGGATCTTATACCATCATTATCCACAGCTGCACGCCACAACATATATGTCGAAATATATATTGCCGCAGTGCACCCTGTTATGTAGTGAAGATGAAATTAATGCCTCCTTACTGTTTCCATGGGGGATATCATGGTGCTGTAGAACAAACTTAGTTTTCGATAGAAAGCTGAAGGAAACGGAGATTGTTATTGGACGTCTTTATTTCAAACAAATGAATTACTATTGACCCCTTGAGAGTTGCAATGAAATTTTAGAACCAAGATATGAAAACAAGATTCCAAACAACCATATATATTGCTCTAATTTTAAAAAAAGGTATCAAAGGTATTGAGGCTTAACTAGTTCACTCTGAAGAGTGGGTGATTCTGACCCTATTATCACATATTTTCACAGGACCAGTTCGGCAGATGTAAATGATAAAAACTGTGTCTGTATTTGAAATGTCGCGAAGGACTTTTCCATCCTTGGAGAGTTGAAAGACATTTGATTGGAGTCCAACTGAAGGGTGACAGCTTTTATTTAGTTGAGTTAAAATGCCTAATGTGAGCCTGTCTGAGAAGCTAACTGCTGTCTTTGTGGAGAGAGATGCATTGCTTGTTTGGAGAGAATTCTATTTATTTCTCCAAGGTGAAGCTGATGAGAGATTGAAAGCTGATCTGTATTTCTGAAGCCCAAACAATCTTCTGCTCTTTAGTACCCCCTATAGTTTTCCAATGGCTGGAGCATTTCACAGCCAGCACTTCTGCATACCTAAAGGTACAGATTGAATATTTAAGCTGTTCACTATTTAAGCACATAGGAGGCAAAATTGTTCTTCCAATAATAACTTATCACTTGTAAAACATCCTAGTAAATTGTAGCCTGTTGTTCATTGATTCCTTAGTAAGTGGAATGTTGGAAAAGAGGCTCAAGTAATGAAGTAAGAGAAGCACAGGCAAGAATGTGTTTTGGGTGCATTTTTACTGCTCTCTGCCCTATTTTCCCTCATTTCACACCTGAAGATGCTCAATGTGCAGGGCCAAACTGCTATAGTTAAGTCACGATGACCAATCTTCATATGTGACATAATACCAAAGGTATGAAATGTGTTACTGTGGAAATTTTGCTGTAGCTTTTTCTCATTGAAATGAAACTGTTAATTCTCTCTGTTGAGCCTGTTCCTTGTTGATAGTGCAGACATTTCCATTCTTCCTAAATGTTGGTGACTATCCAGCTACAACAGGCATCCTGGCCTTGCCAGCCTAATTGCTTCTCTGACATCCATATGTGTAAAAGAGAGAGGATAAAAGTGGCTCAATGGTTAGCACTGTGACCTCACAGTGCCAAGGACCTAGATCCAAGCCCAGCCTTGGGTGACTGACTGTGTTCTTCTTGTGTTTATTTTGGTGTCCTCCTACACTCTGTAAAGTGTACAGGTGAGGTGGACTGGCTATATTAAATTGCCCATTGAATGTTTATTAGGTGGATTAGTGATTAGAACTTATAGAGTAGGGGCTTGGGTCTGGCTAGGATGCTCTTCAGAGGGCCAGTATGAACTTGTGGGGCTGAATGCACTGTAGAGGTTCAATTTTAAAAGTTTTCAAACTAAATAAATGAGAAATCAATATGTGGCTTCTATTTGTCTGATAGCATATGCTCTGTGAGTATAGATGCACTGTTGTAAGAGGAAATGCTGAAAGACCTTCAAAGATGTAAACTTACCAGCTCTTTGTGCAATCATCTGATCATTTTTCTGGTTTGGGATCTGACTCTCTGCACAGTGTGAGCAGCAGTTGCTCCTCGCTACATTGTATCAATTGATATACTACTTCCAGATCACTTGACAAATTATGGAGGAGGGACATCTGATGCCTTCTCTGTCAAAAGAAAGATTTCTTAAAGAGGAATACAGCATATATCACAGGCACCTAGATCTTTCAGGCTGCAACATCCACAGGAATGGAGAGAATATGTGGGAAGGGTTAACACCTGTTTTGCTCATACTTAACTAGAAAACAGAATCTGAGAGTTTGCAGTGAAGTAAGCACACCCAAGTACAGCCAAGTTCCAAAGAAGCAAGCAGTGATGAATGTGACAGAGGAAGTCAGGAGCTGGAGTGTGATCCCTTGACCATGGTGGGATTGCATCAAGAGGATCCAAGACCTCAGCGTAGTGTGATAAGTGAGTAAGTCACTGTCAGGTACCAATTCCACACTCCAACTGGCTCAGCGCCACTCTTTGTAGGTCGGCACATTCCTCTGCCTGCAGGCACTTCACTTCTCCATCTGATTAGCCCATGCTCACACACACTGTGCTGAGCTGATCACTGTGCCTTGTCCCCCACAATCATCTTCTACAAATGATGTCCTTCTATTTGCATGTAAGTCATTACAAACATTCTGATTTCTCTGTTTTTTTTGCATAAGGAAACAAACAAATTGGCAAGAGATTAAGGTCTAAGGGGTGGAGGTCTCCATTCAGTGAGGGGCACCATGTTGGTCATTATCAATGCATGTCCACCTGGGAAGGGAATCTTCTTCCAGGATGCTGCATATATCACCAATAATCAGCCAGGACAGTCTAGGTGGCTGGTGCAGAGACATAATGAGAGAGGAATCCTCCCTGCCTGTAGCTCCTGAAGTGAGGACCTCTCCTCCTGTCAGGTGAATCATGGTGTTAATCTCACCTTTTCTACACTTCTAAAAACATTTAATAACTGAATTCAAATGATCTATTAAAATGTGCTCTGAAAATCATATGAGCTAGAGACAGTACTGTGTCTGTAATGAATACTGAGTTAAATATGAACATTTGTTCAAGGAATTTACACATCTTTTTATTTAAGGCTGGATCAAAGCAAAAGGGCTATGGAGCCTCTAGAGTATCTATCTTCACTGTTCATTTTGAGCAAATGAATTGTTTGAAATTCAATTTTTTGGCAGGTTGAAGTGAATGGCCTTTTTATCAACTTATTTTATCATGATGACTTTCTCCAAACCCTCAAGGTGTGAACTCACAACTCAGGATGCTTGAAACAGCATAAACCCCTTTATTTGAGAAAGTACCTGACCTAATGGAAAGTTTTATAAATCAAGAAGTTTTGTTGTTGTCCGCTTTGACAATCAGTTGGTGCTATTTAATCCTCTCAGAAAGCCACCAAACTAAGTTAAATGATCGTGAAGCCTGACCAAGAACTAACTGCGAATCTCCAAGCAACCACAATAATGAATAGCAATGTCTTAAAAGCATGAGATTGCAATTTAGAGAAGGATACCCCAGCCATTGCAACTTCAAGTTCACTGAAGAACTAACCTTCTGGAAATCCAAGGGCAAGAAACTTCACAGCCTGATGAGAATTCCTCACTTTACAAGACATTCACTTCAACTGTCAAGCATCAACTTCAGTCCAGGGACCATAAGCAGACATGGAGTTCACCATTGTTATAAAATTGTTTTGCCTTTACTTTTTACCAGCCTTGGTGCATGCGAGATCAAGTGGGTGACGTTACATTATTTTTGTACTTGCAAGAGTGAACAAACTACCTTCCTTTTTTAAAAATTCACAAATACTCACTGCTGAATGAATAATTGGTTTCCACATACACGGGTAAGGAAAGACTGACCTCTGACAAAAAAATTACACTGACCACAGTCAATAAAGGGAACACACATTTTGCCTGTGGTAAGGGGCATGCAGTTGAGGAGGAGGCAGCTGGTACTGCAGAGTGCTAACGCTTGCTTCTGTAGCATTTGACGACAGTGTTCTCTCAGCACTTCCGGTTCAGCAAAAGCAGACATTACAACAAATGGTTTGCATCTCGTTCTGATGGTCAGCAACAGGAAAGTGCCTTGAAGGTGAAGCACTGGACAGCTGTCTCCCAAAGTCAGCAATCATTGGCCAAGCAGTAAAACTACTCTGTGATAGTCAGAACACTTTGAAAGGGAGCCCCAAAATGGCCATGGCAGGAACTCCTCAGTTTCAGTGATCAAAGAACTCCTGGCTTGTCAGTATGACTGAAGAAATACCCGCTATTGTACCTGCAGGTGGAGCTGACTGGTAGAGAAACAGACTTCACAAGCTGGGAAATAAAGAATTCGGGGAGGAAGGGCCTCAAAGTGAGTTTCTTAACAATATCAACAATCTTTATTTAACCCAAGGTATTTTGCTATTCACCTGCATGCTGCTTTAAAAAAAACTGTTAGAAAGCGAACTCAAATTGGGTTGCTGAATTTTCACATCCCATTTGCTCCCAGACCTGCCTTCAGTGGCTTGGGAAAATCCTGCTCTAAGTGTAGGTTAGTGTTAATGGAACTTAACTAATTAAAACTGGAGAACATATGACTGTGGTGTTCATTCTTCTAAATCCAGTGTATATACACATTCTCCCACGCAGAATAATGGGGTCCCACTAGTTGAGGATGCTAAATTTCTGCAGCAGCTTACAGAGCTCTCTGGAATTTAATCAAGGTATTCACAGAAGCTTTGATATATAAGTGTGTGTTTACACATTTAGTGTTCAGATAATACTTTCCAGCAACTGCCATTCCAAGGTACAGCCTTTTAGTATCAACAGTTTGGCAAATAACTGACTTGTAAAATGCAGCTGATTGTGAGTTGTGAACCACGTTACTGTTCCAGATTACCTGCATTTTTTTTACACACTAAGCTTGTTTCTGATCATCTCCTCACTTCAGTTCCTGTGGGACTTTGGCAAAGTGATACATCTGCTTGAAACTGACTTCAGTTCAGTGGGAGCTGAATGAAGGTTATAATAGACCAGATTCAACTATTCCTATGGCTTTCCTCCCTTCTTATTATACAAATACCTTACAGAATGGCTCTGGGTCTCATGAACAGTCCACAGAACCACTTCAATGCCCAGCAGAATCGATAGCGCAAAGCCATGAAGGAGATAAATTTTACACTGGCAGTTTGGTGGCATTGAGAGAGTACAGAAAGACTGAAGGGCTCTTTGCAGTTTCTTAGTGTTATGTCAATGAACAGGGTCAGAATTGAAATTGGTAACAATTACAAAGTGTATCTATAGTTACTTCAGCAAACTTTGAGCTACTTATTTTTGTGCTTAACCAACTATAATTTCAGGGCAAACAGATTGGAGCATTCTTTGCTTTGATTGTTCTCCTCAAAACGAGATCAAAGTGAATTCAGGGACAGCTGGAACAGGGAAGGTGGGCTCAAACTACAGAGAACGGTGAATGGGGCATTAATTAACAGATGCTGAAAAAGGCATCACACTTCTGATGTTACAAACATAACAATTCTTTTTGAAGCTGTACACATTTTATGTGCCCATAAATATTGGATGTTTTATGCAGGCAATGTGTTTAATTGATATCTGTTCATTAATGTATTTTGGTTCTCTAATGATAACTTTGAAATATTTTATAATTAGAAATAATTTGAGTCAACCTAGGTACTGTGTTTTATCTACCCTTGCTGACTGATACGTAATTGACCTGTCTCCAGTGTCCTGCAAGAAGCCTTAAATAGCAAACATTTAATGTTTATACTGCAGCTTTAACATAGCAAACATTCTACACTTTACAAAAGAGAAGTGGGGATAATGGGTTAAAAAAAGACAATAAATGAATAAAAAAGCAAATGCTAAGCCGTGGTGCGAATGTTAGGTTGAAGGTGTTGTATTTGGTTTGCAAGTAAAACCACTGGGAGTTTATGGTCTAGGTAGTTCGCTGCCACCAACTTAGTCTTAACAAGAAGAGGCTCTTATCTTAGAGATGTATTTTACTGCCTTATAGCAGTTAAATACAAGTTACATTAGGATTATAAACATTGTTACTAATACAATGAGGAGACCTATACATTAGCATTTAGGTCTTCATTTCACAAGGCGGTAAAATTCTCTGCCTGATCCTCACCTAATCCTGTCGGACATCATCAGATTAAACTGTGCTTAATGCAGTGTACAGTATTAACCCTTTCAGAAGCAATTACCCTGCACAACAGAAAGCTTAGTTGAAATGCTTTCAGAGATAGTAGGAACTGCAGATGTTGGAGAATCTGAGACAACAAGGTGTAGAGCTGGATGAACACAGCAGGCCAAGCAGCATCAGAGGAGCAGGAAGGCCGACGTTTCAGGCCTAGATCCTTCTTCAGCTAGGCCCGAAACATCAGCCTTCCTGCTCCTCTGATGCTGCTTGGCCTGCTGTGTTCATCCAGCTCTACACCTTTTTAGCTCAGTTGAAATGATGAATTTTGAAAAAAAATGAAAGGTGGAGAGAGAAGTGGTAAGGCAGAGGGGTTTAAGATAGAAATTGTCGACAGTATAGGGAGATAACTGAGCTACCAACGGGTGGATTGCACAGAAAGAGTAAATGCACAAACACTCCCACTGAAAAGCCTGGAAGATATGGGAGGAGATTTTTTAGGATAATGTGCCTAATGCTTGAATAGAGTCAGAAATTTGGGAGAGATGTAACATACAGAGATAATACAAATGTGTAAATAGGATTGGCTGTTCACCAGTGATATAAGATCACATGTCTGCCAAAACTACTGGAAGGTGGTTCTATCTCGAAGTCTTGTCTGAAATCTAGTCCTGGACATGGTTACAAGTTGCAATGTTCAATCAAAAATAATACTTATTGACAGATAGGGATCTTGCGGTTTGCTCTAAACTAGAGACAACTAAATGACAGGCCCAGGTATTGATGACAAAATCGCCTCTGGATAAATATATGATGTCTGGACTTTGCTGGAGGAATTTATGACAATGTTTCTGCTGTTATTAGTTTCTTACTTGTACCTACATGATTGTAGCAACAAACCTCAACCTCAAGTAAAATCTCTGCACTGTTAGTGGCACCTTTGCTTGTTCCTTAGTATTCAATAGAGCAATTAAAGTTTTGTGGTCTAACTCTAGTATGAACCTAAGACATAGACTGCAAACTTTGCACAAGATCAAGTAGCACTAATGCCCCTTTTTTTCCATGACTGTGTGACTTTGTTCTGATTAGTCAAAGAATCAGAAGCATAGTACATGAATCTATGTTCACTATCCTCAGAATCTGGAAAAGCACAGCTGATGATGTGTCCATGCTAGCAATTATAGGAGTTCTGAATCAGAATTAGGCCAATATGTTCCGTGAAATTAACATTTATCTTTCCAAGCAAACTTTTCTTCCCAGAGCCACAATCAGTTATCATAAGCTCCATGCCTCCAAGAAGTTTTATATTGATCTTGTTGCTCTTCTCCTCCTGAAGTTTGGCTTCACTACCACTCTTGCCTGCTGTCCGTAGGTATACCATGCTGAACAAATCTCCTGACACTCGAAACTGAGCACTATCCTGTTTTTCTTGGGGTGGGGGCCAGCGTTAGAGGTAGTGGGGGCATGCTTGCAAGTACCTGACCCAAATTTCCAACTGATCTCTGTGTGGTAAATGATGATAATGTGACTCTGACATCAGTAAGAGAAATTGACACAAGACATCAGACTAGGTGGAGTAGGTTAAGAGAGAAGTCTTAGACACTACGCTAGGGAGCTACATTTAGTAAACTGCAGTGTACTGCAATTAAAAAAGTGCTATGGTACCTCAGAGGGAAAGATTCTTACTCAAAAACAAAGAGCCACCAACTGCAGAGCAGTCTGTGTCGATACCCACTGCCCAGAGATATTAAGGAAACGTATCTCAGTACGCTGACAGCAGTTGTTGGATAAGGTAATTGATATGGAGGGGTTAATCTGAACTAAGATAAAGCTCCACCCATTGTGATATATAATAGCTACAGATTTGCACATCTGGAAGTTCTGGGCAGTTGTACTCCTCATGTTACCATGAGTATAAAGTAACATGTTCTCATTACTACTACGTAATTAACCCTAACTTGTTTCCTAAGATGATTGTCTCTTGCTGTGACTTATTCATGGTTCATCTTTCACCAGGAAAACCCCTGGACTAGCATGTAAAGAAGGATTTGTGGCAGCATTCTGCTCAAGGCAATCTGACTTTAACTTCCCTACTGTAACAGTACCATTACCTTGAAGCTCATGATGAAACAGTGAGGATTGCAAACTAACCTGCAATGCTTAGCACAGGTTATCACAAGGTGTCTTTGTGTGTCCTTGTTACACCTTGTTTCCTTAAATAAAATTAGAACAATTAACATCACTCCACATCTCTAACCAATCACCTCCACCCCAGGGAGAAAGGATTGTGGCACAGACAAAACATGACACCATACTCAGAGATAATGGGAACTGCAGATGCTGGAGAATTCCAAGATAATAAAATGTGAGGCTGGATGAACACAGCAGGCCAAGCAGCATCTCAGGAGCACAAAAGCTGACGTTTCGGGCCTAGACCCTTCATCAGAGAGGGGGATGGGGAGAGGGAACTGGAATAAATAGGGAGAGAGGGGGAGGCGGACCGAAGATGGAGAGTAAAGAAGATAGGTGGAGAGAGTGTAGGTGGGGAGGTAGGGAGGGGATAGGTCAGTCCAGGGAAGACGGACAGGTCAAGGAGGTGGGATGAGGTTAGTAGGTAGCTGGGGGTGCGGCTTGGGGTGGGAGGAAGGGATGGGTGAGAGGAAGAACAGGTTAGGGAGGCGGAGACAGGTTGGACTGGTTTTGGGATGCAGTGGGTGGGGGGGAAGAGCTGGGCTGGTTGTGTGGTGCAGTGGGGGGAGGGGACGAACTGGGCTGGTTTAGGGATGCAGTAGGGGAAGGGGAGATTTTGAAACTGGTGAAGTCCACATTGATACCATATGGCTGCAGGGTTCCCAGGCGGAATATGAGTTGCTGTTCCTGCAACCTTCGGGTGGCATCATTGTGGCAGTGCAGGAGGCCCATGATGGACATGTCATCTAGAGAATGGGAGGGGGAGTGGAAATGGTTTGCGACTGGGAGGTGCAGTTGTTTGTTGCGAACTGAGCGGAGGTGTTCTGCAAAGCGGTCCCCAAGCCTCCGCTTGGTTTCCCCAATGTAGAGGAAGCCGCACCGGGTACAGTGGATGCAGTATACCACATTGGCAGATGTGCAGGTGAACCTCTGCTTAATGTGGAATGTCATCTTGGGGCCTGGGATGGGGGTGAGGGAGGAGGTGTGGGGACAGGTGTAGCATTTCCTGCGGTTGCAGGGGAAGGTGCCGGGTGTGGTGGGGTTGGAGGGCAGTGTGGAGCTAACAAGGGAGTCACGGAGAGAGTGGTCTCTCCGGAAAGCTGACAGGGGAGGGGATGGAAAAATGTCTTGGGTGGTGGGGTCGGATTGTAAATGGCGGAAGTGTCGGAGGATAATGCGTTGTATCCGGAGGTTGGTAGGGTGGTGTGTGAGAACGAGGGGGATCCTCTTGGGGCGTTTGTGGCGGGGGCGGGGTGTGAGGGATGTGTTGCGGGAAAGGGGGTGGCCATGGGCACCCGCATGGGCCCCAGCTATGCCTGCCTCTTTGTAGGTTACGTGGAACAGTCCCTCTTCCGCACCTGCACAGGCCCCAAACCCCACCTCTTCCTCCGGTACATTGATGACTGTATCAGCGCCGCCTCTTGCTCCCCAGAGGAGCTCGAACAGTTCATCCACTTCACCAACACCTTCCACCCCAACCTTCAGTTCACCTGGGCCATCTCCAGCACATCCCTCACCTTCCTGGACCTCTCAGTCTCCATCTCAGGCAACCAGCTTGTAACTGATGTCCATTTCAAGCCCACCGACTCCCACAGCTACCTAGAATACACCTCCTCCCACCCAGCCTCCTGCAAAAATTCCATCCCCTATTCCCAATTCCTCCGCCTCCGCCGCATCTGCTCCCACGATAAGACATTCCACTCCCGCACATCCCAGATGTCCAAGTTCTTTAAGGACCGCAACTTTCCCCCCACAGTGATCGAGAACGCCCTCTGACCGCGTCTCCCGTATTTCCCGCAACACATCCCTCACACCCCGCCCCCGCCACAACCGCCCCAAGAGGATCCCCCTCATTCTCACACACCACCCTACCAACCTCCGGATACAACGCATTATCCTCCGACACTTCCGCCATTTACAATCCGACCCCACCACCCAAGACATTTTTCCATCCCCTCCCCTGTCAGCTTTCCGGAGAGACCACTCTCTCCGTGACTCCCTTGTTCGCTCCACACTGCCCTCCAACCCCACCACACCCGGCACCTTCCCCTGCAACCGCAGGAAATGCTACACCTGTCCCCACACCTCCTCCCTCACCCCCATCCCAGGCCCCAAGATGACATTCCACATTAAGCAGAGGTTCACCTGCACATCTGCCAATGTGGTATACTGCATCCACTGTACCCGGTGCGGCTTCCTCTACATTGGGGAAACCAAGCGGAGGCTTGGGGACCGCTTTGCAGAACACCTCCGCTCAGTTCGCAACAAACAACTGCACCTCCCAGTCGCAAACCATTTCCACTCCCCCTCCCATTCTCTAGATGACATGTCCATCATGGGCCTCCTGCACTGCCACAATGATGCCACCCGAAGGTTGCAGGAACAGCAACTCATATTCCGCCTGGGAACCCTGCAGCCATATGGTATCAATGTGGACTTCACCAGTTTCAAAATCTCCCCTTCCCCTACTGCATCCCTAAACCAGCCCAGTTCGTCCCCTCCCCCCACTGCACCACACAACCGGCCCAGCTCTTCCCCCCCACCCACTGCATCCCAAAACCAGTCCAACCTGTCTCCGCCTCCCTAACCGGTTCTTCCTCTCACCCATCCCTTCCTCCCACCCCAAGCCGCACCCCCAGCTACCTACTAACCTCATCCCACCTCCTTGACCTGTCCGTCTTCCCTGGACTGACCTATCCCCTCCCTACCTCCCCACCTACACTCTCTCCACCTATCTTCTTTACTCTCCATCTTCGGTCCGCCTCCCCCTCTCTCCCTATTTATTCCAGTTCCCTCTCCCCATCCCCCTCTCTGATGAAGGGTCTAGGCCCGAAATGTCAACTTTTGTGCTCCTGAGATGCTGCTTGGCCTGCTGTGTTCATCCAGCCTCACATTTTATTATCATGACACCATACTCATCTGGGCAGACCCTTTTATAGCAAAATCATTTATTTCATGGTAATTATACCGTTTTGAAGAAGGCAGACATCATTTTGTAAACTGATTCAAATGCCATAAAATGACAAAACCTTTTAGTTTTCTAAATATAATAACATTATCTGTAGTAATTGAAAAGACGATATCTAGGACAGATATTTTCCATTATTCCTCTGAGTAGGATTTAGTTAGCTTCTAATCTGTTTCATAAATAAAAGTTACAGGAGCTTAAATATTGCATTTTCAGTAAAGAAAGCAATGTGGGAATTTAAACATGTGAGTTGAATTTTTGTTCTCATTCAGAATTGTTCCTTTTATTTTAAAATTACAGAGTTCTACAAAATAATATCTTTTCCCACAACACCTTGTCTACCTCTATTTCAATCATATCCAGTCATTAAATGCTTCTTCGATAAAACTTTTCAGGTTTAATTAGAACTTTTTTGCCAGATGACAGGATAGGCACTTCCAAACAGCAGTGCTGTTTCTGGTGCTCATCCAAGTACAGGTTCTACTGGAGACCAGGCTATTACATATTCCAATGGTGTATTGATTAAAAACAGCCGTGTCGACCACAGAGTTCACACTAACGTGACATCCGTGTTAGCACAGTGTAAACATGGCCCTGGTGTGACACTGGAGCTTATCTTTGATCATCAGTGCATCTCTGCAGGCAACAAGGGAGGTCAGTGCCGTGCTAGGACCTAGCCATCTGATCACCTTTCTGTGCAGTTAGTTTCTAATCCCTGCGGTGCATAGTTGATTTTTTGTGTGCCTTGTTTTCCAGAGTGCAAAGGTAGGTGCTAACAGGGGCTCTATACTTACTAGACTTGTGAGAGCAGATGTACTCTCTAAGGATCCTGTTTCACTTACAGATACTTATTGCTTCCTATTCAGGATCAGGTAAAGATCTACTTCAAAGACTTTGTCTCAAAACCGTCAAATTAGAGTTTATTGCTGTTTGCATGGGTGACAGTCCTGGTATTTCCTAAAAGGTTATGGCTTCAAAACAACAACGTGGATATTTTGCTAAGAAGTACTCAAAGCAATATGACCCCACTATTTATCAGTGGCGATTCCAGTAATAAAATACATACTTTTGGGAAAAGCTGGTCTGCACCTGACTTTACCAAAATATATCCAGAATCATGAACTAAATGATTAATCTCATATATACGATAGAATGTTTCATGGCTGATATGTAAATAACTGTGCTGAATGATGACAGGAAATCCTTGCAAGGTGAAGACCCTTCAGCACAGTAATTCTCCAGGGATGATTGTATTTCTTAAATGGATACATTTTAATGTAATTGAACATATATTCAAGATCACACTCCATTTGTCATGCTAGTGATGTAGAGAGCACCACTAAATACAATGCAATGACATTACTATTTGTCCTGTGTTCAGAAATGCAATCATATACAACTGTCTTTTCCACTCTGCTGTAATTATGTCACCTGAATGGGGATTGTTCATTGTCGGAAGACATCTTAGCTTCACTTTAATAAAGACCCTATTTTGATCATGAGACGTCAAAGTGTGGAGCTAGAGGAACACAGCAGGCCAGGCAGCATCAGATGAGCAGGAAAGTTGACATTTTTGGGAGGGGACCCTTCCTCAGAAAAGATTTCTGAAGAAGGGTTCTGACCTGAAACATCAACTTTCCTGCTCCTCTGATACTGCCCAGCCTGCTGTGTTCCTCCAGCTCCACACTGTGTTATCTCTGACTCCAGCAACTTAAGTACCTATTTTGAACACCCTGCTGTGTTCAACACTGCATGGTGTTGGAATTGAAATTGAGATAAGTGTTGCAGAGCTATAAGAAAGTGCAGCTACAGACATAGAGAGACATGTATGTGCAGAGCTGTGAGCTGCCACTGAAAGAAATTGACAAAAAAAACAAAAGAGACTAAATTGCTGACTGTTGAACAGATTCTAGAGAAGTAATCTGTTTATAGAGTTAGGATGTCTTCTCGGAGAATATCATTTTGAAATACATGAAAATGCAAGAGGAATTTAGCAAGGAAATCCTGCAAGACCTGGGAAAAAAAAAGGTTGAAAGCGACAGCAGTAGCAGTGCAACATTGGAAAGCTGAGAATATGCGTCAAATCCAAAGGATCTAAATAAAACACTGAGGACATTTCACAATACTATGTTAACCATTGAAGGAATTTTGCCACAATTTGCAAATGCAAAAATCTTCACTTCCCTAGATGTGAAGGATATTTATTGGCAAGTGAAATCGGATGAAAGCAAAATCTTTTCAATTAAATTCTGTATATCAATGGTTACGCATGCCATTCAGCATTTCCACTGGTCCAGAAAAATAGCGACACAGACAACATGAAGTAGCTAGTGATCCTGGCAGGAAGATTATTCACTAGTTAATGGGATGCAGATACACAATGAAAGAAGCCATTTCTAATCATGGTCAAAATCTCATGTGCCTACTCCACTGAGCTCACCATATGAATCTGACGCTGAACAAGACAAAAACTACAATAAAAGATTCCCAAAATCAAGTACGTACATCATGATTAGACAGCAAAATGTCTTTTCCTGAGTTCTGAAAATGTGGGCACTTTAGCAGTGAGGCAGTGACCAATAGATATGAAGGCAATGTAACAATAGTTTGGATTTGTGAGCTATTTGGCAAAATTCTTAACAAACCTGCCATACTTGGAATACGAGCCATTATTCCAATTCAAGGTCATGCAGTAGTATTGGAGCATGGCACAGGAAGCCAAATTTACCACAGTGAAGCAAATAGTGGCAGGAATGCCAGTACTAAAACATTACGATGTTCATGATGATGTTGCCCTTCAGCGTGATCCAGCAAGAAAGGACCTGGAGCAACCTAATGCATCAAGGACGTCAGGCACTTGTATCCAGGGGTGCTAATACAAATGAAAGAAACATGAAGTCCAGACTGAGAATGTCTGCCTGGTCATTGTCTTTGCTTCTGCTATTTTCACCGATAACTACTTGGGGAAAAAAAACAAAATGACAGTTGAGTTGGCATATTAAATTATTTTCTTCGTGCTGCTACTAACTGCCCCAAATGTTCTGTAAAGAATTTTACTCGTCTTATAGAAGTACGATCTGGATATGACATAGAAGTAAAGGAAACAGATGTCTGGAGTAAACATGCTGTTGAGAAGAGCATTCCTGTTGAAAGAATGTGGATGACGTTGCAACAGAGTAAGAAATTGTATTTGTGTGGGAGCAGTCGTGTGAATATTGAATAACTTGGCTAATTCGAAACATACGTGATAATGCATGCTACATATTTTTGTATAAAGTAGGGAATATATGGATTGATAGATAAGCATTTTCAAATGTCATTTTGGGGATCCCATAGTCACATGACCTGCACTATGAGGCACACGCATTGTAGGCAGAAATCTTAGGTTCATTTTAATAAAGATTGTTACGTTGCACTCTGGAAAAAAACTTCCTACCCTGTCACCCAGATCATTCCTCAATCATTACTTTTTCTTGATTGCCTCCTTCCATTAATTGCCTCCTGAGCTCTGCCACTCCTCTTCGTTGCCTTCCTAATACCCCATTTGATTTTTCACCGAATCACTCTGTTGATTCAAGGCCTAGCTGAACAACTGACCCCCAGATTCAAATGTTTGTTGTAGTCTTACTGACTAGATGTGCCCAGCAGATGTGGTAGAAATGAGGCCAATTATTGCCCAATATTGCACAGGTCTCAGACTGACCCATTGTACAGTCAATATTCACTGAGTAGCGTTTATGCAAATAGGTTGACACAATCCAATGCAAAAACAGAAATTGCTGGAGAAACTCAACAGGTCTTAGTTTGGAAGAAAGGTCAACAAACCCGAAACATTAACTTTGCTCTGTCTCCACAGATGTTGTCTGACCTGCTGAATCTCTCCAGCAATTTCTGTTTTTATTTCAAATTTCCAGCATCCACAGCGCTTTGTTTTTGACAGAATCCAATGTCTGTAGGCTGTGTTATCATAAGTATTTATTCATTAAGAGCTTATCAAAATACAGACAATAATAACAATAACATTTTCCTGCCATTTCTTTTTTGTTTTGATGTGAAAGTTGTTAGCAATGGCCAAACAGCTGTTTCATACAGTGAGTATCTGTTGCCAAGCATCTGCAAGTCTCAGGTCACTGTTTCAGGTAGATGCAGAAAACATTTATTTGTATTCTTCGTTGTTTTAGAAAAGCATTCGGAGTACAGAGCCACCTTACGGTCCTGCAAGATATCGTGCGGTGGTGCTACTCCTCAATTTCCATTACATCAGTAAAATTGTGACATTTCCAGTTCCAGATCCATCTTGGCTGTGCAGACTTACATGAAACAATGTCCAATAAATAATTTTGCATAATGTTCTTCCTGATGACTGAATGCTATCTGCAGCTGAAGTAGAACTTAACGATGCCTATAAGGCTGTTTAAAAAAAACACAGACATGGAAACATTTCAACAGCAACAAGAGGTCAATTTTCACCAAATACTTCAGATGAATACGGCCTTCCCTGGTGGCTAAATTGGAGCTTTTAAGCTGAAAAGCTGATTTAGCCCACACAGAAACTGCTGCCATTGCAACATGCTCTTCAAAACAGCCTTGCAGGAGACCATTAATTATATAGTCACACTCATTAAGGGCACTGCATGGAACTTGGTGGATGTTGCTAGACCTAACGGCAGCTCTAAACAGCAATGCTCTGGCAGATTTTCGATACAGAAGGCCTTTTAGGAACTTAGGAGCAGGTGGAGCCCATTGACCCTGCTCGGCCATTTAACATATTCATGGCTGATTGAACAGTTCAATGCTTTTTACTCACCACCCTCATACTCCTTTAAACCAGTGATAATCAAAAAGTTAAAAATATGCAAAATCTTAACTTCCGTGGCGTTCTTGGGTAGAAAATTCCAGATTCACCATGCTTGTGAGTAAATCACTTCTCCTCATCTCAATTCCAAATGGCACACCCCCTTAATTTTTTTATGATTGAACACCCTGGTTCTAGCCTTCTCAATCAGGGGACACAGCTTACCTATATCTACTATGTGTAACCCTTCAAATATTCAGCAGGCTTCATGGAGAACAACCCTTCAAAAGAACTCAACACAACATGGATCTGGACAAGTGTGATTCAGACCAATGTAAAAATTTATCTTGTCCATGATTATTCCCTGTTACAAATTCTTCTGACTCTACTTAATGCACTGACATTTGCTTTGTAAAACTTTCACTTTATGCATTCACCCAGAAACTATTACAGACTTATTTCGTGTTTCTTTGTGATTGCATTCATTTTTATTTTTTGTTCTATTCTAAAAACTTCCCATTCCTCAGATTTATTACAATTTCTGGCTACTTTATATGCCTTTCCATTTAATCTTATATAATCCCTTACTTCCTTTGTCAGGTGCGGTTGACCAATTGACCTTTTTGGCCTTTTTCACTTTGAAGGACTATATAGTGGCTGCAACGTTCTTTCTCACTGCCCATTGCCAAATGTGTGGTCATGCCTTTAATTCAGTTTTCCAAACCTCACCCAACTTTATGCTTTATGCTAATGTCTCTTCTTCAAGCGTAACCTCCTTAGCTTAAAGTGAATTACCTCACTTTCAAACATAATGTCAAATTCTATCGTGTTGTAGTCACTCAACTCTAAGGGCTTTTTGGCAACACCGTTATTAATAAGCCCATTATTATTACATAATACTTGAACTGAAATAGCCTGTTCTCTAGTTGGCAGTTTAACATGCTGCTCTAGGAAACCATGTGTAAGGCACTCCAGAAACTTGCCCTCCACAGCTTTACCACTCAGTTGGTTGGCCGAGTTTAAAGCAGTTTGAAGGCATCCATGTTTACTGTGTTGCAGATGTTACAAACTTGTCTCATCTCCTGATGTGTATGTACCGTACACTATCATAGGATCCCCACAGTGTGGCAGCAAGCCATTCAGCCTATTGAGTCTAGCCAAACCCTTCGAAGAACATCCCACCAAGACCCATCCCCGTATTTCCCATGGCCAACCCACCTAACCTGCACATCTTTGAACTGTGGGAGTATCCAGAGGAAACCCAGACAGACATGAACTCCATTTAGATAATCACTCAAGGGTGGAATTGAACGTGGGTTCCTGGAGCTGTGAGGCAGCATTGCTAACCACTATGCCGCCCCTTTCTTTTTAGAACAAGTTAGCAATCCTGTAGATGAAGACATGTTAACAAAATGTGAGGCTGGATGAACACAGCAGGCCAAGCAGCATCTCAGGAGCACAAAAGCTGACGTTTCGGGCCTAGACCCTTCATCAGAGAGGGGGATGGGGTGAGGGTTCTGGAATAAATAGGGAGAGAGGGGGAGGCGGACCGAAGATGGAGAGAAAAGAAGATAGGTGGAGAGAGTATGTGTGGGGAGGTAGGGAGGGGATAGGTCAGTCCAGGGAAGACGGACAGGTCAAGGAGGTGGGATGAGGTTAGTAGGTAGATGGGGGTGCGGCTTGGGGTGGGAGGAAGGGATGGGTGAGAGGAAGAACAGGTTAGGGAGGCGGAGACAGGTTGGACTGGTTTTGGGATGCAGTGGGTGAAGTGGAAGAGCTGGGCTGGTTGTGTGGTGCAGTGGGGGGAGGGGACGAACTGGGCTGGTTTAGGGATGCAGTGGGGGAAGGGGAGATTTTGAAACTGGTGAAGTCCACATTGATACCATTAGGCTGCAGGGTTCCCAGGCGGAATATGAGTTGCTGTTCCTGCAACCTTCGGGTGGCATCATTGTGGCACTGCAGGAGGCCCATAATGGACATGTCATCTAAAGAATGTGAGGGGGAGTGGAAATGGTTTGCGACTGGGAGGTGCAGTAGTTTGTTGCGAACTGAGCGGAGGTGTTCTCCAAAGCAGTCTCCAAGCCTCCGCTTGGTTTCCCCAATGTAGAGGCAGCCACGCCGGGTACAGTGGATGCAGTATACCACATTGGCAGATGTGCAGGTGAACCTCTGCTTAATGTGGAATGTCATCTTGGGGCCTGGGATAGGGGTGAGGGGGGAGTTGTGGGGGCAAGTGTAGCATTTCCTGCGGTTGCAGGGGAAGATGCCGGGTGTGGTGGGGTTGGAGGGCAGTGTGGAGCGAACAAGGGAGTCACGGAAAGAATGGTCTCTCCGGAAAGCAGACAGGGGTGGGGATGGAAAAATGTCTTTTTCCATTTTTCCATCCCCACCCCTGTCCGCTTTCCGGAGAGACCACTCTCTCCGTGACTCCCTTGTTCGCTCCACACTGCCCTCCAACCCCACCACACCCGGCACCTTCCCCTGCAACCACAGGAAATGCTACACTTGCCCCCACACCTCCCCCCTCACCCCTATCCCAGGCCCCAAGATGACATTCCACATTAAGCAGAGGTTCACCTGCACATCTGCCAATGTGGTATACTGCATCCACTGTACCCGGCGTGGCTGCCTCTACATTGGGGAAACCAAGCGGAGGCTTGGAGACCGCTTTGCAGAACACCTCCGCTCAGTTCGCAACAAACTACTGCACCTCCCAGTCGCAAACCATTTCCACTCCCCCTCACATTCTTTAGATGACATGTCCATTATGGGCCTCCTGCAGTGCCACAATGATGCCACCCGAAGGTTGCAGGAACAGCAACTCATATTCCGCCTGGGAACCCTGCAGCCTAATGGTATCAATGTGGACTTCACCAGTTTCAAAATCTCCCCTTCACCCACTGCATCCCTAAACCAGCCCAGTTCGTCCCCTCCCCCCACTGCACCACACAATCAGCCCAGCTCTTCCACTCCACCCACTGCATCCCAAAACCAGTCCAACCTGTCTCCGCCTCCCTAACCTGTTCTTCCTCTCACCCATCCCTTCCTCCCACCCCAAGCCGCACCCCCATCTACCTACTAACCTCATCCCACCTCCTTGACCTGTCCGTCTTCCCTGGACTGACCTATCCCCTCCCTACCTCCCCACACATACTCTCTCCACCTATCTTCTTTTCTCTCCATCTTCGGTCCGCCTCCCCCTCTCTCCCTATTTATTCCAGAACCCTCACCCCATCCCCCTCTCTGATGAAGGGTCTAGGCCCGAAACGTCAGCTTTTGTGCTCCTGAGATGCTGCTTGGCCTGCTGTGTTCATCCAGCCTCACATTTTGTTGTCTTGGATTCTCCAGCATCTGCAGTTCCCATTATCTCTGATGAAGACATGTTACTGTGTTGTGCAATGGGTACTGATGTGACTCCATGCCAAAACCCTTTGTCTTTGTTAGTTGCACATAAAGAACCTGAATCAACCACTGCTATATAAATTATTCCAACCAACGTCTGCTGCCCCTCGCTGTTTCTTAGTTCCAAATACACAGATTCCACATATTTATCCTCTGATCAGAGATCCTCCCTTATTAAAATGTTTTGATCCCATCCTTTTTTTAATCAGCACAACCCCATCACTTTTTACTTGTTGTCTGTCCTTTCTAAGCATCAAATACCCTCAAATATTCAGTTCCCAGTTCAGGTCACCACACTGCAACAGCAATTATCCTATAACCAATTATTTCTATATGCAGATATAGACCATCCTTTTTTACACCATCCTATATTCAAGGTATGCTTGATTCTCAGTTTTGGTCCTCCTGTCTTCTACTCACACTTGCAATTTTTTGACTTCCTGTTTCAGATTTAACCCCCTTCCAATTTGGGTTACTTCTCTGCTTGAAAACCAATGACAAGCTAGTTTAAACCAACTCCAAAAGCGCTAGAAATCTTGCAGTGAGGATTTCAGCCCCAGTCTTATTAAGGAGTAATCTGACAATGTTGTATAGGTCCCATCTGCCCCTGAACTAGTCCCAATGCCTTAAACATCTGATTCTCTCCCTCCTACATCAGTTTTCTAGCCATAGATTCAATCAATCAACCCTCTACTTACCTGCACCAACACACAGTACTGGGAGTAATCTTGGGATTACTGGTCTTGAGATTCTGCCTGTTAATTTCTTTCCTAACTCCCTGAATTCTGCTTTCAGTTCTTCATCGTGATTCCTACCCATGTTATTGGTACCAATGTGGACCACACTTTCTGGCTGAGCCTTGTCCCCTTGAAGGATGTCCTGCAGCCCCTCCCATGACATTCTTGACCTATGATCCTTGATATTCGTACAGAGAAAAGGCAGGAAAGCGGAGTTGAGGGCTATGAGCTCAGTCATGACTTCATTGAGTAGCAGAACAGAATTGATGGGCTGAATGGCCTACTTTTGCTTAAGAACCTCATGGTCAATGTCTTTCCCTTTATCAACCCCGCTTGTCACCTCTTCAATGAAATCTAGTAAACTTGGAAGGCTTGATATCCCTTTCACAAAACCATGTTGATTCCATTTCTAAATACTCTGCAATCACATCCTTAATAACACACTTAAAAGTTTCCCAATAACAGGAAGTCAGCTGACTCCCTACAGATGCCTTTTTTTTGTCTCTTTCCCCTTTTAAATAAATGTTTTGTATGAGCCGTTTTCCTATTCTCTGGGACTTTTCCAGAATCTAAAGATTCCTAG
Source organism: Stegostoma tigrinum (assembly GCF_030684315.1). NCBI lineage: Eukaryota > Metazoa > Chordata > Chondrichthyes > Orectolobiformes > Stegostomatidae > Stegostoma > Stegostoma tigrinum. The sequence continues at coordinate 86,649,465 of NC_081359.1, read as the reverse complement.
AAGAGTATTACACCATCTCTGTGGCTACATCTTTTAATATCCTAAGATACATACCATCCACTGGGATCATAATACTATTTAAAAATATAGGGTCGCTCATTTAAAACAGAGATGAGGATTTCCCTTTCCTCACAGAGCATGATAAGTCTTTGGAATCTTCTTCATCAGAAGATGGTGAAAGCAGTATCCTCGAACATTTTTAAAAACAGAGATTGATTCTTGATTCACAAGGAGGTGAAAGGATTTCAGGAAGCGGGTGTGGTGGTGGTCAGGTAGGACTAGAATTTATCTGATCAGTTATGGTCATATTGATCAGCAGATCAGGCTCAAGGATTTGAATAGCCCACTCCTGTTCCTAAAGATTGTGTGTTCTAAGTTTTCTGTCATCTCCTTCCAATTTGCATGACTAAACCCCCAAAGTTGCATTGAAGAGAGCCTGGCCACCCTCTCTCTCTCTGAGCTGTTGCAACATTACTCCGGTTCCTTCCAGTTCTTGAAGTGTTTGTCAGCCTATTCAAAAAGCTGGTCAGACAAAATGCATATCTCCTTTCAAATCTGCAATGTGATATTAAGAAGGGCAAGCTAACTTTAATAGGTGGTCACCTCACAAAATCCTGGAACCCCTGCTGAGTGTGTGGCCTATCAGTAACTCACTCCATACTGGGTTATACACCCCTGTCATTGAACTGAGCAGTCAGTGTAAAGTTTACTTGCTGTCTACATTATCTTCTAAGGGGGCCCCAGGTTAATTGTGAACCTGCTATTGATTTTTCTGTCCGATACTTCCTCACTATTTAATTGGAGGGAATTTCTGGTTCTATTAAATTGGATGTCAGTGGAGCAACTCGACAAATGAAAGAATTCAGTTTTAAGTCAGTCACACTGCTAGACATAGCTTTACAGGAGATGACATTATTTGATCCACATCTGGAGCATAAGTCCAACACAGTTGGTGATTACTGTCACATTTTGCACTGTCTGAACATAATGTGATAAAATCCATTTGATTTGTAGCTAAGCATTTGTCTCACAGATGCAGCAATAACTTGATTCCATGGGGAAGTTTTTGTTGCTGATACGCTGCAAGTGCAGTGAGCTCAGGAGGTTGGGGAGCAGTAACACGTGATTCCTGGAATCTTTGACTTGAAGTGCGAAATCTTTGACCGTAACAGGATTTCCCATCTGCATGTCACTCTGATTGATGCATTTGCCTTCAGTTAGGTGGAAAGCATTCCAGGAGAGGAACAAGTATGTCCAGTCCCCAGACTTGGGGTGGGGCAAAAGGAACGTCAATCCCAGAGCAGGCATGAGACTATAGCTGAGAGAGGGAGGACCCACACCTAAATTTTAATCCCTAATGCCAGCAGTGGTGTTCAGTTCTTGACTCTCAAAGCTGGAGAGTGTATAATTTTGGTGGGAAGCTGGAGATAGTTGTGTAATGGGAGAGGGAGCTAGTAGAACTGATGCAGGAAAAAAGGATCACATAGCTTCCTTTTGCACTGGAACAACTCTGTGAGATTTAAAGGTGGTATGTTTGGTGAGCTGTGAGGAAGATGACATCCCGGGTTTACACCTCATTAAAATGGTACTTAAAATGCTAACCAGCCTTCTGTGTGGCGGCTGACTACCTGATCCTTGTCCAACTCAGTAAATCCCAGATATCAGTAGATCAGGACGGATGCATTCGGGACTTCTGCTCAGTTAACACACCATCTGCACCGAGTCTTATGCAATCACTCATGTTCAAATTTCCTATTCCTATTTCTGCATTTGAACTGTAAATAGCATAATAATAAAAATCTCAAAAATCAGGGTCTGGGGCAACTCTTACCTATGTCTGCATTGACATTGTTCAATGGTAAATGTTTTTGTCCTTGGAATTACGCCAACTGAAAGAGAATTTAAAACATGATGGTGTGTGTCATATTAATTGAGGCATTAACTCTTCCATTTGAAACTCGTTTATGTATTCAGATGATAACATTTATATTGGAACTTTTCTATGTATAACAGCATGACAAACTCCTGCATGTCAACGGGTAAATCACAACTGATTTCAAACAAATGAGTTAAAAATTGCAACATCTATAAACTCTGAAGTCCAAACAGCTACTTTGCTTGGCCTTGAAATTTCACTTGTTACATTGTACTTCATAGATAAAATACACGATTGACTTACTGGAAGCAAATGAATTCTGAACCTGAAATTTTCCTTTTGCTGATACATAGAAAACCAGGGAACTCATGAGACTTGGGAATAACAGTCGGAGCATTTGGCCATTTGAGGCCAAATCTACCATTCACTAAAATCGTAGGATCCCTCAGGGTCAGCTCTTAATCAGCCCCAATGGCGCTAAAGGAACCACAGAGAATGCTCTCCAACCCAAGAATTCAAATTCTTTTCAGTCTTTTGTTCTCTCAGAATAAGAATAAATTCTCCAGTTGGCACAATAAAACAGCAGCTAAGCCTCATCCACCTCTTTATTGACTACGTCCCTGCAAAGTAGTTCCTCCTACCTCCCCTGCTTATGAAATCTGTCACTGAGACTTGGTTCCATTTTTGGGCTCTCAACCAGGCAAACTGCATTGGTGTGCCTCATTGACTCATAGATTGCCTGCTTTAATAATGTGGTTGAAGAGAATTGTTTGCTGGAATTCACATACAAAGGAGCATAAGAAAATCCAAAATGAGAACAGGCAATTCAGCCTATCAAGCTCATACCATCCAAAGTCTGTATGAATAATTCAATCATGGATATATCCTCTTGAGTTTGTTTTTGTTTCCCCTCCTTGACCCAGATAGAATGGGGGCATCACTAGAAAAAATACTTTCAAGCTTATATGGAATAATCTGCAGGACTGCACCGCACTAGCTTCAAAAACCTGCACTCCAGAATGGAATCTACTACAAAGAAGTGCCAGTATGTAAATGTGCATGATCATTTTGCCCTTTCTGCTATCATTTGGTCTCACTTTGCACAGTCCCCAGCAGGGGACTCGATCTCGGCAGGAACAGTATATCTCCTGTTGAGAGTTGCAAGAAGGGCAGGCATAGAGATGCTGTGTGGTCTCAGGCCTGAATGGAGAGAAGGGTTTCTACTGGTTCACAATCATGTCCTAATCCACTTTTTCTCCAGTGCAGTGTAGCAGATTCTTCAACTATTAGCCAGCATCTCATTTTCAGCCATGACTGCCTTGTGTGTCATAGAACATGGAACATTACAGCACAGTACAGGCCCTTCGGCCCTCGATGTTGTGCCGACCCGTCATACTGATCTCAAGCCCATCTAACCTACACTATTCCATGTACGTCCATATGCTTTTCCAATGACGACTTAAATGTACCTAAAGTTGGCGAATCTACTACCGTTGCAGGCAAAGCGTTCCATTCCCTTACTACTGTCTGAGTAAAGAAACTAACTCTGACATCTGTCCTATATCTTTCACCCCTCAATTTAAAGCTATGCCCCCTCGTGCTCGCCGTCACCATCCTAGGAAAAAGGCTCTCCCTATCCACCCTATCTAACCCTCTGATTATTTTATATGTTTCAATTAAGGCAACTCTCAACCTTCTTCTCTCTAACGAAAACAGCCTCAAGTCCCTCAGCCTTTCCTCGTAAGACCTTCCCTCCATACCAGGCAACATCCTAGTAAATCTCCACTGCACCCTTTCCAAAGCTTCCACATCCTTCTTATAATGCGATGACCAGAACTGTACGCAATACTCCAAGTGCGGCCGCACCAGAGTTTTGTACAGCTGCAGCATAACCTCTTGGTTCCGGAACTCGATCCCTCTATTAATAAAAGCTAAAACACTGTATGCCTTCTTAACAGCCCTGTCAACCTGGGTGGCAACTTTCAAGGATTGAAAGAACTGTCAATGGGAAGATTTGCTGGAGTCTGCTTGGAAAATGAGGTTTAACAGTTGATTTATGCCAATGTCACAGGCCCCATTTATCATTTGGAAAAAGGTCAAAATGTTTGTAAGAATAGCTTGTTTTTGCTTTTTGGGATAACTTTAGACCTGTTCTGCAACCATTTGTTTGTGCATTTCTCAATGCTTTGAAAAACATCTTCCTCAGATTTTTGTATCAGAGATAATGGGAACTGCAGATGCTGGAGAATCCAAGATAACAAAGTGTGAAGCTGGATGAACACAGCAGGCCAAGCAGCATCTCAGGAGCACAAAAGCTGACGTTTCGGACCTAAACCCTTCATCTGAAAAGGCGGAGGGGGAGAGGGTTCTGAAATAAATAGGGAGGGAGGGAGAGGCGAACCGAAGGTGGATAGAGGAGAAGATAGGTGGAGAGGAGATAGACAAGTTAATGGGATGGGGATGGAAGCTGTAGAGGTGAGGGTAGATGGGGAGGTTGGGAGGGAATAGGTCAGTCTGGGGAGGACGGACAGGTCAAGGGGGCGGGATGAGGTTAGTAGGTAGGAAATAGAGGTGCGGCTTGAGGTGGGAGGAGGGGATAGGTGAGAGGAAGAACAGGTTAGGAAGGTGGGGACGAGCTGGGCTGGTTTTGGGGTGCAGTGGGGGGAGGGGAGATTTTGAAGCTGGTGAAATCCACATTGATACCATTAGGCTGCAGGGTTCCTAAGCGGAATATGGGTTGCTCTTCCTGCAACCTTCGGATGGCATCGTTGTGACACTGCAGGAGGGCCAGGATGGACATGTCGTCTAAGGAATGGGGGGGGGGGGGGGCGTTGAAATGGTTCGCGACTGAGAGGTGCAGTTGTTTGTTGCGAACCGAGCGGAGGTGCCCCCTTGAACTGTCCGTTCTCCGCGGACTGACTTGTCCCCTCCCTCCCTCCCCACCTATACTCGCCTCTATAGGCTGCATCCCTGCCCCTTTAACTTGTCTGTCTGCACTCCAAATATCTTCTCCTCTATCCGCCTTCGATCCGCCTCCCCCTCTCTCCCTATTTATTTCAGAACCCTCCCCCCACCTCCCTTTTCTGATGAAGGGTCTAGGTCCGAAACGTCAGCTTTCGTGCTCCTGAGACGCTGCTTGGCCTGCTGTGTTCATCCAGCTCCACACTTTGTTATCTCCTTTCCTCAGGTTTTTTAATGATTTCCAGAGAAGCCCTTTGCTTTGTTCTGGGTATCACCCATCTGATTCTTTGCCTCAAGTTCTTTCTTTGAAGTTTTACTGACTCGGATGTTCAATCTCCGAATCGTAATGTGGCCAGAGCATCCTGATTTGTTCCTCTCGGCACTACTTCATTCAAAAATTGGAACTCCAGAACTTGCAGGTTTGGACTTATTTTCCGAACAGTAGAACAGAGGCATTTGAACACTCTGTATACTTGCCTTTTACACAATTTGAAGTGCTGTCACACAAATTGGGCTGAAATTTATATTCTACCTCCGAGTGACTGTAGGACTGGCATTGCCACCCTTGCCTCTGCCTCATTGCAGGTCAGTGGTGGCATGGCCCATAGACACCCTTCCCAACCTGCTGCCAATTCAGCCATGTAAGTGGTCAATTACTCCAACCCAACTCACTTCAGGTATTTAGCCAATGGCAGGCAGAGGACTCAACAAATAGCAACTCAGACACACATTTGTTTTGTGGCCTGTCTGAGATGCAGAGGTGAAGGCTGGTTGTTCGCTCAAAAGCATTCAGCATCTGCTAAGGGATCTGGTATCAGGAAGTTAGGAGCCAGCTGAGAGACACCGCTTGCCCTATTGCTGACACTCCCACCACCCCCTACACGTCTCACCGGCATTCACATGTGCCTAGGTTCCTCTTCCATCTGAGGCCCTGGGTGGACCCCACTCCAACCTGTTACACAAACACACACACGCATGCACACACGCACACATGCACGCACGCACTTTGGTGCAGTGGTTCAAGAAGATAATAACAATACCAGCACCTTCTTGAAGGAATAGAAGTGGACAATGAGTGCTGGCCCAGCCAGTGATGCCTGCAACCCAATGAACATAAATAAAACAATTTTAATTGCTTACTGATAAGAGATGTAACTTTTAAAACTCATCTTATTTGAGAGAAAAATGATCCTTTAAAGATGGAACAAGTGCTTTCATTAATTGTTAAACTAGTAGCTGCTATAAACCTTTTCACTAAAATTAATAAGTACATGACAAACACAGAATTATTCAAGGTGGAAGCAATCTGTCTTCATCTGACAGCTTCTTTCACTTCGCACAAAAAGTGGAAAATTGTTAAAGTGCTGATGGTGTTATTGGCAATCTTTGTGTTCGCCACAGCAGAGAAAATGACAGATCTTTCCTGATTATCTATGTGTTTTAATGATAAATGATGGCGAAATAGCTACCATCCTCAGCACAGTCCTGAGACATCGATAAGTGGATGAAACTCAATACTTGGTAGCATTTAATCTACTGGAGTAGCGATTAGTCACAGCACATTCCTGCCCAGCCTTCCTTAAAACTCAGATTAACGCATTGTCTGCAGCGAGCAGGCAAGAAACAGGCTTGAAGCCTTGGAGATACTTTCTGTAGATTTGTAGTAGTGATCAAATAACGCTGCTGAAACATCATAGTTTCATTGATGAACGATTTGTGAAATGTTTACTTAAACAGAGATTGTTTTTCCCTTTGTTATTTTTCTTCTTCTGAGGCTGTCAGTTGATAAACAGCAAAATTGTGATGAACAATTTCCCGTTTGGCTTGCATCTTTCATTCTTTGTAACTTACTTAATTCATACTTACTTAACACTTGACAATTGCTTGATGGTACCATTTGCATCAAAAGTAATTAATTTAGGTAGCAGCTAATTTGTATTATTACAATGATTTTTTAAAATCCATTTGTGGGATGTGGGCATTATTTGTTGGCAAGCATTTATTACCTGCCCTTAGTTGGGAGGTGGTGGTAAGATGCCTTCTTAAACCGCTGCGGTCTGCTTGCTATGGGTTGACCCACAATATCATTAGGGAGGGAATTCCAATATTTTGACACAGTGACATTGGAGGAATGGTGACATATTTCCACAACAGGAGGTGAGTGGTTTGGAGGAACTGTGCTGATGGTGGTGTTCCCATATATTTGCTGCCCTTGTCCTTCTAGATGATGCTCAGCGTGGGTTTGGAAGGTGCTGTCTCAGGATCTTTGGTGCATTCTTGCAGTGCAGCTTGTAGATTTTACGCACTGCTGCTACTGGGCGTTAGTGGTAGATGGAGTGGATGCTTGTGGATTTGTTGTCAATTAAGCAAGCTGCTTAGTTCTGGATGGTATTAAGTGGTATTGAGTGTTGTTGGAGCTGCACTCACCTGGGCAAGCAGGAAGCATTCAGTCACACATCTGGCTTGTGCCCTGTGAATGGTGGACAGTCTTTGGGGAACCAGGAAGTGTGTTACTTGCCCACAGTATTACTCACCTCTAACCTGCTCTTGTAGCCACCTGTGTTTATATAGTGAGTCCAGTTGAGTTTCTGATCAATGGTAACCCGAGAGATGTTGATAGTGGATTATTCAGGGATGGAAACACCATTGAATATTTAGAGTTGTAATTAGACTCTCTTTTGTTGAAGATAATTATTACATGGCATTTGTGTAGTATGAAAGTTAATTGCCACTTGTCAGCCAAAGCCTGGATATTGTTCAGATCTTGTTGCATTTAAACATGGATTTCTTCAGGATCTGGGGAGTGGTAAATGGCACTAAACATTGTGCAATCATTGGAAAACATCCCCACCTCTGACATTATGATGGACGGAAGGTCATTGAGGAAGCAGAAGAAGATGGTTGGGCCTAAGACACTACCTTGAGGAACTCCTGCAGAGATATCCTGGAGCTGAGATGACTTTGCTCCAACAAATACAACTATCATCCTTTGTGTTGAGGTATTACTTCAACCAGCTTCGAAATTGTGTTAAAAGGACCAATAGAAAGATAATGTTGCTATTTCTTTTAGTTTGTGTTATACACATGAATATCTGAACATATCAAAAGAGTTTATTTTTTTCTCCATTTTGAAATATTAGCTGACAATAATGTTGAGAATTGATTTAACAATTGCTGTTTTCGATTACTAATGATAAGGTCAGTTATTGTGTTGAAAATTCTAAAGCAGTAAGAAATTGGTTTGCATATCTTTATCATGTCTTTTATGGCATAATAACAAGAAGTTGTAGAAGATAGCTACAACATATAAACATCATAACATTCATTTACCCGCTAAGTCTCCTTCATCCAGTGACCATGGTGCCTGCCCTGTAGCATTTTGTTAGTTTGTTTATTCACAGCTTTAAAGAATGTGAAAGGCACATTTTCTGTCCAATCCACCAATGGCATGTGCACACAAAAGCTGCAGTGAAAGGGGGACAAATATAGGGGAGGCATCTTAGCAACAGAACTAGGTTGGGAGCATGTTGTGACATGTATTCTGACTGAGTAGGATTTAGAGATAAGGTTTACACACCAACACGATTCAGGCCTCGTTGTGGCAGGCTGAATTTTAGATTCTCTGGGCCTACCACATTCCTGAAGGATAATGACAAGCACTTTTTTTTGGACTGGGTGGTTTTTCAAAAGTGTAGAGGGCTGTTGTGGTGCAGTGGTAGTGCCATAGTTCTGAAGCAAGAGGTCTGTGTTCAAGTCCCAACTGCTTCAGAGGTGTATCATATCACCTTTGAATCAGAAAATATCTAGCCCTCATTAGTGTATACTATGTGCCTGTTTTGATTTTCTAAACCAATAAAATGATAGTCAATGTCTCCTTCCTATAGTAGATCCGAAGGTAATGTATTATGAGCGACAATATTCAATGTAGAAGGTTTTGTGATCTTCTGTTACATAATACAGTATAATTCAATACAACATAGGAACAGGCCCTTTGACCCACCAAACCTGCATCAATTTTAATCCTTATGTAGACCTCTTACTTATTGCCACATGTGGTCTCTATCCCTCTGATTGCCTCTTGTTCGTGTCGATCAAGATATGCTTTAAAAGTTGCTAACAACACCTCTACTGTATTCCAGCATGCACCACCCTCTGTTTGAAAACTTGTCCCTGCGCTTCTCCCCTAAACTTTCTGTTTCTCACCTTGAAGCCATGCCCTCTAGTAGTAGACCTTTCCACCCTGGGAAAAAGCCTCTGACTATCCTCCCTACCTAAGCCCCTGATGATTTTGTAGACCTCTATCAGGTCACCTCTTGGTCTCTGTCTTTTCGGTGAAAACAGCCTAAGTTTATCCAACATCCCCTTATAACTAAAATCCTGCAGGTCAGGTGATTGCCTAATGGTATCATCTGGACTTTTAATCCAGAAATCCAGATAATATTCTGGGGATCCAGGTTTGAATCCTGCCATGGAAGATGGTAGAATTGGAAATCAATAAAAAATATCTGGAATTAAGAATCTAATGATGGCCATCAATCCATTTTGATTGTTGGGAAAAACCCAACTGGCTCACTAATTTAGGAAAGGAAACTGTCATCCTTATCCGGTCTGGACTTACATGTGACTCCAGACTCTTAGCAATGTGGTTGACTCATAACTGACCTCTGGGCAATTAGGGATGGGCAATAAATGCTGTCTAGCCAACAACGCCCTCATCCCATGAATGAAGAAAATAAAAAGGTAATGTTCTGGAAAGCTTTCTTTGCACCCTTTCCAAGGCATCCGTGTTCTTCTATAATTGCAGTGACTAGAAATTTTCTTTTATTATTCATTTGTGGGACGTGGGTGTCGCTGGCTGGGCCAGTATTTATTGCCCATCCCTAGTTTCCCTTGAGAATGTGGTGGAGAGCTGCCATCTTGAACCGCTGCAGTCCTCTTGCTGTGGGTTGAACCACAATGATATTAGGGAAGGAGTTCTAGGATGTTGACCCAGCGAAAGTAAAGGAACGGCGATATATTTCCAAGTTCGGATGATGAGTGACTTGGAGGGGAACTTGTAGGTGATGGTGTTTCCATATATCTGCTGCCCTTCTCCTTCTAGATGAAGTGGTCATGGGTTTGAAAGATGCTGTCTGAGGATCTTTGGTGTATTTCTGCAGTGCATCTTGTAGATAGTACACACTGCTGCTACTGAGTGTCGGTGGCAGAGGGAGTGGATACTTATGGGTGTAGAGCCAATCAAACGGGCTGTTTTGTCCTGGATGGTGTTAAGCTTCTTGAGTATTGTTGGGGCTGCACTCATCTGGGCAAGTGGGGAGTATTCCATCACACTTCTGACTTGTGCCCTATAGGTGGTGGACAAGCTTTATGGAGTCAGGAGGTGAGTTACTTGCCACAGTATTCCTAGCTTCTGGCCTGCTCTTGTGGCCACTCTGTTAGTGCAGTGATTCCAGTTGAGTTTCTGGTCAATGGTAACCCCCAGGATGTTGATAGTGGGGGATTTAGTGATGGTAACACCATTGAATGTCACGGGGCGGTGGTTAGATTGTCTCTTATTGATGATGGCCATAGCCGGGCGTTTGTATGTCATGAATGTCACCTGCCACTTATCAGCCCAAGCCTGGATATTGTCCTGATCTTGTTGCATTTGAACATGGACTGCTTCTGTATCCGAGGAATCACAAATGATGCTGAAAATTGTGCAATCATCTGCAAACATCCCACTTCTGACCTTATGATGGAGGGAAGGTTATTTTTTGAAGCAGCTGAAGATGATTGTGCCTAAGATACAGCCCTGAGGAAGTCCTATCAGAGATGTCCTGGAGCTGAGATGATTGACCTCCAACAGCCGCGACCATCTTCCTATGTATCAGGTATGACTCCAACCACTGGAGCATTTGCCCCCCAATACCCATTGATTCCAGTTTTACCAGGGCTCCTTGATGCCACACTTGGCTGAAAGCAGCCTTGATATCAAGGGCTGTCACTCTCACTTCACCTCTGGAATTCAGTGCTTTTGTCCATGTTTGAACCAAGGCTGTAATGAGATCAGGAGCTGAGTGGCCCTGGTGGAACACAAACTGGGCATCAGTGAGCAGATCATTTATGAGCAGGTGCTGCTTGATAGCACTGTAGATGACACCTTCTATCACTCTATTGATGATCGAGAAGAGACTGATGGGACGGTAATTGGCCAGGTTGGATTTGTCCTGCTTTTTGTGTACAGGACATACTTGGGCAATTTTCCACATTGCCGGATAGATGCCAGTGTTGTAACTGTACTGGAACAACCTGGCTAGGGAAGCAGCAAGTTCTGGAGCACAAGTCTTCAGTACTATTGCCGGAATGTTGTCAGGGCCCATAGCGTTTGCAGTATCCAGTGTCTCCAACTGTTTCTTGATATCAGTGGAGTGAATCAAATTGGCTGAAGACTGGTATCTATCATGCTGGGGACCACTGGAGGAGGTTGAGATGGACCATCCACTCAGCATTTCTGGCTGAAGATTGCTGCAAATACTTCAGCCTTATCTTTTGCACCGATGTGCTGGGCCCTTCCATCATTGAGGATGGGGATATTTGTGGAGCCTCCTCCTCCAGTGAGTTGTTTAATTGTCTACCACTATTCACAACCAGATGTGGCGGGACTGCAGAGCTTAGATTTGACCCATTGGTTGTGGGATCACTTAGCTCTATCTGTCACTTGCTGCTTTCGCTGTTTGGCATGCAAGTAGCCCTGTTTGGTGGCTTCACCAGGTTGATACCCCATCTTCAGGTGTGCCTAGTCATGCTCCCGACATACCCTCCTGCACTCTCCATTGTACCAGCGTTGATTCCCTGGCTTGATGGCATGGTTCAGTGAGTGATATGCCTGGTCATGAGGTTACAGATTGTGCTGGAGTGCAATTCTGCTGATGTTGAAGGCCTACTGCGCCTCATGGATGCCCAATCTTGAGTTTCTAGATCTGTGCAAAGTCTGTCCCATTTAGCATGATGGTAGTTCCAAACAACACTGGAGTTTATTCTCAATGTGAAGGCAGGAATTTGTGTCCACAAGGAGTGTGCGATGGTCATTCTTACTGATACTGTCATGGCCAGATGCAACTGCAGCTGGCAGGTTAGTAAGGATGAGGTCAAGTATGTTTTTCCCTAATGTTGGTTCTCTCACCGCCTGCTGCCAGACCTGCTGCAGACCCAGTCTGGCAGCTATGTCCTGTATGATCCGACCAGCTCAATCAGTAGTACCTCTGCTGAGCCATTCTTTGTGTTGGACATTGAAATCCCCCACCCAGGGTACATTTTGTGCCCTTACCATTCTCAGTGCTTCCTCTAAGTGTTGTTTAACATGGAAGAGTGCTGATTCATCAGCTGAGGGAGGACGGTATGTGGCAATTGGCAGGAGATTTCCTTGCCCACCTTTAGCTTGAAGCCATGAGACTTCATGGGGTCCGGAGTCAGTGTTGAGCACTCCTAGACCAACTCCCTACTGTCTGTATACCACTGTGCTGCCACCAGGACAGGACATATCCAGGGATGATGACGGTGCTGTCTGGGATATTGATAGTAAAGTATGATTCTGTGTTTATGACTATGTCACACTCTTGCTTGACTAGTCTGTGAGACGGCTCTCCCACTTTTGGCACTAACCCCCAGATGTTACTGGAGAGAACTTTGCAGGGTCCACAGGGTATTTCTACCGTTGACTTTTCTGCTGCCTAGGTAGACACCAGGTGATCCTTCCAGTTCCATTTCTTTGAGTCTTTGTAGTGATTGGTACATCTGAGTGGCTTGCTAGGCCATATCAGAGGGCAGTTGAGAGTCAACCACATTGCTGTGGGTCCTGGAGTCATATATAGGCTAGACCAGGTGAAGGTGGCAGATTTCCTTCCCTAAAGGACATTAGTGAACCAGATGGGTTTTTCCAACATTGGCAATGATTTCATGGTGATCAGTAGATTCCTAATTCCAGACATTTTGTTTTTGAATTCCAATTCCACCATCTGCCGTGGCAGGATTCGAACCGGTGCCCCCGGAACATCAGCTGGGTTTCTGGATTGATAGTCTAGCGATAATACATCTAGGCCATCGCCTACCCATGCAACATTCCACATGTGGTCTAATGAAAGATTTGAATGTTACCAAGGATTTTCAATGATTCTGATTTACTTTCCTTGAGTGGGTACTGAAGTGCTGTTTTTGTCAAGCGCTCTGATTTATAACCTTGGTTTAGATCCCTTTATAAAAAGCCCCAGTGTATCAGATCTGAGGACCAAGGAAAGAGACAACACACTCTGAATGTCTGACAACTACGAGCCACCTTTGATTTTTGGAACTTCTGTTATTGCATTTCTTTTAATTAAATTGAATTAGCAGTCAGCAAATTGATATTTTCAAGTAAATTGAGGTATTTGTGACTGGTCCCAGTTAAACCTAACAATGTTATTGAATAAACATAAGAACTAGGAGCAGGAGCAGATCATCCAGCCCCTCAAGCCTGCCCTGCCATTTAATCAGATCAAGGCTGATCTTTTTGAGACTCAGCTCCATTTACCCACCTGCTCACCATAACCCTTAATTCCTTTACTGTTCAAAAATTTATCTAGCTTTGTTTTAGACACATTCAGTGAGGCAGCTTCAACCACTTCACTGGGCAGGGAATTCCACAGATTCACAACCCTTTGGTTGAAGAAGTTCCTCCTGACATCAGTCCTACATCTGCTTCCCTTTATTTTGAGGCGATGACTCCTAGTCCTAGTTTCACCTGCTAGCGGAAACAACCTCCCTGCCTCCACCTTATCTATTCCCTTTGTAATCTTATATGTTTCTATGAGATCTCCTCTCATTCTTCTGAATTCCATTGAGTATAGTCCCAGTCTACTCAGTCTCTCCCCATAATCCAACCCTCTCAACTCTGGAATCAACGGAGTGAATCTCCTCTGCACCCCCTCCAGTGCTAGTCTATCCTTTCTTAAGTAAAGAGGCCAAAACTACACACAGTTCTCCAGATGTGGCCTTACCAGGACCCTATACAGCTGTAGCATAGCCTCCCTGTTTTATAAGTCCATCCGTCTAGCAATGGCAGACAAAATTCCATTTGCCTTTTTAATTACCTGCTGCACATGCAATCCTACTTTTAGCGATGCACAAGGACATCCAAGCCCCTTTGCACAGCAACGTGCCGCAGTTTTTTTTACCATTTAAAACACAGTCCATTTTGCTGTTATTTCTACCAAAATCGATGACCTCACACTTATCAACATTTTACTCCATCTGCCAGACCTTTGCTCACTCACTTAGACTATCTGTATCCCTCTGCAGACTTTCCTTCTGCACACTTTGCTCTACCACTCATCTTCATGTCATCTGCAAATTTTTACACACCACACTTAGTCGCGAACTCCAAATCATCTATGTAAATTGTAAACAATTGCAGTTCCAACACTGATCCCTGAGGCACACCACTAGCCACTGACCGCCAACCAGAAAAACACCCATTTACCCCTACTGTTTGCTTTTTATTGGTCAACCAATCCTCTAGCCATGCCAATACATTACCTGTAAAACCATACAATTTTATCTTATGTAGCAGCCTTTGGTGTGGCACCTTGTCAAATGCCTTCTGGAAATCCAGATACACCACATCCACAGGTTCCCCATTGTCCACCATGCAAGTAATGTCCTCAAAGAATTCCACCAAATTAGTTAAACATTACCTACCCTTCATGAGCCCATGCTGGGTGTTCCCGACGACACAATTTATATCCAGCTGTCTTGCTATTTGTTCCTTGATGACAGATTCAAGCATTTCCCTACTACCAAAGTTAAGCTAACTGGCCTATAGTTACCTGCTTTTTGTCTCCTTCCTTTTTTAAAGTGGCGTCACATTGGCTGCTTTCCAATCTGCGGGAACTACCCAGAGTCCAGTGAATTTTGGTACATAATTACTAGAGCATTTGCTATTTCCCCCATCATCTCTTTTATTACCCTGGGATGCATTTCATCAGGGCCAGGAGACTTGTCTACCTTTTAGCCCCATTAGCTTGCCCAGCACTGCCTCCTTAGCAATAATGATAGTTTCTAGGTCCTCACCTGCTATAACCTCCTTGCCATCAGTTTTTGGCATGTTATTTGCGTCTTCCACAGTGATGTCTGACAAAAAAGGACTGTTTAATGCCTTGGCTGTTTCCTCATTCCCAGCCATTAACTTGGCCTTCTCATCCTCTAAAGGACCAATATTTACTTTCGCCACTCTTTTACGATTTACGTATTTATAGAAACCTTTGCTGCCTGTTTTTATATTCTGAGCTATGTGAGATAGCCATAGGGAGCTATGGACACAGCTGACAGGTCTGTCAATCAAGATGGGGGTGAAAGAAGAAGACATGTTGGAAGCATAGGTATGTTTCTGCAGAATTGGTGCAACAAAGACAGAGATATTGTGAGAATGAATGGAGTTTTTCCAGGAAGCAACGTTTGGCAACTTTTAGTCAAGGCAGTAATGAAGGCAGTGAGATTACAGTGAATATTAGTTGATAATCTTTCCCAGAAGTGGAGTTAGAGAAGTTCAGAGAGGGACAGGACAAGTTGGAGATTGAACATGTGAAAGTGAGAGAAGGTTGGAAGCTGGAATCAAGGCTAATTAAAACTTATAGTTCAGGTGAGAGCAAGCAATAGCTCCAACAGGATCATCTGGTAAAAAGCTCTGGGAAAAGGAGTGGGGGTGGGGGTCAGAGTGGGACTAAAACAAGGAATATTTCACATATTACGTAAAATGAGAAGCAACACTAGAGCTCCTCTAAATGTCCAAAGCAATGATGTGGTGGTGCTGGTGTTGGACTGGGGCGGGCAAGGTCAGAAATTAAACAATCCCAGGTTATAGTCCAACAGGTTTCTTTGAAAACACAAGCTTTTGGTGCCTCACAGCTTAACAGCTGAAGTAAGAATGAGGCTCTTGAAAAATTGAAAGTATTCTCCTATTTTCACTTCTTTCAAAGGGTTATAAATATTTGGGATGCATCATGGATGTTCCGTTGTTAAATACATTAAGGCTGGGATAGACAAATTCTGAGTTCTCAAGAAATGTTAGGATACGGAGAATGGGTGGGAAAATAGAATTGTAGCTTGAGATTAGCTGTGATCATAGTCAATTTGGCCAAGGATGGCTTCAAAGAGCCTTAGCAAAACTAGAGTCAATTGGAATCGTGAGGAATGTTTTACAAGTGATTGGAGTCATACCTAGCATAAAGAAAGTTAGCTGTGCTTGTTGGAGTTCAGTCATCTCAGCTCCAGGACATAGTTGCAGAAATTCCTCAGGGTGCTGTCTTTGGCCCAACCTGTTTTACACATCACCGACACAGAAGAGCGTGAGTGAAACCCCATCAGCAAATCCTCACTGAGTTCTTCATGTTCACTGGAAGGGCTATCCAAAAAATGCTAGCGTTCTTCCTGCAGTCAGCTTTGCAAGCACTCAGGTACAGCTCCTGCAGTATCAACTGTGATGGATGAGGCACTGTGTCCAGATGACCAACTTGCCAAATCCTGTTTTCTCAACACTCACATGGCCAGCATTCCAGGGGAGGGCACTGAAATTGTTTCAAATACACTCAGAAGCTTTCATTGAAGCATGGCATCATTGGCATGAATGACTGGAAGGAACCGGCTACCAGTTATTCAAAATGGAGAGATTTGTCCATCAGGCTTTATCATACTTTGGCTCCATCAGCCTTAACGCTGAGGTAGAATGCTAACAGAGAAGGAAGGAAATGGAAACAAATCTGGTCCCCATGACCTTGTGGGACATCCTGTCCCATGTGCCTGAAGATCTGTAGGTTTGGGATTGGCTTGTTCAGTCGTACAAAGACCAATGGCAGAAACTCATATCCTCGGTAGATGACATCCTCAAATTGAGGGCGAGACAATTATGCAAAGTGCTGGGGAATTTTAAGAGATGTGGTGGGGTGCTATGTATTAAATGAAAGTCCCTTCTTTCAGGTCTTGTAGAGTTACATACAAGTTACTTCAATAGATAAAGTACAAAAGTTTTGGCACCTCTGTGTGTGGCTGCAACCAAGCACCCATGACAGAATTAATCTTACAGCTGAGTGAACTGTAAGCAGTGTTACACTGAAACACTCGTTACCGTAATGCAATAATTCCACAAAATCCTCTTCTGAAAAGTTTAAACACAGCAAATACTTCGAATAGAAGCTAAAGTGTATTAAACATTTGTATCAGATAAATAACAATTAGTGTACATTATGCTTCTTTACAAGTACAAGGTATTGAGTTATGGTAACAAACTCGACATTGAAGTTTTAAAATACTGCAATTGATTTGATAAACATTAGCAAGATTTCAATACGTGTCAAGACACAAAGGTGCTTTGGTTTTGTAAGGGATTAAATTATTCAGTGACACCGCTCACCCATGAGATTTTGATGAAAGTTCAGGACTACATTTTTTCCAAGTAAATTATATAAACTAAATTCTGGCAATAGACACTGCTCAGAAGAGATGAGAATTGATTTTTTTTCATGGATTACTGATAATTTAGTTTCTTGAGAACACTCATGTCATTCTAAGCAGTTTATTCATGCAGAAAGGCACTGAGGGATTACTCTTTGAAAACCTGCAGACACAGCTCTACAAATTGGTAGAGGTTTCTCAAACTCATTTACAATATTGATCCTTCAGCAAACAAACATTCCTGAAGGTGAAATCCATTACTCAAAAAATTGTTGCAAAGTTCTTGTGTTGAAGCTTTAAATATGTTCTCTACTGTTACATGCTTCAATTTGTAAATCAATGTAAGGAATGATGAAATGCTTAGGGTGCAAGATTCAATAAAATGGAACAGAATGAAAGATTTGAGAATCATTGCCAAACAAGTTTTGAATACTAAGTGTTTTCTTATGATGTTGAAAGTAGAGAATTAAAGGAAAGGCATTCACAACCTCAAGAAGAACTGACGCATTTTACAGTCAACTAACTTTTTGAGTTGCAACCCCTGTTGTAATGTAGGAACATGAGCAGCAAATATTGTACATAGCAAAGTCCAACAAATAAAAAGAAGCAATAACCAGATGATTCCAAGAGTTATATAGGAGACTGGGAAAACACAGCAAACCAGGCAGTATTTCAGGGGTATTACCCTTCTTCAGGACCTGTGCCCTGTTACCTCTCCTATTTCTCATACACAATGTTATCCCAGTGGGGGCAGCCTGATGAATTTCAGTCAAGACACTGCATATGGCTTTCAAGGATGATCTTATGGGCCTCGAAGGCCCATTTCAGGCTACACAATTTCAACATGGGTGGCAGCTAGCTATCGGGTAAAGAATGCCCAGTGTGATATGACCAGATGGTAGGTAATATGAGACTGAGAGCGAGCCAACACTTTTCATCATTGTTTTTCTGCCAAGAGGCACAGGGTTCAAATTGTGGTGAGGGAAGGATTGGAAATAAGGAGCTGTGTGTTTAGGCAACCTGCAGCTTGTAAATCAGAAGAGACTGTGCAGTGAGTGAAAAAAGTGGTGAGAAGATTATCAGGTGTGAGGATACTGACATTGGCTTTAGCTCCAACATTGGCAAGCATCAGTGTTGGCTGCAGCCATCACATCAATGAGAATGACCCTTTGCTTGCCCCTTTTCATTTATGTGCTGCTGCCTCTCTTTATATGTCAGCTGGTCCTACACAGGAAAGGGAAGTGGTGGAATTTTAATTCAGTTAACAATTGTCTGAAAAATTAAACTGGTCTCAGAATGGTAACCAATGGTGTCATTCTGAGACCATGATAACTGGAAGCTATCATCAATCTCTATAAAATCAGTTAGTAAAAGTGGAATGGAAATGAGGTGAATTATTCCTTCTGGTTTGTGGATACTGGCAAGAAGTGCCAAATGCAGATTTAAACCCATTTCACAGACAATGGATGAAGTCCAGCAAAGATAAGTCGTCAAATTATTTTGGACTTCAGATGAGTTAGAGTCACAATTATGGGCTGGCTTGCTGCCATTCTCCGCATTCTCCCTCCTGTACTTGGTACTTTCCGGGCAGAAATTGCTCTTGTCTAAATCTGGCTAGTTACCTCAGGCTGCCAATGGTACCCTACAGCTTGCTTGGTAAATGTAAATGATGCTGAAGTCTCAATCATTCAGAGGCCTCTTGACCACTGTATTGGGCATCGACCCAAAAGATAAAATCGATCCACTCCACATTAAGCTGCTGCAGAACCTTTACCGATGTTCCCTGCCCGCTGTTGGCCAAGTCTGTTTGCAAGTCTGCCAATTCACATGCTTCATGTTGGCAGCTCCATAGCTCATGCAATGAGGCATGACTTGGAAAATGAAATGCATCACACACTGACTGCTCCAGGCATTTCTCTAAGCGCACAGGATTTACTCATAGTAATGATAATTGGCACCACTGAGTTTGAAAATGAGTATTTTTGATGAATTTTGCAGAAAATAGCATTAAGGGATATAGAGCCAAGTCTGATAGGTTGATTTAAGATACAGTTTGACTATGACCAGAATAATTAATGGAACTGTGTTGAAGACCTGAGTGACCGACTTCCTCCTCCTACATTAATATACTTCTATCCATGACTGAAATGAACAATTGATCTATTCGACCAAGCTTGTGGTCAGCAGTCCTAATATTTCCACTGTTACTTGGTGTCAAATTTTGAATGACAACACCCTGTAAATTGCCTTAGCTTGTGCTACATTAAAGACACTAGATAAATCCACTTATTGTGGTAGTAAATACACTGTGAGGCAACATCTAATTTCAACTGCATAGATCTATATGCCCAGCTTCCTGATTTTCTCCTTGTACTTCATCAAGCAAATAGTTATATGCAGAGTTAATGGCAAATGTGAGAAAATAGTTTGCTTTTAGGAATGTAACTTCAGTTGATAAAGTAACAATGAGCTGAGTCAAAATTAGGATCATGCATTGCAACATGACACTTGATAATTATGCTGGAAACTCCTGAATTGGGATTGTATAATTATTCTATATCTTGTTGGTCCCAAATGAATCTTCCTGCACTCCAAGGGCTCTCTCTCCACAACTTAATGAAGTTAATCTTATGTGCATGCCCCTTCTGTGACTTATGTTTGTCATGTAATGTTGTCACAGACTTCTTTACTGTGATGGATTGCTATGACCTGCAGTGCATTGATTGAAGAGACAATAGAACAAATTCAAAGCTGAACCTCAAATGGGAGTTGAGTAGATACTTGAAGGGAAAGAAATTGCATGGCTGTAAGAATGCTGGTTAGCCTAACTCTAACTCTAACTCTAACCCCAACCCCAACCCTAATCCTAATCCTAATCCTGGACTATTGAGTAATCAATGGGCAAAATGATGTCCTCTTGTAATTCCATGGTAAAGGAGTATGGTTTAGAACAAATATTACAAGGAATATTACATATGTGGATTTGACAGTCTTTGTGAAATGGACTTAAAAATCAACTACTTAAAAAAGAAAATAGAAAATATATTTTAATTTGAAAATTTATGCAGTTGAAAAGGTCTTGTACTCTCACTCAGATGAGCATTTGTGATAGAAATACTGAATAATTCAAACCTGGGAGGCTGTACTTAAGATGATAATAATTGCTTTAACATGTACCTGACCACACGAATGCAGTGTGGAGATTATTACTAAAGCTGCTGTTATACAAGCTCCACAGAACCCTGTTCAACCCATAGAACATGGAATCTAGAACTAGGCTGTACGAATAGGTGGCTCCTGTCATTACACAGAACCAACAGAAAATTTCTTTATGAGCGTAATTAACAACAACACTCATCTAGGACTATTGAACATCCTCATTATGATTTTCTTTTCAACCACATCAGAGATTTCAACCAAAAACCTGGATTTTTATCAGTTCAGTTCACGTCACTTTACTCTCTCCTCATTAGTCTGAAATTGAAAGTTTATTGCTTTAATTATAGATTTATCAATGTTATCAAGGTAAGATTTGTTGTTATTAATCAGATGAGATTAATATGTTCTCTTTCCTGATATGGCTAATCTTATACTTCCTCTAACTTGAACTTAAAACAAAAAGACCTGAGAACCAGAATTTCTCTAGAAAACATGAAGTTATTGATTTATCGTAAAACAAAACTTATTCCATGAAGATCTAGAATTCATTACATACCGTTTGTAGTATAAAAATATTAATATTTACCCCTCTAAGTAATCCCAAATTTTCACCCATTCACATAAAGAAAAGGGGAAAGAACAAATTAGTCTCTGTAGAGGTTCACTTTGAGAGAAAGAGGAAACACCTTTGGCCAATAAGTCTCAGCCATTGAAGGAAGAAAACAAAATGATAAGGTGAGGAATTTTCAGGCATCGGTTGGTCTGGAGCAAACTTCCTCAAATACAAATTTGAAAATATATCTAAGTCTGCAAAACACTGTTCAGTCAGAACAGCCATAAAATCCAGTTGTACAAAAAAACTATTAGATGCTTTCCTTGAAATGAGATTATATAACCAAAGCCAACAATTATCTAAGACAACAGTTTCCAAAAAATGTCTTAAAATAGTTTTCAACTTCCTTTCAAAGACATCTGTAAAAAAAAGCAAATGTGTTTTCACAATCCTTCAGGTCTACAAAATTATTTAACACGAAGCCATCACAACACAGTCTAATATCTTAGACCTATCGAAAACAACACACTTATGGGCAGTAAGGTAATCTCAGTTTGAGAATCAGAAATGTAATAAACCAAGTAACTTCTCACCAAAAGGATTTACAGCAAATGATTATAAAAAGAGCCGAACAAACGTGAAAGGGAAAGTAGGAAAAAGGGTTAGGTTGGGTGAAAATGCACAGAGGCATTTTTTTTCTGAAACTTGACTTCAGACACAGGAGAGTCCAAAGTCTCAGCTAGCAATAAAAGCAAATTTATTTTGATGGTTACTTAAGAGCATTATATTAAATGAAAAAAAAGACCTTTCAGTAGTTGAGGCCTTCATCAAACAGATGAAGATTTCTGACAAGGTCCAGCTTGGTGAAACAGACTGCCAATGGCGTCAGCTGGTAGGATGTGGTAAGGCTGAGCTGCTGTTGCAACAGTTGAATCAGCCAGTGAAGGTATTCTGGAGAGCCTACCCTTCAAATCTCCATGTAGCAATGAATGCGAAGAAGATCTGGCTTGTATGACACTGCAGGAATGGTAATCCTTCCTTTACACTGATGTTTAAAGCTGCTTTGCACACTTAGTGCATTTGTGGCACTCTGAAAGTTGAGGAATCCAGTTATCCATGGATCCATGCCCTCTACCACCTGACAGTGATATCTACAAGAATTACTTTGCTGAACTATCAAAGAGCACATCTGCCAGGTGGAATGAGTCATGCTTTGACAAGGTTTCCTGTGGCAGTCTGGAGGAATACGGGGCTTTGAAAGTTGTCATTTTAATTTGCATGGGCAGAGTGTGGTGCAGTGGCAAGTAAGTTGGCAAGTCCCCATGATGATGTTGGCAGAGTTATACCCAATGACAACCTTGGAAAAGGCAGCTATCGGAGTTATGGATCCTTGGATAGCCCTCAAAGGATCTGGTTGCATTGCAGGAAGGGAATAATTGATTGGTGGCTATTATTTGATATTGTATCAAATTGATGTTATATTGTCTTGCTCTGTTTATAGTCTAGCTGCAACATATTTTTTTCTTTAGACCTGAGTTTTGCACATGCCCATGTTTATCAGCTATGCATTGCAAATCTAAGAAATGACAGCCATCACTCCTCCAGGCATCTCAAGATCAGGCTGGTGTCTTTTAAATAAAGCTTTTATTTTGCACATAAAATACAATTTATTGCAGAGAAATAATCCAATCAGCAAGAAGATGCTTAAGACAATACACTACTTCCCCACCTCACTCTATTTACTTCTTATTCAGTTGAAATATTTCTATTTTACTATCAGCTACCAGCTTCCCTTTGAGTATTTCAACATCTTTTAATGAGGCATGTAAGATAGGACCTAATCTGACGGATACAGAGAGGCTGTTTCTGATTGTGGGGGAGATCTAAAATATGGGAACACGGTCTCAGGATAAAAGGTTGGTCATTCAAGGCTGAGATGAGGAAAACATTCCTTCATTCAAAGGATAGAGGGGTGACCAGCGTAGATCCACTTGTCTGACTGTGAAGCTTGTTGAAGAATTTGTTAATGAGCTGCAGCGTGACAGAATAAAGTTTTCAAAGGGGAGAATCCAAAATTTGTACAGTCTGGGGCACCTTAATAGTCAGCTGTTTGGAGCATAGCAGGGATCATATATTATCGTAGCTGCTAATTTAAAATCTTGTCAAGGGATTCGAATCAAACTGAAGACCCATGCAATGGCAGACTGAGTAGCCAGTGAGTAGACAGTTCAGCATTTCTTTGCACCATGAACCTGATGGCCTTCTGCTCTCTTAGTTACTCCAATCCTCGATACCCAGCAATGGTTACCATCTGTCTTTGAGAATCTTCCTCTGGAACTAGTTCCTGTCTGTAGATAGCAGTGGGCACCAATCTGCAAACTCATGGTCTGACTGAATTAGTGGATACACATTTAAAATTACTCTTGCCTCACTGATACTGATGCAACACAATGTTCAGAGCTACAAATGATCCATACATTGAGTTCCCAGCCCTGAACCAAAACTCCAATCCCAGATCACAGTAACATGTCACCAAGATGAAATAATGTAGCAGTTGGAAGTAAATGCTAGCTTGAGTTATATACAAAAATATGAAATGCAAAATGTGTATTTAAAAGTGGAAACCATATATTGAATAAAGACTTGCCAGTTGAATGCTTAGACAGTCATGTAGCACACAATGGCTAGAATCAGAGCCTCTGGTCTGAACCTTATTCCAAAACTAGATGTTCAAGAAAGGTGCATTCACACTGCAGCCAATCATGTTAGATATCAACGTGTAAATTCTTCTATCATGCATCAATGACAAGTTGGAAAAGTGGAAGAGATTCCTGGTTGGCCTGGTTCTAATTCATACCCTAAAAAACATTAGAGCCTCTACCATCACTATCCATTGCTCCAGGCTGCAACACCATGTTTAAAAGTGTATATTCCTTTTCATGTAAGCATGGAATATGGGTGTAATGGCTGGAGCAGTATTTATTATGTATCCTTAATTATCCTGCAGAAGCTGGTGGTGAGCTGTCTTCTCATTAAATCACTGAAGTCTTTGGGGTGCAGAGATACTCATATCCCTGTTAGGATAGGAGTTCCAGGACATTGACCCAGTAACAGTGAAGGAATGGTGGTAAAGCTCTAAGCCAAAAGAGTATATAACTTGAAGGAGAACTTGTAAGTGGTGATGTTGCAATATATCTGCTGCCCTTGCCTTCTAGGTGGTAGATGTCATGGGATTGAAAGATGCCAATGGAGGACCCCTTGTGAATTATTGCAGTCTATCTTGTAGATGATGCTTCCATGCCGAAAGGAGCGATTATTGATGGTGATGGATAGTGTGTCAGTATAATGGGCTGCTTTGTCCTGGATCGCGTCAAACTTCTTCAGTGTTGTTGAAGCTATAGTCATCCAGGCAAATGGAGAGACTTCCATCACACTTATGCCTTACAGATTGAGGACCAGGCTTTGAGGAGTTGGGAAGTGAGTTACTTGGCTCAGAGTTTCTAGCTTCTATCCATGTAGCCAGAACACTTCTACAGCTGATTCAGTTTAATTTCTGGTCAACGGTAACCCCCAGAATGTTAATAGTAGGTAAGTCAGTGATTGCAATATCATTAAATGTCAAGGGATGTCGATTAAATTCTTTCTTGTTGGAGCTAATCATTGCCTAATGTCACTTGACCATTATTAAGGCAAGCTTGTAGCTTGCCCAAGTCTTTCTGCACTCACACACAGATTTCTTCAGTACTTGAGGAGTTATGAATGATCTTAAGCATTGTGCAATGATAATGATGTCTGGGCCTAGGACTACCCTGAGGATCTCCTGCAGAGATATGCTACAGCTGAGAAAACTGGCCTCCAAGAATCACACCCATGTTCCTTTGTATCAGATGTGACTCCAACCAGTATGAAATGTTCCCTTGGCTCTAGTCTAGCTTGGACACTTTGATGTCACACTCTGTCAAATGCAGCCTTGACATAAAGAGTAGTTACTCTTACCTCATGGCAGGAATTCAGCCTTTTGCCTATGTTTGAACCAAGGCAGGGCATGAAAGATCCTTATGGAACCCAGACTGAGCATCAATAAGCAAATAATTGCTTAACAGTTATTGCTTGATAGCACTGTCGATGACCACTCCCATTACTTTACTGATGACTGAGTGTAGGCTCAAAAGGATATAATTCACTGCGTACATTCCAATCCTGCAACTGTACTGGAACAGCTTGGCTAAGGGAATGTCAGTCAGCAGTACAAGTCTTCTGTACTATTTCCAGAATATTGTCAGAGTCAATAGCATTTGTCGTATGCAGAGCCTCTAAGCATTTCTTGCTATCACATGGAGTGAATTGAATTGGCTGAAGACTGTGTTGCTGGGGACCTCAGCAGAGCTTAGATTCAATCTATTGGTTATGGGACTGCTCAGCTTAGCATGCTGCTTTCACTGTTCTTTTATGCAAGTAGCCCTGTGTTATAGTAACATCAGATTGACACCTTCGTTTAAGCATACCTGGTTCTGCTCCTGGCAGGCAGTCCCGCACTTATCATTAAATCAGAATTGATCTCCTAACAAGATGGTAGAATGGAAATTGTGCTGGATCATGAGTTTACAGTTTGTTGTTGAGGACAATTCCGCTGCTGCTAGTTGCCTACAGTACCTTATGAAGCACAGTGTTGAGTTTCTAAATCAACTTGAAGCCAATCCCATTTAACCCAGTGACAATGGAGAATATTTCACAATGTGAAGGTAGGACTTTGTCTCCACAAGAGCTCATCGCTCCTATACACACCATTATGGGTGAATGTTATCTGTGACAGACAGATTGGTGAGAATGATGTTGCCCCAGCCTGGATATTAATATTGGGCTCCCGTCTTATTTCAGTGCATGATCTGCGATAAATTGTGGATCTTAAAAAGAACTACTATGGTAACTGCGATCAATGGAGATGGAAATTTCTAACTAATATTTCGAACTTGATATTTTTGGGATGTAAACTTAATGTGAAATATCTGGCTATTGACATTGTGAACATTCAGGTTTTCTTCTGCCCATTTCTGTTTTTAATATTTTAGTTGCTTCTGATTTTTAAATCATTGTTTAAAATATTGCCTTCTGTCAGTTCCTCAACAAACACACTGTTCTCATTAAAGCAATAATTACATATCTCAGGTTTTATGATTATATCCATCTCCCAGTGTAAGGGTTGAGAAAACGTGCCAAGTTCCAGCTGGGTGATATGAGGGTTAAATGCCTCTGCTTTTCTCGGCATCAGTCTTGAACTGGCTTTAGGGAAAGTTTACTTTGACAACTGTGACAAGATTTTAATGCAGAGCTGCCTTGTCATTTCAATCTGAGAGACACAACTGCAGGGTGAGAGGAGCTGTGTGAGAAAACTGAGCAGCTTGTTTAATTTTCTTGCACCTCTCACCTCACCCACCGTATTACATTCGTCAAAATCTAAAAAACATTTAGATACATGTCCGATGATAGATGACAACTGTTTTCAGAAATCCTGACATCTTAATTCATTGATTTAGTTGTACCCAGAAAAACAAATCACATAGAGTCATTTCATTTTCTGATGAAGGGTCTAGGCCCAAAACGTCAGCCTTCCTGCTCCTCTGATGCTGCTTGGCCTGCTGTGTTCATCCAGTTCCACACTGTGTTATCTCACATAGAGTCATACAGCACAGAAACAGACCCTTCGGTCCAACCCATCCATGCCGACCAGGCATCCCAACCTAACCTAGTCCCATTTGCCAATATTTGGCCTATATCCCCCTAACCCTTCTTATTCACATACCCATCCAAATGCCTTTTAAATGTTGCAAGTATACTCACTTCCTCTGTTTCTTCTGGTAGCTTGTTCCATACATACACAACATTCTGCGTGAAAAAGTTACCCCTCAGGTCCTTTTGAAATCTTTCCCCTCTCACCTTAAACCTATGCCTTCTGGTTTTTGGACTCTCCTATGCTAAGGGAAAAAACACCTTGGCTATTCACCTCATCTATGCCTCTCATGATTTTATAAACCTCTAAAAGGCCAGCCCTTGGTCTCCGATGCTCCAGGGAAAGTAATCCCAGCCTATTCAGCCTCTCCCTATAACTCAAACCCCCATTCATGGCAACATCCTTGTAAATCTTTTCTGCACCATTTCGAGTTTAACAACATCTTTACAGTTGAAGGGTGACCAGAACTGTACACAGTATCCTGAAAGTGGCCTCACCAATGTCCTGTGCAGCACCTGGCATCTTATTTTCTATGCTCAATATTCAGACCAATGAAGGCAAGCGTGCTAAATGCCTTCTTTGCCACCCTATCTACTTTCAAGGAACTATGCACCTGCACCTCTAGGTCTCTTTGTTAGCTAGGGTCCTACCATTAACTGGATAAACTCTGGCCTGGTTCACACGGTGAATAGCTGTCAGCATAATTCATTTACTGTTAAGTGCTTTGGAACAGCCTGAGGCCATGAAATCCAATATATAAATAGAAGCCTTTTCTTAAATGATAAAAACTGCTTTCTGATTATAAAGTAGTACTAGAAATGAAAAATGTCAGTTTCCTGCCATTTTTGCTTCGATGATTCCCAATGTTTCTACTCACAGCAACAAACAAGTGGCTGCATTGAATTGTATCCAGCAGGAATACAGAGCAGGAAATTATGAATCACCAAAACTGTTGCCCCCCTGTCTGCTTGAAAATGTGCTTGAACTCATAACCTGTTGTACACAGGGAGGTAGCTGCAGATCCATGCCATCTGCTACAAGGAGGCTACAACTGAATGACATTCTGTTAGAAGATTCTTAATGAAGACTATACAAAATCAATGGACTTCTGCAGCACATGACATGCCACATTGATTCTCTCAAAAGTCTTGTAAAATGTCTTCCATCGCCATGTTGCCAGGGCCAAAATTGAGTTGGATGCTTGAGACTAAAGTATGAGCTTGATCTTATATATGGGACTTTGTATCTCTGGAAATATCTGAAGAAAACAACAGTGAACAACACTGTAGTCCTCAGAATTTGCCTTATTATACTCTTCAACAGAATATTGAGCACCTATTTGTAGTTTTCTACATCTTAACCTGTGTATCCTATACTACAGAAAGTCAGATTCATATTGAGTCCTGATATATCTGAGAATTATTAATACCTAACCATGGACATTAAGGCCTGATATCTCAAACTTACATTTACAGCCTGGGCTATAAATTTACTGAGGGTGCTATCATTTGACATTTGAAACAGACTAACTAGCTGGCTGACTGATAGACAAGCTAATAATTCGATGTACAGAAATTAAGATGGAAATCTGTTAAATTAGAGCATCACATGTTTTGAGTTGAGGTTCTTGCCAATTTTAATTTTCAGGATGCTGATAGTGGGGGATTCAGTGATGGAAATGCCTTTGGTTGTCAAGGGTTGATAGGTAGATTCCCTGTTATGGTTATCACCTGGCATTTATATGCTGCAAATGCTATTTGTTACTTTTCAACCCATGCCTGGACATTGTCCAGGTCTTATTGCATTTGGACATGCGTGCTTCAGTATCTGAGGTGGTGAACATTATGCAATCATTGATGAACATCTCCACTTCTAACCTTGAGCAGGGGTGTGAGGCTGGGGGGCGCGCAGTGGGCAAGAGGTGAATTTGGTAAAATACATTGAGAAAACCTGCTGGGCTTCATGATGAAAAACCTTCCAAAAATCTCTACACAATTTGCACTTAGCCAAAAGTGTCCATTATGGGCCTCCTGCAGTGCCACAATGATGCCACCTGAAGGTTGCAGGAACAGCAACTCATATTCCGCTTGGGAACCCTGCAGCCCAATGGTATCAATGTGGACTTCACAAGCTTCAAAATCTCCCCTTCACCCACCGCATCCCAAAACCAGCCCAGCTCGCCCTGTCCCCCCAATGCATCCCAAAACCAGCCCAGCCTGTCTCTGCCTCCCTAACCTGTTCTTCCTCTCACCCATCCCTTCCTCCCACCCCAAGCCGCACCTCCATCTCCTACCTACTAACCTCATCCCACCTCCTTGACCTGTCCGTCTTCCCTGGACTGACCTATCCCCTCCCTACCTCCCCACCTACACCCTCTCCACCTATCTTCTTTACTCTCCATCTTCGGTCCACCTCCCCCTCTCTCCCTATTTATTCCAGTTCCCTCCCCCCATCCCCCTCTCTGATGAAGGGTTTAGGCCCGAAACGTCAGCTTTTGTGCTCCTGAGATGCTGCTTGGCCTGCTGTGTAATTCCAGCCTCACATTTTATTATCTTGGATTCTCCAGCATCTGCAGTTCCCATTATCCCTAAGATTCAGCTGATGGACAACATCAAACTAACTTTTATTTCTGCAATTTTATTGAATTCGAATTTTACCATCTGTCATGTAACATTAGCTTGTGTGTCTGGATGACTAGGCCAGTGACATTGGCACTATGCCTCTACTTCCTACAAGCACAACCACTCACCTCCAGGCTAGTAATTTACTTTGTCATCAAATTTATTGCTCATAAATGTACCAAGCAAGAGATTGATGCATGCGTGCAACAATTTTGCCTCCTCGAGAAAGAAATGCAAAACTCTACAAATCTAAAGTACACACAGCATTTAATCACTTTCCATTACTGATTGAATAATTAACGTTGACCTGGGATCTGGGAGAAAATACGCATTAGACTTATCCTTTGTATACATTAGGCCTGAGATCCTGTTCCGGGAGTTTGCGCAGCTATTATCACCAACAGGGCCAAACAATATCACAGGAGCAGATCGAGCATGAGAAATTAGCCCTTTATCCAAAAGTATTATGTGAATTTACCACATAGAATTCAGTCGGCATATTTGCATCCCTGGGAGATATGGAAACCGAGAAACCTATTCTATTTGGTACAGAAAATAATGGGGAATGCCTGGTTGAACAGAATGCTCCAGTTGTTCTAAATTCAAAACCAAGTTGTGACCTTGGTAAGTGCTGTCAAAGTTCCTGTCTGTTTCTGTATATTTGCTAGGTTGAAAGTTTTCTAAAATTTTTTTTGATGTACAAAACTGTTCTTGAATACTTCATCTGAAGATCAGGAGACAAAACCCCTGTACAGAGTTTAAGAGGAAATCTATCGACTCATGGACACAATTTCTGAGGTCCCAATTGAAAAACGGGGGGCAACATCCCTCGATATTTTGCTTATTACTTCCTGCGGGCAATAAACCCCCTGGTTTTGCAAAGTTACAAAATAATCCCATGTACTTGTATGAATTATTCATAAATTTATAGAAGGACAGATAAATATCGCCACCTGCTGATGGTAAGTGGTACCAGTGCAGTGGTGTTATTGCTTGGACCCAGGCATCACAATTTCAGTGGTCAGTGGCAGGGAGTTTTATGCACAATGACAATATGGGCTCAAACTCTGCATGGCAGTAACTCTGGCATTACCCTGCTCTGTGGAATTTCATTTTGCTGATCCACAAAATGACTACAAGGCCACATGACAACATAAAGGAGGGCTCTTGAGACTAATTGTAGAGACAATGTTACTTCTAATGGGAGAATCCAGAACCAGGGGGTCACCATTTAAAACAGAGAACACACATCAAAAACAGAGTTGAGGTGAATTTTTCTCCTCTCAAGAGTTGTGAAGCTCTGTCACTCTGTTCGTGAAGAATAAGTGAAAGCAGAATCTTGAATCTTCTTAAGGCAGAGGTAGATACATTCTTATTAAACAAAGTAGAGGAAGGTTTTCAGAGGTGGGCGGGAACACAGATTTGATGTTACAATCAGATCAGCCTTTACATTATTGACTGTGGATCAGGATAAAATACCTTGTTCATATGTTCATGTCATATCGATCCCCACACTGCCCGATCCCCTCCCCCTCTTCCCTATACTCAGTGGGCAAAGAACGAGACTGGTTTTAAATTTGATTTTCTAAGTGTTGCAGTCATTAAGGGATTCATGTCACTTATACAGCTATGATTTGAGCCTGTCATTTGTGGGGAAGTTGGTCCACTGTACACTGAAGTCCACTGACAGGAATCTATCATGAAACCATTGAGTTATATGGCACGGAAACAGATTATTTGATCCAACTTGTCCATGCCGACCAGATATCCTTAAATAAACTAGACCTATTGGACAACATTTGGCCCATATCCCTTAAAATCCTTTCTATTCATATGTCCAATCAAATGTTTTTTAAATGTTGTAATTGTACCAGCCTCCGCCACTTCCTCTGGCAGTTCATTCCATACATAAGACCATAAGACATAGGAGTGGAAGGCCATTTGGCCCATCAAGCCCACTCTGCCATTTAAATCATGGCTGATGGGCATTTCAACTCCACTTTCCTGCACTCTCCCCGTAGCCCTCGATTCCTTTTGAGATCAAGAATTTGTCGATCTCTGCCTTGAAGGCATCCAACGTCCCGGCCTCCACTGCACTCTGCGGCAATGAATTCCCCAAGCCCACCACTATCTGGCTGAAGAAATGTTGTCTCATTTCAGTTTTCAATTTACCCCCTCTAATTTTAAGGCAGTGCCCACGGGTCCTAGTCTCCCCGCCTAATGGAAACAACTTCCTAGCGTCCACCCCTTCTAAACCATGCATGTGCCTCCCTCTGTGTGAAAAAGTCACCCCTTAAGTCCTTTTTAAATCTTTCCCCTCTCATCTTAAACCTATGCTGTCTACTTTTGGACTCCCCTCTCCTAGGAAAAAGATGTCCCTCATGATTTTAGAAATCTCCAAAAGGTCACCCTTCGGTCTCTGTTGCTGTCGGGAAAACGCCCCAGTCTATTCAGTTTCTCCCTGGAGGCCAAAACCCTCCCATCCCTTGTAAATTATTGCTGAACCCTTTCAATTTTAACAACCTTTTTCAATTTTAACAACCTTTTTCCAATAGCAGGAAGACCAGAATTGAATGCAGTCATCTAAAAGTCACCTCAACAATGTCCTGTACAGCTACGACATGACATCCCAGCTCCAATACTCAATGTTCTGGCCAATGAAGGCAAGAATGCCAAATGCCTTCTTCACTGCCTTGTCTACTTTCAACTCGACTTTCAAGGAACAAGGAACATGCACCCCTAGGCCTGTTTGTTCAGCAACACTCCCCAGGTCTGTACCATCAACTGTGTAAGTCTTGCCCTTGTTTGTTTTACCAAAATGCAACACCTCACATTTATCTAAATTGTATTCCATCTACCAGTTCCACAGCCCATTGGGCCACTTGATCAAGATTCCATTTTGTGCCCAAACTGGTGGAGCAGGAATTGTCTGCGGAGCTTGAGTTTAACAACTCAACCCAAAAGCAGCTATAAAACGGGAAATCACCTGTAGTGTTATGACACAGGGACAGCAAGCTGACCAAAATAGCCTCACTAACACTGAATATCGCAACCCAGCGAAATTAAAATATTCAGTCACCCTCAAAATTGGCCAATAATCACAGGCCTGACTTCACAAGTAACTATATCCGACTTTTACCTTAAACAGAAATTAGCAGTTTGATATTAATACTTAACTTTAGAAGAGCAAAGCTAAACAGCAAAGTAATCAAATTAATGTTGATGATTTAAGCACAATTTTCTTTGACCATAGCCCCCACTCTCTCACACAGACATAATTATGGGATGAGTTTAAAAAAAGGAGTTGTTCACTTCAGTAGTTTTGAACAATGGTTGCTCAACCTTTATGCAGTGCTTAGATAATGAGCTAATGAGATAATGACACAGGGGACTGCATTTCCTGCTTGAATTTTAAAGTCACCGATCAAGGCAAACAGCTTCCTCAGATGGCTGGAGACTCTTATTTATGTCTGACAAACTGGTGTTCTTTTCTCAGAATTTTTAACAATTTGCTTACTGGATATAAACTTGAAAGCAATCAAAATTCCATCCAGCAGTTTTCACAGAAAAGTTTTTCAGCTTTCATAGAGTTTTCTTCAGAAAATTTCTGAAAAAGTCCTGACCCGAAACGTCAGCTTTCCTGCTCCTCTGATGCTGCCTGGCCTGCTGTGTTCATCCAGCTCCACACTGTGTTATGTCTGACTCCAGCATCGGCAGGTCTTACTATCCCTCAGAGATAGTAGGAACTGCAGATGCTGGACAATGTGAGATAACAAGGTGTAGAGCTGAAGGAACACAGAAACATCAGAGGAACAGAAAATGCTGCTTGTCCTGCTGTGTTCATCCAGCTCTATACCTTACTATCTCTCAGTTTGTTTGTTCTTTCCTTTATTTAAAATAAGAAGCTGCTGCTCAAATTCCAAAACGAGCAGTTCCAACCAAAAATGAGAAAAATAAAGAAAGGTAGGGAAGGTGTCAACACCAGTAAGTCACCTTAAATGATGTGCTTAAACTTCAGGAATGTGGTTTGAACCAATGACTGTTCCCCAAGATCAGTCCACATTACATACATAATAACTCAGCAGTTAATAGTGATTTGGCCCATTGAATCTGATCTGCCATTTGATAATTTGCCATTAGTTGAGAATCTACCAACCTCTGCCTTAAACATATTCAACGACCATAACCAAACCAACCAATGCATTAACATCTTATGCCATGCTGATGTTTTTAGTCGATAAATATCAAAATAGACATGGCGTGGATAAATAGTTTGAACATAATTGGGAAACTGGGTATAAATTGTGCTTGAGATTGTGTTCACTATAACACAGTTCTGCTAATGCTAATTTGCATAATCACAACAGTAAAATCTTTCACTGACCAGTCCTGTCTTTTAACATCATAGAATGCAATAATGATTTTCTTTACGTAAAACTGTTCATTGGTCGCATTAATGAGGGTTGATTTTCTGCAGATTTATTAATTAAGTTAAGAATGTATGATCATAATAAGTCAATATATGGCCTTCAATTTGTGTATAGCATGATTTTAAAACACTGAAAGTGACTTAACACACTGTGCTGCACCATTTAACAATTTCTTTCATCTACACCAGTCATTTTCTTTGGAAATTGGCTACTTTAAAAGGACACAAAGTTTGCAGAAGATTGCTTCTACTTGCAAAAAAAATGGAATGTGAGCATCTTTGGTAAGCCCAGCATTTGTTGCCTATCCAAAACTACAAGCTGTTTCAGAGGGCAATTGAGAATCAACGACATTGCTGTGGGTCTAGAGCCACATGTAGGCCAGATCAGGTAGGGACAGCAGATCTCCTTGCTGCAAGGACAGTAGCAAAACAAATAGATTTTTACAGCAATGAATGATAGCTTCATGGTAACCACCTGGGATGAACAGATTGATTTATCAAGAATAGCTAAACGGTTTAGGTCTTTGGTTTAGAAAACTTTTTTTGGTTTAGAGATTTAGAAAAATGGGAATGAGACATTAACAAGGAATTCTGCTCATGGGGTACTCTCGAACTAGGGTGGCATAGTTAGAAAATAAGGCAACATTCATTCAAATCTGGGATAGAAAGAATTTTCTTCTCCCAGCGGGCATTTTGTGCCTGCGATTCCCTATCCAGACAGCTGAGGAGGCTGGATCACTGGAAGCATGTAAAGAGGAGTTAGATAGGTTTTTGAAACTTTAAAGAGTTGTGAGCTATGAGGAGCTGGGTAGTTCAGATCTGTCTCTACACAGAAGAACGAGGATGCAACTAGAATGCGAGAAGATGGAATGTGAAAATCTTGAGCAGGTTGATATAAGAAATGAGGAGGTTTTGGCAGATTTAAAAGTGGATAAATCCCCAAGTCTGGATGAGTTTTATCTCAGGCTGGTATGGGAAATGAAAAAGGAAATTACAGAGACCCCGACCCAATTTTTTTAAGTAATCTCTGCCTCAGGGAGGGTGTCACAGAACTGGAGGACAGCTTGTGTGGTTCCACTTTATCAGAAAGGTAATAAGAGGTAGACTAAGGAACTGTACACCTGGAATCTAACATCAGTTGTTGGGTAACTATTGAAGAAAATGGTAAAGGTGAAAATTAATCTCCATTTAGAGAGATAACACTTGACTGGGGATAGTCAGCATGGCTAAATCACAGAGAGGTCATGACTCTCAAATCCGGTGAAATTTTTCGAGGAAGCATTGTAAGGATCTGAGCAAAGCCTTTGATAATGGTCCCATGTAGGAAACTGATAAAGAAGGTAAAATCCCATGGGACCCAGGCTAACTTCCAAGATGGATCCAGAGTTGGCTTAATGGCAGGAGGCAGGGGGCGGTGGTAAGAAGTTTTGTGTGATCAGAGGTTGGTGTGCCGTAGCGTACCATAGCGATTAGTGCTGGGTCCCTTATTGTTCGTGATATTCATAAATGGCATAGATGAGAATGTGAGAAGGAGGAAGATTTGTGGAGATACCTTTTTACTCAGAATGGTGGGTGTCTGGAACACACTGCCTGGGTAAGTGATAGGGGAGGGGTGTAACATCAAAACCTTCCAAAAGTGCTTGGATAAGCACTCAAAACTATGGGTCTCGTGTAGGCCGCAGTACATTTTGGCAGTATAAACTTGATGGGCTGAAGGGCCTCTTCTATGCTGTATGAGTCTATGATTTTGTCACGAAAGGCAAATTGAGGGTTGGGCAGATCTTCGTACCTGTGGGCAGAGCAATCTTGAGGGAGTAATGGACTATTCCTGCTTCTATTTCTAATGTTCTTATCACTGAGGCTAACTTTACATTCCAGATATATTACCTACATTCTAACAGAGACTAGGTTTATAGTCCAGATTTATTGCTTGTGTTCAAAATCCCACCAGCTGTCATGGTGGGATTTGCAGCCACAGCATTAGCCAGGGTGTCTATGAGTTGCACTAACATTACCACGATACAAACATTCTTCTGCAGATTAGAAGAGTAAGAAATGGTATGCTTGAAATATACAAGATCCTGAAGCATGTCACCAATGTGGAAAAGATGCTTCCTCTTGTGTGGGAGTCTAGAATTAAGGGTCACTGTGAGAAGAGACTCTTCACTGAAGACAGAAATTAGAAGAACTATTTCTATATTTCTCAAAGTGGGTGGTGATTCTTTGGAAGTCTCTTCATCAAAAGGGGTTTGCAAAAAGGGGACTTTGAATATTTTTAAAGCAGATGTGGATACATTCTTGCTTCACAGGGGCGTGAGAGGGTCTGGGGTTGGTGGAAAAGTGATGGAATCGCGTCAGCCATGGCCTTATTGAATAGTAGAGCAGACGTGACAAGCCGAGTTACCAACTGTTCGAAAGTCCTTTTCTAATGTGAACAAAGATTTTTAAAATGAGCCTATTAGTGCCTATGCACCTGTGAAGAGATCACAATTCCAAAAGCCTGGATCAAGTTGCTACAAATTGCGACAATCAATGGAAATTTGCCGTCCTCATAGTTTCATTCTGGGTGTATGTCTGCTTTTCATACAGAGCTGGCTGCGCTCAAAATGATTTTTAAACTAATATTAAAGATCCCAATTACTCAACAGACACATTCTTCTGCAGCCGATTTCACGCAGATTCCACTTAGAAACCAAAAGAAAACATGTCAAAACTATCTCTGTGCAATGTAATGTGAGTTGATTCATTTCTGTTGGTGTAGATGGAAGCCATTTATCCCTTTAGAAACAAACTAAATGGCTGAGAAACAGTTACATAAGCCACTGAATGTAGCAATTCAAGTTGATAAAGCCATAAAGTGTACAGATATGGTTCATTAATCAAGAAATAGGCAGTCTTATGATGTTTCTATAAAATGTTCATGACACCACATTATAAAGACTACTGAAACATAGGAGTAACTACAGGAACAATCTAAAGTGTATTAATAGAATTATGGAAGATGCAACCATCAGGAAAGGTTGCGAATGATGGGATTTTATGTGACTAAGAGAAGATCTGGTAGATTCTTTAACATTGAGCAATGAGTTCAATGCAGTTGTCATGCAGAAGGCATTTTAACTCATGGCTGAGACCAGAATAAGGGAGCAGAGATGACAAATAGTCACTAGCAAATATTTTAAAGCATTTGGGACAAATTTCTTTGCGTAGAAAGTGATGATGATGTGGGGCTGATTGCTACTTGGTACAGGAGGAAGGCTTGATAGTTGCATGTGGAAACCTTGGAGAATAATAGACAAAATGTGAGAAGGAAAGTAGAATCAATAGGTGTTTGTGTGGCTGCTAAGTATTGTGGAATTCCCTGCCCAGTGAAGTGGTTGAGGCTACCTCATTGAAAACTTTTAAGGCAAAGATAGATAGATTTTTGGACATAAAAGGAATCAAGGGTTATGGTGAGAGGGTGGGTAAGTGGATATGAGTCCATGAAAAAGATCAGCCATGATCTTATTAAATGGCGGAGCAGGCTGAATGGGTCGGATGGCGTCCTCCTGTTCCTGGTTCTTATGTTCTTACAACATGTACCAATCATATTGAGTACTGTATTAATTTGCTACTACGTAACTTTATGCACAAAGTGAGACTTTCATTCAGGCACAAGGGATTTGAATTCCTTTTAAAACATTTATTTCTTAGCTTATATTCCTGCCTTTTTTTCGAGAAAAGCTGAGTTGTTTTAATTCATTCACAGGATGAGGATGTTGCAGACCAGGCAGCATTTACTGCCCACCCATAACTGCCCAGAGGGAAATTAAGAGTCATCCACATTGCTTGTGGGTTTGGCGTCACATTTAGTTCAGGCCAGATAAGGATGGCAGTTTCCTTCCCTAAAAGACATTAGTGAACCACATGGGTTTTTCCCCTGACAATTGACACTGAATGCATGGTCATCATTAGACTCTTAATTCCAAGTATTTTTGAATTCAAGTTCCATCATCTGCCCTGGCAGGATTCAAACCCAGGTCCCCAGAGCATATCTGGGTCGCTGGGTTAACAGTCTAGTGATAATATCACTAAGCTATTGCCTCCTCTTGAATTACTTGATTCATGTTGAGCTACCAATACATTGCACCATTCTGCTTCAGTGTATGGATGAAATGAGTTGCTAAATGAGATGTGACATTTTAGATAGGTGAAAAAGAACAAAAAAGCATAGGGTTCTGCTCCATTCCAGTCTTATAGACATTTACATCATGTATTATGTCTTGTTTCTGTACATCTGTTTTTCACATAGCAAACTAAATACTGCTGTCAGCAAGACATCAGTACTAATCAGAGGGTTGCAACTTTTGTTGACTGTCTGCACAATAACTTTGTAAACCTGCTTTTAACTGGTCATCACACTGAAATTGCTATCACTTGGAATAAGAATTCTTTGATTTTACAAGGTCCTGCTCACATAACAGGGCAATGGCTGCACATCTGAAAATTGAGTGCATATCCTTAAAGTTCCAATGATCATGCTTGTTAATTTTTTTGCTGTCCTGCTTTCAGAAGGAGAGGGAAGATACCTTACCCTGGTGTCCATGGATCACATTAACAGATCCTAGATCTGATTTCATGTGTTTTGGCAAAGATTTCCGGGACATTAATTCACAAAATCCTATTGCAAGTACTTAGCTACACTGCCTTGATACTGCTTGAAGTCAATAGAGAGAAAAATTGAAATTTGATAACTCTTGTTTTCCCCTGCCACAATTACTTTAAAAAAAACCCAAGTCTTTCAGTTCTAAAATTCCAGAAACCTTCTCAGTTAGGAGTTGATAGTAATATACTGATATCATCTGTAACTTTTTTTTTGCTGGAAATGTAAAGGTGTACAAAACTAGTGAAATGTGCTTATGGAATTTCCACCTTCATTAGACTTCTCCTTTTACTGATTAGGACATTCTTTGTCTATATAAATTATGTTGAGCATCCTGCTCAACATGTTGTATGCCTATGACATGATCAACAGTTTTGATAGTGCCTGCACTTAGGGCTGTGAGGTGATGTTAAGATAATCCAGATGTGGTCCTATTATGGCTTCCTTATGAGCAAGCTCATTTGTCACAGGGGTTTAGCTATTGACTGTCTACTTTTCAGGAGTCTCGATATCCAAGACTTTCTGATCAGCAAAATTGTAGAGTGCTGGCTGCATGAATATCATAACCAGATTCTGGGAATCTGGAACAGTGAACACCATGCTAATGAAAACTGATGAGAAGTTATGAACAAGTTAAACTACATATGATTGGTTGAGCTGGGCTTCATGGGGACCTGCTTCCATTATGTCCAGTCCCTCATGTCTTAACATCATCTGATATCACTGATACAATCTATCTGGTAACATGTAGCTGTTAACCCCTTCTTAGGCAGCATTTTCTAAAACGATGGCCTTTGTCATTTAGAGGAACAAGGGTAACAGATACTTCCACCTGCAGGTTCCCTTCAAAGCCACACACCATTGGAACAATATCATCATTCCTTCACTACTGCAAGGGCAACATCTTGGAAATCCCTTCCTAATAGAACTTTTGGTGTCCCAAATTCCAAGAACAGTAGTGATTCAAGATGACAATTCACCATCGCCTTCTCAAGGGCAATTAGGGATGTACAGCGAGTGCTGGCCCAAACACTGATGCCCATGTCCATGAACAAACTGGAAACAAGTCAATTACTTTGATCATTGGAATTATCAAGTGACCAAAAAATGAAGTGCCGTTGTTACATAAGAACATAAGAAATAGGAGCAAGAGATGTTCCTCTGGCTTCTCGAGCCTGCTCCACCACTCAATAAGATTATTTCCACCAGTGGAAACAACGTCTCTGCTTCTAGCTTATTTATTCCCTTCATAATTTTATCTGTTTGTGGACTCAGCTGCACTTACCTGCCTACTCACCATGCCCCTTAATTCCATTACCTTTGAAAAATCTGCCTTTCTTCTTTTAAAAACATTCAATGAGGCAGCCTCAACTGCTTCATTGGGCAGGGAATTCCACAGATTCACAATCCTTTGGGTGAAAAACTTCATCCTCAACTCAGTCCTAAATCTACTCCTCCTTACTTTGAGGCTATGTCCCTTAGTTCTGGTTTCACACCCCAATGGAAACAACCTCTCTGCTTCTAACTTATCTATTCCCTTCATAATTTTATACGTTTCTATAAGATCCCTCCTCATTTTTCTGACATCCAATGAGTATACTCCCAGTCAACTCAAACTCTCCTCAAAAGCCAACCTTCTCAAATCTGGAATCAACTTAGTGAATCTCCTCTGCACCACCTGCTGTGCCAGTATATCCTTTCCCAAGTAAGGACACCAGAACTACATATAGTACTCCAGGTGCAGCCTCACCAATACCCAATACACCTGCAGCATAACCTCTCTGTTTTTAAATTCCATCCCCCTAGAATGAAAGACAATACTCCATTTGCCTTCTTAATTACTTGCTGTACCTGCAAACCAACTTTTTGTGATTCATCCATGAGGACTCCCAGGTCTCTCTGCATAACAGTATGCTGACATTTTTCACCATTTAAATCATAGTCCATTTTGCTGTTATTCCTACCAACACTGTACTCCATCTGTCAGACTTTTGCCCAATTGCTTAATGATCTGTATCACTCTGCAGACTTTCAGTGCTCCTCTGCAAACTTTGGTCTGCTGCTCATCTTAATATCACCTGCAAACTTTGACAGACTACACTTAGTTCCCAATTCCAATTCATTGATATAACTTGTAAATAATTGTAGTCCCAAAACTAATCCCTGAGGCACACCACTAGTCACTGATCTCCAACCAGAAAACACCTATATATCCCCACTTTTTGCTTTCAGTTATTTAACCAATTTTCTATTTATGCTAATACATTACCTGGATGCCATGCAATTTTGTGCAGCATCTTGCTGAATGCTTTCTGAATCTCAACCACTGGTTCCTGCCATCCACTACACTCTTAATACCCTCAAAGAATTCCAATAAATTAGTAAAACATGACCTTCCTTTCATGAACCCATGCTGTCACTACCTGATGGGACAATTTCTATCCAAATGCCTCATTATTCCCTCCTTAATGACAGACTCAAGAATTTTTCCCACTACAGAAGTTAAATTAATAGGCCTTTAGTTACCTGCCTTTCTCTTCCTTCTCTTTTAAATGGTGTCATTACATTTTGTTTCCAATCTGCCAGAACCTCCGAAAAGTGCAGCAAATTTTGATAAATTACCACAAGCGCATCCGTTATTTCTCCCATCATCTCTGTCATTACTTCCTCAGTTACATTAAGATTTATCCTGCTTGTTCTGCAAGTATGCAATTGAGTTTGTCAGACTGAGGTTAGGTTTCAGACAACAGGAGGCACATTCTTTGAAGCAGCATTTATAAATACAGATTGTAGCAATTTCAAAATCATAGAAACATTCCTAATATCTGCGATCAGAAAAAGAGAGCATCGTCAACGGGAAGGATGATTTTTAGGTGCATTGTAAGTACATCCTCAATGATAGATTATAACATTTTCTCAATGATTGGTATTAGTCTAACTGGAAGGTGATTCCCTTTTCTCTTCCTTCTTCCTTAAGTAGCTAAGTTGCATTTGTTAACTTTAAATCCAAAGGGGCCACACTAGAATCTGGAACATTTTGGGATTTATGAGCCAGTGTATCCATAATCGATATAATTACATCTTTTACAACCGGTAAGGATTTGTTGGCCTTTTGTCCCTTGTGTTTGCCCAGTATTTTTTTCTCTGCAGATATGAAAACCTAACATTCTTCACTCATATAATCCCCTGGTAAACTTCTTCTATTTCTGACATGCTATTGTTTCTTCTACAGTGAAGACAGGCATAAAATATTTGTTCAACATGTCTGCCATTTTTTCATTCCCCACTATAATTTCTCCAGTCTCTTCTCTAAGTGACTGTTATTTAATTTTATTATTTTCCTCCTCTTTATGCACTTGTGAGGGCTCTTAGAACATAGAAGTAAATTAGGCAGGAAACTAAAAAATCATAAGATTTATAAATAGGAATTAAAAAAAACATCATTGGATATGATCATTGTTTTCTATTT
This sequence comes from Stegostoma tigrinum, assembly GCF_030684315.1. Lineage (NCBI taxonomy): Eukaryota > Metazoa > Chordata > Chondrichthyes > Orectolobiformes > Stegostomatidae > Stegostoma > Stegostoma tigrinum. The sequence continues at coordinate 86,607,565 of NC_081359.1, read as the reverse complement.
AATGGAATCAATCTTCTTTCAGTAAGCCAGCAAGTGAAAAGACACTTCATAGGTAATTCTGAAGTTGGTCTGCAAGAAAATAAATATTATGATATGCTTAATGTATCTGTCACTTTGAAAGCTTCATTCTGAATTTCAAATGCTCATAGAAATGATGTTAAAAGGCGGACTGCATGAATGAATAAGGAGGTTAGATTGAAATGTTGCCGTAGAGTCATACAGTATGGAAACAAACCTTTCAGTCCAAGTCATACATGTCGACCAAGTTTCCCAAACTAAACTATTTGGCCCATATCCCTCTAAACCTTTCCTATTCATGCACATGCCCAAATGTCTTTTAAATGTTGCAACTACACCTGCATCTGATACTTCCTCTGGCAGTTTGTTCCATGTATGAACTACGCTCCGTGTGAAAAAATGCTCTTCATGTCGCTTTCAAGTCTTTCTCCTCTCACCTTAAAAGTAAATGCTCTCGTTTTGAACTCCCCCACTTTAGGGAAAATACATTTATTATTCACCTCATCTATGCCCCTCATCATTTTATAAATTTCTATAAGGTCACCCCTCAACCTCCTACACTCCAGTGAAAGACGTCCCAGCCTTGTTGCTTTAAGACACAACATAAAGTGCTCCTGAGATGCTGCTTGGCCTGCTGTGTTCATCCAGCCTCACATTTTATTATAAAGAGAACTGACCAAGGTGTAAACTGCAGTCAATAACCGTAACAATCAATAACTATAACAACTTGATTTAAGAATTGAACGAGCATTTTATAAGTAAAGCCAAAATGGTATTGAGGAATTCCAAATATCCCTGCTTTCCTATTATTACAGCAAAAACTTTCTTCATTCATTTATAGTTCTTGTCACAGATATCTGTACACACAATTTACATTTTTGTGTTACGCAATTGTTTGACAGAAGTTTTAAACAATGAACCCCAAGAGGGAAATACTGTCAGTTTCAATGAAAGCATGTCTCATGGTATTGTGCAAGTGAATAGAAACTGAAAATCTGAATCAAAATTCCTGTTAACACAATAAATTCATCCATTTATTTTTATTACGCTTAATATGCCACTGTTAGTAGTATACAGTTTACCATTCTTATAGTTTCAATGGCATGGCACCTGCAAGTAGTGATGTGTGGAGTAATTTTCTACATATTATTGTAACAATCTAATGCATTACAGGAAAATCAATAACTATAACAACTTGCTCTTAATGGGAAGCATTGCAGTCTGAAATAAAGGGGGAGTTGTAAAAGAGTAAGATTTTAACTGCAAATGATTTCAGACAAGAATTATTGTCAGGGAGATGTGATAGAGGTTCCTTACTTGTGACAATTATTTCATTCCAGAGTTAATTGACAAGCATCATATTAGCACACAAAAATGCTTGGAGTAAGGCAAGACAAAATATCCCATTAAGTCTCATGTGACCAATGGCCATGTATCTTCATTCTCTAATGAATTTCCCTAATACAAACACTTCCATCTGATGATTCTTGATTTTAAAGAAAAGCCTGGACTCAATGTTCTGGCTGATGTGGTTATTTCCACCAGCAAGGCTAGGACTCATCTTGATGCAATGGGAGATTGGTGGCACAGTGGTAATGTTGCCTGGATTAATAATTTAAAAACCTAGATTCAAATTCTGGGGATGTTGGTTCAAATAGAACCATGATAGTTAATGGAATTTATATTCAATAAAGCTGGGCTGTAAAGCTACTTGCAACAATAATGACTAACTATCATAGATTTTTGTTGTAGAACTTCATCAGAGAATGAAATCTGCCATCTAGACTTGACCTGATGTGCATGGGGCTCCAGATTGCAGCAAAATAGTTTGATTATTAACTGCTTTCTGAATCTGCTGAGCAGGCCACTCACTTGATAGACAGTTGGTAATATGCTGCTTCTTTTAAAGACAACCACATTTCATGAAACAATAAAGAAAAGAAATAAGGGACTAATATGTTAACTCTGTTTCTCTCTGCACAGATGCTACCAGATCTATTGAACTTTTCCAGCATTTTCTGTTTGCAGTTAGAAATACTTCGTGGATTTGTGTTTTGTGAGTGCATATGTTAATGTTCATGATAATAGAAAAGAATTAAATAACTGGGGACTAAATTCTCAGCATCCAATAACAGCAACACCTCCACTTCACAACCTATCAAATGTCGGGGCTATAGGAAGCAGCAAGTGGAGTTGGGAGGGTACAGGGATGTTGGATGCTGGCTAGTGAAGGTTTAGTTGTATTCCACATTGTTTCATTGATTGGTCAGAGATTACTCCACAAATTATTCTGCCAGTAAAGAGTTGAGCACACCTGTTCCTTTTTACCATTTGAGTACATTGACAGACTGAAATGTTTTCATTTTCTCCCCGCACTGTCCACAAACCAGTTGTGTTAAAGCAATGTCACAGGATATTCGGACCCTCATTAAGTGAATACTCTCTGGAATCAACCCAATCAAATATTAAGAAAGGGTTCTTTCTTTGTTTTTCTTTTTTTTCCTCTCCTGATATCACAATGAAGTCAACTATTTGAAGGTGGGGTTGTCATATAGCTCATTGCTTAATAGGCCTGAGTATAAGGGCCAGGAAATCTGTTTTATGATCAGCCCCCTCTCATGTCTGAAAAGAAATTCGTCGTAATCTTACTTCCACTTTCATTCTCCCTTCTCAACAGATATCCTATGGTGAAGCAAATTATTTCACAATCCTAAATCTAGTACAGAAATCATACTGTTTAATAAAGGTATATTCTGCAATTTACTATGTTAAATACTGAGATCGGATCAGAACTTCCAATTATAAAGGTACAAAGGGAGAGAATGTAAAGGTTCATTTATGCAGAATTTCAGTGTTTGATACTTGATGAGGTTTTGGGTAGTGCCATGCAGAATCATTTTTATCAGATATATTAATACTATAAATGTACCAGACTTGACAGAAATATTTTGAGTGGCAAACATCTCAGTGGCCTCTCTAAAGCAGAAGAAATTGCTGGCAGATTCAGAAGCAGGGGTTTGAATGATCAGAACTTGGAATTAAACATAATGTTGTTTACTTGTTTTCAGCGGCAGCAGCGCGAGCCAGCGTGCCAATGGAAAGGTAAGGCGGTTTTTGATTCTCCCTGTATAAAAAACTACCTCGTGCAGCAAGCGACCCTCTTGTTTTCAGTGGCGGGTGTGTGGAGGGAATGTGAGCCAGGAAGAAACAGATAAATTCAGGCATTGGCTAAACCCGAAACTCTACATGTGTAATGTCTCCCACCCGTCCTCCTCGTCTAACCAAAAAAACAGTGTGGTTGTTCGGTAAGGTAAGGCTTTTTTAATTCTTCTTCTGGAAATCTAGAATAGAGGGAATGGAAGCCAGGGCAGCTGCATGCTCCTCTTGCAGGATGTGGTAAGAATGGGTCACTGCTGGTGTCCTGTCTGACTTCATCTGCGAGAAGTGTACCCAACTCCAGCTCCTCAAAAACCGCGTTAGGCATCGGGAGCTGGAGCTGGATGAACTCCGGATCTTTCGGGAGGCTGAGGGGGGCGCGATAGAGAGGAGTTACAGGGAGGTGGTCACACCCAAGGTACAGGGCAAAGGTAGCTGGGTGGCTGTCAGGAAGGGGAAAGGGAATAGGCAGACAGTGCAGGGATCCCCTGAGGCCATTTCCCTCAATAATAAGTATACCGTTTTGGATACCATTGGGGGGGATGGCCTACCAGGGGAAGACCATAGCGGCCAGATCTCTGGCACTGAGCCTGACTCTGTGGCAAAGAAGGGAAGTGGGGAGAGTAGGAGAGCAATTGTAGTGGGGGAATTCAATAGTAAGAGGCACAGACAGGCTGTTCTGTGGACGCGATCGAGATGTAAGGATGGTATGTTGCCTCCGAGGTGCCAGTGTCCATGATGTCTCAGATCATGTTTCCAAGATCCTTAAGGGGGAGGGTGAGCAACAGCATTCATGGTACACATCAGGACCAATGACGTAGGTAGTAAAAGCACTGAGAATGTGAAAGACGAGTACAGGGAGTAAGGCTGGAAGCTGAAGTCCAGGACAATCAGGGGAGTTATCTCTGGATTACTACCAGTGCCACATGATAACGAGGTAAGGAATAGGGAGAGAGTGCAGCTAAACACATTGCTACAGGGCTGGTGTAGGAGGGAGGGCTTCCATTATGTGGATAATTGGAGCACATTCTGGGGAAGATGGGATCAGTACAGTAAGGATGGGTTGCACCTGAACAGGAAGGGCACAAATATACTGGGAGGGAGGTTTGTTAGAGTGATACGGGATGGTTTAAACTAGACTGGGATGGGGTGGGGAACCAGATTTGTAATTCAGAGTGAGGTATTCAGCCTTCCAACAGACACAACAGGGAGGGAGGTGGTTTATAAAGAAATGTGATCAATGGAGCATAATTGTGGACACAGAGATGGTTTGAGGTGTGTATACTTCAACGCCAGAAGTGTCAGAAATAAGGTGGATGAACTTAGAGCATGGGCCAGTATGTGGAACTACGATGTTGTGGCCATGACAGAAACTTGGGTAACTCAGGGACAGGAGTGGTTGTTGGAAGTCCTGGGATTTAGATGCTTTAAAAGAAATAGGGAGGTTGGAAAAAGAGGCGGGGGAGAGGCATTACTAGTCAGGGCTAGTATAACAGCTGCTGAAAGGCAGTTCGAGAATGATATGTCTACAGAGTCAGTTTGGGTTGAGGTCAGGAACAAGAAAGGAGCACTCACTTTGTTGGGTTTTTTTTACACACCTCCTAATAGTTGCAGAGAAGTAGAGGAGCGGATTGGGAGGCAGATACTGGAAAGATGCAGAAGTCACAGGGTTGTAGTCATGGGTGACTTCAACTTTCCAAATATTGATTGGAAACATTTTAGTTGTAATAGTTTAGATGGAGCAGATTTTGTCCAGTGCATTCAGGAAGGATTCCTGACACAGTATGTCGATAGACCAACACAAGGAGAGGCCACTTTGGATTTGGTGCTTGGCAATGAATCGGGCCAAGTGTTAGAGCTGTTGGTCGGAGAGCATTTTGGCGGTAGCGATCATAACTCTCTTTCTTTCACAATAGTCATGGATAAGGATAGGTACATATGGCAGGGTAAAGATTACAATTGGGGGAAGGGTAATTACAATTCAGTTAGGCAAGAACTGGGTAACATAAATTGGGAACAGATGCTGTCAGGGAAGTGCACCACAGAAATGTGGAGATTGTTCAAGGAATGAATACTGCATGTGCTCGATGTGTTTGCCCCTAGCAGGCAGGGAAGATGTGTTCGAGTGAGGGAGCCGTGGTTCTCGAGAGAGGTCGAATGACTGGTTAAGAGGAAGAAGGAGGTTTATTTAAGGTTTAGGAAAAGAGGAATGGAAAAGGCTCCAGAGGGATACAAGTTAGCCAGGAAGGAGCTGAAGAAAGGCCTTAGGAGAGCTATAAGAGGGCATGAGAAAACCTTGGCAGATAGGATCAAGCAAAACTCCAAGGCTTTTTACATGAATGTGCAGAACAAGAGAATGACCAGAGAAAGGGTAGGGCCAATCAGGGATTGTAAAGGGAATTTGTGCACAGAGCCTAAAGAGATAAGAGAGGTCCTTAATGAAAACTTTTCTCAGTATTCACAACTGAGAGGGACCTAGTTGTAGAGGAGGATGTTGTGAAACAGGCTGGTAGGCGAGAGGAGGTTGATGTTAGTAAGGAAGATGTACTAGGAATTCTGAGGAAGTTGAAGATAGATAAGTTCCCTGGGCCTGATAGGATTTATCCAAGGATTCTATGGGAAGTGAGGGGCGAGATCGCAGGGCCTTTGGCGATGATCTTTTCATCCTCACTGTCCACAGGTATAGTGCCGGAAGATTGGAAAGAGGCAAACATCATTCCTTGGTCAAAAAAGAAAACAAGGATAACCCCGGATATTACATGCCAGTTAGTCTTGGGCAAATATTGGAAGGGGCTGTGAGAGACAGGTTTTTTGATCACTTGGAAAGGCACAGTTTGATTGGTGATAATCAGCATGGATTTATGAGGGGTAGGTCATGCCTCACAAACCTTATTGAATTTTTTGAAGAGGTGACCAAACACGTGGATGAAGGTGGAGCTGTGGATGTGGTATACATGGATTTAAGTAGGGCGTTTGATAAGGTTCCCCATGGTAGGCTCATGCAGAAGGTAAGGAGGCATGGGATAGGGGGAAATGTGGCTGATTGGGTTCAGAATTGGCTGACTCTAGAAGCCAATGGGTGGTGGTAGACGAAAAATATTCAACATGGTGCTCAGTTACGAGTGGTGCACTACAAGGATACGTTCTGGGTCCTCTTCTATTTGTGATTTTTGTAAGTGGTTTGAATGAAAGAGTGGAAGGGTGGATTAGCAAGTTCGCGGACGATACAAAGGTGGGTCAAGTTGTGGACGGCGCAGAGGGCTGTTCTTGGTTATGAAAGGACATGATAGGATGCAGAGCTGGGCTGAGAAGTGGCAGATGGTTTTAAACCTGAAAAGTGTGAGGTGATTCATTGTGGAAGGACAAATTGAAAACAGAAAACAGGGTTAATGGAAAGATTCTTGTCAGTGTGGAGGAACAAAGAACAAAGAACAAAGAGACCTACAGCACAGGAACAGGCCCGTCGGCCCTCCAAGCCTGCACCAATCAAGATCCTCTGTCTAACCTGTCATCTATTTTCTAACCGTCTGTGTCCATTTGCTCCCTGCCTCCATGTACCTGTCCAAATATATCTTAAAAGACGCCAACGTGTCTGCGTCTACCACCTCCGCTGGCAATGCGTTCCAGGCACCCACCACCCTCTATGTAAAGAACTTTCCACGCATATCTCCTTTAAACTTTCCTCCTCTCACTTTGAACTCATGACCCCTAGTAATTGAGTCCCCCACTCTGGGAAAAAGCTTTTTGCTATCCACCCTGTCTATACCCCTTATGATTTTGTAGACTTCAATCAGGTCCCCTCACAATCTCTGTCTTTCTAATGAAAATAATCCTAATCTACTCAACTTCTCTTCATAGCTAGCACCCTCCATACCAGGCAACATCCTGGTGAACCTCTTCTGCACCCTCTCCGAAGCATTCACATCCTTTTGGTCATGTGGCGACCAGAACTGTACTCAGTACTCCAAATGTGGCTGAACCAAAGTCCTATACAACTGCAACATGACCTGCCAACTCTTGTACTCAATACCCCGCCCAACGAAGGAAAGCATGCCATATGCCTTCTTGACCACCCTATTGACCTGCGTTGCCACCTTCAGGGAACAATGGACCTGAACACCCAGATCTCTCTGTTCATCAATTTTCCCTAGGACTTTTCCATTTACTGTATAGTTCGACCTTGAATTTGATTTTCCAAAATGCATCACCTCGCATTTGCCCGGATTGAACTCCATCTGCCATTTATCTGCCCAACTCTCCAGTTTATCTAAATTCTGCTGTAATCTCTGACAGTCCCCTTCACTATCAGCTACTCCACCAATCTTAGTGTCATCAGCAAACTTGCTGATCAGACCACCTACACCTTCCTCCAGATCATTTACATATATCACAAACAACGTGGTTCCTGCACAGATCCCTGTGAAACACCACTGGTCATAGGTCTCCAATTTGAGAAAGTCTCTTCTACCACTACCCTCTGTCTCCTGTTGCCTAGCCAGTTTTTTTATCCATCTAGCTAGCACACCCTGGACCCCATGTGACTTCACTTTCTCCATCAGCCTGCCATGGGGAACCTTATCAAACACCTTACTGAAGTCCATGTATATGACATCTACAGCCTTTCCCTCATCAATCAACTTTGTCACGTCCTCAAAGAATTCTATTAAGTTGGTAAGACATGACCTTCCCTGCACAAAATCATGTTGCCTTTAACTGATAAGCCCATTTTCTTCCAAATGGGAATAGATCCTATCCCTTAGAATCTTCTCCAGCAGCTTCCCTACCACTGACGTCAGGCTCACCAGTCGATAATTACCTGGATTATCCTTGCTGCCCTTCTTAAACAAGGGGACAACATTAGCAAGTCTCCAGTCCTTTGGGACCTCACCCGTGTCTAAGGACACTGCAAAGATATCTGTTAGGGCCCTGACTATTTCCTCTCTCGCTTCCCTCAGTAACCTGGGATAGATCCCATCCGGACCTGGGGACTTGTCCACCTTAATGTCTTTTAGGATACCTAACACTTCCTCCTTCCTTATGTCAACTTGACCTAGAGTAAGCAAACATCTATCCCTAGCCTCAACATCCGTCATGTCCATCTCCTTGGTGAACACCGATGCAAAGTACTCGTTAAGAATGTCACCCATTTTCTATGAATCAGCGCATAACTTTCCTTCTTTGTCCTTAAGTGGGCCAATCCTTTCTCCAGTTACCCTCTTGCTCTTTATATATGAATAAAAGGCTTTGGGGTTTTCCTTAACCATGTTTGCCAGCAATATCTCATGTCCTCTGTTAGCCCTCTTAATCCCTTTTTTCAGATTCGCTCTATATTCCCGATATTCTTGCAAAGCTTCATCTGTCTTCAGTCACCTGGACCTCATGTATGCTTCCTTTTAGAGCAGAGGGATCTTGGGGTTCATATTCACAGTTCCCTGAGAGCTGCCACCCAGGTGGATAGAGTTGTTAAGAAGGCATATGGTGTGTTAGCTTTCATTAATAAAGGGATTGAGTTCAAGGGCCATGAAGTTATGCTTCAGCTATACAAAAGCCTGGTTTGGCCACATCTGGAGTATTATGTCCAGTTCTGGTCACCTCATTACAGGAAAGATGTGGAAGCATTAGAAAAGGTGCAGAGGAGATTTACCAGGATGTTACCTGGAATGGAGGGAGGGTCTTACAAGGAAAGGTTGAGAGAGCTATGGCTTTTCTCTTTGGAACCATAAACGATGAGAGGTGGCTTGATAGAGGTGTACAAAATGCTCAGAGGTATAGATAGACTAGACAGCCCAAGACATTTTCCTAGGGTGGAGATAGCTTTTATGAGGGGACATAGTTTTAAAGTGAAAGGAGGTAGATATCAGGGAGACGTCAGAGGTAGGTTCTTTACTCAGAGAGTGGTAGGGGCATGGAATGCATTGCCGGAGAGGGTAGTGGAGTTGGCCTCATTAGGGGCATTTAAGCAGCTATTAGATAGCCATATGGATGATCATATAAAGTAGCAGTGGAGGTTCGATAGACCTTAGGTTCAGGGTAAAAGTTCAGCACAACATCATGTGCCGAAGGGTCTGTACTGTGCTGTACGTTCTACGTTCCATGTATAATGTTTCCGTACACATTTAAGATATTAGGAACATTCACAGAATTATACCACCAGTATCAGATGAATGGGATTGAGCAATCATTGGAAATCAAATCTCATTCGTTAGCATATTTTCTTTTAATAGCATAAATGGCAATTGAAGGCATAATGTTTCAGGGTGAATGGTAAAGCTTCTTTAAATTATTACTGTGCACTTTTATATGGATGGAACTCCAAAAACAAGGTTGCTGGTGAGCTTCTCCCCTTGTCAGTCTGATTCTCTCTTCACTGCAGAAACTTTAATTCACAATGTCAAGGTTTAGCTTGTTGTTGTTGTATTGACCAGAATATCCTGTTTATGTTCTGAACATTCACCTGCTGTGCAGGTTGAATTTCACCTCTTAAGAATCCACCACATGATGTGGAATTGGAGATGAATGCAGGCTAGAAGAAGAAGCTTCTCTTTCCTGAAGAACATTATTGAACTAGTTGGATCTGAGTTACAAATCAAAAGAATTCATGGGCGTGTTTTTTTTTGGCAACCCCTATTGAACAGCACTGTGGGTGTGCCTACACTACATGCATTGCAGTGATTCAAGAAGATAGCGCACTTACACTTTCTCACCACCAGCACCACAGAGCAGACGGGCTATAAGTGCAGATCTTGTCACTAATGCCAAGACCCCATGAATGATTAGAACAAACTTATTAAATACAATTTCTTAACTTGCTGCCCCAGGACTAAAACTCATGAAATGGCGAATGCATTCCTCATGTCTTGGTCACCATACCTGCACTTTGTCGTCTTTAGGAAGTTTCGATGCAATCTCTGCCTTATCCAAGTTGTGTGGGGTAGCCAGGGATTTCCAGATGGGAGGTAAGCCCAGCCATAGAGGAGAAAAATAGAGGAGAAAAGAATGCAAGAATGCAACATTTACTCTATGTTACTTCTTGCTATCAACTTCATTTCATTTCTTCCTACCAAAGTACTCTGCTCCCTTTGCTCATCTGCCTGTCCTTTTGATAGGATGTGTATCCTTGGATATTTAGTTCCAAGCCCTGATCTCCTAGCAGCCATGACTCTGTGATACCCACAACAGTGTGCCTGCCAATTTCAATCTGCATTACAAGCTCACCTACCTTGTTTTGTGTACTGCATGCATTTAGTTTCACATAGAGGGTGGTGCGTGTATAGATTGACCTGCCAGAGAAGGTGGTGGAGGCTGGTACTATTACAACATTTGAAAGGCATCTGGATGGGCCCATGAATAGGAAGGGTTTAGAGGGATTTGGGCCAAATGCTAGCAAATGGGACTAGATTAATTTAGGGTATCTGGTCAGCATGGATGAGTTGGACCAAAGGATCTGCTTCTATGCTGTACAGCTCAATGACTTTATGACTGTAAGTATACCACCCTCAGTCATGTGTTGACTGCGCCCCTTCTCTTCATTGCCCCTTTATCTGCTGTGCCTGAAGTTACGTTCCTGAGCCTTTCAGTATTGTCTGTCCTATCACTTGTTCTGGAAACTTTAATAACCCCTGCTGTGCCCTCACCCCATCTTTAAGCTTTTACATAATTGTCCATGCAACTGAACCCATTTTTCCCCACAACTAGACCCCACCTGCACATCATCCCTGCCCCTGCACCTCAACTATTCCATTTAATGGTAGACAAACAGGAGGCTGGAAGAACACAGCAAGCCAGGCAACATCTGGAGGAAAGGACCAGTCAATGTATTTCTCTTCTTCAGGACCCAGTACTCCTGAAGAAAGGTAATACTGAAACGTTAACTAAAGGGGAAATCAAAATGTGCCTCTTCCGCTCTGCACTGGATTCTCATGCTGCCTCCAAATTCCCTGAACTATGTATTCACTTAGTTTATGTCTCAGTCTGGATGTGATCTCTCTTTCCTGACTGGGCACAGAGCAAGGAGAATGAGGGCTGGGTGAGAGTAGGTCCATGACTTCTGAAAGGTCTTTTTTTTAACCTGGACCTAAGGCAGGGGTAGTTTGTTCAACTATAATTCATGAAAAGTAGACGTGGAGGACTGTTCCTTCCCATGAGAATGTTCTTGTAAACTATAGCACAGAGCATCTACACGTTGAAATCCTTTCCAAGATGGGCACATATAATATGAAACAGCTCTTAGTTCACCATTCATTATTGCATTAGAAAATTGACAGAGGGTCAGAATGGCAATAGAAGGATTCCTGTATCTTCTGCATTGAGAGAAAATCTAGAAAAGTATACAGGTTACTCTGCAGGTGGCTCTTCCCGGTGCTGTGAAGTTTTTGTAACCATCAATGTTAAGTCCAGTTTATGACCACATTTTTGCTTTGTCGAATGAATGCTTTAATTATGCCAAATCATTTATTTTAGCAGCAGTTATGATGAGTTCAACCTGCACTAGTCTGCTGTTCTATCCATCACCACATCAAACCAGAATGGGACTACTGGGCATCTAACTGGGCTATTCACTAAATGCCTGACTGGCAACACTCCTTCCTAACCCAACCCCTAAGTGACCAGTGACGCCGTCACCAGAAACATCATCAAGCAGATTATGGGTTTTCTGAAGTGATGAGCTGCTGTCTCAGTCACTTCTGCGGAGACCTCCAAATATACAGGAGTAACAGTCCTGAATCATAGTCAAATGCTGCATTCACCAAAACCTGGCAATCATGATGGTATAGTCTTTGCTACCAGAGACGTAGTGTGGTGATGACCTCAGGAAGATAAGGATGAAGAAGAGAGGAGGCAGCCGATATATCACACTCTCGATGGGATGTCTGTGAGCACCAACTAGAATCTTGCTCCTGTGCAGCAATCCCTGGATCAAAATAATCCAAAAGTCCCAGATCTTCCTATTTCCAAGTTGTAGACCATCACAATATTCTCTTAACAACATCCCAGAAATACAAACCACTGGAGAACCACCACTCCCTAACAGGTGGGTCATTTAAATGTCCAATAATCCACACTAAACTCAACTAAATACCTAAACTAGAAGCAAAATGCATTGTATGCAGGGAATCTGAAATGGAATTTAAAAAACCCAGTCCAATATGATTCTTCTTTGGAACTGAAGGGAGCTGGAAAATGATAAGTTTTATGCTGTTGACAGATGAGTAGTAGGAGCAAGTGAAACAGAGATTGGTGGTATCAAGATGTCACTGGGCTTGAAGCATTTACTCTGTTTCTCTCTGCAGATGCTGCCAGATCTGCTGAGTTTCTCCAGCACTTCCTGCTTGTATTTCAATTAATTACCTTTGAAAATTTCCTTGGTGATGATTTTCAAGACAGTTTTGCCTGCCTCATTGTCTCTACACATTGTCACCCCAGTAGCTGCTGTATTGCTAATAAAAGGTATTGATTTTCAGTAGGGAAGACAGCTAACACCATTGCAAAATGAGCCATCCAGTAGTTCTGAATTTTAAAGATCAGGCTTTGGTTTGCACCAGCCCAGTAGAAGTGACAGTACTTCAGGCTGGTTTAGTGACGGGCAATAGGAACTGACAGAGTAGCCGTGGCGATCTCATTTCCCCTTCTCTCGCTGCTGATGTTTAATTTGAAGTAGTGTAACATGTTAATATTTCATATCTAACTTAATAACTCATGTATCTTTATATGGTTACACTTCAGACTTCTCCATTCTAGAATGAAGAACTCCTTCCCTCTTTACTAATGATTCACCTGCCCGATGCTAGGAATATCATGGTGTTGCTTCACTGTTCTGCTTTATCGTTTATTAGTGACCAAAATTGGCAAGGTGGTCAAAGCATGGGCTAAGCAGAACACTCTACAGTTTGATCATAACCTTTTGTAAGATTTTCTACTGCCTCGATTATGTTGATTGGCATTCAGTAGGGTATGTTGATGACTGCTCTGAATTGATTGGACATGTTGAGAATCAGGTCTAATACTCAGACATAGAGTCATAGACATACTATGGCATGGGAACAGACTCTTCGGTGCAACTCATCCAAGGTGGCCAGATATTCTAAATAAACCTAATCCCATTTGCCAGCATTTGGCCCATATCACTCTAAACCCTTCCCATTCGTATACCCATCCAGATGTCTTTTAAATGCTGTAATCATACCAGCCTCCATCACTTTCTCTGGCAACTCATTCTGTACACACAGCACCCTCTGCGTGAAAACATTGCTGCTTAGGCCGCTTTTCAATCTTTCCCATCTCACCTTAAACCTATCCCTTCTAGTTTTGGATTCCCCCAGCCTGTGGAAAAGACCTTGTCTATTCACCCTATCCATGCCACTCAGGATTTTATAAGCCTCTATAAGGTCACGTTCAGTCTCTGGCATTCCAGAGAAAATAGCCCCATCCTATTCAGCCTCTCCCTCTAGAGCAAACCCCCCAACGCTGGCGACATCCATATAAATCTCTTCTGAATCTTTACAACATCCTTCCTATAGCAGGGAGGCCAGAAAAGCACACAGTAATCCAATAGCAGCCTAACCAATATCCTGTACAGGTGCAACATGACCTCCCAACTCCTACACTGAATGTACTGCCCAATGAAAGAAAGCATACCAAACATCTTTTTTGCCATCTCATCTACGTGCAACTCCACCTCACATTTATTTAAATTAAACTCCATCTGGTATTTGTCAGCCCATTGGCCCATCTGCTCAAGATCCCATTGTGCTCTCAGCTAACCTTCTTTGTCTCCAATTTTGGTGTCATCTGCAAACGTACTAACCAGAACTTCCGTGATCACATCCAAATCGTTTATATAAATGAAAAAAAGCAGTGGACCCAGCGTCAATCCTTGTGGCACACTGTTGGTCACAGGCCTCCAGACTGCAAAGCAACCCTGCAACACCACCCTCTGTCTCATCCTTCGAGCCAGTTTTGTATTCAAATAGCTAGTTCTCCCTGTATCAACAGTATTGCAGTGCCATACATCATGTTCGCATATTGTCTATTTTGCTTCTGACATACAGTGCTTGGCTGCATTAAATTTCATCAGCCTTTCTTTTCGCCCACTTGCCTATTTTGTTCAGCTTGCTATTTATGTTCCTTTTTACAGCCTTGGGCCTTCACTTATTTTTAAAAACTACAGGTAAAACATCTAATGGTTTGTTGTGTCATTTTAATGTACTGGTGCACACAGTATACAATTTGTATTCTTCAGTTAGTTAAGATACATACTCCATAAAAAAACAATATAAATTTGGCTATTAGCATGAAAAATATTGTCAGTGCTGGAAGTTTTGGTTGTCATATGTACTAGTATTTCTTTTACCTGAAAATAATGTATATCATAGAATTCAATTGAATCCAGTGCAATCAAATGCTTTCCTATCAAAAAGGCTGTTACATTTCCAGCAAGTAAAATTCAAAGGCATAATATATTATTACAAATGGCCCTTCCATGAGAAGTGATGCTTATTGTGAAGATTTATTTCAAAGTCATGAACTTGCAGGAAAGTCTATTTTATTTGATTATTGTAATGTGGGCAATGATTTTTACGTCCTACTTCAATTCAACCAGTACCAAACAGAAAATAAAATGTCAAACATGAAAAGCCAATGCATAATAAATTATGTCACTCGTAATATTTAATAATCCTCTCCAAAGGACAGAGTGGTGACATAAAGTATGCATGTGCAAGCCTCACTGGAATATAAAATTCAACCTCATACTCATTTATCCTCCTACGCGCACACTTGGCTTTTCTCTTCCTATACCCCCAAACCCATTCACTCCTTGTACTCACCGTCTCCCAACTCACAGCCTTGGACAAGGCCCAGTCAGGCCTCCAGCCCATGCTTCCCACTGCTTGGCCATCTTGCACTGCATTAACTCAGCTCATGTCCCATCATGTCAGATCACCTTCTGTTATCATTGCCCTGCCCACATCGCCTCCACTTTGTTACTCTCATCACTCCCTGGAAGGGTTGTGCTTCTGTAGGGAAGGAGTCGGTTTACACAGGAGCACAATAAGGAGTGACACAACCGTTTATACCACCACCAGTTCCTGTGAGGAAACAAGTCTGGAAGGGGGATGAGGCCTGTAAATTGGCTACTCATAGACATCGCACTGCCACCATTATCATTACAATTGGCACAGAGGCAGCGAAAAACATCAGCCAAGCATCTTGTAGATTTCACAAATACCTCAGCTCTTCTCTCAACCTTTAAATTCATCAGTGAGGAGCATAAAGTTCATGCCATGCAGTTTGTTTCATCATAGTGCATTAGGACATTCTACAAATATAGAATCAACTTCCCAAGTGTGAGGTGATGCACTTTGGTAGGAGTAGCCAGAAGGCAAAGTACAGGGCTAATGGTAAGATTCTTAGTAGTGTAGATGAGCAGAGAGATCTCGGTGTCCATGTACACAGATCCTTGAAAGTTGCCGCCCAGGTTGACAGGGCTGTTAAGAAGGCATACAGTGTTTTAGCTTTTATTAATAGAGGGATCGAGTTTCGGAACCAAGAGGTTATGCTGCAGCTGTACAAAACTCTGGTGCGGCCACACTTGGAGTATTGTGTACAGTTCTGGTCACCGCATTATAAGAAGGATGGGGAAGCTTTGGAAAGGGTGCAGAGGAGATTTACTAGGATGTTGCCTGGTATGGAGGGAAGGTCTTACGAGGAAAGGCTGAGGGACTTGAGGCTGTTTTCATTAGAGAGGAGAAGGTTGAGAGGTGACTTAACTGAAACATATAAAATAATCAGAGGGTTAGATAGGGTGGATAGGGAGAGCCTTTTTCCTAGGATGGTGATAGCGAGCACGAGGGGGCATAGCTTTAAATTGAGGGGTGAAAGATATAGGACAGATGTCAGAGGTAGTTTCTTTACTCAGAGAGTAGTAAGGGAATGGAATGCTTTGCCTGCAACGGTAGTAGATTCGCCAACTTTAGGTACATTTAAGTCGTCATTGGGTAAGCATATGGACGTACATGGAATAGTGTAGGTTAGATGGGCTTGAGATCGGTATGACGGGTCGGCACAACATCGAGGGCTGAAGGGCCTGTACTGTGCTGTAATGTTCTATGTTCAAGATTAGGGAGTGTGCTCAATTGTAATTATGAATTTAGTATACTGTTCCAAAACCAGTTGCACCATGTGCATCAAAGTGTAACTTATTTGAAATTTTTACAATGAAATGGTAAGGGTCTAATTCTCATCAGTTTCATGAATTCTACCGAATTGCAGTGTAGTAGAGCCTCAACCCTACAGTCTTTGGAGTAATATACAAACATTGACAGCGGCACCTCTCCTTCTGCAATTTTCTATGAAAGTGTGGACTCCTGATGTTGTTGTCAGTTTTGCAGGAGGAATAATGGTGAGCAGTGACAGTTTCGTCACAATCAATACTGCAGTTTGAAAAATCTCTGTAGAACCATGAATTAAATCTATGTGGTCTACTGTTATCGTGATGTAATTCACTTCTGCTTCATTTTTTAAATTACACAAACACAGCCCAATGCCTAACACTGCAAAGGACCTTATTCGCCTCATATTTACCATCAGTGCACATGCTGAGAGAGAATTAGCAGCAAGATTTGTACTGCTTTAGACACATGAAAGGCTATAGGATCTCAAGACAGTGCCATGTTCTCTCCCACCACCACCTCCCATCCAATTTCAGACTGTATTTGAGAGCTAATGGAGCAGAAAGCACAGGTAGGTCTAGCAAAACACTGCAGTATCATTTCAGATATCAGATCTCCAGTATTCACCGTTACTAGTTTGATTTAAGACATTGTAGCCAATGGATGTAGCTGTATTTATCCTAGAAGCCAGCACAAGGAAGTATTTGACTGGCTTCGAAACACTTTAGGATATCCTATATATATGACAAGATGTAGAGCTGGATGAACATGGCAGGCCAAGCAGCATCAGAGGAGCAGGAAAGCTGACATTTTGGGTCTAGACCCTTCTTCATAAATGGGGAGGGGATGGGGATTCTGAAATAAATAGGGAGAGAGTGGGAGGTGGATAGAAGATGGATAAAAGAAAAGGTAGGTGGAGAGGAGACAGACAGGTCAAAGAGGCGGGATTGGAGCCAGTAAAGGTGAATGTAGTTGGGGAGGTAGGGAGGGGACAGGTCAGTCCAGGGAGGACGGACATGTCAAGTAGGTGGGATGAGGCTAGTAGGTAGAAGATGGGGGTGAGGCTTGAGGTGGGAGGAATGGTTAGGGAGGCGGGGATGAGCTGGGCCTGTTTTGGGATGTGGCCGGTGGAGGGGAGATTTTGAAGCTTGTGAAATCCACATTGATACCCTGGGGCTGCAGGATTCCCAAGCGAAATATGAGATGCTGTTCCTGCAAGGTGGCATCATTGTGGCACTGCAGGAGGCCTAGGGTGGACATGTCGTCCAAGGAGTGGGAGGGGGAATTGAAATGGCTCGCGACTGGGAAGTGCAGTTGTTTTGTTGCAAACCAAGTTTAGGTGTTCCACAGTGTGGAACGAGGGCGTGGAAGGTGTTGTAGTGTATTAGTTATGGTTAAAGCCACACAGAGATTGAAAAACATGGAGGAGAATTTTAAAGTTGAAAGTAAGTGACAAGGAACAATCCTACAGGATACAGAAGGCAGAGAAGGTCTTTTATGAAGAATAAATTTCAGACCCTTGTCCATATTTTTGAGGAGAACAATAAATCATTAAAATCTGGAGTTTTCTTGCAAGTCTGAATACCACAAGGTTGTTTATCCAGTGCCTAAGTTTGTGGTCAGAAAATAATATTGTTCCTGAATTTATTTTAGTTCTACATTTGTGCATTTTGCAGTCAATGGTTGCCATGGTGATTGTAATCCACTGAAATCACATGTCTGCATATCAATTAATTGCTTTATGAAATTATCTTTTCGTTGAGGCTAATGCTATCAGGAATTACATAATTATAATTCTTACAACCAGATAAGGACAGCCATAGCTTCCTCTCTCATTAAAACTCCTCAGCGTCAGGCACAACAATTTAAAGTTTTGTTTTAGTATGCAGCTGCCATACTTTAATTGTACCGACAAAATTTAAAGAGATCTAATTCCAGTGTTTCCTTGATTGAAAGAAGGCAGGCACGGTATCTGGTACAAACAGGGTGGAAAAGACAGTTGCAATTTAAAGTTCTTCTTAGAGCCTTTGAGGTGTGAGACTGAAAAATCCTGAGTTCAATCACTTCGCTGCTGTGTTGCAACCCCCTTTTTTTGCAAAGCTGCAGACGTCCCAATTAATTGTTATTATTTCCAAGTTGCTTTTCATTGGCGAGTTTCTGTGCTTGAGAGAGATTAAGAAATATGAAGAGAAGAGCCTCCAGTATTATTCTGTTATCTGTCCACCTTGATTTCCCCCACTTTTTGCTCAAAGGCTACAGTCGAGATACGACAGCGTGGAGCCGGAGGAACACAGCAGGCGAGGCAGCATCGGAGGAGCAGGAAAGCTGATGTTTCGGGTCAGGACTGTTCTTCAGAAAAAGTCGATATAATGTTCCTTTGAGGATTCTATTGCCTGTGCAATTGTCTTGTTTAAAGTTGGATAGCTGTAGGCAACCTTCCATCTCTTAGTATGCACCGTTATCATACAAATGTAAAGCTAAACTCGTCATAGTCTTACCAGACCATAGGGCTGCTCTCTCAAAAGACAGAGATGACTAATGCTGGCTGAACCTGAGGTTCATCATGCCTCGGGTGAGAGGAGAAGTTGAAAAGGACAATCCTAATGCTAACCTCAGCCCATGTGGGAACTGAATTCACACTGTTGGAATCACTCTGCATTGCAAGCCACCTATCCAGCCAACCAAGTTAACCAGAACAAGCTTGGGGTCACATTTGGGTAAGCACAGCACTGGCATGGCCCTAGATTGAGAGGCAGATTTAGATTTAGATTTTATTGTCGACTTACTTAAGTACAGGAGTACAGTGAAAAGTGTATAATATTGCCGTACACGGTGTCAGCCTAGGTACAGAGGTGTCTAAGTACAAAAACTGAGGCACAAAGTAGCAAAAGAGAGAAACAAAATTGAAAAGTTAAGCATTACAGACCTTCATAGAATAAGTTGAAAAATTAATAAGGTAATAATTAACATTAAATTTCTTCTTAATATAGACTAAAAAAGAAATATAAATTTGAAAGTAAGACAGTCTTTCTTGAGTGCTTAGCCATGCTGGAGCCCGACCTCCTTCACTTAGCTCTCTCTCCAAGAAACTAATGGCAGAAGAAAGGTCTGAAGTCTCTGACACTTGGAGGACTGGTGGGGAACAGATCCCCACTCTGAGAGAGATGGCCACCTGGAGAACAACATCTGGCAGAAAGACTTAGTGCAGACCAGAGCGAAGGGCGGCGTAATCTGATCACATTTTGTCTGATAAAATGGTTCCAGCATGCATATATTGTTTGCCCCCATGGACCGGGGAGTGGCCTCAGTGGAGAGCTAGACCAAACAGAACAATCAGTGTCTAACAGATATATGTTTAGATTTGACTCCATTAACTAAGCCATGAGGGTTTTCATTCACCAAGGTTACTTCGACAGCCCATGCCAAACCCATGGCCTCTTGTTAGTCAACATTTGCGCAATTATGTTTCTTGTTTTGTTTGAAATAAGGTTGCGTCTATGAACATAATTGGAGTGAACTGGGTGTTAATAAGCATGTGCTGTTAACGAATGCAAAAGAGGTTCCTGTTGATTGTGTTTGGACAATCCATCTGAATCGTTCAGAGAACTTCATAACAAAGCTTTGAACCCATTGGCAGGAAACTGACATTTGGTCTTCCAAAACTGCTCTACCCTGACCCCATTACTCCCAATGAAGATCCTCACCTTCCCCTCTAACAGCTCCCAGTGATCCTGAATTTTCTGCCTGATGGATTTATTTTGTTTATTTTTCTCCAGGCATCACAAAAGCTCACTCCCAGTCCAAGGTTGCAGCAGAGTAATGGCTCCTGTACCAACGCTTATCCATCCTGACCACTTTCCTTTTACTTTTCTTTTCTCTCTTTTTTTTTAAACTTACTTACCTTGGCCTGAGCATGGGTAAGCCCAGTGTGCGAACCTTGAGGAGACCCGGTATGACGGCCTTGAGTGGTTTCATTGTGGAGGAGAGGGACCCTAGCGCAGACCGCGAGTGAGTCCCCACTTATTTTCCCAGAACAAGCACAGAGCCCGAAATCGGCAGCTGCTAGAGGCAATGTCAGTGGAAAAAGGCGGTGCCTGAGGATTGATGACTGTATTGTTGTTTGAGCCCGGCACTGGCAACAGCAGAAGGGCACCACGGCAACATCGATGAGGTGGGTCCAGCAGTGAGAGACGCGACTCTGTCATTGGTTAATCCAATGGTGGTGAGGCAGTAGCAGAGGCTTATTGGTCCAGTGACAACGATGGCGCCTGAGGATGGGTGACTTTGATGTTGGTTGGGTTTGGTGTAGATAGCAGCAAAGTGATAACAGAGGGATGTTGGTGCAGGCATCATTGATGGAGATGAGCTGGCTCAGGACTGATGGGCTGCCTTCAAGCTATATCTTGCGTTTTTCTCCTTATTCTTAAAGCACGCAAAATGGATGCTGGATCATGGTGACAAATTGAAGCTTTTCAATATATTTTATTGTATTCTTACTGTAAAATAAATGTGACAATAAAATCAAAATTCAAAAAAATCATATCAAACCTGAAAAGATTCCTGGTCAGTGATAGTAGGAACTGCAGATGCTGGAGAATCTGAGATAGCATGGTGTGAAGCTAGATGAACAGAGCAGGCCATGCAGCATCTGAGGAGCAGGAAGACTGGCATTTTGGGCCTAGACCCTGTCTAGGCCCGAAATGTCAGCCTTCCTGCTCCTTTGATGCCGCTTGGACTGCTGTGTTCATCCAAGATTCCTGGTCAGCCATGTGATGAAAAGATAGTCAGAGCATCTACCATCACTATCCATTGCTCCAGACTAGAACATATAAAATGTAAATGCTGACACTGTGAGTAAGCTGTAATACACCACAACATTTAGCAATTACTGGATTAATAGTAACATTGGGCACTTAGTGGTACATGGAATATAATCACACAGGTTTAGCTTTTCTCAGGAAAATTGTTAAGTGACTCTCATTGCCTAGATTTATGCATGAAGACTTATAGCTTAGTTGAGGAACTAACTGGCCATTAACGTCCATTGGAAGGGTACAGGATATTAAGCAGAGTGAATATTAGCCACAAGATTAAAAAAAGCTGAATCAAAATGCTTTGGGAAAAATTTGCTGATGGTATGTTTGCAGGAAGGAATGTTGGTCAAAGAGATTGTGGGTCACAGGAATATCAGTGTCATTGAACTGTTACATTGATTTGATCTCATTTCAATTTTGGATCTTGACTAGGACTGTGAGATTGGTGAAACTCATTTTTTTAAAAATTGAGTCGTGAGGATTGCAATCACTCCAAGCTACTTCATAATCACAATTAATTAAGCACTTAAGAGCCCCTGAGAACTTCAAAGACTGGATAATGTTTAATTTTCACAGAATAGTATTGATACAATGTGGAAGCAAGATATTCAGCTCATTAAGTCAAGACTGACTCTCTGAAGAGCAAGCCATCCAGACCTATCACCTAACCCATCCCTGTAACCCTGCATTCCCCATGGCTAATCCACCTAACCTGTACATCCCTGAACACTATGGGCAATTTAGCAATGGCCAATCCACCTAACCTGCATAGCTTAGGACTGTGGAGGAAACCAGAGCACCCAAAGAAAACCCACGCAGACATGGGGAGAATGTGAAACTCCACACAGACAGCTGCCCGAGGGTAGAATTGGACTCAGGTCCCTTGCGCTGGGAGGCAACAGTGCTAACCACTGAGCCACCATTTCGAAGCATTGTTAGAGTTTAACGTTTTTTGTTTTTGCTGTCAGTTTATGAGAGTGTTGGAGTAATTCACAGGTATTAATCTAATTTTATTTTGTCATTAATTGTAACGCTACACATAAAACAAGTCCATTGATACAGTTTGATGGGCTACTAATGTATCACAGCATTTTCACTGTACTATAATAAATGTGTGTAAATATGATTACTTATTGTATATCTTCAGGAATTTTGCAAACCCAGAAAAATGTTGTGGGTGGTACTGGATCTTGACGAAGTTAAGAATATTTTTAGCTCTATAAAACTAGTACTGATGAAATCAGCAACTACTCACTCTTACACACTTATAAGTGCCCAGAAGAGTGTGCTACAGTTCTATTTGGCTGATTTTGGCAGTGGAGCTTTTCTTAACTGCTCAGCTATAATCATTTAAAAACCTTTCAGCTTAACAGACAACATTTGACATCAGTCTTTCAGTTTTTCAATCACTTCTAATAGACAATGAGCCCTGCTGCATTCCCACAGGTTTATGAGAAAAGACGTGTGTTCTGAAATGGCAGGTACAACCAAATAAAAGCGGCTCCATCAGGAAATGCAAATATGGGTTGAACAAATAATTGCTGATCACTCCCAGTGTGGCAATGCTAAAAAAAACAGTGTGTTACACCCTGCTCCAAGCATCCCTGCAGACGAATGGCTCAGGGGGGTTTGGAACAGATTGAACACTCACCGGAGGCTCCTCAGGGATTTTAAGTTTAGATGGGGCTTTCTTGCTGGTAATCGCCAGGAAACTGGGGCCTGGTCAGAAGTAGCATACTTTTCATGCACAATACCTAGGAGAACAAGGTGAGTGTGGGGAAGTGGTGGGGGTTAGGGAGGGGCGGTTGTGGGCAGCGGTGTGAATGGAATTGAATTCACTCGTGCTGGGATTTTGCGTCTAAGTGTCCACACACATAGCTCCTAAATCTATACATCATTACATGGCCAAATTCAGATTACACTTTGCCCACAGGATATGCTCGGAGTATGATGATGAACGTTGCAAGATTTTATGATGTATTTGCAATCTGGTTCCTTCGGTTCCTGGGCTTTTTCATGGTCCAGGAAAATTTCTACTTCTCAGTGTGATGTAGAATCCTAAATGCATTCATTATAGATGCTACAGAAAAAAAACACAGAGAAATGTCTTCCCTCTGGTGCATTCTGTATTTTAACTGTCACCATTTTTCTTGAGATATGACATTTTTGGGCAGTTGTGTGTCTATGCTCAGCAGGAGGCTCATTGAAATTGCACAATGTTTTTTTCATTGAATGACATTAGGAGAAAGAATGGGAAACTGTGCTGTGAATTCTGCAGGATAAAAAGCTAACCATTACAACACTGTGGCCTTCACAGCACATTAACAAAAATATTACAATTTATTTGTGTCTGTTATCTAGAAGCGACCATTCACATAATTTGAGAAACAAATAGAAAAGCATGCAGTATTTATTAGAGCCCAAAGCATATTCATATTTACCTCAGGGTTTTCTACCGCTCTTCTGCCAGAATTTTGACCAAAAATAGTGTTGAAACCTCAAGAAGATAGAACACAATGTCAACTGTGATTCATTTGTGGAATTCTCACCTTGGAGTCAGAAAATGGTAGATTCAAATCCCACCCTCGACACTTGTGCACGTAATCTAGGCCGATATTTCAGTAGAATGCCAAGGGAGAGCTGTAATGGTGGAGAAGATGCCTTTCAGGTGCAATGTTTTACCAAGTCCCAATCTGCCCTCCCAAGTGCACGTAAATGATCCCATAGCACAGTGCGAAGAAGGACAATGGAGTTCTCCAGGATCCAGGCTCAACAATACCTAAAACAAATCACTTAGCTGTTTAGTTTGTGGAAGTTTGCTGCTTTCAAACCAGCTGCTGAATCCCTACAGTACAGTGACTGCCATACAAAGTATTCAAAAATTAGTTGAAAAGCACCTTGGGACATTTTGCATTATGGTACCATTTTAATTGAAAGTTTGTTTTTTCTTTCTACTACATCCAGTTGATTCTGTTTTTCCAGGGTGTCTGTTTACGTTATGGCGGATCTGTAGAAGACCCAAGGGAATTGCAACTCTCTCAATGTCAGAATGTAGTTAGCTAGATAAGGAAAGCTCTTCCTCCATTCAAGAGAATTTGGTGAGTGTTTCGTGTTGTCATCCATTAATATGTTGCCGTTGTATTTTATGTACGTCCCAAAACACTTTCCACGCAATAACAATTTGCAGCAATTGAGCACTTTTGACATTCTAGACCATCCTAAGGTTCTCCATAGGAGCTCTTCCCCAGTCAAATTTTGCATTGAACTACATAAGAAGACATTAGGACAAGTGACCACAAGTGATCTGTTTGTACGCTCAAACTGTGCTGTGAATTCTGCAGGATAAAAAGCTAACCATTACAACACTGTGACCTTCACAGCACATTAACGAAAATGGATCACATTTCATGCCTAGACAGGGTGTAGGCCCGAAATGTCAGCTTTCCTGCTCCTCAGATGCTGCATGGCCTGCTCTGTTCATCTAGCTTCTCACCATGTTATCTCAGATTCTCCAGCATCTGCAGTTCCTACTATCACTGACCAGGAATTTTTTCAGGTTTGATTTGATTTTTATGATTTTTGATTTTATTGTCACATATATTTTACAGTAAAAATACAATAAAATATATTGAAAAGCTTTCATTTGTCACCATGCTCCAGCATCCATTTTGCGTGCTTTAAGAAATAAGGAGAAAAACACAAGATATAGCTTGAAGGCAGCCCATCAGTCCTGAGCCTGCTCATCTCCATCAATGATGCCTGCGCCAACATCCCTCTGTTATCACAAAGCTTTGAACCCGTTGGCAGGAAACTGACATTTGGATCACAATCTGCTCCCCACGCCACCATAGGCATCTCCAGTCATAAATCCTAACCCTGAATGCCATTGCAAACCCTGTCACCAAGTCTGCATTGTGTGGTCCTAAATTCAGTAAAGCTTACGGACCCCCCTTAACTACCAAAAACAGGTTATTATTGTAACAGAAGGAACAATGTAAATTGAAGTTACAGTGAAAAATGAATTATCTAACCAAAACATATACCTTGCTTCAGTCTATATGCACCACAATACTTTTTAATGAAAATAATTTCTGACTTTTTAATTGAGCAATTACGCAGATCAGCGCTTCCTAAATGGAAATGACCTGCACAAAATTTAAAGCCTTTCTTTTGTTATATTTGGAAAGTAAAGTCACTAATGACGATAAGTGATGAAGTTTATCACATAATGTTTCACACAGACAGCTTTTCTTGCACAGTGCTATTCACAGTTCATTCTTCATATTTTTCAGCTGTGAGCAGTTTGTAACCATTAGATTAAAAAAGATGATGACTTGATACAAGTGGCATAAATGTAGAGTCATAGAGATGTACAGCACAGAAACAGACCCTTCGGCCCAACTAGTACATGTCGACCATATATTCTAAATTAACCCCCCAGTCCCATTTGCTAGTATTTGGCCCATCTCCCTCTAAACCCTTCCTATCCTCATACCCATCCAAATACCTTTTAAATGTTGTAATCATACCAGCCTCCAAAACTTCCTCTGGCAATTCATTCCATATGCACACCACCCTCTGTGTGAAAAAGTTGCCTCTTAGATCCCTTTTAAATCTTTCCCCTCTCACCTTAAACTATGCTGTCTAGTTTTGGACTCTACCCTGGGGGAGAAAAGTGGCTACTCACCCTACCTGTGCCCCTCATGATTTTATAAATTTCTATAAGGCCGTTGCTCAGCCTCTGACACTCCAGGAAAAATAGCTCCAGCCTATTCAGCCTCCCCCTGTAACTCAAACGCTCCAACCCTGGCAACATCCTTATAAATCTTTTCTGAAGCCTTTCACATTTCACAACATCCTTCCTACAGCAGGGAGTCCAGAACAGAATGCAATATTCCAAAAGTGACCGAACCAATGTCTTGTACAGCCACAACATGAACTCTCAACTTCTACACTCAATGGGCTAGGCAATAAACGCAAGCATACCAAATGCCTTCTTCACTGCCCTGTCTACCAGCAACTCCACTTTCAAGGAGCTATGAACCTGCAGAACAAAGTGTGGAGCTGGATGAACACAACAGGCCAAGCAGCATCTCAGGAGCACAAAAGCTGACGTTTCAGGCCTAGACCCTTCATCAGAGAGGGGGATGGGGAGAGGAACCTGCTATTGCAGAGGTTCACCTGCACATCTGCCAATGTGGTATACTGTATCCATTGTACCCGGTGTGTCTTCCTCTACATTGGGGAAACCAAGCAGAGGCTTGGGGACCGCTTTGCAGAACACCTCCGCTCGGTTCGCAATAAACAACTGCACCTCCCAGTCGTGAACCATTTTAACTCCCCCTCCCATTCTTCAGACATGTCCATCATAGGCCTCCTGCAGTGCCACAAGGATGCCACCCGAGGGTTGCAGGAACAGCAACTCATATTCCGCTTGGGAACCCTGCAGCCCAATAGTATCAATGTAGACTTCACCAGCTTCAAAATCTCCCCTTCCCCCACCACATCCCAAAACCAGCCCAGCTCATCCCCTCGTCCCACTGCATCCCAAAACCACCCCAGCCTGTCTCTGCCTCCCTAACCTGTTCTTCTCCATTTCCTACCTACTAACCTCATCCCACCTCCTTGACCTGTCCGTCTTCCCTGGGCTGACCTACTCCTTCCCTACCTCTCCACCTATACTCTCCTCTCCACCTATCTTCTTTTCTCTCCATCTTCAGTCCGCCTCCCCCTCTCTCCCTATTTATTCCAGAACCCTATCCCCATCCCCCTTTTCTGATGAAGGGTCTAGGCCCGAAATGTCAGCTTTTGTGCTCCTGAGATGCTGCTGGGCCTGCTGTGTTCATCCAGCCCCGCACTTTTTCATATTACTTTTGTTCTAGCTTTTCGCTTTCCCTCTTGGCCAATAAATTCAAGTTTACATTTTGTTCTAAACCATATCTGGTACTAAGAATTCAGTTGCAAGAAGAATGAACCATTTGGTTAAAGAATACCTCAGGGAATACACACGCCAACAAAAAAACAATTGAGATCTGAACAGCTGCAATATGTTTCTTATGAAAATAGCTGCAAGTTTCTACCTGCCTTTCTTTTAAATAATGCAATTTTGCATTCCCAATAGCTATCTCATTAATCATAATCTGAAAAGGTGATGATGAGCTGCCTTGTGAGCCATTGTAGTCTAATGTGATACAGGTACTACAGTAATTTCCAGGATAGAGTTCCAGGATTTTAACCCAGTGACAGTGAAGAGAGTGGCAATAAGCTTGAAATCAAAGTGATGAGTTATTTGGAGGCAACTTACAGTGAAGGTGTTCTAACATGTATACTGTCCTTGTCTTTTCTGGCTGTGGGGGTCACAGGTTTAAGAAGATTGAGTTGCTGCTTTTGGCTTATTGAGCAAAGCGTTCAATCAATCATTGAGTCTCAGGATAAAAACAAAATACTGCGGATGCTGGAAAGATGAAACAAACAGACATTGTTTGAGAAACTCAGCAGGTCTGACAGCATCTACGGAACAAAAAACAGAGTTAGTATTTTGAGTCCAATACGACTCCTCTTCAGGATCCTGCAGAGTTGTTGGTGGTTTTACTGATGATGATACTGTTGCATAGGTGGTTGGGTTGTCTCTTATTGGAGATTCATCTCCTGACACTTGTCATTTTTATTAACAGATGTGGAAGGCTAGATTTTACGATTTTTATAGAAAACTCTTTAGTTTTAACTGTCCATTTGCTTGATGTAAGGTGCTAATGTCTTCATATCTACATTTCCCGAACATACAGCTTCTGAGAAGATCACAGTAACAGCAGAATACTTTCTTGAGGTTGGC
Organism: Stegostoma tigrinum; assembly: GCF_030684315.1. Classification (NCBI taxonomy): domain Eukaryota; kingdom Metazoa; phylum Chordata; class Chondrichthyes; order Orectolobiformes; family Stegostomatidae; genus Stegostoma; species Stegostoma tigrinum. Next base: position 86,579,576 of record NC_081359.1, on the reverse strand, counting down.
TGGCTTGCTGAGCTGGTTTCTTGTTTTGCAGATGTTTCATTACCGTGCTGGATAACATCCTCAGTGCAGCCTCCCGTGAAGCGTCGGTGTGTTTTCCCACCTGGTTTTTAAACTCTGGAGTCCATTGAGATGAATTGCCTCACTTCCGGTTTTCCTTCATAGTGGAATATATATTAGTATGGCATAATAAACACATTGAACTCGATCCCATATACATTCCACTACGAAGGAAAACTGGAAGTGAGGCAATCCATCGCAACGGACTCCAGAGATTAAAAACAGGTGGGAAAACACGCTGACGCTTCATCGGAGGCTGCACTGAGGATGTTACCAAGCCTGGTAATGAAACATCTATGAAACAAGAAACAAGCTTGACAAGCCAAACAACTTAACCTCAACACCCACAACCCGAGCTACAAATCTACTCCAAAACCTTAGAGAATACTTCCTGTAGAAAAGCCCACATACAATGGCAATTACTGACTATGGCAGGACGGAAGTATAGTTGCCAGGATAAGGACATTCACTGATATGGATTTTTTGACATTGTTGCACAACTATGGCACTTGTACAGTATAGCTCCTGGTTAATGTTAAGGGTCTAGCAAAGCAATATGTGTGCAGTCAATGCTCTGTGCAAGCAGAAAATCTGTAAGAGGATGAAGTCTCCTTTCTTCCTGAAGACACTTCAGTCACCTCCCAGATACATCTTTGGGCGGCATATTGTGATACGTTGCTAATGTCACCAACTCTCATGGAAAAAATGAAGAATGAAAGGACTGTGTGATTTCACAATCCCTGCGAGGTTTGATTCTCCAATCCTTTTAAAGGAAGTCATACAAATTCATCAGTGCTGTTACTACTACTACCCCTGTTCCTTTTTATTTTATTGACTTAGCAGGTATGGGCTTTGCAGGTTAGGCCACCATTTATTTTCCAATCCCATTGCACTTGAGAAGGTGAACTACCTTCTTGAACCATTGCAACCCACGTGCTTGGGTAGACCCACAATGTCAATAGAGATGGAGTTCCAAGATTTGGGCCAATGGCACTGAAAGAACAGTGTTAAATATCCAAATCGGGATGGTGAGTGGCTAGGATTAGAACATACAATTGGTGGTATTCCAACGTACCTGCTTCCCTTGTCCTCTAAATGTTTGTGGTTAAGGGTTTGGAAGGTGCTGTGTAAGGAGCCTTGGTGAATTTCAGAAATGTATCTTGTATATGGCACTCACCTCTACTACAATGTGTCAATTGTGGAGGGAATGGATGTTTCTGAGTATCATGCCAATCAAGGGGATGTTTTGTTCTCGATCATGTCAAAGTTCTTGAGTGCTTTTAGAGCCTCACTGATTCAGGCAAATGGAAAGTATTGACTTATGCTTTGTAGAAGGTGGACAGGCTTTGGAGAACCAAGAGATGAGTCATTCACAGCATTATTCCGAGCCTCTGAGTTGCTCTGCTGGCCTCAGTTCAGTTTCTGGACAATAGTAACTCCCAGGATGGTGATAATGGGGGATTTAGTGACGGTAACACCATTGAACGCTATGGAGTGATGGACTAGATTTTCTCTCGGCCATTGCTTGGCATTTGTGTGGTATGAATGGTACTTTCTACTTGCCAGTCCAAACCTTATAATGTGCCAGTTTTGCTGCATTTAGATATAGAACATAGAACAGCACAGCCCATGATGTTGTGTCAAACATGACGCCAAATGAAACTAATCCTTTCTGCCTGCCCTTGATCCATATCCCTCCATTCCTTGCATATTCATATGCTTATTTAAAAGTCCTTTAAATGCCCTTATTCTATCTGCCTCCACCACCACTCATGGCAGTGCTTTCCTGACTCCACCACTCGCTGTGTAAAAAACTTGTCCCTCATGTCTCCTTTGAACTTTCCCCTGCCACCTTAAATACAAGCACCCCAGTATTACAAATTTCGACTCTGGAAAAAAATTGTCATTGTCACCCCTATCTATGCATCTTATAATTTTACAGACTTCTATCAAGTCTTCCCCCAGTCTCCAACACTCAAAAGAAAACAACCTGAGTTTTTCTAGCCTCTCTTTATAGCTCATACGCTCTGATCCAGGCAGCATCCTGGCAAACTTCTTCTGCACCCTCTCCAAAACCTCCACATCCTTCCTGTAATGTGGCGAGCAGAACTGAATTCTTTATTTTAAGTGTGGCTTTATCAAAGTTTTATAAAACTGCAACACGGCATCCTGACTCTTGTGCTCAATTGCCCAACCAATAAAGGCAAGCATCCCTTCAGAAGCATACCATGTGCCTTCTTTATGACCCTTTCTACTTGTGTGGCTACTTTCAGGGAGCAATGGACTTAAATCCCAAGATTCTTCTGTGCATCAAAGATATGGACTGCTTCAGTTTCTGAGGAGTCGTGAATGATGTTAACCATTACACAATCATTAGCAAACATCTCCACCTCTGGCCTTACGATGGAGCGAACATCATTGATGAAGCAGATGAAGATAGTTCAAATGAGGACACTACCCTGAGGAACGCCTGCAGAGGTATCTGGCAACGGGGGCGACTGAACTCCAACTCCCACAACCACCTTCCTTTGTGCCAGGAATGACTTCAGCCAGCAGAGAGCTTTCTCAGAAGCTCATGGCTTCTAGTTGTGTAGGGCTCCTCTGTCAAATGCTGCTTTGATGTCAAGTGCAGTATCCCCTCCCCTCTGGCATTCTGCTCTTTTGCTCATGTTTGAAGCAAGGCTGTTACAAGGTTGGGAGCTGAATGGTCCTGACAAAATTCAAACTGGGCATCAGTGAGCAGATTATTGCTGAGCAGGTGCAGCTTAATAGCTTTGTTGATGACCCTTCCATCACTTTCACAAACGATGATCGAGAGTAGATTAATTGAGTAGTTATTAACGGTTTGGATCTGATCTGATTTTTGGTGCCCAGGACATACCTGGGCAATTTTCCATCTTTTTGTCTAGATGCCATGTTATAGCTGTATTGGAACAACAAGGTGAGTGTGTGCCAACTTCTCAAGCTCAAGTATTCATTACTGTTGCTGGAACATTGTCAAGGCCTAGAGCTGTGCAATTTGACCTCGACTTCTGTCTTTTCCCTATTTTCCTGCTAAAAGTTGTTGTTTGAGCAGTGGTAAAGGAATGATGCCCTGCAGAGCCATTAGTCAGTTTGGATATATGTAATACAAGCACTGAAGAGCCTGTTAGGCTCAATGTTTCACTTTGCATGCAAGGACAGCATTTGCACATATCACTTTACATGGATAGCAGTGCTTCTTACATTGCAACTCTGCAGAAGTGCCTTTGCAGCTACAATGAGCCCTAAATGAATAAATTTCATGGTCTCCAAGTTTCTCAGATATACGTTTAAGCATTTCTTGTCGGAGAGCAGTATCATTAAAAGGATAATACATCAATTTTAATGACGATCAAAAACACTGATTAAAATGACAGGCAAGGTTTTCTGTGGAACACATACCAGTATGATATTAAGATAAAACAAAGTGAAATTGTGTTACAGAAATAGTAGGAACTGATGATGCTGGAGAATCTGAGATAACACGGCGTGAAGCTGGATGAACACAGCAGGCCAAGCAGCATCAGAAGAGCAGGAAAGTTTGACGTTTCGGGTCGAGACCCTTCTTCAGAAATGGGGGAAGGGAAGGGGATTCTGAAATAAATAGGGAAATGGGGGAGATGGATAGAAGATGGATAAAGGAGAAGGTAGGGTGAGAGGAGACAGAGAAGTCAAAGAGGTAGGGTTAGAGCCAGTGAAGGTGAATGTAGGTGGGGAGGTAGGGAGGGGAAAGGTCAGTCATAGGGGATAGGGGAGGATGGACAAGTCAAGGAGGCGGGATGAGGTTAGTAGGTAGGAGATGGGGGTGGGGTTTGAGGTGGGTGGAACGATTATGGAGGTGAGGACTAGCTGGGCTGGTTTTGGGATGTGTTCGGGGGAGGTGAGATGCTGAAGCTTGTGAAATCCACATTGATACCATTTCCCAAGCCAAATATGAGAGGCTGTTCCTGCATCTTTTGGGTGGCGTCATCATGGCAATGCAGGAGGCCCAGACCCCCCACCTGAAATCGTGACATGTTTTCCAGTTGAAAGGTGCCTCTATGATGCTCGTTTAATAACAGTTGAATGCGATACATTTGCTTAGAGATAAAATGCCATCAATGATTAGTTTTTACTGAGTCCTCGCTGTTTAAACAGCTTTAGAAATTGTTAAAACTGAAGGTTGTTAAGTCAGTTTTCAGTTGCTCACAAAGAGGACACACACCTCATCCTAAATTATAGAAGGAAGGGAACATGAAAAATAAAGTTGCAGGAGAAGCTCAACAGGTCTGGCAACATCTGTGAAGGAAAAATCAGAGTTAACATTTTGGTCCGGTGACCCTTCCTCAGAACAGAACTCCTGAGGAAGGGTCACCGGACCTGAAACATTAACTCTGTTTGTCCTTCATGGATGCTGCCAGACCTGCTGAGCTTCTCCAGGGACTTTGTTTTGTTCCTAATTTACAGCATCCACAGTTCTTTCGATTTTTAACATGAAAATTGACTGATTATCATTAAAAAGCTTTCTGTAGTAAGTAATAAATAAGTAATAGGCTCCTAAGTGCCTGCACTACAGAAATCTCCTCAAAATGCCAATAGTATTGGCCTCAGGTAATTTGTAGTCAGTAAAACAGTAAAGGTATGATCATTATAAAACACAGTACCAATGTACAGAACAAAATTTTCCTGCGCCCATTGTCCTTTCTGTGTTCAATTACTTTACTGTTTTATTAGAAACTCCATACAAATACACTCAATTGTATTTCTATGTTAATTTTAGCACACTTGCTAACCTATTTGCAGGAATTTCTGTCTCTGTTATTTCAATACAGATATTAGCTGGCAGATTGAAACCAAGGTAACAACTGTTTTAGAGATAATGGGAACTGTAGATGCTGGAGAATTCAAGATAACAAGGTGTAGAGCTGGATGAGTATAGCAGGCCAAGCAGCATCTTCGGATCAGAAAGGCTGATGTTTCTGGCCTAGACCCTTCTTCAGAAATGGGGGAGGGGAAGAGGGCTCTGAAATAGATAGGGAGAGAGGGAATGGCAGATCGAAGATGGATAAAGGAGAAGATAGGTGGAGAGGAGACAGACAAGTTAAAGAGTGGGAGGTAATGGAGCCAGTAAAGGTGAGTATAAGTGGGTAGATAGGGAGGAGATAGGTCAGTCCAGGAAGGACGGACAGGTCAAGGGGACGGGCTGAGGTTATTAGATAGGAAATGGAGGTGCGGCTTGAGGTGGGTGGAGGGGATAGGTGAGAGGAAGAACAGGTTAGGGAGGCGGGGATGAGCTGGGTTTGTTTTGGGATGCAGTGGGGCGAGGAGAGATTTTGAAGCTTGTGAAATCCACATTGATACCATTGGGCTGCAGGGTTCCCAAGTGGAATATGAGTTTCTGTTCCTGCAACCTTCGGGTGGCATCATTGTGGCACTGCAGGAGGCCCAGGACGGGCATGTCGTCTAAGGAATGGGAGGGGCAGTTGAAATGGTTTGCGACTGGGAGGTGCAGTTGTTTATTGCAAATCGAGCATAAGCCTTCTGCAAAGTGGTCCCCAAGCCTCCACTTGGTTTCCCTGATGTAGAAGAGGCCACAACGGGTACAGCGGATGCAGTATACCACATTAGCAGATGTGCAGGTGAACCTCTGCTTGATGTGGAAGGTCTTCTTGGCGCCTGGGATGGGGGTGAGGGAGGATGTGTAGGGGCAGGTGTAGCACTTCCTGCGGATGGAGGGAAAAGTGCTAGGTATGGTGGGGTTGGAGGGGAGTGTGGTGCAGACGAGGGAGTCAAGGAGAGAGTGGTCCCTTCAGAAAGCAGACAAGGGTGGGGAGGGAAAAATGTCTTTGGTGGTGGGGTCGGTTTGCAGATGGCAGAAGTGTTGGAGGATGATGCATTAGATCCGGAGGTTGGTGGGGTGGTATGTGAGGGTGAGGGGGATTCTCTTTTGGTTGTTATTGCAGGGACAGGGTGTAAGGGATGAGTTATGGGAAATGCAGGAGACACAATTGAGGGCGTTCTCGACCACTGCAGGGGCATGTTGCAGTCGTTGAAAAATGAGGACATCTGAGATATGTGGGACTGTTTTAGTGTATTTCAGTAAGATAAAAAGGAACTTTTGGAGCAAATCTGTAACAGAAACAGATGACGCTGGACAAGCTCAGTAGGATAGCCAATATTTGTAAAGAGAAAAGGGAAACTATGATCTCTTAGGTGCATGCCATGAGCAAAGGTAGACAGTCTGTAAGCTGTCATCTGTCTTTTATTCATGGGTAACAACTGCCCTGCTGTGTGTATCTGTCATTTGCTGTTTTTATTCCACTTTGTCTTATCGTCTTCCACACAGGCACAAGTAGTTCAATTCCAAATGAGTGCACATTACCATAGAATAGCACAGTGGAAAACGCATTTTAACCTAGCACACAACCTAAATATGACAGCATGCCAACAAGGGCAAGCAATATTTCAAATTCATTGCTGAATGCTACGAAAAAAATTAGGCAACAATTCTATCAACAACCTTCTCACCAAAGAGCTAAGATTGAATAATAATGACTGCCAGCTGTACTACGCTGTGGAGTTGAGAACAGGCTGATTGAAGCATCAGATCACACTGGTACATGTTTTGTCAAGTTTCTGCTGCAGTACAGATGGTAATTCATTATTACTTAATTATTTCTATGGAATTGCTGCTGGAAAACTGCAAAATTATAATGTTAATATCAAACAAAACTACATTCTTAAAGGATAATCTCATTAGAGCTATTAAACTCAGTCTTAGCCATTCCTCAATGCTTTGATTTGATAATTTTAGGGGTGTGCTTCATATATTCACAGACACTCTGCTTCATTGCTGTTCAGATTCAAAAATGCATTGAAGTAGTTCAAAAGAGTTTGAGTTTGATAGCTTCAGATTATAACATAAAAGTCTGTTTCTGCTTCCTCCAGTGTGTGTACACAGGCCAGACAGCAAGCAGCAATCTGATTAGTGTTGCATATTCCCTATGCCAACATTGTAAAAGTCATTCTGCCTAATGAAGTTGGTTTGCTGGCACTATTGGTGCTGTTCTCACAATGTGTGCCACTGATATCTGGTACTCTTTATGCAGATTCTTTCCAGTTTTGTTGGGGTAGGACATGTGGAAGTGAGACTGGAAATTACAAGGCACTAGCCACAATATTTCAGTCTTCCCTAAGCTTAGGGGAAGTGCCAGAAGATTGGAAATTTGCGATCATGCTCAAGGAAAGCTGCAAGGAAATGGCCAGCGAATATGAACCAGTCAGCTCAACTTCAATGGTTGTGGAAGCTTCTAGTGACAATTATTCAGCATAGAATTAGGAGTTACATGAAAAATGATGAGTTGATTTAGAAGAATCAGCATGGATTTCTGAAGGGAAATCGTGTTTAACTAAATTGTTGGAGTTTTTGAAGAGGTAACAGCAAGGCTAAGTGAGGATAATGTGATATACACGGACTTTCAGATGGTATTTGACTCAGTGCTGCACAAGACACTTGTGAGCAAAGTTATAATTTGTGGTTAAAAGAGAATAGCAACATGTATCCAAAAGTGACTGATTGTTAGGAAACAGAGAGTAATGGCCAATTGATTTTTTTGGGGGGGTTGGATGAAGGATTGTAGTGGAATTCCCCAGGGATCAGCACTGGGTCCCTTGCTTTTCCTGGTGTACCTTAATGGTTTCTGGAATTCTGCTACGGAATGCAATGCCTGGAAGTGGAGTTGAAGGCTGGTTCAATTAAAACATTCAAGAGGATATTGAATGATTATCTGGGAAAACGTAATGGAAAAGCAGGAGATTGGTATGAGGCATTGATCTTCCATCAACAAGCTAGTAAGGGTAATTTGGGCAGAATGGCCTCCTCATGCACTGTAACCATTCTCTGATGGCAGAACTCAAAGGAGTTTCAAGCACTTGTGTCCGTGGCATACTGGAATGTTGCATGCATGTCCCTCACTGGAGCCCTGGATGAATTTCAATGTCACGGTTACTGTTGATGTTACTGGTGCCAAATTTCTTCTGGTTCTTGCATATACAGATCTTCCTGGCGGCACTGTGAGATGCAAGTGATGACATGCCACACTGCCTTCGACTCTGCAAGTAACCACACACCTGCATGTCCATGGTCTATGTGTCAAAGCCCTCTGGTTGCCAGCATCTCCACACTGCTCAATCTGCTTGTAGCCATTCCTCTATTGCAGCTCTGGCTACTTTTTTACATGACCCTGGGCTATTTTCCACCGGTTCCTTTGCACCTGCACCATCACTAACAGAAGTGCTGAATTAAAATGAGCCATTATCATTTCTGCCTGAGGTTACCTGTGAACAAATTTCAGGGAACAACTGAATCGAATCAACATATTGTTTGAGTCCCCCCCCCCAACCGCTGTCCGGGGTATTTCTGCTCAGTTGGAAGCTCCATGCTGAACAACAGATGATGCTATCTCAATACAAGTTAGCCCAAGTATCACGTATGGATGATTGTGCTCTATTATATCAGATCCAATTATTTATTTTATAAATTGGAATAAATGACTGTCTACTCATTGACCATGTAGCTGTACCATTTTCTCTCTTCTTTCCACCATGAGTAGATGGTTGAGTTGTGTAGCAGCCTGTGGTTGTTCAAAATAAAATAGACTAATTAAATAGCAACCAACTACAAAAACAATAAAGACAGAAATACAAGCACAACAGCTGATAGAAAAAGTGGGACAGAAAATAACCAAAACAAGGTATGCTGCTGTAGTGATTGTAATGGGTTTCCTGATTAGAGCTGTTAATCTGGCCCAATCAGGGAGTTGTGGCTGACAGATAAGAACAGGAGCTTCAGATATTCTGTTCACTTTGAGAGCTGGCTCTGAGGGAGCTGGATCAGTGTCAAGGACTCTTCATGTGTCAATAAAGGGTGACTTGGTGATGGGACACTGGCCTCTGTGGAGGTATTTCAGCTGCTGATACCTCAGTCCAACATATAGACACAATTCTGCCTGGAGACAGGCTTTTGCAAGATCCAAACTCAGATCACTAAACAAAGAGATGCATCAGAACAGGTTGTCAAGTGAGAAAGGGCAGTTCGGCATTTCCTGACAAACAAATTACCATTAGATACATGGGACAGATGTGCCTCAGTAAAACAAAAGACCAATGTGTATATTCTGGGCCAAAACCAGACATCCAGGTCCCACATGACAAAGACAACAGCAGCTTCCCTCTGAGCGAAGAGAGAATCAACCCATTGAGGGAGAGCGAACGAGAAAGGAATGGACCAAAGAATTTGGTGCAAGTTATGAGTATTTGAGAAGTATTTAAGTTTCTAAAAGAACTGGGTAGTTAGGAGTAGAATCAGAAGAGGAAAGTTACAATTGTAAAGTTTAATTCTTGCCTTTGTTGCCTTTAAGTGAAGTTACAATAGTTTCACTGACTGCTGGCTCGTGTGCACAGTCCTTTAGCTTGGTATTCACTGAGGGCTATTGGGGTAAAATTGTTTCACGTGTATTGGATGAGTGATGCCATAGAGTCCCAGGGATAGTCCGAACAGGACAATTGCAGTGAGAGTCTGGGAGAGAAGAACTGTTTGTATCTGTCTCAAAAGCCTGAGAACTGCCAGTGAAGGTAAAACATTGCCGAGAGGAGTTGCATGTAGATTAAAATCACAAGAATCTTGGCAAACTGCTTTCCACTTAATAATTTTAAATTATACGGTACAAACTGTATGTTCTGCAAGATCATTCAATTGAGTTAGTGAAATAAATTGAACACCTTTTATCCTGCACATGTCTTTGAAGTGTGCAGCAGTGGACTGCAGACCATTGGCAGATACATGTTGTAGGGGGATACTGAATTTTGGGATTACAGCCGGCAATGCGGCAATGATTATTGTGCTAGTTATAGCTTTGATTTGTTAAACAAAATGGAATTTTGTGAAATTGACACCTACCAGAATGTAATCACGTACTTGGGCAGGGAAAATATCAGTCTCAATTTTCCAATTCTGAGGAATCTCGCAAGGTAGGGGAGATCCTCTGGGCCAATATATCAATCTGTGCACCATTCTCTTGAATTTTTAATGGAATCCATAAGACATACATGAGTATGGTCTAACATATCTTGATGTAGAATTTGCAGATTTATAACTTGTTTGCTACTGAAAGGAAAGAGGTAGGAAGGGAGCTGGATATGTTCTGCACCCTCCCCTTCTTGCCTCAGACAGTTACCCTTTCTGTTTCAGAGATAATGGGAACTGCAGGTGCTCCTGAGATGCTGCTCAGCCTGCTGTGTTCATCCAGCCTCACATTTTATTACCCTTTCTGTTTGCCTGCTTCAGGCAGCCCTGCCCATGTCTCTTAGAAAGCAGCCTCTCTTCCTAGCACTCTACCTGCCTCACCCCTTGCCTCAGGCAGCCCTACCATTATGTCTTTTGCCTGTGGTTAATTTTTCTCAATTTTGGCCCGTTGTGAAACAACACTTCCTCAAGAGGGAAAAGCAGTGGCTAATTCCTCAAACCCCGAGAATCTGAAGACAGGTATTTATCATTCCCAGATAACTTAGTGGGAAAGGTGCAGTTAATTTTGGTGAGATTGCCTTTTAATCAGCATGAATGACAATTTGATTTTATTTGATTTTTTATTATCACAAATAGAACATAGAACATTGAACAGTACAGCACAGTACAGGACCTTCGGCCCATGATGTTGTGCTGAACTTTTACCCTAAACCGCCCCTAAGGTCTATCTAACCTCCCCTCCTACCTCATACTATCATCCATATGCGTATCTAATAGCCGCTTAACTGACCCTATTGACTCCATTACCGTCTCCGGCAGTGCATTCCATGCCCCCGCTCTCTGAGTAAAGAACCTACCTCTGAAATCTCCCCGATACCTACCTCCTTTCACTTTAAAACTGTGTCCCCTCATAAAAGCTACCTCCGCACTAGGAAAAAGCCTCTGGCTGTCTACTCTATCTATACTTCTGATCGTTTTGTACACCTCTATCAAGTTACCCCTTATTCTTTGTCGTTCTAAAGAAAAAAGCTGTAGATCTCTCAACCTTTTCTCGTAAGACCTTCCCTCCATTCCAGGCAACATCCTGGTAAATCTCTTCTGCAACTTTTTTAACGCTTCTACATCGTTTCTGTAATGAGGTGACCAGAACTGGACACAATACTCCAGATGTGGCCAAACCAGTGTTTTGTACAGCTGGAGCATAACGTCACAGCTCTTGAACTCAATTCCTCTATTAATGAAAGCTAACGCACCATACACCTTCTTAACAACTCTATCTACCAGGGTGGCAGCTCTCAGGGAACTGTGAACATGAACCCCAAGATCCCTCTGCTCTTCCACACTGCCAAGAATTTTTCTATTAACCCTGTATTCTGCTTTCAAGTTTGTCCTTCCAAAATGAATCACCTCACACTTTTCAGGGTTAAAAATCATTTGCCACTTCTTAGCACAGCTCTGCATTCTATCAATGTCCCTTTGTAACCTAGAACAGCCCTCCGCTCTGTCCAAAATGTGACCCACCTTCATATCGTCCATGAACTTGCTAATCCACCCTCCACTCCTTCATCCAAATCATTTACAAAAATCACAAATAGAAGAGGACCCAGAACAGAACCTTGTGGTACACCACTTGTAACTGAGCACCATGTTAAATATTTTCCATCTACTACCACCCTTTGTCTTCTAAGGGTCAGCCAATTCTGAATCCAATCTGCCACATTTCCCCCTATCCCATGCCTCCTTACCTTCTGCATGAGCCTACCATGGGGAACCTTATCAAACGCCTTACTTAAACCCATGTAAACCACATCCACAGCTCCACCTTCATCCACGTGTTTGGTCATCTCTTCAAAGAATTCAGTTAGATTTGTGAGGCATGATCTACCCCTCACAAATCCATGTTGACTATCATGAATCAAACTGTGCCTTTCCAAGAGATCATAAATCCTGTCTCTCACAGCCCTTTCCATTAATTTGCCCACCACTGACGTAAGACTAACTGGCATATAATTGCCGGGGTTGTCCCTGGTCCCTTTTTTGAACAAGGGAATGATGTTTGCCTCTTTCCAATCTTCTGGCACTATACCCATGGACAGTGAGGACGAAAAGATCATCGCCAAAGGCCCTGCAATCTCATCCCTTGCTTTCCATAGAATCCTTGGATAAATCTCATCAGGCCCAGGGGACTTATCTGTCTTCAGCTTCCTCAGAATTCCTAGCACATCATCTTTACTAACATCAACCTCCTCTAGCCTACCTGCCTGTTTCACAATGCCCTCCTCTACAACAATATACTGATATACAGTGAAAAATATTGTTTTGCATGCTGTCCAGGCAAATCACATCTTATGTAAGCACTTCAGTGTAATAGAACAGAATGCAGACTATAGTGCTATAGCTACAGAGAAAGTGCAGAGAAAGATCAACCCTAATACATGAGTGGTTCATTCAAAACTGTGATAACAACAGGGAAGAAGCTGTTCTTTAATCTGTTGGTGCATGTTTTCAAACTTTTGTATCTTCTGCCTGATGGAAGAGGGTGGAAGAGAGTATAACTGGGGTGAGAGGTGTCTTTAATTATGTTTTCTGCTTTCCCAAGGCACTAGGTAGTGTACACAGAGTGAATGGAATGAAAGCTGGTTTTTGTGATGGACAGGGTTGCATTCACAACTCTGTAATTTCTTGCAGTCTTCAGCACAACAATTACCATACCAAGCTGTAATGCATTTGGATAGAATGTTTTCAGTAGGGAATCTATAAAAATTGGTAAGAATCATCTTGGACATGCTGAATTGCCTTAGCCTCCTGAGGGAGTTGAGATGTTGGTATGTTTTCTTGTCCACAGCCTTGACATGGATGGAACAGGACAGTTTGTTGGTGATATGTGCTCCTGGGAACTTGACATTTTTGACCATTGATACAAACAGGGGTGTGTCCTTCATTCTGTTCCAGAAGTCAATGACCAGCTCCTGATGTTGAGGGAGAAATTATTGTCTTTACCCCATGCCACTAAGCTTCCTATCGCTTTCCTGTGCTCTGTCTCATCGTTCTTTAAGATCTGACCAAGTGCAGTGGTGTCATCAGCAAACTTGTAAATGGAGCTAGAGCCATTTTGAAGTGCAATATAGGATGAAGGATTCTCCTCCACCATCCTTAGACACACAGACATGAGTGTATACAGAGCATTGTAGAGGGCCAAGTGTGCAACCTCGTGGGACACTGTGGTTGAGGATTATTGTGCAGGAGGTGTTGTCATCTATCCTTACTGATTGCAATGTGTGGATCAGGGAGGCTAGGATCCAGTTGCAGAGGAAAGACCAGGGTCCCAGGTCATGAAGTTTGGAGATGGATTTGGTTGGAATTACGGTGTTGAAGTTGGAACTAAAGTCAATAAATAGGATTCTGACATAGGTGTCCTTGTTATCCAGATGTTCCAGGAATGAATGTAGAGCCAGGGAGACAGTGTCTGCCATGGATATGTTGCAATGGTAGGAATATTTTGTAGATCAAGGCAGTTTAGGAGACTAGAGTTGATGTGTGCCATTACTTACCTCTCAAAGCACATCATAATGATGGATGTCAGGGCCAGTGAGCAATATTCATTAAGGAACGCTACCTGATTTTTCTTTGGCACTGGTATGATAGTGGTCTTCTTGAAGTCAGTGGGAACCTCAGATGGAGTACTATGAGTACTCCTGCCAGCTGGTCACTGCAGGATCTGAGTGCACAGTCAGGGACTCCACACAAATGCATGTAAAGAACATTCCCGCTGCCTGTTGTTACGAAACTCGACTCACCTTTAAATATTTGAAAACATAGTCCCTTATTTTCACCCTGCAGTTGGGAAGGTGGCTTTGGGCCTCCCTTATAATTTAGTTCTGATACCAACCAAGCTCCCTGATCTAAGAAGCAACACAAAAACTCTCTCCTAAGTTTTAAACTGTGTGCCTTTATGCTAATTTTCTCACAAAAGAAACATCTGCCGAACATCCACTTTGTCTAATGGCATCAGGATTGCCTATGTTTCCATAAAATCACCTCTGAGCCTTCCTGTGTGCATAGATCCAGCATGCTTAATATTTCATTACAGGATGACCCCTCAGCCCAGCAATCATTCAAATGAATCTTCTCTGAACTGCTCCCAATTTAATTATTTCTTATCTTAAGTAGAGAGGAAACCAAGTTGTACAATCTTCCAGATGCTTTCTTACTAAGTCTTTGTACAGCCGCTAGTATCACTTTGCTACTTTTATGCTCCACCTGTCTGCATTCAGCATTAACATTCCATTTCCCTTCTTAATCACTTGCTGTGCCAGCATACTAATGTTTAATGATTCATGTGTCAGAAAACCTAGTTTTTTTTAAACTTGTTCTAAGGATGTGGGTGTCTCTGGCAAGGCCAGCATTTGTTGTCCATTATAATTACATTTAAATACCTAGCTAAGCTATTTCAGAGGTTCAGAACTGAACAAATTACTGTGCGTCTAGCCAGTCCAGGTAAGATTGGCAGATCTCCTTCTCTATAAACATTAATAATCAATTAATGGCAGTTTTGTGGTCATCATTGGACTAGCCTTGAATCCCAGGTTTAGTAGTTCACTTTGAATTTCACTAGATGCTATTATGGCATTTGAACCTACATCCCCAAAACATTAGGAGCCTGTAGATCAGTAGTCCAGTGACATTGCCTATATGCCACCAGATCCTTCTGAATCACAAAGCTTTGCATGCTGTCTCCATTTAAATAATCTGCCGCTTATCTATTCTTCTATTTAACTTGACTACATTTTCATTTTCCCATATCGTACTCTATCTGCTAAGTTTTCAACCATTCATTTAATCCAACTACATCCATTCGCAGACTCTGTGTATCTTCCTTATAACTAATGTTCCTACTTATTATGTATCATAAGCAAACGTGTGTACAGTATTTTCATCCCTACCTCCAAGTCATTATTATACACTATAAGTAGTGAAGACCCAGTATGGATTTCTGTGGCATTCCACACATTATAGTTTGCCAATTGAAAATGACCCATCCATTCCAATTCTCTGCAATTCATTCACTGGCCAATCCTCTATCCATGCTAATATATCACTTCCAACACCATGACCATTAATAGTACAGTCATGTTTCTGTAGCACCATATTGAATGCCTTCTAGCAATCCAAAAGTATTACATCTACCCGTCATCCACCCTGTTTAGTGGATCATCAAAGAATTCCAATAAACCTGACAAATGTCATTTCCCTTTCATTAAACCATAATTGACTCAGCCTGACTGTACTATGATTTTCTAGATATCCTGTAAATGCTTGGCTAATAATGGATTGTAACGTTTTTCCAATGACAGTTATGAGACTAACTGATTTAAAGTTCTTTGCTTTTGTCTTCATTCATTTCTTGAATAAAGAGTTTCTATTTATGGCTTTACATACTGAACGTAGAATATAGAACGGTACAGGATAGGAACAGGCCCTTTGGCCCACAAGATTGTGCCGAAAATGACGCCAAATTAAATTAATCCCTTCTGTTTGTCCTTGGCTCATATCCCTCCATTTCATGCATTTTCATATGCTTATCTAAAAGTCTCTTAGATGCTCCGATCAAATCTGCCTCCACCATCACTACCCCTTGCAGCATGTTTCAGACATCTTCTAGTTTCTGTGTAAAAAACCTGCCCCTCACACCTCCTTTGAACTTTCTCCTTTTCACCTTAAATACCTGCCCCTAGAATTAGACATTTCAACTCTGGGTAAAAGTTTCTGACCGTTGACCCTATTTATGCATCTCATAATTTTATGAACTTCTATCAAGTCTCTCCTCAGCTTGTGCCACTCAAGAGAAAACAACCTGAGTTTTTCTAGCCTTTCCTTGTAGTTCATTCCTCTAATCCTGGCAGCATCCTGGTAAACCTCTTTTGCACTCTCTTGAAAGCCTCCACTTCTTTTCTGTAAAGAAGTGAGCAAAATTGAATGCAATACTCTAAGTGTGGCCTCACCAAAGTCTTATACAGCTGCAACATGACATCTTAGCTCTTGTACTCAATTTGCTGACCAATAAAGGCAAGCATGCCATAAACCTTCTTTACCACCCTATCCACTTCCGTGACAACTTTCAGGGAGTGTATGAACTTGAACCACAAGTTCCTAATTCACTGGAGCCTTTCAAGGATCTAGGGAATTATGGAAGCTTATAATCATGCATCTACAATTGTTGCTGTCAATTCTTTTAGGATTCTAAGATTCAGGCCATCAGTTCAGAGGGTGGTTGTCAACCTTTCTTTGCATTAGTTTTTCTGGTACTTTTGTCCAGTTATTGTTGTTGTTTCATATATCTTGCTTTTGTATTTTTGGTTTTACATTGTTATTGGGTGTTTTTTGTGCCTTCAATTGTGAAGATGGATATAAAGTACCAACTCAAATTTTCTACTGTTTCTTTGTGCCCAGTATTAACTTCCTAAACTCACTGTCTAAGGGGCAAACACTTACTTTAGCTACTCTTTTCCTTTTTAATATGTCAAGAAGCCTTTTTTGATTTTTTTTAAATTCTTGCTTGTTTTGTATTGCATTCTAATACTGAAGCTGAATGACAATGTATAAAAAATGCTCAAAAATATGGTATTTAGAACAGGAGAGCCACACTTTATTGCTTTAAGTGCATTTGACTGGACATCTCTAGTCTTGCAGTTACAATCTAGTACATTGTTGCCAAGTATTAATATCACTCCATATGTTTTCTTCTCAGCATTTGTACACTAATATAAACAGTGTGGACTCTTTCCCTACTTACTCCATCATAACAAAAACAATCTCAATTATGTGTGTGTAAACAAATTCTGGAACATCATCAGATGCTACCATTTATACACAAAATGCTAAAAGTCCACAATTGTGGTAAAATCCTAACTCAGTATAATTTTTAGAATAATGGTCATAGCCACTTTTATCCAAGTACTTATTTCCACACCCCAGCAGGCCCATCTTTATAATAACAAGAAAGCTATTTACTGCATTCAGCATATGGAACATTCTCTTTACTCATAAATGTGTGTGCAACTAGTCTTGAAGAAAATGCATTTTCGTGAAGACAACAGCCAAGGCAGCATCAGAAAGTTCCAACTGAGAACAATAAAAAGCATTTAAAAGCTGCACTATTGTAGGTTATTTTGAAGGGCATGAGTTTGTGTGCATTCATTTTCAAACCAGAATCTACACTTCACTGGTGACATGTGATTAAATATGTTTTTAAGCACATTGGGAAGAATTTATAGTTTTCTTACTAACCAGCTCAGACACACCAAAGGGGCATGTGGACATGTAGGGACACTGCTCCACAAAAGCCCTACAAATGTGTTTTTTTAAACCTTTTACGGTATTTTTGCTTGGTCACCACTGCCAGTGGTGGTGGTAATGACAACTTTTGTTGGTTAAATCGATTGTCTCATCCTCAGCTTCCAATTACTGCTGGATCCTAGGACCAAAAATAATAACTTAAAGGTAAAATGTAGCTAATTACATCATGCAATTAGCAGAGGATTTGGTGGAAGAGCCTAATCATTTGGATATAGATGTCACATCAGCACTAGTCCCACAATTGATTGGCTGCTATCTCATCAGGAACTTGCATATCAAGTGTCCCTGAGGATATTTGAAGATGACTAGCAACAAAGTGCCCCCTGGCTGCAATCCTTCATGTGCCAAGACTGTTATTCAATTTTCTCATGCATATTTCTAAAGTATCTCACCACTGGGACTGCTCTTACACTCTTTGTTCTCAGGGGTGACAATGACAAACAATAGCAGAGACAAGACAAGGAGACGAGTCAGAGTTTCCTTTCAGATTCTTTCCAAGAAGGACGTAATGCAGATTCTAGATTCAGGGCCATGCGAGGTTGTCAGGTTGGAGGCTACATCGTACAGAGTTCTTGATCATCTTAATCTCTAACCCTTCGCACTGACATTTCTCCCTCACACCAGACTTAGTGCAGCTGCTTCCAAAAGCCATTCATCAATTTCTGCTTAACCTTAAACTATATACGGATTGTTAATTTTTTCCCCACTTTGCTTGCAGTGTGTCACTGCATTCCATCACTTTGCTCTCACACAGAGTAAGGACGATGTAAAAGTGCACGTCCATTATAGTGGCATTTGTTTCAAATGAGAGGATGTTGCGATCTTCTACCTGATTCAATCAACCTAAATGATCTCTTGTCTTTCCTTAAGGCTTTCTTCATTCTGCTGCTGCTCATCCTTCTGTGGCAGGGAATGACCATCTGAACAGTCGACTTGTGTCGCAAATAGGGAAAGAGTCTTTACAGTCTCTGAATGACATGGACAATGGTGAATTGGTTGGCGAGAGTGACCGAAATACCACTCCTGATGGTGAGAAATAAAAGTCCAATTCTGCAACTATGTTTTGAACCGTGAGGCTAGAAGCAAGAGAACCATTTGTATTCACAAACATGCTATCAGTATCAGCATCTCTACATCACCTTGACAAATCTCTGACCCATTTACAATACAGTTCTCCATAGCAATGCTACATTTTGGATATTTTGCTGAACAGTACCATGTTACAACTTCATCATGTACCAGCAGCTTATGCTACAAAGGTATTTCATGTGCACCAAGTCTAAGTGGTGTAGTTCTCAGTCAAGCCAAGTGAGATAGCCTAAAGTTAGAGTGTCCTGGCACAATAAAGTCAGGCAGTATATAGTATCAGTTCAGGCGCTTGGATATAGTCAAGCCTGCAGACAGTTAGAGTCAGGGGGTCCATATCACTGCAGTGTGCGGAGTGGTCCATGCTCAGTCCTGCAGGTTCAGGTCAACTAGATGGGGTTTTGTGTAATTAAGGCAAGGAGCTGCACAAATGTCAGTCAGGGGGCCAGCTACCCATTGGTTGGTGCTGCGCATCCAAGTTGGCCAGGGGTTTGGGCCACAGTCATTCCTTGGGGCCAGTACTATTAAAGTTAAGGGGGATTATCAGGTCTAGTCTATAGTAGGGAAATGGGTAAGTCAGTTGTGGGGATTGGGAACAGCATGCTGGAATGTAACGGGGACAATAATTCTGAAAGAGGCCAACTTGACACAGTGGGGGATAGTGGGAGAGAGAGATGACACAGGACATAGGTTACTACAGATGGCAGGGTGAATGGATGAGACTTTAATGGTCACAATAACCTGGGCGCAACAAAGTTTTAGGGCAGGGCTCAAGGGTAAACTTGAGAAATTAAGCCATAATTTAAAGAGTTCTATGTGGGAAGCTGTAGAAGCTTGATACTGATGTACTCAATGGGGAGTGCAGGAAGGAAAGGAATACGGAGGTTTGAAGGTGAGGGGGTTTCTATTAATTATTCGGATAAGCCTGCACCTCTCTAAGCCAAGTGCAACCTGCGCTGCATTCCACATTCATGTGGATCACGAATACTCAATGGATATGGAGAATGGCTGCCACCAGGCCCAAAGTGGTCAGAATACATTTCCATTTCTGTCTGAGCACATGGACTCTACTTGTTCATACTGTGGGTATCTTCAAGGAGCAACTGCATTAACCAGGCACTTTCACAGCGCAGCTTGACTTAAATTTAAAGCATGATGTCCTGTACGTGAGACGCATGCAACATTCAGTTGTGTGAGATAGTAATACTGATCCCAAGCAATCTTGACCACGTTATTGATCATTATAGATTGATCACTGTCGTCTACAGTTAGGGCTACTATTCACAAAAACAATCCAAGATTTCATATGTGCAGCTTTCCTTACAAGGAGTGGTTGAGTAGGAAGCTTTGAAATCATTGGAGTTTAGAAGAATAGAATCCCTACAGCATAGAAGCAGGCCATTCCACCCATTGAGTCCAGACTGACCTCTTAAAGGCACAGACCCACATTCACAGCCACACCTACCCTACCCCATAACCCCGCATTTTCCGTGGTTAATCCATGTAGCCTGTACATTCCTGAACACTATGGGGCAATTTAGCATGGGCCAATTCATCTAACCTGCACATCTTTGGACTATGGGAGGAAACCAGAGTATGCAGAAGAAACTCACACAGACATGGCAAGAAAGTACAAACTCCACACAGACAGTCACCAAAAACTGCAATTGAAGCTGCGTCCTGATGCTGTGAAGTAGCAGTACTGACCACCGAACCACCATGCCACTCTCAGAATAAAAGGAAATTTTATTGAAACAAATAAGATTGTGAGACAGCTTGAGAGGTAGAGATTGTGGGAGAGTCTAAGACCAGAAGACATAACCTCAGAGTAAGTAATCACCCATTTAAAGAAGGGATGAGGAAGATTTTTTTTCTCTCAGAGGCACACTGAATCTGAGGAATTTCTTTTACTGCAGAAGGCTGTTGAGGCTAGTTTAGTGAATATATTCAAGGCTGAAATAGATATATTTTTAATCAGTAAGGGAATAGAGAGTTATGGGAAAAGGGCAGGAAAGTGGACTTGGGAATTATCAAATCAGCCATGATCTAACTATATGACAGAGCAGCCAATGGGCTGAATGGCAAGATAATAAAATGTGAGGCTGGATGAACACAGCAGGCCAAGCAGCATCTCAGGAGCACAAAAGCTGACGTTTCGGGCCTAGACCCTTCATTAGAGAGGGGGATGGGGAGAGGGAACTGGAATAAATAGGGAGAGAGGGGGAGGCGGACCGAAGATGGAGAGAACAAGAGAGTTGCAATGGGAGAGAGATTCCCTGAGGTTGGTCCGGAGGGAGGAGGGTAACTTCTTCAGGTTAGGCATCCCTGGAAGAGGCTTCGCAGTGAGGTTAAAATAGTATCAGAGATAATGGGAACTGCAGATGCTGGAGAATTCCAAGATAATAAAATGTGAGGCTGGATGAACACAGCAGGCCAAGCAGCATCTCAGGAGCACAAAAGCTGACGTTTTGGGCCTAGACCCTTCATCAGAGAGGGGGATGGGGAGAGGGAACTGGAATAAATAGGGAGAGAGGGGGAGGCGGACCGAAGATGGAGAGTACAAGAGAGTTGCAATGGGAGAGAGATTCCCTGAGGTTGGTCCGGAGGGAGGAGGGTAGCTTCTTCAGGTTAGGCATCCCTGGAAGAGGCTTCGCAGTGAGGTTAAAATAGTATCAGAGATAATGGGAACTGCAGATGCTGGAGAATTCCAAGATAATAAAATGTGAGGCTGGTGTTCATCCAGCCTCACATTTTATTATCTTGGAATTCTCCAGCATCTGCAGTTCCCATTATCTCTGATACTATTTTAACCTCACTGCGAAGCCTCTTCCAGGGATGCCTAACCTGAAGAAGTTACCCTCCTCCCTCCGGACCAACCTCAGGGAATCTCTCTCCCATTGCAACTCTCTTGTTCTCTCCATCTTCGGTCCGCCTCCCCCTCTCTCCCTATTTATTCCAGTTCCCTCTCCCCATCCCCCTCTCTGATGAAGGGTCTAGGCCCAAAACGTCAGCTTTTGTGCTCCTGAGATGCTGCTTGGCCTGCTGTGTTCATCCAGCCTCACATTTTATTATCTTGGAATTCTCCAGCATCTGCAGTTCCCATTATCTCTGATACTATTTTAACCTCACTGCGAAGCCTCTTCCAGGGATGCCTAACCTGAAGAAGTTACCCTCCTCCCTCCGGACCAACCTCAGGGAATCTCTCTCCCATTGCAACTCTCTTGTACTCTCCATCTTCGGTCCGCCTCCCCCTCTCTCCCTATTTATTCCAGTTCCCTCTCCCCATCCCCCTCTCTGATGAAGGGTCTAGGCCCAAAACATCAGCTTTTGTGCTCCTGAGATGCTGCTTGGCCTGCTGTGTTCATCCAGCCTCACATTTTATTATCTTGGAATTCTCCAGCATCTGCAGTTCCCATTATCTCTGATACTATTTTAACCTCACTGCGAAGCCTCTTCCAGGGATGCCTAACCTGAAGAAGTTACCCTCCTCCCTCCGGACCAACCTCAGGGAATCTCTCTCCCATTGCAACTCTCTTGTACTCTCCATCTTCGGTCCGCCTCCCCCTCTCTCCCTATTTATTCCAGTTCCCTCTCCCCATCCCCCTCTCTGATGAAGGGTCTAGGCCCAAAACGTCAGCTTTTGTGCTCCTGAGATGCTGCTTGGCCTGCTGTGTTCATCCAGCCTCACATTTTATTATCTTGGAATTCTCCAGCATCTGCAGTTCCCATTATGGCTGAATGGCCTACTTTTGCTCCTACATCAATGGTCCTAAGTTCTAAAGTCTGATCATTGTATCAATGGCAGATTACGGGAATCAATTCTGTTTAAAATTGCTAACATTATAGCAAACAAAAATAACTTTTCAGTTATTATCACGTTGACAGATTGATTTATAAGCTTATAAAACTCATGGTTAGCATGTATGCTTTTAGTTTCTTGACGGCCTGTAGGGATGGAAGGCTGGAAATTTCTGTCAGTGTACCATATCAATGTCAATAGGTTTCATAGTGAAGAGTGAGGAATAACTGCAGATGACAAATCTAATCCTATAGTATACTTTTACTTCAGTGAGCAGCTGTAACCCAAGCCTACAAGTACATTTTGTACATGTTTAATCTTCTGTGAAACATTTATTCATGGGTCCCTGGCCACATGAAGAAAGCTATTTGAGTCCTGCGAGGAATTCCAGACAAACCAGGATTGAGTATTAAATATGGTATTCTAGACGCTATCTGACAAGCAATATGCTTTGTTGTTCCTTAAAGCAAAGGAATTCCAGGAAAGAATAAATCAGTAGGAAAGGTTACAAAGCAGTAAAAGGTTGTGTTACTTATTTTGAAATATGTCAATCAGTGCAAAGTACTCCTACTATTTAGGTGCATTAGCCAGACATCCCCTTTTATATTGGCAGACAAGGTGTTCCAAAGGTGCTATCTTTGCAAAGCAAAGACTACAATTATATTTCATTCTGCACCGAGACTGGTAGCTTCAGTAATTGAAAGTTAGCTGTTATATCACCAAGCTGCCGAGCACACACTCAATAGAATGAGAACCTTCCTTACATGTGATCACTTTCTTGTGTACAGTTGACAGATTTGAAGAGACCACTGATTAGGCTACAGAGAGTGCACGCTGCATTACCGCCTGTTTGTAGGGTGACTAGCAAGGTGCACCATCTCAAAGGATGCTGGCAAGGCTATTTCCTTGGAGTACCTGAAGGAACTGGGCTTGGCGTATCATGATGTCTCACACACACCGGTAGAACCCATTTTCAGCATTTGAAGCCCATCAGTTAATTCAACTTGCAAATGAATTTAGTCTGAAGAACATTGTGATTTCAAGGTGCTTTGAAGTGTACTGGAGCATCTTTGGATGTGTTCTGGGAAGCTCAACTAAGTTGGCAGGGAATTTTGCTACTTCCTCGGAGGGTAAATAGAGGGATAGGGGGCACGTTGGCACAGTGGCTGTAATAAGTATGGGACTGCAATTGCAGTGTGTCTGGTCTGTAGTATGACAAGGAGGTGGAACTGAAGCTATGGAGATCGCAAACTCTGCACAACACCTGCTGCTTAACTAGGGCCAGGCTCCTCCATGCTCCTTAACAGTAGAAACTTGACAGCCAATGCATTCAACATCCCACCATTTCTGAAGCAGGAAACCAATGAGCTGGCAAATAAACCACCTGGCCTGCAAGCCACTCTTCACATACAGATCCAAAACCTACGCTAGTGTTTGGGTCATGTAAATGCATGAACACTGGCTACTGGTGTCTGATAAATATTGAAGCTTTGTTTTTGTTATTTGCTCATGGATTGCAGTTATCATTGGCTAAGCTAGCAATGAGTCCCCATCCCTTGTCTAGCCTAGAGAAGGTGGCGGTGAGGTACCTTCTAGAACTGCTGCAGTCCATGATGGGTAGGCACACCCATCTTGCTGTTAGGATATCCAGGCTCATCTTGCTCAGAGCTGCACCGTTGCCCCCTCATATCCTTCTAGGTATGCTGCTGCTACAGGGTACTGCTCTTGTCTGTCTGAAATCGGGGGAAGCCTAGGGTGAGGAAAGCAAGAGGTTCACAGGGTCATCATCTGCAGCTAGAGGGGCAACTAGGACTCTGAAAACGGGCTTACAACAGGAATGTACCATTGTTCGGAATACTCTCAGTGATGTCAGGTGACAAAGGTGCTTTGATGCCAATTCCAAGTTGCATAGAACCATCTCCTCTGTGGGGGACAGGCAATGCTTGGCTCCTGCCTATTCTGCTGTGCTTCCTTTGATTTTACATGAGCTGGTCCTGTAACAAAGAGGGCAGATTGCCCATGGTTGTGATGCACAGCGTTCAGGTGATGTGGCCTAGTTGAATGGCTGAAGGTATAGGAAGGCAGGGGGAGGTGTGCATGAGGTTGACAGTATTGATAGGCATGTGTGGATAAGGTTGAGATGTGAGGCGAGAGATCCCTAAGAGCCAGGGACTGCTGATGGATGACTGATGCTTTTCAATGGATGATATGAGAGCTGATGGAGGTGAGTGGGTGGTGTCTTGTGAAGGTGCATTCACTGACCATCCACAGGGTATGTCTTGTGGCATTGCTGCCAACTCATCAAGACCAGGCATTCAGACCTGAATTCCTGGCTCATCTCCTCCCATTGCCCAACTGAGGGTGAAGTGTTAGGGTCTTCTGGGCCATGTTTACTGATTGTATCTCCTCTCTTATCTCATCACTGACTCTCACTCTTCTCAAGTGCATCATGGTGGCTCAGTGGTTAACACTGCAGCCTCACAATGACAGGAACCTGAGTTCAACTCCACCTTCAGGTGACAGTCTATTTGGAGTTTGTACATTCTCCCTGTGTGTGGGTTTCCTTCGGGGGCTCCGGTTTCTTCCCACAGTCCAAGATCTGCACAATAGGTGATTTGGCCATGCTTAATTGTCAATAATGTACAGGGATGTGCAGGTTAGGTGTGTTAGCCATGTGAAATACAGGGTTAGAGGGAAATGAACAGGGGTTGGGTCTGGGTGGAGTGGTCTTCAGATGGACTCAATGGGCTGAATGGACTGTTTACACACGGCAGGGATTCTATGATCTCCATCTCTGAGGCTTCCAGAACTATACCTGTGACTCTGGGGTCCTTTCCCTCCTCTCACGATTGTTTCCCTTGTTTAGAATTGCAGTGGACACAAGTAATTCAGCACTGCTTCCCTTTAACAGGGACAGGGACAGATGTCTATTAAAACAGAAGGCAGGCTGCATGTCCAGCTCTCTGCTGAGTGCAGAGAGCCAGCAGCATGACAGATGCCAAATCTTCCCTGCATTCAGGTTAATGAAATAACAGCACCACATTTGCGTGCTAAGTATCATCCGAACCTGGACTAGTAGGTAGAATTCACATCTCCTTTGCTTTAATGATAGTACAAACTATATTTTAACAATTACAGATTTCTGGGGATGGATTACAATGTCTTCTTTTTATAAAATATTATAAACAGAATTCTAATTATGTCAGAGTGTAAAGCCCGGGTGAGACTATCTCTCCAGCAAGGCTTGACATTGATCAATAATGGATTTAAGCTGCTATTTACTTGTAGACAGGCCATAGAAGTTGCAGTGTGCCAATATGAAAATAGCAGACAAGCTTCACCGAAATATGCCAGCAGCAATTTCTACTGTGGAGAGAGGTTCCACTGGCTAGCTACCAGAGCTTCAGCAGAGAATCAGGGAAAACACCGAAAACATCTCATGAACATGCTTTCTATCAATTAGTTTGGAGAACTTCTAAGGAATTCACAGAATTTATTCTGCATATAGCCTAAACAACCCTCAGGTCAGGCACGTTTGTGTAAAATATAAAAATATGAGAATGCACAGGAATTTCTTTTATTACTTCATATTTTGTTTATTTTGATATTTCAATGTTTGCGTGTTATCGAATAGGTACAGCAGGAGACAGAAAATAATGCATTAAGAAGTACTGCTAAGATTTGGGTCACAATTCTACTGTTTATTAATTATTGATCAAGCATCTACATCCTCATAAATAAGAAATATTGCCTTGAGGCAAATTATGTTTAAGTCTGTGCCTTTGGCTTCTCAATTGCACATTCCAAAAAGAATCACAGCCTTCATTTGCTATTATGTGTATTACAAGCCAAGCAATTATAACATGTTTCAGAGATAGTAGGAACTGCAGATGCTGGAGAATCTGAGATAACAAGGTTTAGAGCCGGATGAACACAGCAGGCCAAGCAGCATCAGAGGAGCAGGAAGGCTGATGTTTCAGGTCTAGGTCTGAAACGGCAGCTTCCTGCTCCATTGATGCTGCTTGGCCTGCTGTGTTCATCCAGCTCTACACCTTTTTATCTCAGTTATAACATGTGACAGACCTGCCTCAATGACATATACTCACTGAATCATGATGATAGCTTTACACAGCTACAAAGGGCCTTTTGAATTAATTAAACGTTCCTAATAATAACAAATATATGGCAATACATTTGGACAGCTTACTTGGAAAGGTTCTTCAAAGATTTATTTATTTATTCATTTCCCAAGAAAGCATATTTCCTTTCATCACACATTTTGTCCCCTGTGAACCATTGATTTTCTAGACCTTGTTCAGATGTGGGTGTAGAAGTTTTATTGATCCAGTTGTCAGGAATATGAAGAATTTCATTTTTCTTGTGAACAAGCTCTGCTCCATTTTTATTTGTGGGAGAAGGATTCTAATGTCATTACTGCTGCAACCATTAGAAATGTGAGGGATGTGCTGATGGATAAGTTGTCTGACCACTTTCAGTCACTTGGCAACTACTCTGAGCCTTAAAGGCATTAAAAGAAAGAACAGTAGAAGCAATTCTTACGAATACTCCCATTGACGTTGCTGAACTTATGACACGAAAATAATATCAATGGACTCTGAGAGAAAAGGCAGAAAGCCACAAGGGAGATATTCAGTACTGACAGGTCAGTGTAACAACATGCACAAATACAGGTCAACTGTAGGGTAATGAATTAGTTTTTGACAAGAAGTGTATAGAGTAGACAGGAATAGGTGACTGGATGCAGACAACATTATCTGTCTCCCTAACTAAACTGACCTCTATGTCTACCACTACTGTATTCCTATTTCTTTCCCCACTTGAATGGCACCCTGTACCACAGTGTCGTAGTCTGTTCTCTTATCCCCCCGCTATTCTCCTATCATCCTAACTAGTGAACAATTACAGGGGCCGAGACTCCTCAAATACATTCATCAAATCGCCATCTCCATCTCATATGCAGTCATGCCCTCCCTTTACTGATCACGCACCAAATTTTAAACATCCTAGTCTAAGGGAATGACAGCCTCCAGAAGCAAAGTGTTCAGGTAACTTACCCTTCTCTGACGTGATCCAATGAGGTGTAAAGGTTGGAGTTATGGGGAGAGGCTGGATAGGCCGGGGCTACTTTCCCTGAGTGTCAGAGACTGAGTGGTTACCTTATAGAGGTTTATAAAATCATGAGGGGCATGAATGGGGCGAATAGCCTGGGTCTTTTTCCTCAGGTGGGGGAGTCCAAAACTAGACAACATAGATTTAAGCTGAGAGGCGAAAGATTTAAAAGGGACCTAAGCAATTTTTTCATGAAGAGGGCGGTGTGTGTATGGAATCAGCTGCCAGAGGGAGTGATGGAAGCTGGAAGGGTTAAGAGGTATATGGGCCAAATGCTGGCAAATGGGACTAGATTAATTTAGGATCTCTGGTCAGCATAGGTGAGTTGGACCGAAGGATCTGTTTCTGTGTAGTACAGCTCCATGACTTTATGACTCTTAATTCAAATACCTATCTGGGTGCTGAATTCCTGCAGAATTTTGTGACCTTCCTCTCTGACTTTGACTATTGCCTGAGAAATAGGGCACAAAATTGCTTTTGACCATTTCTCCCAGGGCAGGAAAAACCCCTCAAGCCTCAATTAGCATCATCATTAGCATAGTGGGATAATGGCTTTTAACATCATTAACTGAAA
Organism: Stegostoma tigrinum; assembly: GCF_030684315.1. Taxonomy (NCBI): domain Eukaryota; kingdom Metazoa; phylum Chordata; class Chondrichthyes; order Orectolobiformes; family Stegostomatidae; genus Stegostoma; species Stegostoma tigrinum. Next base: position 86,551,550 of record NC_081359.1, on the reverse strand, counting down.
AATCATGTTGATTCTGCACTAAGTTCAAAAACCAACTAGGAAATTGAATAAGATGTGAGACGGTCGAAAATCTACCTTCGTCCATTTTGCACAAAACTCTGGGGTGCTCCCAATTAAGAAATCTGCCCTTGAATGTCACAGATATTGCAAAGAATCATGTGAAAAAGTTTAAGATTCAATAAATTATTTCCAGTTATCACTACACTGGCATTGGTAAGTCAACTTTCAAAGCTATGCTCTAAATAATGATGCAAGTTAGGGAATCTCTACTTTTATTGTGATTAAAGTTGACAGAATGAATTTAACATGAACTGAGGGAGTTATTGAGTTTCCAATAGATGTTTGGAGAGCATAATGGTCTATATAATCTAAATAATGTAACTGCTATTTTATGCTAGGTAGAAGTTTTGATTTAACATTTGTTTAAACTTTTCTTCCTTTCTAGGTTTTGAGAAAATAAAGCTGTTTAAGCCCAATAAATGGAAAATCTGTTTCATTTTGCTATTTTTCCACAATATGTGTAAAGCTGACTTTATTTTTGCCTGTAAGCAGTGTGCGCATTTTTTTGGAATTGTTTTAGATTTGGAATTGTTTCTCAATACATTACATTGACTCCAAAAACTCTTTGACATTTTTGGAGTCTGACATTACAACGTTTTTCCTCCTTATTAGGAAATCATTACTTATTACCATTCCCTTGCCCAAAAGACCATGTACCTGGATGTCCTAATGCATTTTGGCCCAGATTTCAATCTGCCTGCCAAGTCACATCATTTAATTCAAATATATTCAGAAATGGTGGCCAAATGATGGAATACGATGTAATTTAGATTCGGAAATACAAGGCACAGCTGTTGCTAGGATCAAAAAGACTGGCAGAAATAAAGGGCTTTTCAAGTAGAAAACTGGAATTTATTTTCAGGGTTTTACCCATGATACTTTAGAACATTTTCCCATCTAGTTTCTGTTGCTTGCCCTGTTCCAGTTTTTGTTGCGATGGTTCTTAGAATAACCTGGCTATCCTGGATAACTATTTATTCTCAACAGTTCTTCTCAATTACAGCAAATAATCCTGTATAATTCCATGATCAAACTGCTATTCCTTCATCCTGAAATTCTCTACCTTAATATGTTGTGAAAACATTTACTTTTGTAACAATAGGCTGTTCTGATTCTGTCTGATATAGTACAGGACCAGTCAGATCCCAAAATGAAACATGGCTTCTTAGATCTGAATTGTCATTATGTCGTGGGCTTTTGCCTTCAGCACAGTATATGTATCTGATGAGGTAATACTTGTGTTAGCTCCAATAACATAAGAACTAGGGTTTGGTCATTATTGTGCCAAAAAGATTCGAGATTGATTTGTTATAGCTCCTGGAAAATGCATATTTTACAGCCCAGGCAATTCAGTGTCAGGGCTAATATTAAGATATTTAGTTACAAAAAGCAGCACACTTCCATCATGGTGTGATGCTTCAAGTGACCCAAGTTAAGATGGTAAATGGGACTTTTATACCATGAGTTCACATAATGTGGTACAATAATGATCCAGAACCATGGCAATAGAGAAAATAGGGATGGGAGTTGACCCATTTGGCCCATTCAAACCAATAATTGCTACTGATCATCCAACTCAGTAACCTGTCCCCTCTTTGTCCCCATACCCTTCCATCCCTTTAGTCCTAAGGACTATAACTAAATCCTTGAAAATTTTTACTGTTTTGGCCTCAACTGCTTTCTGTGGCAGAAAATTACATAGACTCATCACCCTCTGAGTGAGGAAGTTTCTCAAATTTTAAGAATACATCTCTTAAAACTACACTGCATAGTAGCTGTGAGATGTAACACAACATTAATCTTTTTACAAAGGGGAACAAAATCCCAAGCACATCCATATGGTTATGCAGAGGTATGTTTTATCAATTCAATTTCCCATTGAATTTTTAGTGAGGTGCAGGGTTTATTTCTTTCTTTCTTTCACTTGTGTTGCTTTATTTTCCTTCTAGATTCTCCTCGCCTGCTTCATGCACATTTTTTTTCCATTGTTGCAATCCCTCTACTGAGTTTTAATCACTTTTGGATGGTTCCTTTAAGTAATACTGAACTCTAGCAGTGGATTCTAGCCACTACATGGTGTTCACCCAAATAAGGTAAGAAGAGCCACATATGTTTCCCAGTGTTTTGTGACCAAATTTAGAGTCAAAGTGTTGGAACCAACGAACCACGGCACACAAGTAAACTCTCTTAGATTAGAAAAATGCTTTTCAGTGATTTAGAAACTACGTTCATTCAGCAGGGCACTGTACTTAAGCTGACAGTGGCCTTTAACTGATGTTCTTTCTTTTAATGGTATAAGAAACCTTTTCAATTTTACATCTGTGATTGGAGAGTAGGAGTGTTGTTGTTTCATTCTTTTTTTAAAAAAGTGGTATTTCCCAGGCTTGATATCTCCTAGTGAGTACTTGGGTACTGCTATAAGTATTCAATCTGCTTACCACCATGTGGCCATCATGATCCACCATTGTGTTGTGGGCATTTACTTTTAGAAAAGTAATTGCACTCGATTAAGCAATCCTTGGATTAGCTCCTGTAACATGAAAACTAGATAAGGGTAACCTCGTACAAAACAGTGCAATTGGGGATGGGCAATAAATGCTGGCATAGCCAGGGACGCCCACATTATGACTGAATTTAAAAATAAATACACATTGTAGTTACATGCACTTCAATGTCTAGGCTAAAACAAAGCTATTCAATTATAATGAACAGCACATTTCTGTCAGCATGTTATGCTTTGAGTGACCTCCATTTAGGTGGAGGCTGAGATTTAAATAAGGAGACAATACTGTAAATAGATTTGTCTCACCAATGCTCCATATAACTGAAAAATAAACTGCATACTTTTGTATTCAAATCCCTTTGCAGTAAATAATAACATTCTATTATCTTTCCTAATTACTTGCTGTAGGATCTTTTTGTAATTTATGCACAGACACCCAGATTCCTTTGGAACTCAGAGCTCTGTAATCTATCACTGTTTAGACAATGTGTTTCTTTTTGTACTCATCCTGCCAAAGTGAATAATTTCAAGTTTCCTTATTTTACACAATTTATCAGATCTTTGGATACTCATCTAACACATCTATATTCCTTTGTACTTTCCTTCTGTTCTCCTCACAATTACTTTCATATCTACCTTTATATCACCAACAAATTTGTCAACTGTACCTTTGTTCCTTCATCAATGTCATTTCTACAAATGATAAGATGTTGAGGCCCTAGTACTGATCCCTGTGGTACATCGCTCATTATATCCTGCCAACCAGAAGAAGAACCATTTATGTCCACCAGCTTCCTGTTAGCCAGCTAATGTTGTGTCATGCTAATTTGTTAACCCCTACATCATGAATGGCTATATTCCACCATAAATTTGGTGTGGCAACTTATCAAATGTCTTCTGGAAATCTCAGCTATGTATCTCTCTTGCCTCTTCTCAGAAGCACACAGACACACAGAATGCCTGCTTTCCTGTCTTTGTTTTGTCTTTTTCTGTATCATTAGACTCCTGAAGCCAAGCAACAGTTATCTTCCTGTTTCTTAATTTCACTGCTGACAGGAGGCCCAGACTTGTGTCCCACCAACTCCAGAAAGTGCGCACAAGCGCATTTGAACAGGTCATTTAGAAGCTATCAGTAAACATATTAGTAAGTATATTTGCAATGGCAAATTTTAGAAAGTGTGTAGATGACAGTCTTCTCCTTACTGAGCTGGAGGGCAACATGTGGAGGAGCTGAGATATTTGTTGTGGAGGAAGCTCAGACGTTGAGTGACAAAGCTGGCTCAAGTGGTTCAATAACTAAAACTCCTGTCATATGTTTCTTTCCCAGACTCATCTCTTGTTGCACTTAAAATGTGGATGTTTTAGTTTGGGCTCCATCAGATGTTTTCTTAAGTGCAATTGTTAGTCGAATTTTGATTTCTTTACAGCTTTGATTTTTTCAAACTTTTGTACATCCCAACCAGACATATAATCGAAGCAACACTCCTACTCTCCAATCACAGATCTTCCTTGGGGAAGATATCAATCTTATAGATGTAGCAATTTATACAGACAGACTTATTATGAAAATAAAAGGCAAAAAACAAATACGCTTATGTCAGTTCACGTTCAAAAGAAAAATCTATTATTTTCATTGTTACTGAAATAATGTGCACATTGCTCATGAATAGTTGATGTCACTAGAAGGCCTATGATATGAATATGGACTGCAACAGAATTGAAAATATCTGACACAGCTGTTTTTCTGCAGTTTTCCTTCCAAATAAGGAAATTGGTCATTTTTATTTGACATAAACATATTATATATTCAAAGCATTTGAACAGGAATGAAATGCATTTTATTTCTGAGCATCCAGCCTTTTTAAGGAAGGTGTTGAAATGCGCTGAAATCATTGTGTGGATCCATGTCAGTTTTGTTCAGAAAATTCAAAAGAACTGCGGATTCTGGAAATCAGAAACAAAATCAGAAATTGCTGGAAATACTCAGCAGGTCTTGTTGCATCTGTGGAGAGAAAGCAGAGTGAATGTATCAGGTCCATTTTATGAATATTCTTATCAGTCCTCAAACTCAAAATGGCTGAGGGCTACATCTACAACTGAAGATGTCATTATCCCTTTTGCAATTCTGGTGTGTTATGGTAGTGTTAAAATGCACTAGCAATTTTTCACTTCCATCATTTGATTTTAATATCAGGGCTCTTTCGTGGAGCGAAATGGTTTTTGATAAGGAAAACCACTGACTTAAGCAGGCTGCAGTGATAGGGTTCCCCTTATCCTCACCTACCATCCCACCAGCATCCACATCCAGAAGATCATCAGGTGCCATTTCCACCACCTCCAATGAGATGCCACCAGCAGACATATATTCCCCTCCCTTGTCTGCCTTCCACGAGGACTATCCCCTCTGGGACACCTTCGTCCACTCTTCCTTCACTCCCAACCACTCCCACAGTCTCACGGCACCTTCCCCTGCAACCGCCAAAGGTGTAACACCTGCCCATTTCCCTTCTCCGTTCTCAATATTCAAGGGCCCAAACATACCTTCCAGGTGAACCAATACTTTATCTGTACTTCCCAGAATCTAGTCCACTGCATTTGCTGCTTCCACTGTGGTGTCCTCTGCATCGGGGAAATGAAGTATAGATTGAGTGACAGTTCTGCTCGCAGAATCGACCCTGAGCTAGTTGTTACCTGCCACATTAGCACACTACCCCGTCCCCTGGCCAACATCTCCATCTCTGGCTTTGTGCAGTGTTCCAGCGAAGCTCAACAACTCATCTTCTATTTGGGGACCCTGCAGCCCTCCGGATTCAATTTCAAGTTCAATAATTTTAGGGTCTGAACTCTCCCATGTCCTGGCCCCCTCCCCACGCACCTTGTTTTCACATAGTCTGTCATTACACGCCACCTAATGTTAGCCACTAATACTTCCTATTATCAACTATTCACCCTAATAACCGGAACAAATAGCATTCTAATATCAAACAATATGCCAAATTAACTTGTTGATTGCATTTTTAAAATTGATACAAATTAAAGGAATCCAAACAGCAAAGTATGATGGCTTGGATTTATTTGTTGCTCTGTTTAGTTTATTTTCCTTCTTCATACGATTCACCAGTTCCAGCTCCTTCTGCTTGTGATTGTACCAAACGCAGTCTGATACAGGGAGACATTACCATCTCCTGTGAAGAATGTACTTTGAAATCTATAAATGGAGTTAATGGGCTGCATTTTCCTCGCCACTGATTGATGTATGCACTGGCAAGAATGTTTGGGAGAATCACATGAGTTTGACAGAAAAGATATTTCCCACATTGAGATCAGAAAACCCCATACCCACACCCCCAACCCAAGGTAGAAAATAAATAGCAACAATTCCTGACATAAAATCAGAAAGGTTAGTAGTGAGAGATAATGGGAACTGCAGATGCTGGAGAATCCAAGATAATAAAGTGTGAAGCTGGATGAACACAGCAGGCCAAGCAGCATCTCAGGAGCACAAAAGCTGACATTTCGGGCCTAAGGGTCTAGGCCTGAAATGTCAGCTTCTGTGCTCCTGAGGTGCTGCTTGGCCTGCTGTGTTCATCCAGCTTCACACTTTGTTATCTAAGCTTAGTAGTGAGTCCAGTTTGCTGCTTATCAAATCCTCCACCTTGGACACTTAGGCACCAACGTCTCAGAGAACTCTCTAAGGACAGCAAGCGCACACACCTGCCTGTGATCCAGCAGGACCTCCAGGACTCCCCTATCAGCACAATGGGATACCTAGATGGATGCAGCTCCATCAACATTCAAGACAGCACCCAGGACAAAGCAGCCCACTTGATTGGCACTACATCCACAAACGTCCAATCCTTCCACCACTGATGCTCAGTAGCAGCAAATGCACTATCTACAAGATGCACTGCAGAAATTCACAAATATCTTTACACAGCACCTGCCAAAGCCATGACCACTTCCACCTAGAAGGACAAGGGCAGCGGGTGTATGAGAGCACCACCATTGCAAGCTCCCCTCCAAGCCACTCACATCCTGGCTTGGAAATCTATCACTGTTCTTTCAATGCCGCTGGGTCAAAATCCTGGAATTCCCTCCCTAGTGGTCAACCTCCAGCTCATGGACTGAAGCGGTTTAAGAAGATAACTCATGACTGCTTTTGCAAGGGCAACTAGGGACGTGCAATAAATTGTGATCAGAGATAGTGAGAACTGCAGATGCTGGAGAATCCGAGATAACAAAGTGTGGGGCTGGATGAACACAGCAGGCCAAGCAGCATCTTAGGAGCACAAAAGCTGACGTTTTGGGCCAAGGCCCTTCATCAGAAAAGGGGGATAGGGAGCGGGTTCTGAAATAAATAGGGAGAGAGGGGGAGGTGGACGGAGATGGATAGAGGAGAAGATAGGTGGAGAGGAGAGTGTAGGTTGGGAGGTTGGGAGGGGATAGGTCAGTCTGGAGAGGATGGACAGGTCAAGGGGTGGGATGAGGTTAGTAGGTAAGAAATGGAGGCACGGCTTGAGGTGGGAGGAGTGGAACCTTAAGTTCACCTGGACCATCTCCAACACATCCCTCACCTTCCTGGACCTCTCTGTCTCCATCTCAGGCAACCACCTACAAACTGATGTCCATTTCAAGCCCACTGACTCCCACAGCTACCTGGAATATGCCACCTCCCACCCACCTTCCTGCAAACGTTCCATCCCCTATTCCCAAATCCTTTGCCTTGGCTACATCTGCTCCCAGGACGAGGCATTCCACTCCCGCACATTACAGATGTCCTCATTCTTCAAGGACCGCAACTTCCGCACCTGGCCCCACCCGCCTCCACTGCAGTGGTCGAGAACGCCCTCTACTGTGTCTCCCGCATTTCCTGCACCTCATCCCTCACACCCCGCCCCTGCAATAACCGCCAAAAGAGAATCCCCCTAGTCCTCACATACCACCCCACCAACCTCCGGATACAACACACCATCCTCTGACACTTCCGCCATCTACAATCCAACCCCACCACTAAAGACGTTTTTCCATCCCCATCCTGTCTGCCTTCCAGAGAGACCATTCTCTCTGGAACTCTCTTGTCCACTGCACACTCCCCTCCAACCCCACCACACCCGGTACTTACGCCTGCCACTGCAGGAAGCGCTACAATTGCCCCCACAGCTCCTCCCTCACCCCCATCTCAGGCCCCAAGATGACTTTCCACATCAAGCAGATGTTCACCTGCACATCTGCCAATGTGGTATACTGCATCCATTGTACCCATTGTGGCTTCCTCTACATTGGGAAAACCAAGCAGAAACTTGGGCACCGCTTTGCAGAACACCTACGCTCAGTTTGCAATAAATAACTGTACTTCCCAGTCGCAAACCATTTTAACGGCCCCTCCCATTCGACATGCCCATCCTGGTCCTCCTGCAGTGCCACAATGATGCCACCCGTAGGTTGCAGGAACAGCAACTCATATTCTGCTTGGGAACCCTGCAGCCCAATGGTATCAATGTGGATTTCACCAGCTTCAAAATCTCCCCTCCCCTTACTGCATCCCAAAACCAGCCCAGCTCGTCCTCGCCTCTTTAAACTGTTCTTCCTCTCACCCATCCCCTCCTCCCACCTCAAGCCGCACCTCCATTTCCTACCTACTAATCTCATCCCGCCTCCTTGACCTGTCCGTCCTCCACGGGCTGACCTATCCCCTACCTACTTCCCCACCTGTACTCTCCTCTCCACCTAACTTTTCCTCTATCCATCTTCGGTCCGCCTCCCCATCTCTCCCTATTTATTTCAGAACCCTCTCCCCATCCCCCTTTTCTGATGAAGGGTCTAGGCCCGAAATGTCAGCTTTTGTGCTCCTAAGATGCTGCTTGGCCTGCTGCGTTCATCCAGCTCCACACTTTGTTAACACACAATAAATGTTGGCCAGTGATGCCCATGTTCCACAAGTGAATAAGAAAATTCTGGGTTGAAAGAGCCACTGTTTCTCTTCCTGGGGCCACAAAGAGATTTTGCTGCAGGAACTTTCGAGACTGACCCTACCCAACCTCTGGTCCACGTGAGAACCTGCCAATTCCTTCTCACTCCCAACCTCGCAAAATACTGTGTACTGTGAATTTGGCAGCAATGCAATTTAAATGAGACCTAAGTCAATTTGGCTCATGTGTTTGGTTGGCATGGACCCATGTATAGGATAAAGGCTCAGATTGTCTTCTTTCAATTGTGAAGTTAAATCAAAATGTTCCAACAATTACTTATTCTTTTTGGAATTGATATTAGATTAATCCACATGCATTTTACAAAAAGAACATCATAGGCAACTTAATGAATGCCACTGCCTAGGTATATAGTCAAAAATCTAATATAGAAAAATTGTATTCCATATTCATTAGGAGTACAAAATGATCAGAGGTATAGATAGGGTAGACTGCCAGAGACCTTTTCCTAGGGTGGAGGTAGCTATTACGAGGGGGCATAGTTTCAAAGTGGGTGGAGGTAAGATATAGTGGAGACATCGGAGGTAGCTTCTTTACTGAAAGTGAGAGTGTTAGTGGAGTGAAATGCATTGCCGGAGAGGGTAGTGGAGTCAGCCTCATTAGGGCCATTTAAGCAGCTATTAGATAGGCATATGGATGATAGTGTAAAGTAGCAGTGGAGGTTAGATAGACCTTAGGCTTAGGGTAAAAGTTTGGCACAACATCGTGGGCCGAAGGGCCTGTACTGTTCTATGTGCTATGTTCTGATAATTTATTAAGACTTTAGCCACAGGATGGCTTGAATTGAACAAGCACATTTTCACACACTGTGTTTTGCTACATTATGTTTTAAGATGCTATTTTTCCTTTCCAGATCTGCCACCATAACGAACACACACAATTTTTATTAGTGTCATTATAATTTTGTGGATTCCTGCCATCAATTATTTTGAACGCTTGTGTTTTTTGAAGATTTCTTTAACTGCATTTTTTCAACCAGAACGTGTGCATCAAAGCAATTTGAACTCACATCACATTAAACCAATTTTTACAGGTATTGATTAATATCAGTTTTTTCTACTGACTCTAAATATATATATAGTAACCCAAAGTACTGTTATTCAAACCTAAAATCATATATTGTCTAAACCGTGCATTTTAAGACAGCTATATCTTTTCTTCCCAGAATATTAACATAATCATCTTCCTGGGTGTATCAGTAACCTCTTCCAGCCATTAATAATCTTTAATGTGAAAGAAAAGAATCTGCCCCAAATTTGACTGTACAATATTGAGTGTGCTTTTTTACGCCTGTTGCCCCAGATGTGAAAATGTTTCAGTTCACTTTCTCCATTCCATTTCAGTACCTTAAACCTGAAAATAAATCCCCTCAAACATATTTTAACAATGTTAGAGTGTTGTAGTTTATCAAAATGTTAATCATTGGCCAAAAGTTCTCACCATTAGATCGTTGAAGACTGAATATATGATGCAGGATGTGCATTGTGATCCTGTGGGAATTCCTGACTCATTTCCCAACATGGGAATAATCTGGGAAGTTTAAACTCTTGATGGGCAACTTCCTTGCTTTTAGGGCCCTCTGCAGAAGTCTAAAGTTCTGATTTCAAGTTTGAGAATGCTGAGAATTCTACAGTTCTTATCCAAGAAGTTACATGCACAGGAAATGTTAGATTACAACAGAATTTAATTCCTGGGTTATCTCACTGACTTACCTGGCTAACAACCTAATAAACCGATCACTGCACTCCTGACCTGATCCGAATGAAACTGAACTATCTGACTAACTCTTGGTTTGAATATTGTCCAACCAACCTGCTGTAGCAGGCTTTGAGCCAATAAGATTCAAGAGAATCCAGAGAGCCAGGAGGCGCAGCTGTATGTTGGAAGTAGCAGCCAGGAAAATCCCTGAGAGCTCAGGGGAATAAGAAAAGAATTTTCTTTCTCCTGCAGGATTGAGCAATTTTGGAACTTTCTGCCTCAGAAGGTGGTGGTGGTGGCAGGCTCATCATGTATTTTTCAGGTGGGGGTAGATCATAGAGTTTTTCAGAGATAGATGGGAATGTGGAATTCAAAATACAAAAGTATGTGCCGTGATCTTATTGAATGGCGAACCAGTTTGAGGGACCAATTGATCTAAATCTGCTCCTAATTCAGAGGCTTATAAGAAATCATATAGCATTTATACTTCAGTGCAAATGAGACCAAGGATGAAGGGAGCCCACAAGCAGTCTTTACTTTGTGCAGCAGTTTCAAAATCAGAGAAATGCTGGTTAAAATACCAGCTCGGTAAATCTAGCAGTCAGTGACAAGCAGAAATTGTGCTTGTGAGAAGGTACTAGAGCACAATTTCCAAAATCCGTGGAAGTGGCTGACTGATGGGGATTGTGAACAAGCTCGTGAGTAGTCACTGAGACATTCAATGACAGAGCAGCATTTTAGGGAGGTCCAAAGTGAGATCCTCACCAGTGAAGAACTACAATCCCTTGCAAAGTTTTACTGACCCAGTGTCACGAGGTTCTGGAGCATTTCTGGTGAATCTGTCAATCTGTCTTGTCTGAAATGATCGACATGCAGCAAACATTCCACTGAAGGGAGGCAACTTCATTTGGTGCAAAAGAAACAAAGAACTCTGGGGGTTGCAAATCAGAAACACAAACTGAAATTGCTGGAGAAACTCAGCAAGTCTGGCAGCATCTGTGTAGAGAAAACACAATGAAAACATTTCCAGTCCAGTGAACTTTCTTCAGAACAGTTAGTATAATGCAGACAGCAAACATGGAAATTATTGAGCTTTTTCTCCCTGACAGCTGTCAGTCACCCATATTTCACAGGATGCTGAGAACACTTATAAACAATCATCCTCATCCCAAGAGTCAGATTGACATCAGCCCTTGTGTATGTTGTAGTTGGCCCGAGTTGGTAACTGCTTTATCTATGCATTATATCAACATTTGGCTTAAAGGACCAACTGTGTGCCACCATGTATCCAAAGTAGCATTATTTACCAACAAGTTTCACTTAGAATTCAGATATTTTGACCACATTTGGATGAAGGCTACGATGTTTTCTGGAGAGAAATGGTTTTGCCAATACCAGAATTGACCATTGGTAATTGATTATTATTGAGCTGTAATTGAAATAATTTGCAACTTCATCTGAGGGCAATGATTTCAGTGAAGTGAATATCAGGCAGATTCAGAACAGAGAGGTGACCCACTTTGTTAGATACATCAAGCAGTGAAAACAAAAGTATATCTCACTCAGAAACAGATTCCCCTTCATAAGGGTCACCGGATCCAAAACATTAACTTTGTTTGTTCCACCACAGATGCTGCCAGACCTGCTGAGCTTTGCCAGCAATGTTGTTTTTGGACAAACTTTTGAGATGTCTGTTCCCAAACATCTCTTACCAGATTGCCTCATACAGTACTCTGCTGCTGTGACTTTGTACAGAACTTTCTGTATTTTAATTTGTAAGATTCTTTGTTCTGTCTGTTACCTTGGTGTTATCTTCTCAAAACTACCATTCCCCTAACTTATGATCTCACTTTAATTCCGAACTCAGCAAGCTAATTCGGTTACTGCAGCTAAAGATTTTTTTCCACCATATTCATGCCAACCAAAAAAATCCAAAGGCAGCTATCTTGCACCACACTAGCTATGGGACACTCCAACAATACCGACAGTTGAACTCTTAGAGGAAAGTTGAGTCTGATTGCCTTGGTAGTTAATGACCGAATTCAAGCCCCAAGGCCATGAATGTGATGTCACATGATTACCCATAGAATCAAGGGCTGTGAATGCAGTTCAAACGTCAGATCTCACCAATTACACCATTAGTCTTATGCACTCGCCCAGACACTACACACCAATCAATCACATAGCAACAATTGTTACGAATCAGGATTCTTTTGCTGCACCTCTACACTGAGCACTGCTGCAAGGGTCACAACACATCTCACGGCTTTCTAATAGCAACCACGCCGCCCAAACACTTTGCGCCATATTTACAGACAGACTTCCCTCCCCACAGAACAAGTTGGCACTCAACCAAAGTCAGTTGGGAGCACCAGCCTGTCCTTATCTTCAAGATAGATATGACTGGCCATCTTTGAGGTTGTGGCCAACGGCAGGGCCATAAAAAGTGAATATATCAGCAAACCTAATCCTTCTTCACATATTCCGCTTCGTCTTCCCCACTGTGTCTTCAGATTTAACAGTTGCAGGTTGATTCAGCATGCACTTATTGCTTTCCCTATTTGCCCTCACCACACTCTACCCCTATGTACCTATCTCCACTTAGGAGTACCCAAGAATTTTGAACAGGAAACAGTTAAAAGTGGAAGAAGACAGTGGTAATGAAGATATACCATCACTTGATCTCATGCTAATAACCAACAACTTAGTTACTAATACACTGTGAAGCTTTGACAATAACATCGAGACAAGAAATACATATGGAAATGTTCTGGGTATGAATGACTTGCAGCCAGGGAAGGAACAAAGATTGCTAATTTGCCATTTCTCAGAGAGCACTAGTCTGGAAAGCCATTCAACTGTATCAGACCAACATGAATGTGGGAATACTTTCACTACGCAAGAATCAGCAGTTCAAAAACAGCCCCCTGGTACTTCAAGGGCAATTATAGTGAAAAATAAGTACTGGCTGTGCCAGCATAGCCCAGCTCATGTGAATAAATCTAAAGAATTCAGTGGCATCTAGTTTGTGTTCAGAAAGTAGATATTATTTTGGTTTAACATTTAACAGGTTAGTCCAGAGTGGAAGTAGAATGCAATCCTGCCTGAAACATAATTATCCAGAAGGAGGTATTGGATTCAAATCAAGAGTCAGGACACTTTGCCTGTCTCCCTGCGAGGTAGGTAGAGTTTCTCTAAGGATGTCTCATTGGATATCATCTGAAACAGCACAAACCTGGAATGCAAGTGCAAAATTTGCTCATCTTCATGTCACAGGTGCTTATTGAATAGAGTGATGGAAATCCGAAACTCTCTGTCTCTCTAAAATCAGGGTAAGTTAATTGAAAAGTCTACATCTAATATAGATAATATTTTGTGAGGGTTAAGTGTACTCTGGGGATATGAAGCAAAGGCAGATAAATGAAGTTGACTGGAAATGTGCTATGATCTATTGGAATGGCAGAATATGCTTGCGGGACTCAATGTTTCATTCCTGTTTTATAGGCCTCTGCAAACCTCATGAAGCCATCGGCCGACATGTAAAAAAAAATACAATGATACTGTAGGAGGCTTTGCAAAATTGCTGCCACATTCTGAGATTAGTGCCCAGTCATTGTCATTCCTTAATCCAGATACTTTATTATCTTGGAAGCCAGACAAGTCTTCCATGACGACAACTGATTCAATTAATGTACTATTCTGAAGTATGTCATGTGTAATTATATGAAAACATGGAGCTACAAAAAAAATAGATTTTATGTAGGTAAAATGTGTGAGCATTTATTTATACAATGCTGACCGCTTGGAAACTTCATGCATGTATGCTTTTTTTTGACTGAAATCTGCATTTGACTAAGAACTGTACAAAATATTTATTTAATTATTTTGTTTCTCCCTTAACTTAATTGCACAAAGTGTTTCTAATTTATTTTCCATCCATATTTTCAGCATTATGGTGGCCTAAAACAGAAAAGTGTTATCTCCTTCTCCTGAGATGCTGCTGGGCCTGCTGTGTTCATCCAGCCTCACATTTTATTATCTTGGAATTCTCCAGCATCTGCAGTTCCCATTATCTCTGAAGTGTTAACTCCTCTTTGGAAAGGGCAGCACCTGTCCTCATGCTGAACAAGTGGACAATCTTTCAAAGCTGACTGCACTTAATTCATTGCTGAACATTCTACAGTGAAATAGAGTATCTTGTCTTGGTGACGCTGTTCCACAATAGAGCACTTTAAACCACAGCAATAATTGGGGGAGAGCGGGTATAAACCATCAATGCCATCACAAGCAAAATTGCCCATTTGTCAAAAAGCAATATCGATTCTGATTATCAAATGCAATCATGCATAGGAGCTGCAAAATAGAAGCGATAGAATAAAATCAGAACATGGTAAAATGCAAAATGAAAGGCTATGAAATTGTTCAGTTTAACACAAGGCCAGATTCGGCTGGGACAAAAAAAAAGAGTTTTAAAACTAAGAGTAACAACAAAAACTGCACCAAGCAAAGCTCCAAACCCGAAACGCTTGGCGATCATTTTTGTTTATTTTAAAGGTATTAACATTTGGGACGTGCATTTCTCGGACTTCCGGGACAAAGTTATAAATAATCATCCTGTATATCTAGCCTGAAGATTATTATTCCCTTCTACCTCCTTGATTGCTATGCTGCCTTTTACATCATTGGGCAGCCCATCTGTACAATCCAAGGGTTTGATTTACTGTAGTTTAAGTTATGAAAACCCCAGACCACCACTTTCGTTCCATCATTAGTCCTAAAAGATACATACTCATGAACAATCTTGATCTCATTAATTGTGCTTGTTGTCTGTGACTTCATTCGAATTCCCTAAGGATGTGGATTCTTTGGGAGCTTACATGGCCCAGTGAGTGGTTCTATAGTTACCTCCTGGTCTAACAAGATGCTGTTCATTGCATCTCAGGAACTACTTGCAGGTTGTAAAAACACGCTGTACTGAGTACTGGGAGGAACTACTCTTTGGTCTGTCTACCACACAATCCAACTTCACTCTTTCAGCAAACCCTCAAGACATCATCATAGTGAGTGGTGCTTATCATATTCAAACAAACATTACAATTTTCAAATATTTTCAGATACATGTACAACATCTCCGCTCAAGCTTTTTTTTCTGACAAGTATTACTGTTAAACAGTTGTTTATCTAATTATATTTACCTCTACCCTATGTCTTCATAAGTTCTTGGCTTTACAAATTCTGACAATCTGGAGGTTCCACTGTTGTCCCTGAATATTCAGTCTTTGCACTTGGAAGAACAGTAATTTGTTGGGTAGAAGGTTCATGCAGCCCTTAGGCAATACAAAGATTTTACAATCTCTACTGGTTTACATTTCTGTGGATGCATCTCTGTTGTCCAAAATAACTACATCAAGGATACAGTATAATGCAGATATTTCTCATGTAAGACTCAAATAATTGCTTCTCTAGTAATCACGTGCAATTTCTTAATTAGGAAAATTGATTGATGATGAGAATGTTGACGATGAAGATGATGATGCTGATACAAGATCTTCATTGAATTCAAACAAATCCATGCCCCAACTTTTACAGAATCTGATAGGGCATGGCTCTTTTTGTTCAATTCTGTGGGTGGCATACATCTGACAATCATCCCTGGAAATTTCAGACCCACCATATTGTTGACTCAGCTGTAAATCTAATCTTGGTGATTCCCAAGTGTCCTCGGTGCAATTTCGCGAATACAACAAGAGGGAAAAACATACTTGATCTCATTCTTACCAATCTGCCAGCTGCAGTTGCATCTGACCATGACAGTACTGGTAAGGGTGACCATCGCACAGTCCTTGTGGAGATAAAGTCCTATCTTTACATTGAGAATAACTCCCATTGTGTTGTGTGGCACTATCACCGTGCTAAATGGGACAGACTTCGAACAGATCTAGCAACTCAAGCCTGGCATCCATGAGGTGCTGTGGGCAGTCACCAACAGTGGAATTATATTCCAGCACAAGCTATAACCTCACTGTCTGGCAAATTCCCCACTCAAAAATTACCATCAAGCCAGGGGATCAATTCTGGCTCAATGGAGAGTGTAGAGAGCACATCAGGAGCAGCCCAAGGCATACCTGAAGATGAAGTGTAAGCTTGGTGAAGCCATCAAACCTTATGACTACTTGCATGCCAAACAGTGAAAGCAGCAGGTGATACAAAGAGCTAAGTGATTCCATAACCAACGGATCAGATCTAAGCTCTGCAGTCCTGCAACATCCAGTCATGAAGGGTGGTGAACAATTAAAAACTCACTGGAGGAGGAGACTCCACAAGTATCCTCATCCTCAATGATGGAAGAATCCAGCACATCAGTGCAAAAGGTAAGGCTGAAGCACTCGCAGCAATTTTCAGCCAGAAGTGCCGAGTGGGTGTTATATCTCAGCCTCCTTCAGTGGTCCCCAGCATGATAGATACCAGTCTTCAGCTAATTTGATTCACTCCACTGATATCAAGAAACGGTTGAAGACACTGGATACTGCAAAAGCTATGGGCCCTGACAACATTCCGGCAATAATACTGAAGACTTGTGTTCCAGAACTTGCTGCTTCCCTAGCCAAACCGTTCCAGTACAGTTACAATGCTGGTATCTACCCAGCAATGTGGAAAATTGTCCAAATATGTTCTGTACCCAAAAAGCAGGACAGATCCAAACCAGCTAATTATTGCCTCATCAGTGTAATGCAATCATCAGTAAAGTGATGGAAGGTATCAATAATAGTGTTATCAAGCAGCACCTGCTCAGCAATAACCTACTCAGTGACGCCCAGTTTGTGTTCCGCCAGGATCACTCAACTCCTGACCTCATTACAGCCCTGGTTCAAACATGGATAAAAGAGATGAGGTGAGAGAGACAGCCCGTGACATCAAGGCTATATTCAAACGAGTGTGGCATCAAGGAGCCCAAGCAAAACTGGAATCAATGAGTATGGGGGCAAACTCCCCAATAGTTAGAATCATACCTGATACATAGGAAGATGGTCATAGATATTGGACGTCAATCATCTCAGCTCCAGGACTTCCTCTTCAACCAACTTCAGCTGCTGCATCAATGATCTATCCTCCATCATAAGGTCAGAAGTGGGGATGTTCGCCAATGTTTGCACAATGTTCAGCACCATTAGTGACTCCTCAGATATTGAAGCAGTCTGTGTTCAAATGCAACAAGATCTGGACAATATCCAGGTTTAGGCCGACAAGTGGCAAGTGACATTCGCGCCGCACAAATGCCAGGCAATGACCATCACCACTAAGAGACAATCTAACCATCAACCCTTGACATTCAATCATGTTACCATCACTGAATCCCCCACTACAAACATCCTGGGGTTACCATTGGTCAGAAACTGAACTGAACTTACCACATAAACACGGTGGCTATAAGAGCTGGTTAGAGGCTAGGAATGCTGCAGTGAGCACCTCACCTCCCGACTCCTCAAAGCTTGTCCATCATCTCCAAGGCACAAGTCAGGAGTGTGATGGAATACTGCCCACTTGCTTGGATGAGTGCAGCCCCAACAACACGCGAGGAACTTAACACCATTCAGGACAAAGCAGTCCGCTTGATTGGCATCACATCCACAAGCATCAACTCCCTCCACCACTGACATTCATCATCAGCAGCAGTGTGTGTTATCTACAAGATGCATTGCAGAAAATCACCAAAGATCTTCAGGCAGCACCTTCCAAACCCACAACCACTTCCATCTAGAAGGACAAGGGCAGCAGACATGTGGGAACACCACCACCTCCAAGTTCCCCTCCAGGCCACTTGCCATCCTGACTTGGAAATACATCACCGGTCCTTCACTGTTGCTAAGTGAAAATCCTGGAATTCCCTCCCCAGTGGCATTGTGGATCTGGATGGCAGCAGTAGTTCAAGAAGGCAGCTCACCACCACCTTTTCAAGGGTAACCAGGGATGGACAAGAAATGCTGGCCAGCCAGCGATGCCCACATCCCACAAATGAATAGAAGAAAAAAACCTCTCAGAGTGAAGCTGGCATTAACAGGCATTCAGCATACACTAGCATGTCATTAATGATAGTAAAATAATGCTGTGTTGGAAATGTGCTTTCATAACCATACTGCTGGGCAATTAATACTGTGTAGCTTAGTGCAATATTGATAGATCTTCCTGAACTCTCTTTGATTCTTGCCAGATACCATCTAGAAATCCAAATACAATCAAACATGATTGTGATTTGATGGCCATTGTGCTATCACGGGCGGGGTTTTTGCCTCAGTTTCTTAAATAATATTGACATCATGACTGGCAAGGCTGTCAATTATTGATCTAGGCAGCACATCTGTCATCATCTGCAGATTTCCTTGTTTGTGTTCATTATTAAAGAAGAATTAGTGGAATATTTAGAAAAATTTGACACTATCAATCAGTCAAAATGACTTTGTTTAATAATCAAATCATTAGGGGCAAAATAAAGTGAATAGCAAAGATCTTTTCCCTATGTTAGGGGAATCCGAAACTAGAGGGCATAGATATAAGGTGAGGCGGGAAAGATTTAAAAGGGACCAGAGGGGCAAATTTTCACAAAGACTGTGGTGCTTATATAGAATAAAGATGCCAGAGGAAGTGGTAGAGATAGATACAATTACAACATTTAAGAGACATTTAGACAAGTACATGGATAAGAAGGGTTTAGGGAGATATGGGCTAAATGCAGGCAAATAGAATTAGTTCAGTTTATGGAACCTGGTCAGCATGGATGATTTGGCCGAAGAGTCTGTTTTTGTGCCATATGATTATATGACTCTATGGATCCTTTCAGGATATAGCAGGAAGGGTTGATAAAGGGGAACTAATAGATGCTGTGTATTTGGATTTCCAGATGATTCAGTAAGGTGCCATACAAAACCTCATAGCATTTTAGGCAATGTATTAGCATGGGCTGAGGATTGATGAACACATGGTAGGCAGCCAGTCAGGATTAATGGGCCTTTTTTCAGGCTGGAAGATATAACTGGCAAAGTACCACAACAATCAGTCCTAGGGACTTAATTATTTACTGTGTATATTAATGAGTTGGAGGAATGGGCATAATGTAATGTATCCAAATTTGCTGATGATACAAAAATATTTGGGAGGGGATATTGTGGTGAGAATATAAAAAGTGTGCAAAGGAATACAGATGTTTTGAGGAAGTGAGCAAAAACTTGGTAGATAGAGTTTGATGAATACAGTTGTGAGATCATGCATTTTGGCAGGAAGAATATAAAGACAGACTATTGTTAATGGAGAGAGATAATTATGAAGGCAAATGGAATTTTGGCCTTTATTGCTATGGTGTTGAAGTTTAAAAATAGGGTAATCTTGT
The DNA here is from genome assembly GCF_030684315.1 of Stegostoma tigrinum. NCBI lineage: Eukaryota > Metazoa > Chordata > Chondrichthyes > Orectolobiformes > Stegostomatidae > Stegostoma > Stegostoma tigrinum. The sequence goes on along the minus strand of NC_081359.1, from coordinate 86,531,920 downwards.
TACAACTGCACGGATTTTGGTAAGGTCATACGAGAGTACACTGTGTACAGTTTTAGTCCCTGCATGGGAACAATAATGATGCCAGAATAGCTCTCAGTTAGTATGAGGCTGAGAAAGTAATATCCATTCTCATCATTTCTATAAGTTGGTTCTCAAACAATTTCATTGAGTGATGCCTTATTTTCCTCAGTGTATAGAAGTTTAAGGGATTTGTATCTTCCTTCGCTGTAATGTCCCAAAACAGAATAAAAATCTATAGTTTATGCTCAATATTATTAAGACTTGAACTTACAAGAATTTTAGTAGTTCTGAAGTTAAAATAGTTGTCAAAAGCTTTCAGTTCCTCTTTGACTGTATTTGTTGTCTGTTTTATCCCATGGCGAGCAATAACATCAGAAATGTCATTTTCCTATTTATGTACAGAAGTATAGTTACTTGTTCAGCTTCTGACTTAGAATCCAGTTTGAAAGTGTTTTTATACCTTAAGAATTGTCTTCTCTTGGTTTATGTTTTACATTTTATTTGGATCATTTCTGAAATTAAATATTCCTGAAAATGCAGTTTCTCATGCCATAGCTACATTCTCTGACTAAGTGTTTTTAGTTTCTTTAAATATTTTGAATTCACAGTAATGGCAGTTCACCTGCTCTTTGCTGTTGTTCTGGAGTGTTATTTTGATTTATTCTGCATTTAATGAGGGATTCCCAATCTTTTACAGCTCTAAGAGAGGATTCCATCCTTTCCTGTATAATTGAGGTATTTGTGCCTTTTATAGCTGTAATGGAATACTTCTTATCATAGAATCCCACAAATATAAGGAATCTCTAAAAATATTTCTATTATAGATCAGAATTGCTCCGACAAAGACCAAAGAACAATACAGCACAAGAATAGGCCCTACAGCCCTTAAAGCTTGCGCCAACACATTTTGTACTTCCATGCTTCAATGGTCTTCACTTACAGGATCCATATCCCTCTATTCCCTTCCTACTTGTGGAATCATCCAGGTGCTTCTTGAATGTTGCTATTGTGTATGCTTCCACATCTTCCTCTGGCAATGTGTTTCAGGCACTCAACTCCCTTAGTGTGATAATCCTGCCACATCTCATTCAAACATTCCCTCCTCACAACTTGAACCTGTGTTCCCAAGTAATTGACTCCTCCACCCTGTTGTTATCTGCGCCTGACCCAACTGATGTTGAAATCATCAATCCTCAGGTGCCATCTTTGCCACTGGGCCAATTCTCCTGTGCCGCTGCCTCGCTACCGCCTGTGCCAGACCAACCAATGTCAGAGTCACGTCACCACTGGGCCCACCTCATCAATGTTGCCATATGCCCTTCTGCCACCGCCAGCACCAGACCCAACCAACAACAAAGTTGCCGATCCACAGGCCCACTTTGCTGCTGTCCCTAACTCGCTGACATCACCTCTGATGATGTAACTGCCATTAGGTGTTGTACTTGCTCTGGAAAAGTAGGGGATTCCCTACCCTTTGCGCAAGATCTGCTCGAGGTCTGTGTGCTTGGATCTCGTGTCACTGATGCTGTCCAAGCTCAGGACAAGATAAGTAAACAAAAAAATGAAAAGAGAGGAGGGAAAATAAAAGGAAAACAAGAAGATGAACACTGACACAGGAGCCGTACTCTGCCACGACCTTGGACCAGTCTTCCTGATCCTGTTTCACTCTCTCACCAATTCCTCATGACATTATGAGAGTAGGTGTGGCTTATTATAGTCAATTGCTTTAGGTCTTGACACTTTAAGACCCATATGCACGAGTGCTAGATGCCAGCTCAGCCCAAAGCTATGTTGTCTTGACATCAAGCTCAACTTCCTTCTCCACATCTGATCACTCATTATGAGTTAAGAGGTGTCCCACAGTTACATTAGCAACAATAATCTCCAGAGGATTCAAGTGTGGTTCTGTAGCCTGTTGCACGATCATTCAATGCTCCCCTGCTCATACAGTCTTCTGCAACCACTCAGCATCTGCTTCAGACAGCCCTCACCTCTCCTTTATGAGGTGTAGGTTGGCTTAACTGATACAGGAAATTTAAAATCATGGTCAGGCCCAAAATGCCGGGTACGCCTACAGAGACGAACTTACAGATAACATACAAACAGTCCAGAGCAGGAAGCTTGCATTGGAAGTAAGTCATGCAGGTTAAGAAATTGCGCTCGGTACATTTGTTTTCTGATCCTATTCAATTTTGCAGTTTTTAACTTTTGCCATGGCATCTTATTAAGCACTATTTGATCTAGTATACCGATTATGTCTTGATGAGGCTGATTTGCATTGTCTGTCTCATTATTGTAACGAGGTCAGCCAGATAGACCTCATAGAATCTGGGTTCCCTGATTGGAGCTTTTAACCTAGTTAAATCAAGGAGCCCTGGCTGACAGATATAAACAAGAGTGTCAGACATTCTGTTCACGCTGAGAGCTGGCTCTGTCGGAGCTGGATCAGTGTCAAGGACTCTCCATGCAATAAATAAAGGATGATGGGTGGCAGGATACTGGCCTCTGTGGAGTTATTTCATGCACAAACTGCCTTTGTTGATACGGAGATCAAGTGTATCCACATTCTTTCTCTACCTGCTAGGAATGTTGGCCAATTAAATCATTTTGAAATGTTCTAGTACTGTGATTGTTTTCCTTTAGCTCGAAGACAGCATTAATTGGCTGATACTTTAAAACTTGAGGTGGATATGTTGGAAGCACTCCAGGTGGGGTCTTGATGCAGATAGCAAGTTCCGGATGTGGAATGGAAACTCCATCCATGACATCTTTCCCTTACTCTGCCTCTGAATTAAAGAACCTGAGACGGCCTTTTTTTGGCCTGTTACTTTATTGATACTCTTTAGTCTTTTTGAGGAGCCATCTCTTGACACATCAACAGCCAGAATTCACAATCCTTTAAATACTGTCTGCCAGTCTTAATGCAATTAGACTCAAATTCGCTTTGTTTGTTGCTGCAGTAAGTTTATCACAATTCTGCTGAAAACCTGACAGCAAGACATTTGAGTGATGCCTGCATCACTTCAATCAGCTAATTGCCTATTACGGTCTCCATACTTGCAAACTGGCTCAACTGAACTTTTAGCCATTCAATTTTTTTTACAGCGGCTTCATTTCTTCCAAATTTTATACAATAATCTTCCAGAATACATTGAGCTAGATCCTGTCAAATTCTCCACTCTCACACCAACAGTTAACCAAACCCTTTTTCAATTGAGATGAAGGTGGGGGTGTAACTGCACTGTTTAATTTTAACTGAGGTACAGGATGTTCTAAATTTAGATCTTGATGAGATTTACAAGGAAAATTTGCACATAAATCACCTTCCTAGACTGCAGACTTCAATTGTGCATTTGTGCCCTAATTAAAACTGAAGCCGTAAACTGGAAACAGGAAATGCAACTTTGCCTTTCATTTACTGGGTTCAACATCCAGATAAAACATCAAACTTTCAACAGAATTTAAAAAAAATTAGATAATATTCTCTGATAACACCCCTGTGGGTACAGCCTTGCCTTCTTCAGTTTAATTTACATTTTCAGCAAATTGCAATTATAATAATATTAGCTATCACACAGAAATTTGTGAAACAGACAAAATATTCATCGCTTCTGTCTCAGCAAAGCTATACTTCATTTTCCTTATTTGTATTCAACACAACCATTCATCAGTCAGCGCTCAGAAACGCAGAAATTCAGCTGTGCAAACTTCTACCTCTTAACCTGGTTGATCATGAAGCTTGTAGGCTTCAATGGGAATGGCAATTGTAAAGCTGCTTTACAACAAGATGTAGAGCTGCACTTCCAAACTTAAAAGTTATTTCATATATAACTGAAAACATAAACATTTTACATGGAACTCCCTCAGCTGCTTCCATGTACAGCATTTAATATTCTTTAACATCTCTAAGCTGGCTGTTGGCATTCTTATTGAGTTTCATAATTGGGTTATAAGAGTAATAAAAATGTCTCAGTTATTTAATATTGTTGAACAGTGAAAATTGATTAATCTGTGTCCCATTTGCAGCATTGAAACAATCCTTTAAGCCCAATGCCCTGAAGTGTTTATATTTCACTGAACTTGCTCCCACGCCAATTAACTCATTCCACCTTCCTCCCATGTCTTCTCACTGTTTTCTCCCACATGCATACCTTTCACATCCCTTTATGTGCAAGAACATTGACTGTTTCATGTCAAGTCCATGTGACAGTGAGCTGCAAACTATCATCTTTGTACAAGCATTTTCCTGACTTCTTTATTGGATTTTAATAATTAGCTTATAATGAGTCCACATGTTCATTATAGCAGTTTCTTCCCATCTAACCCATCAAACATCTTTACAATTATAAAAATCTTCCACTATCTCTCCTCTTAACCTTTTCCAAATTTTCCCTGAGAAATGCATTGTCTAAATTGTGGTATCATAATTTCTTTTCTGATTTTTTCCAGCTTTTCAATATTCTTCCTTTGAAATGGCACTTGCTGGGTAACCTAGCAATACCTCTCTGGTTTTGTAGACTACACCGCTCTGAACATGAAGGAGTACTTTTCGTTTGCCTTGAAGACTGCCGCTCCAGCACACACAAGATGCTTGATAGTGGTCAAGACAAAACAGACCATTTGATCACCACCCCATACTCCATCTTACATGTACCATATACAAGATGCACTGCAGCGACTCGCCAAAGCTCCTTCAACATGATCTTCCAAATGTGTGACTTCCACTACCTGGAAGAACAAGAACAAGAGACACATGGGAAGAACAATAACTGCAAGTTCTTTCCAAGCCACTCATCATCCTGATATCAAAATAAACCACTTTTCCTTCATCGTCGCTGGGTCAAAACCCTGAATTCCTCCCTCCCTATGTGTGTACCTACAGCACAGAGACTGTAGCAGTTCAATAAATCAGACCAGACCTTTTTAAGCGTACTTAGAGATGGGCAGTCAGTGTTAGCATGACCAGTGATCTTCACAATTCATTTTACAAAGCGAACTCCTGGTGCTTTGCAAGTGTTTGTTGTATCCTTTATCAAGTGGTGTTCTAGGCAACTGTATCTTTGTATTCTGTTCTCTTCTATCATATTTAGGGAATCAAAGTGGTCTATATCAGAAACATGAAATGGACTTGTAATAAATTAGCATCCAGTTTCATTTTGCATTCACTTGGAAAATCTTGTCAAGGTTTTTAATTTCAAACTAAGTAAAAGAAACACCGTGACCAGGAATGAAGTTGCTAAAAATAGTTTCAGCAGTTGTTTTGTTTGTTTGCCATTGGCAAGAAGATTAGCCATGGTGAAAAAATGAATTGCTGGTTTGTACAAGCTTGTTGTCTCTGCTGGTGGTGACTAATTTTACTGCCTTAATTTCCTTAAGTATTAAAAAATAAATGGTCTTCTTTTACATCCTATCAACATCAACCACTTCACACCTTATCATATTATGCTTCATTTGCCATATGCACTTTATCTACAGGTTTGAAAATGCAAAGAAAACTGGCATGTAAATTTTTGTAAAATTGGCATAAGATGTATTAACACCAACCTGATCAATGAGCCGATTGTCTATTTAATGTAAAAGATTTATAGTGAGTTTCAAATGAGGAATAAGTATTTCTAATGAAAAGCAAGTCAAGACAAACATTAATTCAAAATAAGAAAGGAAGTTTCAGACGTGTTAGCCTGCCTGCCTACACCCAAGAATGTTTTAACTGTAACAAATTCAGCACCAGTTTGTTTTGAAAACCACATCTAACATACCCAAATGATTATCACTTAATAAGCCTTGGGTAACTGCTGATCAAGATGTAAAATTTTTAACACATAAGACACCAACACACATCAGAGTACAGAGATATATGACAAAGAGCCCAGTGTTTGTTATCATAATTATGAGAAAAGAAACTCATGTTTTATTAACAATACAAAACACAAGTTGTGTTTTGTTCTGGAATACCAAATGAAGTTGCAATAGGTTGTTGCCACTGACTGAGTCTTAATAGGTAGAGGTTCTCTGTTGAACAAATGTCTTTATTACCTGTTGACAATCAGGTACAAGTTATACTTCTAAGTTATACATTGCTCTTAAGATAATTGGGTGACTTTATGATACAAGTTTTCACTCTATAAGATTCAAAGATGTTCAGCTTTATCCCAACTCAAGCTGTAAGACTTCATCAGAATTGGTGGAACTTAATGCAGACTCCAACATTGACCTTTTCTGAACCATTGCCTTTTATATGTATGATAGCATCTCTTTCATAAGCATTGCCTTATACAGCATCTCCCCTCAAGCTTCTTCTTTCTCCCCTACTTAACATTTAGGCACTCATGTATGTAATGACACTTTTCACAGGCTGTTCATCGGATGCAGTCATCTAGGCTTGAAACATTAGCTTACACTTTCTCCAAGGATTTTGCCTAACCCACTTTGATTACTGCACTTTTTGTTTTTTTTGCACAGATTTCAGCATCTGCAGTAATATATTCTTATATTCTGCTACATCTTGTTCTTTCTGGAATTGTTTGCTCTCAGATTAACACAATCATCAAAAGTTTACAGAACTTCATTAACAGTGCCGGTGCCTTCAGTTGTGTTTTGTCAAGCCAGTATAAGCTGTAGGTCCTTTTGATGTCTTGTATTTACTTGTTCAACTAATGATTTTATATTTAGTCTGGAGGCATTTCTGTATGATTGCTTTTTTTCTCCAACATGTCTAATCCTATGTTCTATTTGGGCCATCTCTGAAGTTAAATCTGCTAAACAGAATTACTTCTGCCTAATGTGATTATTTATTCTTCTTACTTCCTTCTATCAATTGACATTCTCATTATTGTTAACTTATTTTATCCTGCTGCTAAGTTGGATTCCAATCTTCATCACTGATCACCATGCCGTATGGGATACTAACTATAGCCAGTATATAGGGTAATTTGCTGACAACAACTAAGTCTTAATGAAAAGAGGCTGTTATCTAAACCAAGAAGATCATGCTGTAGTTTATTTCCCCTAATAACAATCACGTATAAATGTAATAAAAGCCAGATCTCGGAGTGAACCCTAGCTTGACAAATCATGAGATTTATTTTTGCTATTTGTTTACAATGATGGTTGGTCACTGAATTATTTTACACTATAATGGAGCTAGTTGAAATGGTCTTGTACAGGTATCAAAAATAAAGATTTAATCCTTTATTCACAAAAAATTCTTTGAGGTTTAAACCTCAGTAAAGGGTAACTCTGTTTCCACTGTAAAGGTACTTGCTCTGTTGGAATAGTTTTGATTTGTTTCTGAGCTTTCTTCTTATTGTCTTCTAAGCATTTTCAGAGCAAACCTGGTGGGGTTTGTTTAGCTCCAGAAGTTTTCTGTTTCTGGATGTTTTTCTCTGAAGACACTTCGGGCATTTTTCTCCAGCTCTGATCTTCTGTAGGCTAATCCAAAGACAATTTTGATCTGATGAAACCTGCATATATACCTTGACCTTCTGGATGATTCTATCTTTTTGTCTCCCTCTGTAACATCCTGTTGGTAGGAAAAGCAGCTTTTTTTTAAATCACCTCTTTGACCCTTTTACCACCTGACGGATTACTGCCTATTTCCAACTGGCTGGTATTTCAGGGAGACACTATTTGCTTACCATTAATATGCTTTTTAAATAATAATACTCAGATATTGGTTCTAATTCTAGTTCAGAGTAGGTTGATACAGCTCTTGCAACTAGTGATCCATTTGTTTCATTTCTATTAAAGAAATGCGCAAAATATGTCATACTTATGTTCTCTCTCTTATTTATGATTTCAAAAATAATGTCACATGACTACATTTTAATGTTATCTTCATTTTACATAGTCTTTTCCTCTTTCTGTCCAATTCCCTGGTATTGAGATCTAGTCACAGCCCAGTTAAGAAACAATCATGCAACAAACATCCAGCATATTCCTCCTGCAGCATCATAATCTCTTCTTTCTCAGCTGGTTACTCCAACATGCCCAGTGAGACCATTATATTTAAATCAGTTAGATCATTCCTTCTATAGACATTTCTTATCCTAATCCAACTACAAATTTTCCACTTACCAAATCATTCTTCAATATAACTCTAATGGGGCAAGTTCACCAGCTCCATGTACAAATCCAATTAATTTTCTTTACCTTCTTCATTAGAAGAGCAAAGAAATATTTCTCCCTTTAAGTACAATATTCAGGACTTCCATTAGTCTGATATTGTTTCAGTCAGTCTGCAAATAATAAATTGGAGACAGCTACCTTTGAAGAATGTGAATGACCCACTTCCTGATCCATTCATTAAACATGCAGATTTGGAATGAGCTATTCACCTTTAATCAATGGAAGCTTGTCGAGAAGGGAACTGTTCCAGTCATGATCTAATCATTCATAACCCATGGAACTGGAATCAGCCCATGATGGAGTTAAAATTGTTTCAGAGATAGTAGGAACTGCAGATGGTGGGGAATCTGAGATAACAAGGTGTAGAGCTGGATGAATACAGCAGGTCAAGTAGCATCATGCTGCTTGGCCTGCTGTGTTCATCCAGCTCTACACCTTGTTATCTCAACCTGTGATGGTCAGTTTGTGAGGGGAGGTCATGTGATTAATTATAGAGCTTCCTTTTGTGTTTTAAGAAGAGAAACTGTGTTCCTGAGTGGGCTCATTCTGTTTGTACTACTATCCTGTAAGTTTGACTGTTGGTTCTTGGTTGATCATCCACAAAGACCTGGGCAAAGTTTTAAAAATAAACTCTGAAGCTGATGACTCCAGGAGGAAGATATAAATCAATGGATCAACATCTTAAAATTGTCTCAACACAGGACCCAGAAAGATCCTTAACTAAATCTATTCAAAGGATCAATCTATTGAACTCATATGGACTGTCTTTCTTGACATTTTAAAACAAATTAATCCATCCTTCCTCTTTTTGACTTTGTACACATGAGAATGGCTGCATGTAAGTGTGAACTCTTAAATACATTGTGTATGGGAGAGTCAGAAATTATGTTTTATTTAGATCGGGTGTTATGCACAATGAGTAGTACTCTAAGTTCTTTTTAAAATATATAAGAAAACTTGCATTGTGTAACTTTTGCAGTTGTAGCACCAAAACAGTTAAACACTTGCTGAATTAGTAAGTGCATTCCTGTAAAAAGAAAACTACTAAATTATTTAAGGAGGAGGGTAAGAAGGAGTCAGAAGTGGCCAGAATAAAAATGAGAGATTTTATAAATGTTGTGGCTAGGTTAATTTATTTGCGTTTAGCTTCCTCCTTGTAAAATATTGGGGTGTTTATCTTTGATAGGTAGAGTAAGTATTTGCCGAATATACAACCTTCACATTATCCTTCCAGTGAACTCATGGGGATGAAAACCAGACAATTTCTTTAACAGCTGAAGCTGCCTGTTGCTGAAGATTAAATCTGCCTCATCATGTCATTAGCTGTTCTTTGTCGATAATCTATTTAAATAGGTGACCAATTGATGAATAATTTGTACAAAAGAACTTTTTTAGTAAAAGCAGAGATCATTGATGCTAATATAGAAGATTCCTGTCCAGATTTCATTGTTAAATACTTAAACAGTTTTGCAAAATTGACTGTTTTGGATTTACTATTCAAGTTAGGATATTGCTGTTATTGCTAACCTACTTAAATCTCCTCTGCATCAGGAAAGGAAAAATGTCACATGTACACGCATATTGTTTTTGCACATCAGGGGCTAAAATATATACTCCAGGACAGGAGTGGCTTGAAATTAGACACTACCCTATTGATATAACTCCCATTATTCACGCCCACCCCAGCTGGGATTTCACACAGAGCTGGTGAGGTAATGGGTGATTTCAGAACCTACCAGACATTTGAGGCCTTTAAGTGACCCAGTAATGTCCTCTTCCAGCCCGCACCACACATTTTCCAGTGTGTCTGGTAGCCAGCACTGAAGAGGACGTCCAGCAGAATTCAATGGGACAGCTGGGGGGAATGAGGATTGCCTCACTTATAATGCTTTTAGGCCCATTACTGGGCCCTTCCACTCGGCCCTTCACCCTCCTTTCCCCTCCATTTCCCCGTATCTGCCTCAGCACCCCCTCCTGATGGGCCTGCCCAGCCCAGGAATAGCAACGCACTCCCAAACATTTAGTTTTGTGCCAAGTTCCATTAACCACCACTGCTGAGGGCTGTCTGCAGTCTTGGTGATGGGCATTGCTCCTGATGGTTGCTGCTTGAATGGATAGGACAGAGTCTTGCCTCAACTTAATAGCATGCTGACCAGTAAATGGGGAAAGGCTAAACTGCCAGAGAATAAGTGGCATCACCCTTTATAATTGTACAGCAATAGACAATAGACAATAGGTGCAGGAGCAGGCCATTCAGCCCTTCGAGCCAGCACCACCATTCATTATGATCATGGCTGATCATCCACAATCAGTAACCTGTTCCTGCCTTATCCCCATAACCCTTGATTCCACTATCTTTAAGAGCTCTATCCATGCATGGAGGAAACCCTAGACTTGTTTCAAATTTCACACCTCATGTCTGTTAATTATGAATTTTCAGTATACTGCAATGAACATTTAAAGCTTAATTGGCATTTCTTGTGCATAAATATCTTTAGTCTTTCCTTTACTGACTGAGAACTTGGCTACCATCAAACATATGGCAAAAAAACCTATAAACTCTGTGTTGTGGAAATGTTGACTCATTTTGCTTTAATCTAATTATGTAACTTAATTACACCGCTTCATTCTTTTGTATTCATTTATGCCAACTATTACCTTCCCTGTTTTGTCAGTTTTAGAGACCTAGGTGTTGTCCACATCCCATAAATCCGGAAGATTGGCATGAAAGAAGTTCATTCAGCAGTTAATTTAAAACAAATGATTTTTCTAAATATTATTTTCTCCCTTTACAATTGATAAATGACCTTTTGAAAATGAAGAGAGGTAATGCAAATGAACCTTTTTCTTCAGCAATATAAACCACAACTCAAGTATGGCATAAATTTGTTTAAAAAACCATGAAAATCCATGACCTTTTGATAAAGACATTCAACTGTCTGTCCTAAGCAGTATTCAGGGACAATGAGAGATTAATACTAACCATAGGTGCCTATGCTAGTCTTAGCATTGCTCAGGCACCTAGAAGGCTGGGGGAGGGGCGCGAGTAGTTAGTCATGTTTAACATCCGAATGACACCAGTTGCAACTGTATTTGGTAAAAGGCCCATTGAATGGCCAGTTGGCATGATCAGGCCAAAGAGGTTAGGTCAAAGATGTAGGCTACAAATCCAATGTTGGCCCACAGAAGCTGAGTCATGTGGTAAATTCATTTTTAATTCAGTTCACAGGTTGCCAGTTGGACATAAACCACATCGTATCGGTTGAGGAGATCGCTACTTGGTCCCTTCCAATCTTAAGGGTATAGATTTTCCGACTGTGATTCTTGAGGTTTCCATCACAATTTGGTCCTGCATTCCAGCTGTTAGTTGGCTAACACAAACATTCTTGAAATGCACTGCACCATTTAGAAAGCTAAAGACACGTTAGCCAATTGATTGTCAGCCAAATGGAATCACTTTCCTCAAGTGTTCAAAGAAAATGAGAAAAATATGTTTTAATATCTTGATGATTTTTCTCTGGAGTGCATGCAGCAATGCCCTGAATCTTTGTAATCTGGAGTCTCAAGGCTAATGTCTGACATAGACTGTGTTTAATGTTCCTAATTCCAGCAGTGTTCCTACTTTGATGTCACTATTTTTTAAGCACCAGATATCTCAGATGTCACAAGATTTCTATCTCCATTATTTATGGCAAGCACTTTCTCCCCATTCTGGAGAAACTTCTCCCTCACTTGAGGTTGCCCCTTTCAATTTGTGGCCTCTTCCTGTGCTCTCTCAGGGTTTCACAAGGAAGTGCAGACCCAACAGGTTCCAGACAATCTGTCAGCCTATTAGCAGCCCCCCAAACCCTCCCAAAAGAGAGGCCTTTGGGCTGCAATTGCCCTTAACACCGACTCAAACACTGCACAGCTTGCCCACAGGGGCAGGTCACCGTCACTGTCAGCACTTCCTAGTCCCACCCCCTTGAGGAACCAGCACGCTCCCTATTGGCTGGCTGCCATTCACTGCAGCAGGACAACTCAGAAGAGCAGCCAAACTGCATCAGGACCAGTGCCGCCATTGGCCCGGTCTGGACCAAGCCGAGCAGCTTCTCTGTGCTTGCCCACCTGCTTTGAACCATGCCCCAAAACTGGACACCTGTGTTGCTGGACAGCACCACAAAGAGAGAAGTAAGCCAGGAGTGATAGCCTCAGCAGGTAGCCTGGATCCCAGTGACCAAAGGTCTCATGCACCTGGCATACCCCGGGCAATGGTCTAACTAGCTGCAGTCTCAGAGCATCCGCTGCAGAATGGAATATTACATTTCTCTTTTATAGTTTACATTTATTTGTGTTAAACAGTTATTTCACCTACAAACATAGAACTTACATTCTAAAACCTAAATTTAATTTGAAGATATAATGTTTTAATATTTTTCAGCTGTGGAATGTCCTACTGTAATTAACATTGATTCTACTTAAATATTTTCACTGAAGTTTGCTATTTTCAGACTGCAACCTGAATGTTAATTGAGGAGCCCAATACATATTTATAGGAATGCACTAGATAGATCTGTTGGTACTTGGGGATAAAATACTGCTCTTGATGACAGTCGACAAGCCAAAACATCATGTGTTATAATTAATAGATGAAAAGCCATAAGCAGCAATAAATTACTCAATAATTTCTGGCTTATCTCTGATAATTCTAAAAAGAAATATCCAACATATAATGGACAGCAAATGAAACTGTGCCACAGGTTATTGCAGCATTCATACAACTAGTCATAGAACTATTAATATCAAAAAGATCTTCCCACTTGATGCACTCCAGTACATCAAGAAGTTTGCATTCGAGTTTCAAACAATGTTTATAGTATTCAGTTGTTTTAACATTGTGCAGTCTGCCAAATTTCTCATCTTGTTAATGTTTCCATCGACCAAAAATTCCATTTTACAGCAGAATGTAATTGTTAAAAAAAAATTAATTGAAGGTGAATTTGACATCTTTAATCATTTCAGCAGAAGAACATTGGACACACTGAGCTCACCAAAAGCAAATAAAAAAGAAATAAGGTGGTGTTTGAGTCTGCTGGGACTGAAAGCTGCCTTCTCTCACAGTGTTTCATGGCTTCATTAAAAATGCATTCAAGCAGCCATTGTTCTCAACTCATTTGTTTTTTTTCTGTAAAGGGTAATGAAGCTGTAGGTTTTCACAGTAAGTTTTACATCACAGATGTCCATTTGTCCACACATGCTAGCATTTGAGCTTGACTTAAGCTCCTGTCATATTTCCTTACCTAATGTCATCATTCATCAGTCTTTTCTCCTTCCTCCAGTAATTTAGACTCCCCTCCAATACATCCATAATACTTGCTTCAAACACTCCCTGAGATAGTGAGATTTAACCATTCTTTTCCCAAATAACAAGCTGCTGAGTCCAAATAACATTCCACTGTAACGTGGAAGTGAAAAGGGATTTCTAATTGATATGGTAAGTCAAAGAATTGGAAAATAAAAGAATGGGACTATTTTGACTTGGGTGATAGGCCACAACGGGTAATGCTGATTCACAGAGAAAGAGATTTCCCTCCGTCAGCATCGCCTCACACCATCACAAAACTATCTCAGTCCCCAGTTCAACTTCATTCTTCTCATCTGGTCATGTTTTTTCTGCCTTTGAAGAATGTTCTACGTCTCAGAATAGTTCAACAAATTACTGCTCAGCAAAGATGTTTGCACTTCCTACCTGAGTATAAATTGTGCTGGGGATGTTAGGCCCTTCTTTCTAATGTACTTGTTGTGCTTCATTGTAGGAAAGATGAGTGTGGGTTTCATCATCCTTGTGTTGCAATATAGCATAACTCTTAAAATTGCTGATCGTGTCAAATCCATCTGGGTACTTCTATTTAGTTTTCTATTTGGTTGTACCACAGTGAGGAGCTTGAATCTCAAGTGGTTGCTATGCTGAAATCTGTACACACAGGTTGTCCTTGCATATTGGCACCACAGTGTGATTAGGTCACTACATGGAACTGGTAATCCATTATATGCTTTGTAGAGCCTCATGTAGCCTGCATCATGGAGTATCACTTGTTCGTTTATGTGCGTCCTTGGATGCAAAGAGGTGAAATGCTGGCACTAGCTCCTCAATGGCGTTAGTGGGGGTCAATCTGCCTTTTTCAGACATATACTGTTAATGGCCATGAAAGATCATTGTCTTCTGTTAGCACGTATGTGAGAATGACAATATGAAAAACTTGGCTATTTCTGGAATCCAAGGTAGACAGACAGGAGGCTGGAAGAACACAGCGAGCCAGGCAGTATCTGGTGGAAAGGAGCAGTCAACTTTTCACATATTACCCTTCAGGAGTCCTGAAGGAGCTACTCCTTTTCTGAGGTTTTTTCAGAGCTGAAGCTGATTTCTTCAATTTCTTGGAACAGTAATTACCGTTTTTATAAGCTTTTGCTTAGTTTTTGGAACTTTTTAAAAAATGAATGAAAACAACGGTACTTTAAATGGGAGGAAAGAGAGACTGCAGGAGTTTCAGGAGAGACCACATGAGAGGTTGCAGAATTGCTCTAGTGTTCATTTGAAAAAACACAAGCTGTGAACTTTCACAGCTGACTGACTGTGAAAGTACAAGTTTCTCTAGAAATCAGAGTTCTGCACAAGAAAAACAAACAGTGAAAGTTCACAGCAGACTTTGGAGAGATCTCATTACCAGAGCTACTCGTATCTTGGAGTGCCAACATTTCAGAGCCTTACGAATCTTAATAAATCTTAATTTATATTTTGGAAATCTATAATAATGAGTAGGGTAAGAGATTTTAAAATGTTTTTGTCAGATTTATACCTTGATTAATCTTTTAAAAAAGTATAAAACATAAGAATTAGGTTATCATAGAACAGTATTTAGAGTAGTAAGGCTGTTATTTTCTGGGTCTGCAGATTACAGTGCAGAGATGGCCTTTTGTATGTGATATGTTCTTCCTGTTGGACATGGAAGTTAGGAAAAAATTCAATGTTCCTGGATATCACGTCTGCAGGAAATGTGTTTGATTGCGAATCCTATTCAGTTACATGGTTCAGTTGAAACAGCAGATAGAGGCAACAAGGAGTTTACAGGAGCTGGGGGTGTAATGGACGGCAATTATGGGAAGGTAGAAAAGCCACAGACAAAGTCAAGTAGGTGGGTGAATGACAGGAAAGATAGGAGAGGTAAGCAGGTAGCGCAATAGTCTCCTGTGGCTATCTCCATCTCAAACAAATGTGCTGTTTTGGAAAACATAGATGGTGATAGACTCGCAGGTGAATATAGGACTGGCAGCCTGGTTTTTGGGACCCTAACTGGCTCTGCTGTAATGATGGCTCCAATTGTGAAAGGAACTGTCTAGTCAGAAACAGACAGACATAAGGTCTTAGAGTCTCTTATGAATAGTTGTTGCTGATTATCACCATGCCACCATCATGATATGATATCTGAGAATCAAGGAGTCATCATCATTGGTGTTCCATCGCAGATGAGGATGACTCTCTTCCACCCTCAGGCTGAGACCATAGGAGGCTCTATAGATCAGTTGACTACTACCTGCTCTGTTACTCTTGGAGCAGGTGGTGTTTGGGGAAGGGGTGGGTGTGGTATTGCTGTGGCAACATGCTCCTTTTGCTGTTTACACCTGGTTTCCATTTTTTCCAAATGGCAAATCTCAAGGTGCTCAACACCTTCCCAGATGCTCCTCCTCCACTTTGGACGGTCTTGCACCAGTGATTCCCAGGTGTCTGTGGGAACGCTGCACTTTGCCAATGAGTCCTTGAGGGTATCACTGAAGTGCTTCCTCTGTGCACCTGTGACTCACCTGTTATTTCGAAGCTAGGAGTAGAGCACCTGCCCGGGGAGTCTCGTGTGGGTCATGGGGATGATGAGCCCTGCCCATTGCAGCCAATGAAGTGTGGTCAGTGCCTCAATGCTGGCGATGTTGGGGATGAATCAAGGAGTGGTTTCTTTACCAATGGCCAGTGCTGCTCTGCCCTACAATTTTGTGCAGGTGCAGTGATAGGCTTTTCTTTTTACTTTCTGCAGGGTATTTACCTGATGAAGCAGAGCTCAGATATGGTATGGACAGAAAGTGCTGGAGAAACTCAGCAAGTCTGGCAGCATCTATGCAGGGACTAACAGAGTTAATGCTTCAAGCCCAGTATGGGTCTTCTTCACAACTCAGATAATGTGAGAACTAGATGCAGGTCATGTAGCACTGAAACAGTCAATATATGTTTGTTACAATGCTTGTTATCAACGTGCCTATATGTACTAGAATCACAGGCACCCCTGTGACTGGGACATTTAGATGCAAACTATATCATACCTCACTCAGTGAGCCATGCTTGAAGTGGGCCCAGTAGAGCAGAAACTGAGATCTTTATTCCATAAGGCACATACCTCGATAGGCTGATATCAGAAGTGTGTCGTTGAAAAGTTTCTTGCATACCAGTTGTGAGACATAACACAATATTATTAATCAATTTAATGTATTAATTATCAGAATTAAGCTCCACCAATTTTCATGGTGGGTATCAAACCTGCAACCTGAATTACTCCCTCTGGATTATTAATGCAACAATATGGTGGCTCAGTGGTTGGTACTGCAGCCTCACAGCTCCAGGGACCCGGGTTCAATTCCAGCCTCAAGCGACTGCCTGTGTGGAGTTTGCACATCCTCCCTGTGTCTGCATGGGTTTCCTCCCACAGTTCAAAGATGTGCAGGCTAGGTGGATTGGCCATGGTGAATTGCTTAGAGTGTCTGGGGATGTGCCTATGTGGGATACTCTGAGGATTAGTGTGGGCTTGTTGGGCCAAAGGGCCTGTTTCCATACTGTAGGGATTCTATTAACATTTCCACTACATCACTGTTGCCGCACTCTTCAAAGCTCAGTGTCTGATGGTGTCATTCATATGTGAATCTAACCTAGCTTAACATAAGTGATGCACAGTGTCACTGTGTCTAGCAGAAGCTGGAACTAGGATCAGAGAAGATGCCAAAACTGGGGCATTTTATTTTTGATGATATCACCTCCAGCATTGAGAGGAAAGCTGTGAACCTCTCCTCCTCTGGGTTTCCACCCATTTCCTCCAACCAGGAATGCCAACCATAGGCCTCTCCCAAATATTTGCTATCTGTGGCCAAAATAATCCCTTATTGCATTGCTATGCTCACCAAAATCTCACTCCAACCTGTCAGGAATAAGGCTGGAGTTCCACTGTGGACTGGACAAGTGTCTTACTTAATAAATGGAAATGAACATGGAAACGATTATCTCTAACACCAATTTCTAACTGGCACAGCAACTCAAGATTGTTGCTTGGGCCTGTATCCCACCTAATTACACTCACTTCCACTGCTGTCACACACAAATAGTGAGGCTACAATTGCGGCTAAGGGACTTGGTATGCAAGGTGCAAATTGTGGGGAATAACAGTTTTGTAACTTTGAGTTCTGTGAGCATTTACCTAGTCTTTTACCAAATGGTCAAACAGCAGAGTTGCACGTCGGAGAGGGAAATAGCACAATTGGAGCCCACTTTCAACTATTTATCCAGATGACAAGGAGACTTACGATTTCTTCAGTTTAAAATTTCTAGCAAAATTGTGAAGGTGACGTGTTTCAGTTCACCCAGGAAATGTAAGTTGCTGCAGCAATATGCATTTTTATACATGTAAATGGGAGTCTGGAGCTAGGGGTTGTGATTGTGGGGGCTCTGACTTCTTTTCTAATCTCTGACTGATGAGGAGTCTCTCCCACTATTACTATGTGTGTGCTGGGAAGGATTTACTGAACAGTCATCTAGACTTGAAACAGCTCCTCACAGACCGTGTCAGCTCCTTGCAAACCACGTTAGGGAACTGGAGCTGGAGCTGAATGAACTCTGGATCATTCAGGAGGCTGAGCGGGGTGATAGAGAGGAGTTACACGGAGGTGGTCACACCCATGTTACAGGAAAAAAGTATCAGAGATAATGGGAACTGCAGATGCTGGAGATTCCAAGATAATAAAATGTGAGGCTGGATGAACACAGCAGGCCAAGCAGCATCTCAGGAGCACAAAAGCTGACGTTTCGGGCCTAGACCCTTCATCAGAGAGCTCTGATGAAGGGTCTAGGCCCGAAACGTCAGCTTTTGTGCTCCTGAGATGCTGCTTGGCCTGCTGTGTTCATCCAGCCTCACATTTTATTACACAGGAAAAAAGTAGCTGGCTGACTATCAGGAGGGGGAAAGGGAATAGGCAGACAGTACTGGGTCCCCTGTGACCATTCCCCTCAACAATAAGTATACTGCTTTGGATACTGTTGGGGAGGGCAACCTACCAGGGGAAAGCCATAGCAGCCAGGTCTCTGGCACTGAGCCTGGCTCTGTGGCTCTGAAGGGAAGGGGGGAGAGTAGGAGAGTAGTAGTGATAGGAGATTCACTGGTATGGGGAACATACGGAAGATTCTGTGGTACTGAGACAGACTATGTTGCCTCTCGGGTGCCAGGGTCACGGATGTCTCAGATTGAGTCTTCAGGGTTCTTAAGGGGGAGAGACAGCAGCCGGAAACTGTGGTACACATCGGTGCCAATGACATAGCTAGGGAGCGGGATGAAGGCCTGAAAAGTGATTGCAGGAAGTTAGAATGGAAGCTGAAAGCCAGGATGAGTAGAGTAGTAATCTCAGGATTACTACTGGTACCACGGGCTAGTGAGGCTAGAAACAGACAGAGAGAGTGCAGCTGAACAGATGGCTACAGACCTGATGTAGGAGGGAGGGCCTCAGGTTTGTGGGTCATTGGGATGCCTTCTGGGGAAGGTGGAACCTGTACAGGAAGGATGGGTTGCACCTGAACTGGAGGGGCATCAATATCCTGGGTGGGAGATTTGCTAGAGCTCTTTGGGAGGGTTTGAACTAGTTTGGCAGAGGGATGGGAGCCTAGCTACAGATCAGGGGATGGGGTAGCCAGTGTACAGACAGATAGAGCAAGTAGAGAGTCTATGAGGAAGGATAAGCAGTTAATAGGGCAAAGTGGCAATCAGTGCGATGGGTTGAAGTGTGTCTACTTCAATGGAAGAAGTGCCAGGAATAAGGGTGACGAACTTAGAGCATGGATCAGTACTTGGCACTATGATATTGTGGCCATTATGGAGACTTCACTAACAGAGGGGCAGGAATGGTTGTTGGATGTCACTGGGGTTAGATGTTTCAAAAGAAATAGGGAGGGAGGTAAAAGAGGTGGGGGAGTGGCATTGCTAATCAGGGATGATACCACTGCTGCAGAAAGGGAGGTCGTGGAAGAGGGTTTCTGCACTGAGTCAGTATGGGGTGGAAGTCAGTAACAGGAAAGGAGCAGTCACTTTATTGGGAGCTTTCTATAGACAACCTCCTAACAGCAACAGAGACACTGAGGAACAGATTGTGAGGCAGATTTTGGAAATGTGTAGAAGTAATAGGGTTGTTGTCATGGGCAACTTCAACTTCTCTAATGTAGACTGGAACCTCCTAAGTGCAAATAGTTTGGATGGAGCAGGTTTTGTCAGGTGTGGCCAGGAAGGATTTCTGAATCAATATGGAGATAGGCTGATGAGGGGGGGGCCATTTTGGATTTGGTGCTTGGCAACGAACCAGGTCAGGTGTCAGATCTCTCGGTGGGAGAACATTTCAGTGATAATGATCACTACTCCCTGACTTTCACTATAATCATGGAGAGGGATTGGAGCAGATGGTATGGGAAAGTATTTAATTATGGGAGGGGGAATTACAATGCTATTAGGCAAGAACTGTGGAGCATAAATTGGGATCAGATGTTCCCAGGGAAATGCACGATAGAAATGTGGAGGTTGTTTAGGGAGCAGTTGCTACAGGTACTGGGTAGGTTTGCCCCATTGAGGCAAGGAAAGGATGGTAAGGTGAAGGAACCTTGGATGACAAGACACGTGGAACACCTAGTCAAGAGGAAGAAGGAAGCTACTTTAGGTTGAGGAAGCAAGGATGGGACAGAGCTCTAGTGGTCTACAAGGTAGCCAGGAAGGAACTGAAGAATGGACTTAGGAGAGCTAGAAGGGGGTATGAGAAAACCTTGGTGGTAAGATCAAGGAAAACCCAAAGGCTTTCTTTACTTAAGTGAGGAACAAAGGGATGGCCAGAGTGAGGGTATCAGGGATAGTGGAGGGAACTTGTGTGTGGAGTCAGAGGACGTAGGGGATGTCCTTTACAAATACTTTGCTTCAGTATTCACTAGTGAGAGGAACCTTGACATTTGTGAGGACAGCATGAAACGGAAAGATATGCTAAAGCAGGTTGTTGTTAGGAAGGTGGATGTCTGAGAAATTTTGAAAAACATGAGACCAGATGGGATATACCCAAGGTTCTAATGAGAAGCGAGGGAAGAGATTGATGTCCCTTTGGTCTTTGTGTCCTCACCGTCCGCTGGAGTAGTGCCAGAAGATTGGAGGTTGGCAAATGTCATCCCCTTGTTCAATGAAGGGAATAAGGATAATCCTGGAAATTACAGACCGGTCAGTCGTACTTCTGTGGTGGGCAATTATTGGAGAGAATTCTGAGAGATAGTAGTTATGATGATTAGAAATAGTCAGCATGGCTTTGTGAGGGCATGTCATGCCTCACAAACCTAATTTAATTCTTTGGGGATGTGACAAAACACATCGATGAAGGTAGAGCAGTGGATGTGGTATATATTGAATTTTAGTAAGGCATTTGATAAGGTTCCACATGGTAGGCTCATTCAGAAAGTAAGGAGGCATAAAATTCAGGGAAATCTGGCTGTCTGGATACAAAACTGGCTGTCCAATAGAAGACAGATGGTAGCAGTGGATGGAAAATATTCAGCCTGGAACTTCGTGAACAGTGGAGTTCCGCAGGGACCTCTGCTCCTTGTGATCTTTATAAATGATTTGGATGAGGAAGTGGAAGGGTGGGTTAGCAAGTTTGCCAATGACACAAAGGTTGCTGGAGTTATGGACAGCATGGAGGGTGGTTGTAAGTGGCAACGGGATATTGACAGGATGCAGAGCTGGGCAAAGAAGGGGCAGATGAAATTCAACCCAGAAAAGTGTGAAGTGATTCATTTTGTAAGGTCGAATTTGAATGCAGAATACAGGATTAATGGCAGGATTCTCGGCAGTGTGAAGGAACAGAGGGATCATGGGGTCCACATCCTTATCCCTCAAAGTTGCTACCCAAGTTGACAGTTTTAAAGAAGGCGTATGGTGTCTTGGCTTTCATTGGCAGGGGAATTGAGTTTAAGAGCTGTGAGGTTATGCTGCAGCTCTATCAAACTCTGGTTAGACCACACTTGGAATATTGTGTTCAGTTCTGGTCACCTCATTACAGGACAAATGTGGAAGCTTCAGAGATGGTGCTCGGGAGATTTACCAAGAAGTTGCCTGGACTGGCGGGTACATCTTATGAGGAAAGATTGAGGGAGCTAGGGCTTTTCTCATTGGAGTGAAGAAGGATGCGAGGTGACTTGATAGAGGTATACAAGATGATGAGAGACATAGATAGAGTAGATGGCCAAACACTTTTTTCTTGGCTGGAAATGACTATTATGAGGGGACATAATTTTAAGGTGATTGGAGGAAGGATAGGGGAGATGTCAGAAGTATGTTCTTCACACAGAGAGTGGTGGGCAAGTGGAATGCACTGCTGGCAGTGGTAGTGGAGTCAGATACTTTAGAGACTTTTAAGCGACTCTTGGATAGGCACACGGAGGATAGTAAAATGTAGGATATGCAGGGTAGATTGATCTTAGTAGGATAATAGGTCGGCGCAACATCGTTGGCTGTGCGGTACTGTTCAATGCTCTGTGTTCTATGTTAGCATCTTTCTATCCATGGATACCGCCTGACCTGTTGTGATGTCCAGCATATTTTGTTTTCAGTTGGTATTCTAACTGTTTGGTTGTGTTGTGGCTGAGTAGAGTGAGAAACAACTTTTTCACACAGCAGGTAGTTAGGGTTTGGAATTCACTGTGTGGTGGAAGAAAATTCAATTGAGGCATTCAAGAGACTATTGGATGACTAATTGGATAGTAAATGTATGGGGATAAAGCAAAAGATTGGCACTAGATAATGATGCATGTTTGAAAAGTTGTGTAGGCATGATGGGCTGAATTGCCTCCTTCTTCACTGTAACAGTACACTATAACAAGCTGAACATTTCTGTTATGATAACAGAGAAATTTTTTAAGGGAGTAATACTGTCGGATTATGAAGGCACATTATTCAGTGTTTTATGTTGAATGTACACAGCATGTGGTTGTATAATGTGATCCACCAAGGGATTTCTCAAACTTCTGTGTAAAATCTCTGTTTACGCTACAGCTTTTAACTAATGTTTATAGTGCATTACAGAATAATGCAAACATTGATAAACAAACTCATATAAGATATAAAGATTTTTATTTAAAATACACCCACGTCCATAGCTCTCTCATAAAGATGAAAAATGGCAGTTTGAGGAATTGTTTTCCTTTGTGTTTTTTTCACTGCAAGTCTGATTCAATCTTTACCTGCCAGGGCAAATTCTCTTGAATTGTGGAGATCAAATCAAACATCCCCTCTAGCAGTAAAACACTGTCAAGCTCAAGGCATGCTGCCCAAGCCATACACATTAAGACAGTTTACTGAAATCAGCTGGGGTTTTGGATGTAATCTCACATTGTGTTTTAATAGATATTAGCGGCTATATAACTCAGAATAAAGCCATGAGGCTAGAAACTGGGGCAAGTAGCATTAATCATTTGGGCACTATGAAGGTGTTCTAAAGTGCATGTGATACATACACACACTTGTGGCATCAAGCTTGGCAGATGCCATTTTGACACAGCTGCTGATGCACAAGCAAAGAACATCTGTCAGAAATGTGCAGGGTAGAACGATCATTATGCCAATGAGTACGCCATGCTGATTTGATGCCAGAAATGCCATTTTGCAGCTCAACCAATGCCTTGGTTTAATCTTAATCAATATAACATGCATTAAGCATGTTATATTGATTCAGGAATTTGTCTGTTCTGCATCAGGATGATGCAGTGTCCAACTGTGCTCACTGTAGCTTATAACATCATCACTGCCCATTTTATTTACAACCTTAGGAAAAGTGGCAGTTATTGCTCAAAGGTATTGTCAGTTTGTTGTCAGCCTGAGTTTTTGCATGACTTCAGGGAGGTCCTTTGGCCTTTGTTGTTTTGCATTGCTGCTGCTAGTAATCATTTTTGCCACCCACCTCACAGAAAGTATGAAATGCTGGAAAGCTCTTGATTGTATGTAGAAGTCCACATTTTCCACATGTTTTTCCATGTTTTGCTATTCTGCTCACTATGTCAATGGAAGGGGCATCAAGTAAGATGTCTTATCTTTGTCAGACTGCAATATTCATCTCATAATTTTGTCTGTCTTGGATGCTGTAGTTTTTGGGTTTGTCCAGTGGATCCTTTTGCTTTTTGGACTTGTGGCCTGTGACCGGCAGTGTTCCATAAGTTTCAATTCTAGATCCTCTTTTGTTTGTCAATTAAATGAATGAATTGGATGAGAATAAAGAAGGCATTGTTAGTAAGTTTGTGGTTGACACCAAAATACATTGTAGACAGCGAAGAAGATTTTCTAAGATTACAAAGGTATCTTGATGAAATGGGTCAATAGGTGGAAAATGGCAGATGGATTTCAATCTGGATAAGTGTGAGGTATTGGATTTTGGTACAACAAATAAGGGTAGGGCTTATACAATTAATGGTAGTCTTGTTGAAAAGAGGAATCTGGGGTGTAGGTGCATAATTCTTTAGAATTTGAGTCACGTGTAGACAGGATGGTTAAAAAGGTGTTTTGCACACTTGCCTTCATTGCTCAGTCCTTTGTGTATAGGAGTTGAGAGGTCATGCTGAGGTTGTACAGGATATTAGTGAGGCCTCTTCTGGAATACTATGTCCAGTTCTGGTCACCCAATTTCAGAAAGGATATTTTCAAGCTGGGGACAGTTCAGAAGATATTTACCAGGATATTGCTGGGTGTGGAAGGTTTGAGTTATAAGGAAAGGCTGGATAGGCTGGGACTGTTTTCACTGGAGCATAGGAGACTGAGAGGTGACCTGATAGAAGTTCATAAAATAATGAGTGCTATAGATAGAGTTGATGGTAGTTGCCTTTTCCCTAAGATGGGCAATTTCAAGGTTCGGGGGTACATTTTTAAGGTGAGAAGAGAGAGATTTAAAAAAGACATAAGAGGAAAATCTTTTACACAGAGGGTGGTTTCCGTGTGGCATGAATGCCATGATGAAGTGCTGGATGCATTTACAAATACAATGTTTAAAAGAAATTTGGATTGATATTTGAATAGGAAAGGTTTGGAGGGTTATGGCCCAGGAGCAGGCAGGTGGACTAGTTTAGTTTGGGATTATGTTCACCATGGACTGATTGAACTGAAGGTCGGGTCGTAATGCATTACTTTATGATCTACGAAATACATCTACTGAAGTAGGTGCAATCAATATTTAGGCAATTCTATCAGCTTTACTTATGGAAAATTGCAATAGGCAGCATTTTCTCTACAATTATGAAACTATTGCTGTATTCCAGAGGCTATTAAAGCTGTATGACATAAACCGCAGACAATTGATACAGATATTCAAGTTGATTCTGAAGTAGTTTTTCAAAGTCATCTGCAGCTTCCTGGGAGACCGTTTGGCTTTTTCTTCCGTGAGCCTAGATACATCAAGCTCTACCCTTCATTTCTATTAGATACACAAATCTTTATATGGCTTCCTTATTTGAAACACACCCCTTCTAAGTCACCAAACCATAACGCTGAGTGTTGTTGCCAACTTCCAATTTAAGCTTTAGAATTTTGTAGATGTTTCTTCTTCCTTTTGTGTTTTAAATCAACAATCCTGCCATGTAACTGATCAGGATTTGATCAGTGACGACTGTAAAAGCCTATCCTCAGTGTAGCAGTTGCTTTGAGTTCCTGTACTCCCAATAGCAACTTCCAACAATGCAGCACATAGGATGAGTGGAGTTGTTGCTGTTTCTACCTTCAGAGTTGATTTGTGTCAGGGGTGCAACATATCCTCAGGATATATAATGATGCTGACAGCTTTGCCAACATTCCCAGTTCTCGATTTCAGCTGTCATTCACAGTGTCTGATTTCTGGAACGTTTCTCAATTCATTTTGCCCTGCGCTTAATCTGACTCATGTCCCAGCTATTCACCTTTTCTAACGGAAAGCTGCCCTGAGCTGACACTTTCAACATGCCTGTCACTACCAGTTACCCTCACTACCTGGGCTCTGAGAGCTCCAGGTGAAGGCCATATGTTTCACATTTACTGAGCACTTTGAAACTTTGGGTAATTTCCGGCTGACCAGCTTCTTAGCACTTGCACCATATTGTGCACGCAGCTCCTGAAAAGACAAATTCTGTACTGCTAGCATCTTACTGTGTTTGCCTTTCTCTTTGCATTTAATTAGCAGATAAACAACAAGAGATCAATCAGGTATAAAGGATCAGTCAACACAAAAATACAGAAGCCTGAGAATTTGGCGTCTATATAATCTCATTGACCTTACTGAAACAGAAGATTCTGAGGGAACTTTTCACAGTGGATGCTGAAAGGGTGCATCTCTGTGCGGGAGAGACCGGGGAATACTGTTTTAATAAAATCGATCTCCCATTGAAGACTGCGATGAGGAGGAAATTTTTCTCTCAGATGATCATCATTCTTCTTTGGAACTCTGTTGTAGAGAGTGATGAAGATACAATTATTAAGCCTTAAGGCAGAGGTCAATAGATTTTTGTGACTCTTGAAAGAATAGATGTTTATTGAAGGTGTGGGAATGTAGATTTGAGACTACAATCAGATAAGCCATGATCTCATTAAATGACAGAGCAGGCTGGCAGGGGTCTTGAATGACCTGCTGCTAATGTGCAAGTTTGTACTACACAGCTGGAGGATATGTACGCATGTTGGAGTTGGTACCTTCGTCAGAAAAAATTAAGTTTGATTCACATGATAGATTTCATCATGACATTAGTTGTGCTGAAAACAGCCCATGTGATGGCAGGGCTTGTGGTTTGAAAGTGTGGAAACAAAACAAAATATGGTGTTTAGGTTCTAAAATTATTGGGCTCGATACAGAGCTCAGGGTGCCAAAGTGGAAAATGGGATGCTGTTCTTCCAGCATGCATTGGGTATCAATGGAGAACTGTACCAAGCCTAAGACAGAGTTGTTGGCTAGGGAACTGGGCAGTGTGTTGAAGTTGCAGACAATTGGAAGGCCAGGGTAATTTTTCATTGACAGAATGTAGGTATTCTGCAAGACAGTCACCCAGACTGTATTCCATCTTCCCAAAGTACAGTAGGCAACATCGTGAGCAGTGAACACATAGACTAGATTGAGTGAAGTCAGGTAAATTGCTCCTTCACTTAGAAGGTGTGTTTGGAGCCTTGGATGGTGAGGAGGAGAGAGGAAAACTGGCAAATGTTGTACTCTCTGTGATAGCATAGAAAGATGCAGTGGGCGTGTAGGAAGGTGTTGGGAATGGAGTAGGAGTGGACCAGTGTGTCCCAAAGGGAATAGCCCCTGTGAAATGCTGAAAGGGGGAGGGGAAGGGAATATGTGTTTGCTCATGCCAACCACTGGAGGTGATGGAAATGGTGGCTTATGATCCTTTCTCACAATTTGTCTGGAGCACATCTGGGTGCGCCCTTTAGACACAGGGTGCCTCCCCATTACTACTTACTCCATAACACCTCCAGTAGCCTGGAGATCCATGCTGCCCCATGTTTAACCATTCGTCTGTCTTTTCCAGGAATGCCTCCACTTGCACAGTGCTCTGCAACTGTCATAACGCACCTCCTCCTTAAGAAATGCAGGCGAGCTTGAAATAGTATGAAGGAGAAGTGTTAGCATGGTTTGAAGTGAAACAGGAGCCTGTCAACGCTGTGTTTTGTTACCTACCTTATTTGATTTTCTCATGAACATGTCAGCGAGTTTGAACAATAGGCCACATGTCAGTGAAAGACAGTTGTTGCTATTCTAGTGACTAAGGAGCTGCACTGAAACAAGGGATGTGTCCAATATCAGCTTCTCGATGACTAATTGTGCTTCTTGTACAAAATACAGAGAATGAAGCAATAATGAAGAAAATGGATATTGAGGGTAAGGTTGGAAGCAGTGAGCAAATGTTTCAATGTACCTCACAGTCTTCATTCCTAACAAATGTGAAAGGTGGAAAGACAGGTAACTGTAGCAGCTAATGAATTTTTTGCACAAATTGTCTCAGTGAAGAGAACTTCAGATTCAGCAGCTGCTGTGCTTTTTGTGTGAGAAATCCAGGTGGTCCTTAAAGACACAGAGCTTCATGAAAAATAATGGCAGATTAAACATAGCGAGGGATTAAAGCCAGAAGTCTCAATATTGACTACATGAAGATACCAGAAACCTCTAATGTGACTGTGATTGTCAGGATGATAAAGATGGCCTTATTTATCTTACATTTTAGTCATCAATTATACGAGAACACATGAAATATAAGCAAATAGACCATTCAGCCCCTCAAGCCTGCTCCATCATTCAATATGAAAACTGTTGATCTTCTACATGAACTTTACTTTTCTGTCCACTTTCTACATCTTTTGATTCCCTGAAAGATCTGTCAATCACGACATGAAATATATTCAGTAATGGAGAATGTGCCTGGACTCCCAATCTAATTACAGCTTTTGGCAACCTTAGGCAAGAGAGTAAATTTCAGGGGTGAGGTGAGAGTGACTGCCCTTGATAGTGTATTTGACTGAATATGATATTGAGGAGCCCTATCAAACCTGAAGTCAAAAAGAATCGGGGTAAGTACCTCAGTGGCTGAAATAATCTAAAACAAAAGAACATGGTTTTAGTTGGTGGAGGACTATCATCTCAGCCTGCAGATATTTTGGCAAGAATTAGTCAGGATGGTAACTATGTCCAACATCTTTAGCAGCATCATTAATGATTTTCCTTCCATCATAATGTCAGATCTTCATGTTCACTGATGATTAGATAATGTTCAGCATCAGTTACAACTCCTTAGATACTGGACTATGCCTAAATGCTGCAAAGTCTAGTCAATATCCAGTCTTGGGCTGATAAATGGCAAGTAACATTCATACTATGCAAGTGCCAGGCAATGACCATTTTTAACAAAAAAGCTTGTAATCATTGTCCCTTGTTATTCGCTGAATTCTCCCTTATCAACATTCTGCATATTACCATTGACTAGAAACTGAGCTGGACTACTCATATAAATATTGCAATGACAAGAGCAGGTCAGAGGCTAGGAATTCTGTAGCGAGGAACTCATCTCCTGCCTCCCAAAAACTGTTCATCATCTACAAGGCATTAGTCAGGGGTGGAATATTCCCCACTTTTCTGGATAAGTGCAGCTCCAACAACTTTCAAATAGCTTGACACATCCCAAGTCAAAGCAGCCTGCTTGATTAACATCCTACACACCATTTTCAATGTCTATCCCCTTCACCACTGATGTACAATCACAGTTATGTGCACTATCTATAAGATGCAGTAGAGTTACTCACCAAGCCTCCTCTGACAGTACTCTTCTTTCAAGCACATGATATCTATTATCTTGAAGGACAAGGACAGAAGATGTATGGAAACCCCACTATCTGCAAGTTCCTTTTTTAGTCATAAAGCATCCTGACCTGAAAATGTATCCTTCACTGTCACTGGGCTATAATCTTGGAACACCCTCCCTAACAGCAGTGTTGGTGTCGCTTTATCCCAAGAACTGCAGTGGTTCAAGAGGACAGCTCACCAACACCTTCCCAATGGCAAATATGGATAGGTAATAAACGCTGGTCAACATTGCTGCCATTCTATGAAAAGTAAACTCGAAAAATTTTGAATCTTTTAAGTTTCTCTTATCTCAGTCTTAAATGATTAGATCCTGTGGATGTCCTATCTCAAAGATCTGCCACCCAATCTGATTGGGACTGCAAGCAGCTCCCAGATTTGAGGTCCTGGTGTCCTGGAGCTGGTAAGAGCAGGAGGTTGTACAGTGGGAAGGGGATCCTAAGATATTGGAGAGAAGGGCTGGAGATCTTTTAAGAGATGCCAGGGCAGAAGGAGCACTGTGGAATCAGATGGTGGGGGCAGGCAGTGCCTGATGTGTAATAGGGGACCTTGAGGAAATCACTGCTCATTTCCCACTCAAGACCTGAGCAATGTGACTTCTGCACTTTTCGCTACCCTACCACTCTCCCTCAAAATTGAACCTGGGTATGAAGCAAGTCCTTAAGAGGCTAATAATTGACTAAAGGCCTCAAATTGGGACAAGAACATTTCAACCTCTCTAGATCTTGCTTGTCCTACATAAAAGGAGAGGCTGCAGGTTCCAGGAAAACAGCAGAAGGGGATTTGGGGATTTTGACAGGTCCACTTCTCCTCAGGCCCCAGCAGGCACTGTAAGATTCTGCCTTAGGCGTGTGGGCAGCGGCCCTGAAATGATTAACTGATGTTGTAATGTAGCACTACCCATCAGGACATAATCCACCGTCTCTGTGAGGAACCAGCAGGTCTATCAGTTTTATCTCTACATGTCAACAGGTCAGGTTGGACTTGTTTCCATCAGAGTTTAGAAAAGTGATGGGTGACTTTATTGAATTGTATACAATATTAAATGTTCTTGTACGTGAGTCCAGAGCTAGAGGACACGGTTTGAAAATTTAGTGGAGTACAGAGATAACCGTTTGTTTCTCTGAGGATTGTGTAATTTTGGAGTGTCCTATCTCAGAAGGTGATGGAAGGAGGGCATTGGGGGTTTTCTTTATGGTGGTTGTGGACAAATTCTTCACCATGGATTAAGGGAAGGTAAACATAACGAGTTGGGGTTGTTCATGCACAATTCACAGTGATAATCAAATCCAAATTCGTGTGGTGGACAGAAAATGATTCTGGCAATGAATGCTTCTTTTTTTGGGATTTCCTTCGTGCTGGAGATCATTTCCTCACTTTCTTTAAATAGGTATTTGGATATAGAACTGGCTTGAAGGTAGAAGACAGAGGGTGGTAGTGGAGGGGTGCTCTTCAAGCTGGAGGCCCATGACCAGTGGTGTGCCACAAGGATTGGTGCTGGGTCCACTGCTTTTCATCATTTATATAAATGATTTGGATGTGAACATAGGATGAAATTGGAGGTGTAGGGGACAGCGAAGAAGGTTACAAAAATGGAAGTTACTGGTAAAGTTCCGCAGGTCTGGCAGCATCTGTGAAGAAAAAAAATACGAGTTAATGTTTCAGGGATGGTGCCCCTCCCTTTGAAGAAGCATCACCGAACTGGAAACATTTAGTCTAATATTTTTCTTCACAGATACTGCCGACCTGCTGAACTTTTCCAGCAACTTCTGTTTTTTCTCACTATTTACAGCATCTGCAGTTCTTTTGGTTTTTATTTAGCAAAGAAGGGTACCTCAGAGTACAACAGGACCTTGATCAGATGGGCCAATGGGCCGAGGAGTGTCAAATGGAGTTTAATTTCGATAAATCTGACATGCTGCATTTTGGAAAGGCAAATCAGGGAAGGAGTTAAACACCTAATAGTAAAGTCCTGGGGAATGTTATAAAATAAAGAGACC
Source organism: Stegostoma tigrinum (assembly GCF_030684315.1). Classification (NCBI taxonomy): domain Eukaryota; kingdom Metazoa; phylum Chordata; class Chondrichthyes; order Orectolobiformes; family Stegostomatidae; genus Stegostoma; species Stegostoma tigrinum. The sequence goes on along the minus strand of NC_081359.1, from coordinate 86,501,117 downwards.
TTGGGGCACAGGTTCATAGCTGCTTGAAAGCGGAGTCACAGGTAGGTAGGATAGTGAAGAAGGCGTTTCGTATGCCTTCCTTCAAATGGTCAGTGCATTGAGTATAGGCTTTGGGGTGTCACCTTGCAGCTTTACAGGACATTGATTAGGCCGCTCTTGGAATACTGTGTGCAATTCCAGTCTCCCTGCTATAGGATGAATGTTGTGCAACTTGAAAGGGTTCTGAAAAGATTTATGAAGATGTTGCCAGGGCTGGAGAATTCGAGCTATCGGGAAAAGCTGAATAGGCTGGGGCTATTTTTCCTGGACCATTGGAGGCTGAGGTGTGATCTTATACATGTACGTAAAATCATGAGGAGCATGGATAGGATAAATAGACAAGGTCTTTCCCCCAGGATAGAGGAGTCCAAAACCAGAGGACATTGGTTTAAGGTTAGAGGGAAAAGATTTAAAAGGGACCTAAGTGGCAACTTTTTCATGTAGAGGATGGTGCATGTGTGGAGTGAGCTGCCAGAGGAAGTGGTGGAGGCTGGTACAATTACAACATTTAAATGGCATTGGATAGATATAAGAATAGGAAGAGTTTAGAGGGATAGGGGCCAAGGGGCGATATATGGGGCTGGATTTAAATATGTTATCTGGTTGGCATGGATGTGTTGGACTGAAAGGTCTGTTTCCATATTGTACATCTCTATGATTCTGTGACCCAAAGACAGTAATTATGATTTTTATAAGTTATGCATTGATTATGGAACTTAAACAAAAATCAAAAACAATGATGCTTTAAACTGGAAGAAAAGTGGGGGAGATGAAGTTTCAGGAGAGTGACCATGTGGAGAGTTTGGAGAACAGTTATAGAGATCAATAAGAATACAACAAAAGAATCAAGCAATAACGTTTCACAGCTGACTGACTGTGAAATTACAAACATTGCTGTAATTGGTCAAAGAAAAGCAAACAGTGCAGAGCAGTTTCACAGATGACCTTGGGAGATCCCATTATCAGAACTACAAAAAAGCAACTGGGAGTGATCAGTCATGATTTTAAAACCTGATCACTGAAGTGTTTGATTTTAAGACTGATAAAACTTATGAATCTTATTCTGTTTTTTTTTGTAAATCTATAATCGTTGAGTAGGGTGAGTTTTTTAAAATGTTTTATTAAGGCTTGTATCTTGATTAAATTTTTAATGTAAAAGAAATGTATGAAGTTATCCAAGAGCAGTGATTTTGAACAGTAAGACTGTGCTCAATGCTGAGTTTTTAAGAACGTGTGCTGCGATTGTTTTTGGTTATATTCTGGGTTTGCAGGTTGTTTAAGGTGCATGGATGGCTTTTAGTGCAGTAATGTGCCCTTCCTGTCACTTGCAGGAGATTAGGGAGAATTTCCATGCTCCTGGAGATTATGTCCGCAGGAAATGTGTTTGGATGAAAATCTTATCAGATTGCAGTATCGATTGGATCGGCAGCTGGACACAATAAGGAATTTGCAGGAGCAAGGGGGTGGGACCAAGATAATGGGAACTGCAGATGCTGGAGACAGATGACAGTTCCAAAAAGGTAGAAAAACTGCAGGTACAGTCAGGCAGATGGATTACCCCCAGGAAAGGTAGGAGAGGTAGGCAAGTCATGCAGGAGTCTCCTGTAGCTATCTCCATCTCAAACAAGTATGCTGTTTTGGATAAATGTCAGGTTGATGGCCACTCAGGGGAATATAGCACTGATAACCAGGTTTCTGGTCGCAAAACTGGCTCTGTTCAAATGAGAAATAGGTCAGGTTCCAGCGATCAGTTGTGCTAGGGGACACTGTGGTCAGGGGCACAGGCAGATGTTTTTGCAGCTGACAGTGAGGTATCAGAATGGTGTGTGGCCTCTCTGAAGCCAGGATCAAGGATGTCTTAGAGACAGCGCAGAATACTCTCAAAGGGGAGACAGGCCAGCAGGAGGCCACACGTTGGTACCAATGACATAGAAAGTGAACAGGACGAGGTTCTGCAGAGAACATAGGAAATTAGGCAGGTGCTTTAAAAGTCAGTCCTCAGAGATAGTAATCCATGTGTTAGTGACAGTAGAAATAGAAGGAGAAGGCAGATAAATATGTGACTGAGGAACTGATGCTGGGGGCAGGGATTCACATTTTTGGATCATTGGGGTCTCTTCTGGGGTAGAAATGACCTGCATCAGAAAGACAGGTTGCACCCTGAATTGGAAAGGAGCTGGTATTCTGGCAGGGAGACTTGCTAGTGGTGGCTAAGTTATGGGTAGGGATTCTGAGGAACAGGATTTACATGCATTTGGAAAGGCAAGGACTGATTAGGAATAGTCAACATGGCTTTGTGCATCGGAAGTCACATGACACTAACTTCATTGAGCTTTTTAAAGAAGTGACAAAGAAGATTTATGAAGACAGTGTGGTGGTCTTTGTTTATATAGACTTCAGTAAAGCATTCATCAAAGTTGCACATGATGGGCTAGCTGGTAAGGTTAGATAATATAGGATCCGGGGGACCTAGATAATTGGACACAAAATTGGCTTGAAGGTATGAGACAGAGGGTGGTGGTAGAGGGGTGTTTTTCAGACAGGAAGCCTGTGATAAGCAATGTCACACAAGGATTGGTGCTACGTCCACTGCTTTTTGTCATTGATATAAATTATTTGGTTGTGAATATAAGAGGTATGGTTAATAAGTTTGCAGATGACAATAACATTGATGATGTAGTGGACAGTGAAGAAGGTTATCTTAGCATACAATGGGACCTTGATCAGATGGGCCAATGAGCCGAGGAGTGGCAGATGGAGTTTAATTTAGATAAATGTGAGGTGCTGCATTTTGGAAAGGCAAATCAGGGCAGGGCATTTAATAAGTGGATCCCTGGTGAGTGTTACCAAACAAAGGGACACGGGGTGCAGGTGCATAGTTGCTTGAAAGTGGGGTCGCAGGTGGATAGGTTAGTGAAAAAAGTGCTTGTCTTCATTTGTCAGTGCATTGAGTATAGGAGTTAAAATGTCATGTTGCGACATCCAGGACATTGGTTGGACTACTTTCAGAATATTACGTCCAATTCTGGTCTCCCTGCCATAGGAAAGATGTTGTTAAACTTGAAAACATTCAGAAAATAATTATTAGTCTATTGCTGGGATTGGAGAATTTGAGCTACTGGGAGAGGCTGAATAGGCTGGGGCTATTTTTCCTGGAGCATTGGATGCTGAGGGGTAAACTTATTGAGGTTTAGAAAATTGCGAGGGGCATAGTTAGGGTGAATAGACAAGGTCTTTTTCCCAGGGTCCAAGTCTAGAGGGCTTGGGTTTAAGATGAGAGGGGAAAGATATAAAAGGTTAAAAAAGAAACAAAGTAACTGTGGATGCTGTAAATCAGAAGCATAAACAGAAATTGCTAGAAAAGTTCAGCAGGTCTGGCAGCATCTGTGGAGAGAAATCAGAGTTAACGCTTCAGGTCCAGTGACCTTTCCTCAGAAGATTTAAAAGGGACCTGAGGGACAACTTTTTCAGGCAGAGTGTTGTATGTGTATGGATGAGCTGCCAGAAGAAGTGGTGGAGCTAGGTACAATTACAACATTTAAAAGACACCTGGATGGGTACGTGAATAGGAACGGTTTAGAGGGAAATGAGCCCAATGCTGGCAAATGGGACTAGATCAGTTTAGGACATCTGGTCAGCGAGGACAAGTTGGACTAAAGGGTCAATTTCCATGCTGTGTAACTCTATGGCCCTATTTGCCTTCATGAACCAGGAATGTGCGAGTTGAAACTATTCCCCATCCTTCCCCATCCCCTGCAAACCCACATGCTCTACCCAAAATAAAACAATCCCTGCAACACCTGCAAAAATGGTAGGTGCAATGTTTGATGGCAGAATTTCTAATTTGACCCTCTGGAGCCATTTTTTGTTAATGATAGAGAAGGTCTTTGGAATTTTCTTGCGAAAATTAGGATAAAAATATCATTCTGCTGCAATGAATTTTTTTCTCATTCAAGTTGTTCAGTCTGCAGGTAATTCAGTTGAGGTTTGACTCCAGCTACTATTTTTTTTATCATTTCCCCATCAGACAATACTTACATTCACCTGTAGCTTGAAAGACAGTAAACTGAATAACCTATTTCTAACTAGCGTATTCTCCATAATCTAAGTACATCTATGCATCTGTTGGCCTTTAAATGAGTGAGATTCGTCTTATAATTTTGTTGTTTAACTGACAGAACATTAAATAACCATCCTATCAAAAAGATTAGTTTTTATTGTTGGAAGATGAGTGAACAATGATCATGGAGCATATTTTTTATGTTGAATTTCATTACCATTTTTTGAGCCACTGTTATTCTATCCAGCATTAATAAGCTTATGAAAGATAAATTTGCAAAATGTTGCACATGAATTAGACTACTTCTCTTTTCAACATTTTAATGTTTGAAAGCATTATTCAAATTTGATTTCTTAGTTTAGGTCATGACCCAGATGGTCAGTGGACTATTGAAGACCATTATTCAGTTCTTCCTTCACACTGTACCAAAGGAAGATGGAATTACTTTTTAAAAAGTCAAAAATTATATTCTTCAGAAATTACAAGCAGAAAAAGAATGACACTTATACATATTAATAGAGACTTAAGATTCATCCATATGTAATAAGGATGGCACAAGGAGCGAAATTGCATAGATAAAATGAATGGTTTAGCTTGTGCTTATTGCACACTTGCAATGAAGTCCAAGAACAATCTGATGCCTGCACGGCACTAAAGACCAATAGAAGACGCTTCTCCAACTTCCCTCTTCTGGTGCAGGAGCGCACCAAGCATTTTGCATTTATGATCAGCCACTATCAACTGGGTTGATTGATTTGTTCACAAAACTTAACATTAGTGGGACTGGTATAGAACAGAGTAGAAACAAGTGTAAAACATAAGACAGGCTGAATGCAGAGTAATATGGAAAATTCTCTGAGAACCTTTTCCGTTAGGTTATTCTTACAAAAAAGCTGCAATAGATTTTCTAAAGTAAATTGATAAGAATGTACATAGACTTCACTTTCACAAAATAAATACCCATTTTGAGAAATTACTGAAACATATATTGTTTGAAGGAGTTCTGCTACCTAGCTACATGGATTATGACATTTCGATGGAAGTAGGTATTCTACTGCAGTATGAAAAGCAATGAACAACTACAAATTGTATTTCAAAATTTCATCTATACAACGCTGTTGTTCTTTACTTTCCTGTCACTCCTCATGCTCCAGTCTTGTTCACATTGATTAATAATTTTGCAGACCCTCAATCCTTGGTTTTGACTGTATCCATTGATTTAATATAAAGTTCCTTTCAGGACTGCAAGAAGTTGGGTGGCACAGTGGCTCAGTAGTTAGCACTGCCACATGACAGCACGAGGGGCCTAGGTTCAATTCAGGTCTGAGATGACTATTGCGTGGCATTTGCACATTCTCCTTGTATCTGTGTGGGTTTTTGTGTGGTGCTCCGATTTCCTGCCGCAGTCCAAAGATAGGTAGATTAGTTGTGGTAAGTGTGGGGTTATGGGTATAGTGTTGTGGGGCCTCGGCCTAGTGCAGACTTAATGGGCCAAATGACCTCTTTCCACACTGTAGAGACTCTAAGTTCTTGGAAACAGTGAAATTAGTCACCATTATGAATGGTTGGAGCATCTTGCCTGTTTGGGAGTTGACTCATCAAAACTGATGTATCTAATGACATACTCAGATAACATCTAAGATCTAATGGAATACTACAGACCTGAAGCCTGTTTCTTTCCACAGATTGTGTTAGGCCTATTGGGTATTTTCTCTTTTTATTGCAGAACTCCTGTGTCTGCAATGTTTTAACTTTGCTGTTCTGAAGAAAGGGTACAGGATTTGAAACATTTACTCTGCTTCCTCTCCACAGATGCTGCCAGATCCGCTGAGTTTCTCCAGCAATTTCAGCTTCGGTTTACTTGAATCTTCTGTGTTATTGTTTTATTTATATTTAACATACTTTTCATTTGAGTACCTGAAAAAAAAGTGGTGAGATTAAACAAAGAAACAAAGAAGACTACAGCACAGGAATAGGCCCTTCGGCCCTCCAAGCCTGCGCCGATCAAGATCCTCTGTCTAACCTGTCATCTATTTTCTAACGGTATGTGTCCATTTGCTCCCTGCCCATCCATGTACCTGTCCAAATATATCTTAAAAGATGCTAACGTGTCAGCGTCTACCACGTCCGTGGCAATGGTGCCCACCACCCTCTGTGTAAAGAACTTTCCACGCATATCTCCCTTAAACATTCCTCCTCTCACTTTGAACTCATGACCCCTAGTAATTGAGTCCCCCACTCTGGGAAAAAGCTTTTTGCTATCCACCCTGTCTATACCCCTCATGATTTTGTAGACCTCAATCAGGTCCCCCCTCAATCTCCGTCTTTCTAATGAAAATAATCCTAATCTATTCAACCTCTCTTCATAGCTAGCACCCTCCATACCAGGCAACATCCTGGTGAGCCTCCTCTGCACCCTCTCCAAAGCATCCACATCCTTCTGGTACTGTGGCGACCAGAACTGCACACAGTACTCTAAATGTGGCCGAACCAAAGTCCTATACAACTGCAACATGACCTGCCAACTCTTGTACTCAATACCCCGCCCATTGAAGGAAAGCATGCCATATGCCTTCTTGACCACCCTATTGACCGGCGTTGTCACCTTCAGGGAACAATGCACCTGAACACCCAGATCTCTCTGTTCATCAATTTTCCCTGGGACTTTTCCATTTACTGTATAGTTTGCCCTTGAATTTGATCTTGCAAAATGCATCACCTCGCATTTGCCCGGATTGAACTCCATCTGCCATTTATCTGCCCAACTCTCCAGTCTATTTATATTCTGCTGTAATTTCTGATAGTCCCCTTCACTATCAGCTACTCCACCAATCTTAGTGTCTCAGCAAACCTGCTGATCAGACCACCTACACCTTCCTCCAGAACATTTACATATATCACAAACAACAGTGGTCCCAGCACAGATCCCTGTGGAACACCACTGGTTACAGGTCTCCAATTTGTGAAACTCCCTTCTACTACTACCCTCTGTCTCCTGTTGCCCAGCCAGTTTTTTATCCATCTAGCTAGCACACCCTGGACCCCATGTGACTTCACTTTCTCCATCAGCCTGCTATGGGGAACCTTATCAAATGCCTTACTGAAGTCCATGCATATGAAATCTACAGCCTTTCCCTCATCAATCAACTTTGTCACGTCTTCAAAGAATTCTATTATGTCGATAAGACATGACCTTCCCTGCACAAAACCATGCTGCCTATCACTGATAATCCCATTTTCTTCCGAATGGGAATTGATCCTATCCCTCAGTATCTTCTCCAGTAGCTTCCCTACCACTGACGTCAGGCTCACCGGTCGATAATTACCTGGATTATCCTTGCTGCCCTTTTTAAACAAGGGGACAACATTAGTAAGTCTCCAGTCCTCTGGGACCTCACCCGTGTCTAAGGACACTGCAAAGATATCTGTTAGGGCCCCGGCTATTTCCTCTCTCGCTTCCCTAAGTAACCTGGGATAGATCCCATCTGGACCTAGAGACTTGTCCACCTAATGTCTTTTAGGATACCTAACACTTCCTCCTTCCTTATGTCAACTTGACCTAAACTAAGCAAACATCTATCCCTAACCTCAACATCTGTCATGTCCCTCTCCTTGGTGAATGCCGATGCAAAGTACTTGTTAAGAATGTCACCCATTTTCTCTGACTCAGCGCATAACTTTCCTTCTTTGTCCTTAAGTGGGCCAATCCTTTCTCCAGTTACCCTCTTGCCCTTTATATATGAATAAAAGGCTTTAGGGTTTTCCTTAACCATGTTTGCTAGCAATATCTCATGTCGTCTCTTAGCCCTCTTAATCCTTTTTTTTTCAGATTCGCTCTACATTCCCGATATTCTTGCAAAGCTTCGTCTGTCTTCAGTCGCCTAGATCTCATGTATGCTTCCTTTTTTCTCTTGGCTAGTCTCACAATTTCACCTGTCATCCATGGCTCCCTAATCTTGCCTTTTCTATTCCTCATTTTCACAGGAACATGTCTCTCCTGCACACTAACCTCTCCTTAAAAGCCTCCCACATATCAAATGTGGATTTATCTTCAAACAGTTTCTCCCAATATACATTCCTCAGATCCTGCTGAATCTTGTTATAGTTGGCCTTCCCCCAGTTTAGTACTCTTCCTTTAGGACCACTCCTATCCTTGTCCATGAGTATTGTAAAACTTACAGAATTGTGGTCGCTATTTCCAAAGTAGTCCCCTACTGTAATGTCAACCACCTGGCTGGGTTCATTCCCCAGCACCAGGTCCAGTATGGCCCTTTCCCGAGTTGGACTACCTACATACTGCTCTAGAAAACACTCCTGGACACACCTTACAAATTCTGCTCCGTCTTGACCCCTAACACTGAGTGAATCCCAGTCAATGTCGGGAAAATTAAAATCTCCCATCACCACCACCCTGTTTCTCCTACACCTTTCCATTACACTGATGAAAAAAAGTTTTGTGTTGACTACTTGTCTAAAATCCTTTCTCCGGAAAGAAAAATGGCAGAAAATCATGACATGGATTAATGGCATTTTAGTAACATCTGAGAAAAAAGCCTGCCGTAGGTGACTTCTCACATTCTCTGATGATTGGGATTAGATCTTGGCTTGTTTTGTGTACAAATTTGTACAACATCCTGAAGCTACATAGCTTTGTTTCTTGTTGCTTTCCATCCTCTAGTCAAATTTAGATGGTGTGGTGGCAATGTCATTTTACTAATGATTCAGAGGCTCAGGTTGACACTGTGGGGTTATGGGTTAAAATCCCACAGCAGGAGTTTACAGCATTTAAACTCAATGGATAAATCTGGAATATAATGTTAGCCATTCTCAGCAATGGTTACCATAATACTCTCATTGTAATGGCCTTTTTGGTTCACTAATGACCTTTAGGAGAGGAAATCTGGCGTTCTTAGCTGTCTGGTCGACATGCGATTTTGAACTCACAGTGATGTAATTGACTCTGAAATGTTCTAGTAAGCCACCCAGCTCAAGAGGATTAAAATGGGCAGTGAATCTTGCCAACATTATTTACATCCCATGAAAGAATAAATAAAAGCAGGTAGCTATAATTGTATCACATATTCAATAACATAAACAAACCAAGTGAGATAATCTGGCCTGGAAAATTAATTTTTGTTTATAGCATAATTTGTCTTTTTTATTTAGTTTTATCTAATTCCAGGGCTGAGAAGCTGCTGTTGCTACAACTTTTATTGTGTTATAGTCAACTTTTATAAATGTGCTTGAAGAATGGAAATACTGACCCAAAGAGATTAGAACCAATGCCACTAAAGAATTAATGTACACTTTAAAGAATAACAGCCACTAAATACATTTCATCAATTATGATACATTTCATTTAGTTAACATCAAACTATCCAGCACAGAGAAACCATTTTAAACCTGTTCCATCGGTTAAGAATCAGGGAGCCTAATGGCCATGATTTGACCCTAATGTGTAAGCTGTTAAAAATACATTTCATAACTTGCTGGAGGATTTGTAGATCCAAGTAAAAGACCACTAGAAAGCTAGTAAGATGACGTCCCTGCAAGAACAGGGGTCACAGAACATAGAGTGAGAGATGTATAGCACGAAAACAGACACTTCGGTCCAACTCGTTCATGCCGACCAGATATCTTAGATAAATCTACTCCCATTTTCCAGTATTTTGCTTATATCCCTCTAAACCCTTCCTATTCATATACCCATCCAGATGTCTTTTAAATGTTGTAATTTTACCAGCCTCCACCACCTTCTCTGGCAGCTCATTCCATACATGCACCAACCTTTGCATGAAACAGTTGCCCCTTAGGTTTCTTTAAAACCTTTCCTCCCTCACTTTAAACCTATAACGTCAAGTTTTGTACTCTCCTATCCCAGAGAAAGGACCTTGTCTACTTACCCTATCAATGCCCCTCATGATTTTCTAAACTTCTATAAGTCTCCAAGCTCCAGAGGAAACAACCCCAGTCTATTCAGCCTCTCCCTACAGCTCAAACCCTCCAACGCTGGCAACATCCTCGTAAATCTTTTCTGAACCCTTTCAAGTTTCACAATATCCTTCCTGTAGAAGGGAGACCTGAACTGCTCGCAGTATTCCGATAGTGGCCTAACCAATGTCCTGTACAGCCACAAAATGACATCCCAACTCCTATACTCAATGCACCCTTCTCAATAAAATTGTCATTGTATGAATAATGAAAGAATTAATATTTAGAAAGGAAATAAGCTACTTTAAAGATTTAGATTTTGGAATCAAGACAATTTCTAAATTTGTGAATGACACCTAATTACAAGGTGTAGTCCATACTGAGGGTGAAGCACACGATGTGTGAAGTGAATGTATAATTAGCACCTGGATCTCAACACAGCTAAAGAACTGAAATGAGTTGCAAAGTGGTCTGGGGGTACAGGGCGTCCCCAATTTTCAAATGTCTGATTTACGAATGCTCGTACTCTGTATGGTATCTCATACAGGGGTGTCATTTCAAAGATCTGACATACGAACATTTCCTGTACTTTTGAATGGCTCCTTTTCATTGTTGCGGTTTACGTACAAATTGGCTTGTGAACAGACTCGAGAATGGATCATGTTTGCATCCCGGGGCTTGCCTGCACAAGGAGATAAAGCACAAAAAACTGAAACATGCATCATTACGGCCATGAGAAAGGCAAACCACAAAGGCGTAGTAGTAAAAGCATTGATTTGTAATGTCGAAGATATATGTGGAATATATGAACTTCTTTTAGACCAAATTTAGGACACTGAGTACAATTGTGGTCACCAGATGATGAAAAGGATTTCAAAGCTTTGGAAAGGACATTAAGAAGATTTATAATGATGATATCAGTCCTGTGAGGTTACATCTATCAGGAATGGATCAACAGGCTGGTCTTTTTTCTCTTGAAAAGAGAGGGTACAGGGATGACCTTTCGGAGGTATTTAAATTGTGAATTTGGTTTCACAGAACCATAGAGTACAAAAGAGATTCTTTAGCCCACTGCTTCTGTACCTTAAAAAATACATCACTATCTGCATTCGTCCCACTTTCCTGCACTCGGCCCATAGCCTTAAATGACACTTCAAGTGTTCATCCAAAAGCTCATTTAAAGTTGTGAGGTTACCTGCCTCAAGACCTTCCCAGACAGAGTGTTCCAGACTCCCACCATTCTCTGGATTAAAAAACATTTAATGGGTTTAATAGGATAGGCACAAAGAAAATGTTTCCATTTAGGTTGGGGGGAGGTACGGGAGGCTGCAGTGGGACCATCCAAGACTAGAGATCAAAATACAGAATAGTCACTATGAAATTCAAAAATTTCAGAAACTGATTGCATTACTTTTTTTTCATTAGATTCCCTACAGTGTGGAAACAGGCCCTTTGGCCCAAAAGTCCACACTGCCCCTTGGAAAACCCCACCCGGACCCATCCCCCTATAACCCACACAACCCTGAATACTATGGGCAATTTAGCATGGCCAATCCACCTAGCCTGCACATCTTTGGATTGTGGGAAGAAACCAGAGCACCCAGAGGAAACCCATGCAGACATGAGGAGAATGTGCAAACTCCGCACAGACAGTTACCCAAGGCTGGAATCGAACCTGGGTCCCTGGCTCTGTGAGGCTGCAGTGCTAACCACTGAGCCACCATGCCACCGTAATGTCTGTTTTCCACTTTTCTTGCATGCTCTCTTCCACCCACCCCACAACTTTGACTTGTTTCTGGATGAACACAGCAGGCCAAGCAGCATCTCAGGAGCACAAAAGCTGACATTTTGGGCCTACACCCTTCATCCCATTTTCTTTGACTTGTTTCTGTCTTGTTCATTTTGTTCTTAAGAGAGATGACTCATTCCCTCTCTTTCACATCTTTATTTATTTCCATTTTACATCTTTTCTCTTTTTCCATCATTAACAACACATTTGTTTTTGTATTGGGCTTTTGCCTCTGTCAAAAGTATAAATAAAAGATTTTGCAACACATTTCAGTTCTGAAGAAGAATGATATATCCACCTTGAAATATTAGCACTGTTTCTCTCTTCACAGATGCTGCTAGATCTGCTAGGTTTCTCCAGCATTCTCCGTGTTTATTTCAGATACCCAGCGTCCACAGTATTTTGCTTCTATTCAGTTATCAGAGCAGGTTTGACAGAACTCAGTTCTAGATCAGATCAAGGAGATAAAAGTTTACTCCTAGAAAGAGCTGGAAAAATCTCCTATGAAATTAGTTTGTGTTGCCTAAATCAGTATGGTACTTGTGAGTCCTTGTTCTTCCCGCGACACTAATGTTTACAGTACTTCAAAGCATTTGGAGTATTTTGGAAAATCCGAAGATGTTAAGTTCTCTCTTTGCTGAAAGACTTTTCTGAGTTGGAAATTAAGGCTTACTTTGCCTTTGGGGGGGAGGAGGAGGACTAAGGAAACACAGCCCTTGTGGAGACAAAGTCCCGCCTTCATATTGAGAATGCCCTCCATCGTGATGTGTGACACTATCATTGTGCTAAATGGGACAGGCTTTGAACAGATCTCGCGACTCAAGTCTGGGTATCCGTGAGGTGCTATGGGCTATCAATACAGCAGAATTATACTCCAGCACAACCTGTAACCTTATAGTTGGCACCTAGCCCACACCAACATTACCATCAAGCCAGGGGATCAACTCTGGTTCAATGGAGAGTGCAGGAGGGCACGCCATGAGCAGTGCCAGGCATACCTAAAACTGAGGTGAAGCTACCGAACAGGACCACTTGCATGCCAACAGCATGACCAGCATGTGATAGACAAAGCTAAATTACCCAAAAACCAACAGATCAGATCTAAATTCTGCTGTCCTGCCACATTCATTCAGGAATAAAGGTGGACAATTAAACAACTGACTAGAGAAGGAGGCTCCACAAATATCGCCATCCTCAATGACGGAAGAGCCCAGCACATCAGTGCAAAAGATAAAGCCGAAGCATTTGCTGCAATCTTCAGCCAGAAATTCCAAGTGGAAGATCCATCTTAACTTCATGGAGTTGTACAGTCATATAGCACGGAAACAGACCTTTCAATCCAACCAGTCCATGCCAAACATAATCCCAAACTAAATTAATCCCACCTGCCTGCCCCTGGCCCACATCCGTCCAAACCTTTCCCTGACATGTTCTTATCCAAGTGTCTTTTAAACATTGTGGCTGTACCTGCATCCACCACCTCCTCAGGAAGTTCATTCCACCTTCTGTATAAAAATATTGCCCCTCATGTCTTTTTTTAAGTGTCTCTTCTCACCTTAAAAAACATGCCCCATAGTCTTGGAATTCCCATCCTAGGGCAAGGGCACCTGCTACTAACCCTATCCATACACCTCATAATTTTGTAAACCCATATAATGTCGCCTCTCAACCTCCTATACTCCAGTGAAAAAAAGTCTCAGCCTATCTAGCCTTTCTTTATAACTCAAACTTTCCATGCCTGGTAAATCTCATCTGATTCCTCTCCAGCTTAATAAAATCCTTCCTGTAACAAAACAACCAGAGCTTGACACAGTACTCCAGAAGTAGCCTTACCAATGTTCTGTACAATCTATATATGACTTACCAACCACTAAAGTCAAAGAACTGATTAATGAAGGCAAGTGTTCTAAACACTCTTTCAACTGCCCTGTCTATATGTGGTGCAAACTTCAAAGAATGACGTACCTGAACCCCTAGGTCTTTCTGTTCTACAAGACTACCCAAGGCCCCACCATTAATTGTAACAGTCTTTCCCATGTTTGTTGTACCAAAATGCTATTCCTTGATTGAACCAGACTGAACTCCACCTGCCATTTTTCAGCCCATTGACCCATTTGACCAAGATCCCTTTGTAAATCTTGGAAAACCTCCTTCACTGTTTACTTGGCCACCAATTGTCCAGAGCATCATAAATGCCAGTCTTCAGACAATTCAATTCATTCCAAATCATATCAAGAAAAGGTTGGAGATGCTGGATACTGTAAAGTCAATGGCCCCTGGCAACATTCCCATAATAGTACTGAAAACTTATGCTCTAAAATTTGCCAGTCTCCTAGCCAATCTGTTTCAGTACAGTAACAACACTGGCATCTACCCAACAATATGAAAACTTGCCCAGTTATGTCAGTATACAAGAAGTAAGATAAATCCAAACCAGCCAGGCTACTCTCGATCATCAGTAAAGTGATGAAGTGTGTCATCAACAGTCCCATCAAGTAGCACTGGTTTAGCAATAACCTGCTCAGTGATTCTCAGTGTGGGTTCTACCAAGGCCACTCAGCTCCTGACCTCATTACAGCCTTGGTTCAAAATGGCAGAAGAGCTGAATTCCAGAAGTGATGTGAGAGTGACAGCCCCTTGATATCAGGGCCACATTTGACCGAGTGCAGCATCCAGGAAAACTGGAATCAATGGGTATCGGGGTAAACTGTCTGCTGGTAGGAGTCATAGCTGGCGCATAGGAAGATGGTTGTGGTTGGCCATCTGAGCTCAAGGACATCTCTGCAGGAGTTCTTCAGGGTACTGTCCCTGGCGCAACCATCTTCAGTTGCATCATCAATGACCTTCACTCCATCATGAGGTCAGAAGTGGGGATATTTACTGATGATTGCACAATGTTCAGCACCATTTGAGACTCTTCAGATACTGAAGCAGTCCGTGTTCAAATGCAACAAAATCTGGACAATATCCAGGCTTAGGCTAACAAGTGGTAGGTTATGCTCACACCACACAAATGCCAGGCAATGACCATCGGCAATAAGAGACAATCCAACCCCCATCCCTTGATATTCAATGGTGTTACCATCAATGAATTCCCCTTTATCACCATCCTGGGGATTACCATTGACCAGAAACTCAACTCGACTTGTTACATAAACACAGTGACTAAAAGAGCAGGTCAGAGGCTAAGAACACGGCAGCAAGTAACTCATCTCCTGACTGCCCAAAACCTGGCCACCATCTACAAAGCATAAGTCAGGAATGTGATGGAATACTCCCCACTTCCCTGGATGGGTGCAGCTTCACCAACACTCAAGATGCACCATCTAAGACAAATCAGTCACTTTTGGTTGACATGACATTCACAAGCGTCCACACCCTCCACCACCGACACTCAGCAGCAGTGTGTATTACCCACAAGATGCACTGCAGAAATTCACCAAAGATCCTCAGACAGAACCTTCCAAACCCACAACCACTTCCATCAAGAAGGACAAAGGCGGCAAATATGTGGGAACATCACCATCTGCAAGTTCCCCTCCAAGCCACTGGCCCTCCTGACCTGGAAACATATTGCTGTTCCTTCATTGTCACTGGGTCAAAGTCTCCCTAATGGCATTGTGGGTCCTACAGCATGTGAACTGCAACAGTTCAAGATGGAAGGTCAGTCATCACCTTTTCAAAGGCAACTAAGGATGGGCAATAAATATTGGCCAGCCAGCAGCACCAACATCCCTTGAAAAAGTCCAGTTAATCTGGTCTGTATGGTAGCTAACATAAGAACAGAAGTAGGACATTTAGCCCTTTGAGCCTGTTTTGCCAATCAATTAGATTTTGGTTGACCTGTGACCTAATGTGGAATGTTTAATAATATGAATAGTGTTTTGTTCAAGAAACATGATGCCAACCAAAGGCTGAACTGAAATGTGACTGACTTGCATTGAAAAAGTCAAAATATTCACACATACATGAAGAAATCAGGAACAGCAATAATTATTTAATGACAGAATTGGATGAACTAATTTAGCAGGTAATGAGGAAATCATGGATGGAAAATTTAAAGGAGTCGTATTGAATAAAACCTATCTTAAAACTACAAACCTACATTATGGATGTTAAACTACATTTACACACTCTGTTGAGGAGCTGAGCCACTTAAGTAGGGCTACATTGGTACTTTTTCATCCTGCATCCTATAAGGATGAGTATAGCTGAATCCCTGAATTGCCTTGACAGCTTTCACCATTGTGGTGGTGGTAATCAGTTCTGAAGTTGAGTAGATTGCATCAGGGATTTTTGAAAGTGCAAATATTACGTCTCTTGTTCATTGAGTTTCAAGATTTGTGATATGATGATGAAGATGGTATAGATATTGAATTTCAAGGGAATATGTCTTACACTTCTTAACGTGAGAGTGTCTTTCGTGGAGTTCCTGAAAAAGAAACAATTAATAGGAAAGAATTCAGGTTTCAACAATAACACCTTTTGGGTGTCCATGTGGAATTTAAAGCTAGATTAAACACACTGTGCCCTCAACACTACTGCATCAATCAAATTTATTTTCTATTTTTGAGTGGACACTATCTGCTCACAAATGGGTAGCTAGCAAATACAACAACATTGCTATCGCCTGTCATTATGAAACCCATAGTAACGTTGGTTTAAGAGACACCAGGGAATCCTTGTCATCAGCGTCATGTGGCATGTGAAGGCAGGTAACATATCAAGGTTGAGGATGTTCCTGTTCCAAATTTGTCTTTAAGATGAGATTGCTGATTAATCAATGGCATCACCAAAAGCCTCTGAATCATCAAGCCAAGACATTTCTTTAAGTATTATATTTCAAGCTTCAGGCAGGGGTCCTAATAATTCCTCTCCTAGCTAAACAACCTCCCACAGCTGTCAGTTTATTAGCAGGTTGTTTAGTGGTTAGTTTACAAAGGGCTGTTAGTTAGTGATATCACTTCCAGTTAGGATCCATGTCTGGGCGGTTTCTGTTAACAAGCAGTGAAGGTTATCTGTCTTCTGTTTAAATTGATGCTGGCCACTGAGTGTTAGGAAGTGAGTGGGAAGAAGTCAAGTTGGAAGCTTAGCATATTCATGCTTGATCCACACATTGTGAAGTGTGACCTGGATGACAGAAAACCTCACAATTCCACAAGATGGACATTTCATACGCAAGGGGTCTTAGTCATCTCCCTCTATTCATTGCAGTTCTGTGCATCAGTCATTTCTCCTTCCTTCCAGTCTTATGGATCAGGCCAGATCACCTCAAAATATTTTAAGAAGGTAGCCTAAACCCTAACTTTATCTTATTTTAAAGACAGATGTGAGTGGCTGTTCAGCTGTGATAAAACTGGTCGAACCACTTGGCTTTAAGCAAAACAAAATTTATTTAAACACTACAAATTAAACATGAACAAAACAAAGCAGAATTTATAGTGATTTGACTATTGGAAAAGTTAACTGATCCAATTCAGCGACTTAACTAATTAGTTGTTCCAATACAGCAACATCCCAAAAACACATTCCTTGGCAATAAGGGAAATTCAAACACAGATTCTGACAGGCAGGAGGAAACAACACCCAGAAAGCGATTTCAGACAAAGGCAGAGGAATTCATTGTTGGCGCTTACAACTCTTCTGGTACTCAAAACATTTTATGACTGCTAAAGCTTAAAAATAACTTTAAAAAATCCCTCAACTGGGAGAATTGGCCACTGCCCTTCTATTATTATACTGTTACTCACTAAACTGTTCAGCACCTCTGCCTTTACAACCTCTCTTCAAACAAAAACAAGGAAAAAATAACCTTTTTAAACTGCCAGAATTGTCATTCCAGTTTCTGATGATGTCCACTCTCCAGTCCTTCAACCAGGCCTGCACTTTCCTGCTGCTCCACCATTTATTATTCTCAAAGCCAGATCTTTAGCCTACCTCTTTCAGTGGTGGCACTTTCTCAATCTTTGTTTCTTTACTTCATTTAAAAAACTCATGCAGTGCCAGGATTTCCAAGTCACCTGTGGTCAAATTAATTGGTTTTCCCCAGATGATTCTCAGGATCCTTCAGTTTTCCAGGGGTCCAGGAAAATTATAAGGTTTTAGAGGCTTACCAGATATTATGAGCAAGTGGAAGGTCAGTTCTCGGGTGTAAACATTGTGAACACAGACTTGGACAGGGCAGGCACCGGTACAGACTGTGAGAAGAAAAGGAGAAGGTGTTAAGCTTCGTGTATAGGTGCAAGAAGTTGTGGAAGAAGGCCTTGAACATCAAGTAAATATGCAACTTATTCGCTCAAATTCTAGCTCCACAGGAGAGGATTAAGCAACAAAGAGCTTCCCTGCCACATTAGAAGGTTAATAGCATTGCATTCCTTTCTGGGATTTCTAGCATCCACAGGAACAAATGCGGAACCTCAGATATAGCAGTAGGCTCGACTTCAGTCTCTTTCATCTGCTCATACCTGAATCTTCCCCACATTTTCAGCTGGGGTGGAGGCAAACTGCAATGTCTGTTTCCCTTTGGCTTGGCAGGGCCTTGACTAAACAGGAATCCCTCTGTCATTGCAGCTGTCTATGTTGCGGGTGTCACTGATACAGAACACCATAGGAGCTGAGGAGCCTTTCAGTAGATGAGGGGCATTCTGAGAGGAGCATCAAAATGCTTTGGGCAGCTTTTCCCCCTGTCTTTCGATTCAGCTCCTGTGTGCATACATCTCACAGACATGAGAAAATATGGGGCCTTACCTCTCTGCAGTTGTTGTCCTTCTCGGACTTGTTCTCATCTGTAACAGCTCAAGAGAGTGCTTCAAGCCCTCTGAAGATGATGCCAACACTTCCAGTTATGAGGCCCTTACTCAACAAAGAATTAGCTGGCACCATAATGTTGAGCACCCCTGACCACTTTACATTCAAATTTCAATGTCACCCAGTTTCAGCCCAAGTGGATGAGTGGGAGGTGGGGTGGGGGGGGGGGGGGGGGTGTGGTGGTGATGGGAGCTAGGAAGAAGCAGGCCATTAACTCTTAATATCTTCCCAGAAGATGCAGGCTTGCCTCCAAGTGTTCTCAGCACTTTTTTAAAATCTCACTTTTTGCAAATAACACAATGTGGTTCCCAAACGCCAATGACCTCTGACAATTCTCTTCAAAGCCCTTGAATAACAACACAAGTCCTGCAACGATAAGTCCCTGTCCTACAGCACCCATGTGAGGTTCTTTTTTGTCTCACTCTTGAGAACACCCAGGTTCTATTCTTATGCTAAATAAAAAGCAAAAGAATCGCGGATGCTGCAAATCAGGAACGAAAGCAGAAGTTGCTGGAAAAACTCAGCAGGTTCAGCAGCAGACAGGATCAACGCGTAACTGATGTCCATTTCAAGCCCACCGACTCCCACAGCTACCTAGAATACACATCCTCCCACCCACCCTCCTGCAAAAATTCCATCCCCTATTCCCAATTCCTCCGCCTCCGCTGCATCTGCTCCCACGATGAGGCATTCCACTCCCGCACATCCCAGATGTCCAAGCTCTTCAAGGACCGCAACTTTCCCCCCACAGTGGTCAAGAACGCCCTTGAACGCGTCTCCCGCATTTCCCACAAGACATCCCTCACACCCCGCCCCTGCCACAACCACCCAAAGAGGATCCCCCTCATTCTCACACACCACCCCACCAACCTCCGGATACAACGCATCAACCTCCAACACTTCCGCCATCTACAATCTGACCCCACCACCCAAGACATTTTTCCATCCCCACCCTTGTCTGCTTTCCGGAGAGACCACTCTCTCCGTGACTCCCTTGTTCGCTCCACACTGCCCTCCAACCTCACCACACCCGGCACCTTCCCCGGCAACCGCAGGAAATGCTACACTTGCCCCCACACCTCCTCCCTCACCCCTATCCCACGCCCCAAAATGACTTTCCATATTAAGCAGAGGTTCACCTGCACATCTGCCAATGTGGTATACTGCATCCATTGTACCCGGTGTGGCTTCCTCTACATTGGGGAAACCAAGCGGAGGCTTGGGACCGCTTTGCAGAACACCTCCGCTTGGTTCGCAATAAGCAACTGCACCTCCCAGTCGCAAACCATTTCCACTCCCCCTCCCATTCTTTAGACGACATGTCCATCATGGGCCTCCTGCAGTACCACAATGATGCCACCCAAAGGTTGCAGGAACAGCAACTCATATTCTGCTTGGGAACCCTGCAGCCCAATGGCATCAATGTGGACTTCACCAGCTTCAAAATCTCCCCTTCCCCCACCGCATCCCAAAAGCAGCCCAGTTCGTCCCCTCCCCCCACTGCACCACACAACCAGCCCAGCTCTTCCCCTCCACCCACTGCATCCCAAAACCAGTCCAACCTGTCTCTGCCTCCCTAACCTGTTCTTCCTCTCACCCATCCCTTCCTCCCACCCCAAGCCACACCTCCATCTCCTACCTACTAACCTCATCCCACCTCCTTGACCTGTCCGTCTTCCCTGGACTGACCTATCCAACCACCTTCCCCCCCCCCCCACCTCTCCTCTCCACCTATCTTCTTTACTCTCCATCTTCGGTCCGCCTCCCCCTCTCTCCCTATTTATTCCAGAACCCTCACCCCATCCTCCTCTCTGATGAAGGGTCTAGGCCCGAAACGCCAGCTTTTGTGCTCCTGAGATGCTGCTGGTCCTGCTGTGTTCATCCAGCCTCACATTTTATTATCTTGGATCAACTCCACCCTTGGGCAACTGTGTGGAGTTGCATGTTCTCCCTGTGTCTGTGTGGGTTTCCTCCAGGTGCTGTGGTTTCCTCCCACAGTCCAAAGATGTGCAGGCTAGGTGATTGGCCATGCTAAATTGCCCATAGTGTTCAGAGGCATGTAGATTAGGTGGATGGGTCTGGGTGGCATGCTCTGAGGGTTGGTGTGGATTTGTTGAGCCAAAGGGTCTATGCCCGCACTTGTAGGAGTTCTATGATCATCTGTGAAGGAAAAAAATCAGAATTAATGTTTTGGGTCCGGTGACCCGTCCTCAGAACTTGAATCAGCGGACCCGAAACGTTAACTCTGATTTTTCCTTCACTGATGCTGCCAGACCTGCTGAGCTTTTCCAGCAACTTCTGTTCCTATTCTTATGCTGCCCCGGTCTGTGAATGATTCAGATGTAGCTTGTACATTTAACTGTGGTACACCTTATAACATTTTCACACATTGCCTTGGCACTACAAACTTTGTTTATAGTTTCATAAGTGCTTTAACCAAATATTTATCCCATTCCTTCGACCTGGTGTTTATAGAGAAAGACAAGATTAATTTCCCTTTCTCTCACTTTTCCTTCACCCCAAAAATACTAAAAAAAGTAGACTGACATTTTAAAACACAGTTAAAATAAAAAAAACATGGTGGCTGTTCAAACTTTCGATCCCTTTGACACAGAATGTGTACTAGGAGACTTTCCGAATTTACCTCGGATCAGCTTAAAGTTTACGGTTGACTAATACATTACACAACATGATACAGACAGTGGAAATGAAAATGTATCAGGCAGAAAGTTACCATATCACCAAGAAATTTAAAAGACATTCTCCCTCTCCCACTAACCAATCCATTTTGTGCTTAATTTGTGTTGTTATTTACTCCCAGTTCTCATTGTTTCAATCCAAATTCCATGTGCTTCAAGTTAGATTTCATTCCCTTTGACAAGTACAGTGTGTTTACCTATACCCTGATTCTTTCATTAATGAGATGGCTCCTCTGTGCAGGATGCATCTCTGAGAAAGCTCTCACTCTCCTAAATCACATTCTCTATTTTGTGTTGCACTGTTGCTAAGGAACAGAGAGAATCAAAGACCCATTCATCAGTGAGCACTTCTCAATTCTACTTGCCTCACATTTCGAACTGTACATGAGCATTCAAATACCATTCCTCATATGAAACAAACCACCATGTCAGGCAATCTTATCAACAGATTATGGGGAACAAGAACATGAGAAACAGGAGAAGGATTAGGCCATCTGACCCCTCGAGCCTGCTCCACCATTCTATAAGATCGTGGCTGATCTTTTTGTGGACTCAGCTCCACCTACCCAGCTGCTCACCATAACCTTTAATTCCTTTACTGTTCAAAAATCCATCTATCTTTGCCTTAAAATCATTCAATGAGGCAGCTGCAACTGTTTCACTAGACAGGGAATTCCACAGATTCACACCTCTTTGGGTGAAGAAGTTCCTCAACTCAGTTTAAAATCTCCTTCTCCTCATTTTGAGACCATGCTCCTTAGTTCTAGTTTCAACCACCAGTGGAAACAAATGCCCTGCTTCAATCCCATCTATTCCCTTTATAATTGTATATGTTTCTATAAGAGCCCCCCCAACTCATTCTTCTAAATTCCAGTGAGTACAGTCCCAGTCTACTCAATCCCTCCTCAAAAGCCAACCCTCTAGTGAATCTCCTCTGTACCCA
This sequence comes from Stegostoma tigrinum, assembly GCF_030684315.1. Lineage (NCBI taxonomy): Eukaryota > Metazoa > Chordata > Chondrichthyes > Orectolobiformes > Stegostomatidae > Stegostoma > Stegostoma tigrinum. The sequence goes on along the minus strand of NC_081359.1, from coordinate 86,478,849 downwards.
CTTCAGTGCCTGTATATCCTTTCTAAAGTACGGTTACCAAAACTATACACAGGTGTGGCCTCACTAGTGCCTACACAACTGCAGCATAACCTCCTAATTTTTAAACTCCGTCCATCTAGCAATGAAAGACAAATTTCCATTTGCCTTCTTAATTACCTGCTGTGCCTGCAAACCAACGTTTTGTGATTCACGCACAAGAACAGCCAAGTCCCTCCGCACAATAGCATGCTGCAATTTTTCATAATTTTGCTATTCACCTATCAGAATGGGATGGGAGTGTCTGGAAATCTTTACTCCTTTCCCCCTGCACAAAGCTAATGTCCAAACCTTAGAACAGTTCTAAGCAGGGTCACTGGAGTTGAAATATTGGCTCTGCTTTCTGTCCACAGATACAGCCAGACCTGTGCATTTCTTAAACTGTTTCAGATTTCCAGCATTCGCAGTTCTTGGTTTGGTTTAATGATTAATCAAGTCCGCTGTGCCCCTTAGAGGGCAGAATCCACATTGCAACTCTGAAAAGAACTCTTCAGTCATAGAAGTGAGAATTCTTGTGATAATAATCCTGGTGACTGATATCGGGGAAAATCCTGTCTTACCACAGTAGGACCTGACACCTTTCTTGAAGATGGTCATGGACTTTGAGATTCCCTAGCACGTTCTCTTCCTTCCAGATAAGGGAAATAAGATCATGTATTCATGTCAATGGTACTTCACCACATTTTAGTGCTTCAGGGAGGCTCCATGTGCTCCCGATTTCTGTTGTACTTTAGCTGTTGAATGGCCTTATTCTGAGATTGGCTTGTGCTGAGATAGAAGTTATTCATTAGCTTGATTGTGGCATCATTGGCTAGGCCAGCATTTATTACTCATCCCTAATTGCTCAGAGGCAGTTTAAGGATGAACCATATTGCTGTAGGTCTGGAATCACACATTGGTGAGACCAGGTAAGGATGGCAGTTTCTTTTTCTAAAGGACATTGGTGACCAGACGGGTTTTTCCTGGCACTCGACAATGGGTCATTAGACTCTTAATTCTGATTTTGATTGGATTCATAATCCAACATCTACTGTAGCTGGATTTGAGCCTGGGTCCCCAAAACATTATCTGGGGTTTCTGATTAACAGTCCAGCAGTAATATCACTAGACTGTTGCCTTTCCCCAAGAGTAGGCAGCATTCTGTGGACACTCACATTGATGATCTTCCAGGCAGTGACTGTCATTAAAGTGTTACTTCCTGTACTCACCACCTACTTCTCTGACCTTGATAAGCACTTCTTTGTTCTTGGCCATCAGTAGAGTGGAGCTTTGAGTGTATGAACTGTAGTTAGCCTTGACTATGTTAAAGAAACCATGCACATCGTGGTTGTCAGCTAACTGTTGGAACTCCTGTGCTTTCTCCACACACCATGAGTTCTCTCAAAATACAGAACGTGGAACATCAGGGCCTCATGGACAATGCCAACAGTGGCAGACCCCAGAATGGTGTACAGTTATCACTGCCTGAGAGATCAGAACATTGATATCATGATCTTAAGGGAGACCCGATCTGCAGGGGAAAGTCAGTTCAATGAACAAGGTGGCAAGTACTTTCTACTGGTATGGTACTTTAGAAGAATAGCACCACTTTCATGGTATCAGAGATAATGGGAACTGCAGATGCTGGAGAATTCCAAGATAATAAAATGTGAGGCTGGATGAACACAGCAGGCCAAGCAGCATCTCAGGAGCACAAAAGCTGACGTTTCGTGAAGGGTCTAGGCCCGAAACGTCAGCTTTTGTGCTCCTGAGATGCTGCTTGGCCTGCTGTGTTCATCCAGCCTCACATTTTATTACCACTTTCATGGTGTTGGCTTCACCACAAGCACAAGGCATTTCTGAAACTGCAAAGTAACTGGAGTACGGAAATCACCTCTACAGGTGTCTGAGACTGACATTCAGCCAAAGAAAAGGGACGTTTTGTAAAATGTGCTTTAATGCAGTGTCTGATTAGACCTTCCATTTCATTAAAACAAAGTCATGGTTCCTCGGATCCAACTATCTCTGAGAATATTCTCTAATGTCAGAGAACAAAAGACAGGGTTACCAACTGCCCCTCCAGAACCTCTGTGTGACTGCATTGTTCTTCACCCTCAAGAATGACCTGAAGTTAAAAAGGGCTTTGTTCTTACACTATTGTACAGTTTTGACCTATCCTTTTATAAAATGTATGCTAGGGGGTGGAGTGCTATACAGTGTTATGTTTAAATTAAGTGCACTTTAAAATCTTTTCGGTCATAACTTCTGCGCTACAAACTTTGTTGATAGTACAGTAAGTACTATGGCAAAATATTTATTCTGTTCCCTAGACCTGCTCTTCATCATAGCGACAAGATTACGTTCCTTTCCCCTATGTTTGTTTCAGACCTAACATTATAAAAAAAACTGCTGGAATATATTGTCTTTTGAAATCATACTAAAATATTCCAACACACCACTATTGCAGTATAAATTACCTAGGTGACCACCAATAAACAACGCTCCAGAATTTTGAAAGCAGTCAAGGACAGTTATGTAGATAGGCGTAGATAGTACCCAATTCCAGAATTGTCCCAAATTGTTTTTTGCTTTGAATTCAGCCCGTCTCTTTATTGTCAGCATCTTAAGTGTCCATTATAAGATATATTGAGGAGACATTTAAATTCATTGAAACTAACCTGCATAATTTGATTATCCTTTTTATATTTAGTTTCTTTATTTATTAAAGAAAACTGACATTGCATTGAGTATTTAAGCATCACTTAAGAAAGCAAAGAAAAGAGTGGCATCATTTTACTTTTACCCAAACTGAATATCAAGCGAAGAGCTATTCCTGATATCCTACACTCTGACTGTGATTAAGGAGCCCTTTTACCACAGGAGTTAAATAATAACTCCTTGGTGGATCAAAGAGTCATCAAAATAGCTAAGTCTGTGTAATAGGGATCAATATTTTTTCCTTTGTTTCCGACTGCACTGGGCTGATTACTTGCGCATTTCAAATTTGTTTTTTTTCTCTCACCTAGTCCAAGCTCTCCCCACTAACATCCATGCCTTTTCCAAAGGCCTCCATCACTTTACTCACAAGCATCTTGACACTTTCATCACCCATCAGATGGTCCATGAGATTTTCACTTCAGAGTCAATCTTTATTCAGCCCGCTTCAGCTCTGTAGAAGTCGTATTGAATTTAAATGTTAAATTTGGTTTCTCTTTCCACAGGTGCTGATAGACCTGCTGAGTTTCTCCTGCACTTTTGTTACTACAAATTCCAGCATTCGGAGTATTTTGATTTAATCCAATATCTATTTCTCAAATTCTGTCACATGCATTAAGATGATGCAACCTTCCAATCTAGAAATTCCAATCTGTCATCTATTTTCTTCAACCAAGCACCATCGCCACTCCCTCCCTGTGGTGAACAGGACCTTCCACATTGTCTAATCTACCTCACGCACTCCATCCCAGAAACACAATGGGGTTCTCCTTGTTCTCACCTTCCAACCATCTAACCTCAATGCTTGCGGATTACTCTCGGCCTTTTCCACCACCAAATTATCTTCCCTCTCCAACCTTTCAGCATTCTGAAGAGATCATTCCTTCCACAATACTATGGTCTGCCCCTTAATCACACCCAACACTCTCTCTTCTTTTCCAAATATGCCTTTCCAGATGCAGGAAGCAAACCATTTGTCTTTATACCACTTTTCTTCTCATGGACAGAAGATCCAAACACTTTCTCGCCAAGACAGCAGCTTAATTGTTCTTCTTTCGGTCTGGTGTAACGCATTCACTGTTCACTATGTGAACTTCTCCACACTGGGAGACTAGAGCAGTTGAGATAACTACATTGTGGAATATCTCTGCTATATCTGTGGGACTGTCACCAACTATAAATGTGCTGGTACCTCTTGATAGCTGACACAATACTACCCCAAAAATATTTAGCAAATCACATTGCAAGCTTGAGCTAAATTCTGCAAATTTTTAACAATATCATGTCTAATTAAGTATTTTGACCCACTGTAGTCATCTAGAAGAGTCATCATCTAGTAAAAACACATTGATCTAATGATAAAAGTTACTATTTCCATATTTAATAGCCATCTTGCATGAAATTTGGGAAGCAATGAATTCATTGTATCACCTACTCTGTAGATCCTCAACACTCAGCCTCTAATTGTATTTAGAACTGAAGCACTCTGTAATTAGAACTAATGCATACTTCAGAATGATCATTCTTTTAGAAATATTGAGATAAGGGAAATCACCTTTAATTAAACACATTCAAGCATCATAAGCACACACCACAGAGCAAAGTAGCCTTCTGATTAGAAGAAATAGACAGAAAACATATAAAAGACAATTTTAGAATGTTTATTTCTAATGGGCGGAAGTGAAGAGTAATTCTAGAGGAAAGCCAATGGATCAATACATTTATCCATTCGATGAAAGTGCATGGTCATTAACAGTTTATGAAGATGGCTTGGAAAAGTAACAGGATCTAAGAATACAGGAAAATGTTCAAAGCTGTCATTAGCCTGATGAGTACTGGAAACTGAGTGGGCAAATAATTCTTGATGTTATCTACCATTTCTCTTCTTAATCATTTGCCCTTCATATTTTGTTGCACTGTCACCCTGCAGCAAAATCTTTTGTTTGACTGATAAAGTCAGTTCTGAAGCAAAGACACATCCAACTTGAAACATCAGCTTGGTTTCTCTCTCCATTGATGATGCTGCAGCTGCTGAGTTTCTCCATCAATTTATTTTTATTTCAGATTATCAGCATCTATAGTATTTGACTTCCAATCTATATGATGCAGTTTTGAACTGCCTAATAGTAACAAAAAGTACCAGAAGAATACCATAGTTTTCTTATTGACCAACACCCAGGCCATTTGGCCAGAACTACAGAAAACATATCAAACATTTTTAGTCGTGTATTACCCAAAAGGGACAGTCTTTTCTGGGCATTGTCATTTTAAATATGCAGAGATTTAAGATATCAGATATCATTTGTGTCCCAGCAATAGAAGACATTTCTAATCTCTAACATTGGAACTGAAAATATTGTGGAAGTAGACTCGATGGGGGTTTTAAAAAGGCAGTTTGATCTAATTGGATATTCACTGTCAAAGGGGGAATTTGGATTAATCTTAATTGATTGTTTCATGCTGAAAGGGGCAAAACAATGACCTGTTGGTTAATCTACTCCTTTTTTAATTTCCCTCCCTTACAGAGGGGTCTGAAGCATGTTCCCCAAACTATGGTTTTTGGGTTCCAGTCTTTGAAATAAACCTCACAGTGAAAGCCTTTATACTAAAACTTAGAGTTTATTAACAACACATTCAGGGAAATAATGTGCATATGTAATAGGGAAGCAAATATTCAGGAAAAGAAGGAAGAGATGGCAGGGGCAGAAAGGGTATAAATTACAAGTTTCAGTAAATCACAAGGTGTTAAAAATTAGTTTACATGAGTTACAACTTCCAAGACATCACTGTGCAATAGCAGTTTCCTTGTTGAGCTGCACCCAGCAGTTTTCCTTCTTGCAGGTTTTGAGTATACTTCTCTCCACTGAGCATCTTGAAGACAGAGATGGAGGGTCCAAAGCAGGCTGTCTTGAGTCCTACTTTCCCTTTGGAGGGGTCAAGCAGCAACTGACTGAGACTCCCACAACACTAGATTCAAGTAATTCATCAAACTCAGATTTCAATCATTCAAGAAAGACAGACATTTCCACTGTTGAAGGCCTGTCTTGATAGACTCAGAAGGCTGTTAAGCTAACTTCCTTCGAGTTTCCATTGTGAGATAACTATAAAAGCATTAGCATGCACTTCAGCAAAATTGGTCTTGGTATTTTCCCTTGCTCAGACCTAGCTTAAGGCGGTTAGTTCATCTCCAGCCCTATTGTGTCAACTTTAGAATGGAATGCCTCTCCAAGCAAGTGATCAGAAGCTTCTTGAATATGATCAGGCAATCTGCCTCAGCAATTTTGAGGACAGCAAGATCATCCATTTTTGAAAGAAACAGAATTAGAACATAAAATAAAGAGGATGCTACTTCTATTTTCCCTTCAGGATTTCTCTTCCTATCTTCCGAGTACTACACTTTATTTAAAGTCCAATGCATTAATTAACCTTATTAATTATCTTTCTGAACTGTATTTAACAGAGATGCCGTGCCTACTTGTGATATTTAGGAGATATTTGTCGAAGCCTGATACAAAGAAACAACAATGAAACTTACCCAGGCAATATCTGTCATGCACAATTAGTATACATCAGCAACAATGAATATTAAAAAGAAATTGGGCTGGTAAGTGCAGAAATCATGAACAGAACAAATAAAAATTGTGGGGAGTTATTTTTAAGTAGCTTCTGCTGAGTAAACTAAACTCACAATCAATCATTCCATGGAGACTGTTTTACCAGATTCCTTCAAAACACAGCCGCTGTGAAATGAAGCAATTTTCAATAATACTCATTTCCAGGCTTAATGCAACTATACATGTATATATTATATGCCTCATTGGCACAAGCTACACGAATCAAGTAATGACCATTCAATAAAAAGGCAGGCTACTCATCAGTGGCATTTATGGTAATGAGCCAAGGGGAATGCCTACTTAAAAAGAGAATGCATACTTCATGTTGTTGCAGTTCCTGTGGTGCACACTTGGTAAATACTGTCTCCATACAAAATACAAATACTTTTGATTCCTGTGTTTCCATTGTTAATATATTACTAATTCTATCTTCAAATTTAGGATCAAGAGTGGGCCACTTAACTCATCGAGCAAATTGTCATTCTGAGTGATCATTCATTTGCTTTGTCTCAGAATTTTGCTGACCAAAAGGTATCACAGACTGTCAATATTTGTTTTGAACATTAATTGACATTTGTAGAAATTAGTTTCAACTTCTACTCCCCTTTGCCTGATCGAGTGTTTCCTAATTTCACTTCTGAAAGGACTGACTCAAATTTTCATATCATGTAGACTCAGACCCCTCAACTAGAGAAAATTGCTTCTCCCAATGTACCTTATCAAGTGCCCTCAATATCTTAGTAGCAGTGCCATTACACATAATCTCATAATCCAGATGCTTTGTTAAGAGACATTTGCCTAAAGAGTTGTTTTATTCTCCATGCTCTTACACTACAAGTCACTAAAAAACAGAACTTGCCCACTCTTCCCTTCTTCACACAACTATCACAGCTTGGTATTGGATGTCATATCGCAGGCTGATCTATTGACGTGCATTCCCCAAACTTGAGTTACTCTGGAATGAATCATCTGGTCTGAGTGAAAGGTATCAAATCTGATCAGCAGCTTACCTCAAACTGGAAAGAAACAACATTTACTGGGGGGAAAAACTGTAGCTCACGGATGTAAAGACCAAGTAATACTTATATAATTCAGACAAATAAAGCAACTGAAATGCTATGAAAATGAAAGGATGTCATAATAATAAATTGATTATTCTATCATCTGGTTCAAAGCATTCTGTCCAAAGGAGACACTGACCAAAATGACTGATTTACCAAATACACTTACATAATGTGCAATAATAATTATTACATTTGAAAACAGGCCGAGTACACAGGTCCTAAAATGCACTGCTTGGGGGGATTCAACTGATGCATACAAAGGGAGTTTGAGTGTTACTTGAAAAGCAAGTGTCCAGGGTTACACAGGCAATGTGAGAAAATGGCAATAAATGAAGTGCCCATTCAAAGAACCAATACAGACATATTGGGCCAAAAGCATTAATTAAAAACCAACATATCTTTTGTATTTTTCAGCATCGTCCTAAAAGGCTGCATTCAGGGTGAAGTTAGCAATCCTTTCTGCTGTTTCCAGAGCTGACGTAACGATGCAAAACTGCTCTCTAGTTCTCAATACCTGAACATACGCCTATATTACTGCACACAGTAACTCAATTAAATTTTTTTTACTACTAATAATTTTGGGATGAAGATCAAGAGTTCATTAATGAAAACTCCACGAGTGTGGGCTGGAATGAGTAGCTTGTCAAATTTTTCCTTTCTGTAGTCACAGCCATCCACAATAACATTCTCAATCAGGAATATACAATTGAAGCTTGGGTCCACTAGGTTTTCAGACCAGCCAAAAATCTACATTGTGCTCAATGCATTAATTTATCAAGCCAAATGAATTCATGAAAATTAACACAGTAGCCTCTTTGATTAACAATGATTGTATACAATTTGTATTAAATGTAATAATAGAACAAAGAATGCTGTATTATTCTTTTCTCAATCATTGTGATCTCCATTAGCCTTTCAGCTTTCAAATAACAGACCAAAGATCAATGTTAAAAATATAAAAGATGAAATTACAACTGGAGGAACTGGAATGTGTATCAGAGTAGCAATGCAGGTTAGATCCAACTTCACCTGAAGGAGGCTTGGGACCTACCTCCTCAACCCTCCCCCAAAAGGGGAAGGCAATGACAAACTGACACTTTTATCAGTGTCAAGAACACTGCTTGAGATGAAGCATCTGCAGATAATGTGCTATACAACCTGCTCAAGGATGAGAACACAAGAATAAGTGAATTGGTAAATTTGTGGGGCTCTTTTCTGTCAAAAACTGAAAAGACAGATAATCAGGCTTATTGACTCTTCTCATCAAAGCTAAACCAATGGAAAAGCATTACTTGCTGGAGGTCAAGATTACACATTATGCCAAATACATGCCATTTTGATGAAGGATGCCACCTGAAATAGTACATTGTCCTTCTCTATTAGTTACTGACTACATTTCCTGTATATTAAGATTTGTCTTTCAGATTTATTATATTCTTTACTCTTTGCTTTAGTGCAGCGTTGGTGGTCTCCAACTCATTCACATTCAGGCAGTAAACAAATAGATACATCACTCTTGAAATTTGTGAATGAAGAAATAATCTCATAGTAATTTATCATATGGTGGAACGCAAAGTTAAAAAAAAACTTGATGAATTCAGGCTTTAGTTCGTTTAACTGAACACAAGTTGACAGCATCATTCATAAATTCGGATTAATATCAGTCTTATTACTCGAATGCAGGGTTGTATCAAGACTTCCCTAACTCATGTATGCCTGTCATTCTCCAAGTCACAGCTGATATTCTTTTCTGATCTTGTAATTTCCAAATAAAAATGTGCATCTTGAGGCAGGCTGATCTATTCACATGCATTCCTCAAATTTGAGTTGCTCTGGTGAAATGAGTCATCTGGTGTGAGTGAAAGGCATCAAGTCTGATCAGCAGCTCACCTCAAGCTGGAGAAAAACATTTAACTGGTGAGAAAAGCTGAAGCGCATGGATGTAAGAATTCAGACAATTAATGTGACTGAAATGCAATGAAAATGAAAGGATGTCACAAGTAATAAATTGATTAATATCTGGTTTAGAACATTCTATCCTAAGGAGATAACTGACTTAAATGAAAGATCGATCAAATACACTCTTACATAATGCTCAACAGTAAATATTACATATTTGAAAACATAGTTGAGTGCAGGCTGGGTACTCAGGTTCTAAAAGGCACTGCTTGGGGAGTTCAACTGATGTATTCAAAAGGAGTTTGAGTGTTATTTGGAAAGCAAGTGTCCAGGGTTACACAGAAATGGTGGGAAAATGGCATTAAATGAAGTGTCCATTCAAAGATCCAATACAGATGTGATAGGCCAAATGGCCTTTTGCTGTGCGATAATCATTTGGTGATTCTGAGGATGTAATTTCGAAGATAAAATATCTTCTGCAGTTCACTTTTATTTTAATGAATTTCAGAATTCATATCTTTTCAATACAGAAAATTAACTGATACAAGGTTAAAATGTACTGATATCTTGCAATCGAGTACTTAACACCGAGTATTTTACAAAAGCTTTGTATAACACTTTGCAATTTTCTTGTATAAATTTTACTCAACAAGCCTACATTCTTATGTTAATAGCAGCCCCTGCTTAAGGGTTACATTTCTTTTCAGCTCGATTCTTTACTAAATTACATCACAACACGTTTTAGGCAGCACTTTTACAAGACTTCACAACATGCACTTTTAGACTTTTTGCTGCTTAAAGAGCTACCACTTAAAGGGCGTCCTACCGGAGATTCTCTTAAACGAATGCATACTGAATGTGGCAAGACCTAGGGGGTTGAAAATAATTGCGAAAATAAATATTGTTTTCTTCTGCAGGTAAAAGTTCTCTGGGTGACAAATGGTTAATGACTTCCAACTCGGTCCCTGGGAATAAGTCGCAATTCTGAACCATGCTTTAGGAAAATATTTCCTGTAATAGAAGAGCCATAATAAGAAAACTGGTTAGTAAAAGCATACAGAGTGTTCTTAAAAGTATTCATCTACCATGGTTACTTAAATTGTTTATGCTTCCGACATTTATGGAATATTGTGTGCATCCTAAAAGTCACAGTGTAAACAGAAGAGCTAAATATTTCACAGACCTTCTTATTTTCCTATTCTAATTGTATTAACTGACTTGAACTTACTATGGTTTTGAAAAGATATTGTAACACAAACATCAAACCTTACAAGCAAAAGGTAATTTTTTTTTACACGAGTTCAAAGGAGCTATTAACCTATTCATTTATTACTATTCTATAAATTTGAAGACCCATGTAATTATTTTCCATTACGAAATTTGGAGAAAATATGCCATTAGACATAGGCCAGCAGAAGTTGTCCATTTAGTTCATTAAGTCTGCTTCATTATTCAATGAGATCATGACTGATCTGATAATCCGAAAATCTACTTGCCTGCCTTTATCCCATATCCCTCGATTCCCTTACAGATTAAAATATGTCTATCTCAGCTTTGAATATACTTAACGACCCAGCCTGAAATATCTTCTATGGCAAAGAATTCCACAGAGTCACTCTGCTCAGAAGAATTTCCTCATCTTGGTCTTAAATGGGTGACACCTTACTCTGAGATTATGCCCTCTCATTCCAGCTCTTCCATAAGGGTGAACAACCTCTCCGCATCTACCTTGTAAAGTTCCTGAGGAATGTTCTATGTTTCCATAGATTGCTGCTTGTTCTTCTAAACTCCCAATGAGTACAAGATCACCCTCACCTTATAAGGAATGCCCTCCATATTCGGAATCAACACACTGAACCTTCTCTGGTCTGCCTCCAATGCCAGTATATTTTTCTCTAGATAGGGGACCCAAACCATTCATGAAGTTCTAAGTGCCATTCACTCGTGCCTTGTAATGATATAGCAAAACTTTATTTTTATAGTCCATTCCCTTTGAGATAAAGGCCAACATTTCACTTCACTTCCACATTACCTTCTGAACTTGTAAGCTGGCTTTTTCTCATGTAGCCATTTTATAGAACAAATAAAGGGATCCCCACATTTGAGACAGGAAAGTCCATTCAGGGCTCCGTCAGAAATGCAGGGCTGCATTTTTATTTGGACAGTCATGTGGAAGTGGGCGGGGGAGGGGTGCAGTGGAGACAGGTTGCCGGGAAGCATGAGATGTTGTATTATGATTCTCACTACTAGCTCACTCACAAGCACTGTTTACTATGCTGCGTTTCCATTCACTCATTCATAACACCACGTTTTTGTAGTACATTTCACTCTGACAAGATAAACTGACTTAAACATACTTTCCAAACCATTTCTTTACACCTTTCATTCTTATTGACCTCATGCTGCAAGCATTTAAACCTGTTTCTGTATCAAAGGCAACCCTGAACAAGTGTTAACACCATAACCTACTCAGAACAATGCTGTCCTTGCTATCATGTCTCCATAACTTACTCAAAACTATGGTAAGGTTATAACAGTAAATTGCCCATAGTAACTATCTCTCAGGACCTGAATAATCTGCAGGATATTAAGCAGTTTCCTCCACTAGCATGTCCCTACAGTCTGCTGCTCTTTATGTCTTTGAAATTTCCTTATACACTACTATTTCTATAACACCGTACTACCTATTTCTAACTTTTATTTAGGGCTACCATTTTGCACGAATGCACGGATTTAAACTTTTTAAATATACATTAAATACGGCTGCTATACCCCCTTTAAGTAATATACTACCAAAACAGCGCTTTTGTGAAACCGCCATGAATGAATGCGTAAGAACTGTCAAAACCGGCAATAGTAGATGAAATCTCATGACCCAGTTGCGGGAGATCAGTTTAGTATCCTCTGTACTTTTATATAGTACATGCATAATTTCTCACTTACTTAGATCTTTTTAGATAGTACTTTTTACTAACTTTAAAGACAAAAGGATTAACCCCTCTTAATTATGCAAGCCCTGACTAGACAGATATTTGATTCCCATCAACAGTAACAGCCAGCATTTAACAAATGCTTAAACTAACTCCTTCATCCCTAGAACTGATATCATGCAAACTTGTGTACAATAGATACAACTATGTGACACCGTAGTGCTAAAATTTTAATGTATGTAAAAACTGCATATAATGGAGGCAACTGTAAAACTGTACTTTGGATTCCACTGCTGCTTTGAACTATGCAGGTGTTCAATAAAGAGGCTATTTTCACCACACACTGATCTCAGTCATTATTGAGCGTGATCCCACAGAAGCAAGGCAGCATGTGGCAAGGCAGCTGGATAAGTCATGTGGTCAGGGCTGAGTTGGTTGGATGGGTAGGAGAGATCAAGTGCAGCCTGGACAGGTTACTTACTGCATTATTCCTAGTCACTGACCTATTTTTGCAGCCACTGAGTTTACATGACAAATGGCAGGGCTTTGGCAGGATGAAAGGAATACAAGTTGCTGTGGCAGAGTAAAACTAACCTTTGTCTACAATTAGGGGTGCTGCTGCTGAACACAGAGCTCACACTTAATATTTGAAGATTTAAATATTATATGCCTTTCTGTTGAATGTTTTGACGTCAATTGTGACCAGAAAAGAATAGGAGCACACTAGTGAGCTCTTGTGCCTGAATCACAAATGAGATTGTGTGCACATGTACATCATTGTATACATGTGCATTTGTCCATGTTTGAAACAAGGATATAATGAGGACAGAAGCTGAGAGGCCCTGGCTGAACCCAAATGGGGTATCACTGAGCAATTCTGGTTTTTCTGCATTGTAAGCAAAGGTGACGTGCCCTTTAAGACCCCTTTATCTAATAAAACAGTGTCTTGAAAATGTCAAATGACCCACCACTCAACGTTTTAGGAAGCAACTTTCAGATTTGCACACTGAGAAGGAAAAAAATGCTTCCTGATTTTGCTCTTGAATGGCCTAATTCCTGCTATCTGCCATTCTGCATTCCTCAGCTAAACTTTGATCATGCTGCTTTCTTTGTATTAATGTATCAAATTATTTCAGCATTTTCAGCATCTTGATTATAGAATACCCTTAACTTGAGTGACTAAGCCAACTTGTTCTTGTAAATTACACTTTAACGCCTGATAATTATTTTTCTATTCATTCATGGAGCAATGATATCACTGGCGGGCCAGTATTTATTGCCTGTCCCTGGTTGCCCTTGAGAAGGTGGTGGTGAGCTGCCTTCTTGAACTGCAAGCTGTATGCTGTAGGTTGATCCGCAATGCCCTTACGGGCAGAATTCCAGGATTTGGACTTAGTAATAAGTGAAGGAACGGCAATATATTTCCATGTCAGGATGGTGAGTTACTTGGAGGGGACCTTGCAGGTGATGGCATTCCCACATATTTGCTGCCTTTATTCTTCTAGATGGAAGTAATCATGAATTTTGCAAGGTACTGTCTCAGTAATATTGGCAAATTTCTGCATTGCATCTTGCATATAGCGCACACTGCTGCTGCTGAGAGCATCGGTGGTGAGAGGAGTGGATATGATATGGCATAGTGGCTCAGTGGTTAGCACTGCTGCCTCACAGTACCAGGAGCCTAGGTTCGATTTCCCCCTTGTGCAACTGTCTGTGTGGAGCTTGCACATCCTCCTACTGTCTTGAGGGTTTCCTTTGGGTGCTCCAGTTTCCTCCCACAGTCCAAAGATATGCAGGTTAGCTGTGGGAAATGCAGGGTTACAGGGATAGGGATCGGTTTGGCTGGGATCCGCTTCAGAGGGTTGGTGGAGACTTGAAAGGCTGAACAGCTTGCTTCCACACTGTATGGATTCCATGAATTAGAAGACAATCAAATGGGCTGATTTGACCTGGAAGTTTCTTGATCATTGTTGGGGCTGCAACCATCCAGGCAAGTGGGGAGTATTCCATCACGCTCTTGCCTTGTGCCTTGGAGATGGTGGACTGGCTTAGCAGTATCAGAAGAGTTACTTACTGCAATATGCCGAACCACTGACCTGTTCTTGCAGCCACTGAGTTTACATGGTGAGTTGAGTTTCTGGTCAGTGGTATTCCTATGGATGTTACAGAGGAGAATTCAGTGATGTTAATACTGTTGAATGTCAAAGTGCTGTGGTTAGATTGTCTTTTATCGCAGATGGTGATTGCCTGTCATTTGTGTGGCATGAGTATTACTTGCCACTTGGCAGCCCAAGCCTGGATATTGTCCAGGCTTTACTGCTTTTTAACATGGATGGACTAAATTATTTGAGGAGAAATTAAATGGTGCTGAACATTGTTCAATCATTGGCAAGCATCCCCACTTCTGACCTTATGATGGAGGGAAAGCCCTTGATGAAGTAATTGAAGATGGTTGGGCCGAGGACACTACCCTGAGGAACTTCTGCAGTGATGTCCCGGAGCTGAGGTGACTGACCTCCAACAACCAAAACCATCTTGCATTGTGCCAGTTATGGCACCAACCAGCAGAGTTTGCCCCCGATACACACCAGTTTTGCTAGGGCTTCTTGATGCCACACTTGGTCAAATGCAGCAGTGATGTCAAGGACTACCACTCTCACCTGACTTCTGGAATTCAGCCCTTTGTCCATGTTTGAAACAAGGATATGATGAGGTCAGAAGCTGAGAGGCCCTGGCAGAACCCAAATGGGGTGTCACTGAGCAATTTCTGCATTGTACGCGAAGAGAGTGACATGCCCTTCTTGAGGTGCAGTGCCCAAAACGGAATTCTGTACTGTATTCCAGACAGGAGATGACTGTCATTTGATTTGATTTGATTTGATTTGATTTACTGTTGTCACAGTGAAAAGTTTTATTTTGCAAGCAGTACAGTCAGATCACAGCAAACAAGGACATACAGATCATAGGATGCGTAGACAGAGTGAGGCATACAAGGTTACAACTGCACAGGGAGTGCACAAAAGCAAGGTCAACATTAAACTTGAAATTAAAAGAGGTCTATATTCAGCAGTCTTAAAACAGCAGGGAAGCTGTTTCTGAATCTGTTGGTGCGTGTGTTCAAGCTTCTGCGTCTTCTGCCTGATGGAAGAGGTTGAAAGAGAGTATTCCTGGAGTGGAAGGAGGCTTTGATGATGTTGACAGACTTTCCGTGGCACCAGAAAGCACAAGTGGAGTCCATGGATGTGAGGTTGGATTCTGTGATAGTCTGGACTGTGCACACAACTTTCTGTAGTTTCTTACAGTCCTGGGTACAGCAGTTTCTGCATCAAGCTGTTACGTACCCAGATAGAATGTTGTCTAGGGTACATCTGTAAAAGTTAGTGAGGGTCCTTATGGACATTGCAAATTTCCTAAGCCTCCCGAGGGAGAAGAAGCATTCAACTCCTTTTTTTGTCCTCAGATCCACTTTAAAATAAAGGCTTAGGCTCAACTAGCATTGGTGAATACTATTTGCACCTTTTTGCAAGAAACATCTGTTCCAGTGGTGTTCCTTTCACCACTGATGCAGTGGTAGCAGTGTGTATCATCTGCAAGATACAATGCAATAAGTCACCAAGGCTCCTTCAAGAGCGCCTTCCAAGTCTTTGATCTCCACCAACTAGAAGGATGAGAGCAGCAGATGAATGGGAGTTCCACCACCTCTAAAGCTCCCCTCCAAATTGCACACTATTGTGACTTGAAACTATATCACCGCTCCTTCACTTAGCTGGGTCAAAATCCTGGAACATCTGTCCTTATAGCATTGTAGGTTTGCCTACACCTCAAGCCCTGCAGCAGTTTAAGAAGGTAGCTGATCCACCACCTTTAAGGGCCACTAATGATGACAGATAAATGTTGCACTAACCAGTGAAGCCAACATTTCCTTCAGCAAATGTACAAAAAAAGCCATGCGCATGGAAACCTGATAAGTACCCAAGTCCAAATGAGGTATATCAAATGCAGATCTTGATCAGATGAGCCAATCAGCTGAGGAATGGCAATTGGAGTTTAATTTAGGTAAATGCGAGGTGGTGCATTTTGGAAGGGCAAATACACTTAATGGTAAAGTCCTGGGGAGTGGTGCTGAACAAAGAGACCTCAGTGCGCAGATTCGTAATTCCTTGAAGGTGGGGTCCCAGGTAAACAGGATAGCAAAGGCGGCAATTGGTATGCTTGCCTTTATTGGAATACTGCATGCAATTCTGGTCTCTCTCCTATAGAAAGGATGTTGTGAATCCTGAAAGGGTTCAGGAAATATTTATAAGTATGTTGCCATGGTTGGGGGGTTGGAGCTAGAGGGAGAGATTGAATAGGCTGGGGCTATTTTCCCTGGAGTGTCAGAGGCTCAGGGGTGATCTTTTAGACGTTTAGAAAATCATGAGGGGCATGGATAGGGTGAATAGACAAGGTCTTTTTTCCAGGGTGGAGAAGTCCAAAACTAGAGGGCACAGGTTTAAGGTGACAGGGGTAAGACCCTAAAGAGATGCAAAGGGCAACACGTTCATGCAGAGAGTACTGTGTGTATGGAATAAGCTGCCGGAGAAAGTGGTGGAAGCTGGTACAATTACAACATTTGAAAAACGGTCTCTGGATGGTTACATGAATGGGAGGAGTTCGGAGGGTCATGGGCCAAATGGGACTAGATTTATTTAGGAAATCTGGTCTGACTGAAGGGTCTGTTTCCATGTTCTATGACGGTGCAAAGAGAAGTGAAAATGGGAATCCTCCAGTATTTTGCAAATACTACAGCCTTATACAATTACCTGGTTTTTAGAAGATCTTTTCATCATTTTAAAAGATAAATTCAACAAATACAGGTCTGTCAGTTCAGCCTCCAGTGCGTGAAACTTTTCCAAAATGATAATTTGGGAAAACAAAATTAGTTGGCCAACTTCAGATTAATTTAGAACACCAGAATGGACTGTTAAAGGGGAATTTTAACTAAGTTGATTGAGTTTTTGGGTGAGACAGAACTGAAAGAGTAATGCAGTTGACGAGCATGAACTTCTAAAAGGCATTTAATAAAACGCCGTGTTTCAGACTTGTCAACAAAGCTCAATACACACTGACGAAGGGTCACCGGACCTGAAGCGTTAACGCTATTTTCTCCTCCACAGGTGCTGCCAGACCTGCTGAGCTTTTCCAGCAACTTTGTTTTTGTTCCTGAGTTACAGCATCCGCAGTTCTTTTGGTTTTTATTTTGTCAACAAAGCTGTTGTCCTCAGAATAAAACAAGGATGGTTACATTATGATGAGTTGCCCAGTGACAGGAAACAAGAATATCAAGTTAAATGGCTGTTTAGCAGACTGGTGAAAGATATAGTGAGAGTCACCAGGCATTGGCACCAGGGCTAGAGATAATGGGAACTGCAGATGCTGGAGAATTCCAAGATAATAAAATGTGAGGCTGGATGAACACAGCAGGCCAAGCAGCATCTCAGGAGCACAAAAGCTGACGTTTCGGGCCTAGACCCTTCATCAGAGAGGCCTCTCTGATGAAGGGTCTAGGCCCGAAACGTCAGCTTTTGTGCTCCTGAGATGCTGCTTGGCCTGCTGTGTTCATCCAGCCTCACATTTTATTATATTGGCACCAGGGCTACTGCTTTCTTGGATGCAAATTAATCACAGTAACAAAGGAGCAGAATTAGACCATTCCAATCATGGCTGATATGTTTCTCATTCCCATCTCCTGCATTCTCCCCATAACCGTTGATTCCCTTACTAATCAAGAACCATCTATCTCTGTCTTAAATACACCCATTGATTGGCCTCCACAGCGTTCTGCGGAAATTAGTTCCACAGATTCACCACTGTCTGGATGAACTAATTCCTCCTCATCTCTGTTCTAAAGGGTTATCCCTTCACTCTGACGCTGTGTCCTCAGCTCTTAGTCTCTTCTACTAATGGAAGTATCTTCTGCATATCCACTCTATCCAGGCCTCTCAGTATTCTGTAAGTTTCAATCAGATCCCTCCTTCCCATCTAAATTTTATTGAGTACAATGGAGTACTCAACTTCATAGAGTCCTCAACTGCTTCTCATACGACAATCCCTTCAGCCCTGGTATCATTCTTGTGAACCTCCTGTGGAGCCCCTCTAAAGCCAGCACATCCTTCGTCAGTTAGGGGCCCAAGAATGCTCAGAACAGTCCAAATGCTATCTGACCGGATCCTTATACAACCTCAGATGCACAACACAGTATCCCTATTGTGCACAAGGTGGACATTTGGCCCTCCAAGTCTGCACAGACTCTCCAAACAGCATCTTGCCCAGGCCCAACATCCACTTCCATCTGTAACCCCACATCAGGTTTTTACCATGGCTAACCGATCTAACTTACATATGCTGGGCCAGTATGGGGCAATTTTATTTATGGGCCAATGCACCTGATGTGCACAGCTTTGGACTGTTGGAGGAAACACACAGTAATGGAGAGAACTTGCAAACTCCATGCAGACAGTTGCCCAAGGTTGGAATCAAACTTGAGTTGATCATGCTATGAGGCAGCAGTGCTAACCATTCCATCCTTGTTCTTGTGCTCTAGTCCTCTCAAAATGAATGCTAGCATTACCTTTGCCTACCCAAATGAACCTTCATGTTAACTCTAAGAGAATCCTGAGCTAGGGCTCCTAAGTCCCTTTGTGCTTTGGATTTCTGAAACATTTCACATTTAGAATACAGTCCACACCATTCTTCTTACGAAAGTGCATAACCTCACACTTTCCCACATTGTATTTCACCTGCCACTTCTATGCTGACTCTTCTACCTGTCCAAGTCCTTTTGTAGCCTCCCCACCTCCTCCAATCTGGGCTTTGATCCAATAGCCTTGTGCTTATACAGGCACAACTCCAAAATACACATGAGACAGAAAGATTGGAGGCACATTGAAGATATTGATAAACTTCAAGAGGGCACAGACAGAACGCTGGAATAGATGAGTATGCGCAAATGAAATTCAATACTGAGAAATTTGAAGTGATACTTGTTCATAGGAAAGCAGAGGAGAGGCAAAACAAAATATATAGTTTTAAATGGATTGCAAAAGCAGACACCAAAGGACGTGTGTGCACAAAGTGCTGAACATGACTGAAAGTGATTAAAAAGACAGGATTGCGGCTTCACCTTTAGACTATTGAAAACTACGTTAACCTTTTGACTTCCAATTACTCCTTCTTGGAACATTCCAAAGATTCATAATGGAGTCCAAATGTTAGCTTTGTTTCTCTCTCCAGAGATAACGTGACCCCTGTTGAATTTCACCATTACTTCCTGCTCTTATTTCAGAGAAGCTGGGGTTGTTTTCCCTAAGGACAATCAAGTTCAGAGGAAACTTGATAGAGGTTAAGAATCATGAGGTCCCTGATCAGCATAAAAAGTATAGTCCATCATGGAAATGGCCCAGAACCAGACAGCTCACATTTAAGATGGCAAAATCATCTGGTGACAGACAAAATGGCAACATGAGAATAAGTGTTTTTACAACAGCAAATGGTTAGGTTTTCAAATGTACTGCCTAGGTGTGTGATGGATGAAGACTGAATTGTAGCTTTATTAATTGGATTTGCATAAGCACCTGGAAAGAAATAATTTGCAGAGATTTGGACAAAGGATGGGGAATGGCATTCTCCTGGCTGCTCTTGGAGAGGGCTGGCATGGACATGATGGATGAAATAGCCTCCTTTGCTGCATAAACATGTGCAAAAAATGTTTACTATTTTTCCCGGTAGCATATTTTTGAAAAAAATTACATTGCAGGCTAATTTGTTTGCCCTTGCATTCAAATAATGATAGAACAATTGCTAACTATATGGATCATAATCGATATACTAAATATTTTGAACATGCGTATTTTTCACATAACATTGTGATATTTCATGCTTTTATCATGGAAATCAATGTCCACAGGTCACATTAAGCCTCCATCAATATCCACTGTCAATGTGTTTGGTGCTCACAGTGCTCTTTCAAGGAACAATGCATTATTTTCTCAGTAACAAATGTATAATTCATGGATTAAGAGTGAAATTTAACATACAGAGGAGTTATTTTACTCTAATATGATGGTACTGATATACTGTCATTTTTAAATTTCTGTTGTTAAATCCTACAAAAATTATTCATTGCATCTAAATCCTAACAATCCCACCAAGTAATTATAACTATAAGACACCTGACTCTAAATGGACTTGTTTACAATGCGTGGATCAGTAAAGAATAAAACTGAAACATTTAGTAAGTGAACAGATCACACAAACAGAATGCCATTACAATGTTAACAAAGCACTGGACAGTACAGTACTGTTGATTCCAATCACTGAAGTATTAATAACATTCCCAGAATAGAATTAAGTAAAAACAGAATCCGATTCATTCGGGAACCGTGCAGTAGTCCTAATGCTATCCTGTTAATGACATAAATATTACTGTTATTGTAAAATATTCTCTGACTCACTACAAACATTTAACCGTGTCAACATAAGGAATAAATAATGTATTTATATTTTGAAACTGATACAGAAAGCACAAGAGAAAAATAATTGGAATTAGTAAATTGAAGAATTAGAACATGCTACTGCAGTACTTCAGTATTAACCTGGAGTTTAAAAAAAACTTTTAGTTAAGCATCCTCTGGAGCGAGAATGTTTATCACTCCAGAGGAGACAATGATTTACTGCTTTTGCTTTGCTGCAAATCATGAAACACTTTAATCTTTAGCTACAACCAAAGTGTTTAATATTTATTATGCAAAGGTAATTTTAGCTGCCGAATTGAATTTGGGCAATATTCTGATTTGTTCTGCATTGCGAATTTCAATAACCTACAGGTAAAAACTGCAAAGATACATCTTGGATAACACAGCAGGCCAAGCAGCATCTTAGGAGCACAAAAGCTGACGTTTCGGGCCTAGAACCTTCATCAGGAGCTTGATTGAGATTTCAAGGCCAAACCATTACAGAGAAGTATGTAATTTTGAGATATAAATTTTTTTACTTAAACATAAACCAAGAGATTATAAATTGTATAAAATGAAAGAAAATTTAAGAGAATACAACAATACCATATATCTAAAATAACTAACACCAGGGCAGGGGTGAAACTACGATAAAACATAGTAGGAATGTGCAGAGCATCTAAAAACTATAAATACAAAGTGCAAAACCATGCATCCCAAATTCATTGCTAGCTTTTCAAGTATTATGGTACAATTTTTAATTGGATTCTCAATTGTCTGGTTTGGTTGTTCACAAACCATCAAATTAGTACATACCTAGAATTATTGTTATATATCTATAACCTCTGGGAAATCCACAAGTTAATTGTTTATTTAAATCATGTGTTGCTTTATTTGACATTTCTACAGACATTTCAAAAATGCATTATGAGATATGGGCTCTCAACTACTTTCCAAACCAGAAGTTGGATAGTTATGCTCATCACTGAATGCAGTAAATTGTGGAAATTTGAATCAATTTGACATTTATTCCCATTTGCTCATCCAGCACCTACACTGTCACCTACCTAAATGACACTAATGCAAAATCAAAGCAAGGTTAAAATTTTATGAAAAAAGGATTACACTTATGGAATTTTAGTCTTCATTTATTGACCAGCTGGGCTTTTATCTGTGTCTCAATTGCTACATGACCCATTTTCTTGTCCAAAACATTGAGCCTGCACATTTATTTTGCTTTACAGCTAACCTACATATTCAATTCAGATCTCTTGTGCATGCAACTACCAGGTAAACCTATCTCCCACACACTGAATACATACCCATAATAAATGCAGAAGAATGTGTGCCCATTAAACAAAACAGACCTTGCCAAAATGCAAATGCTTCAACTTCTAGTTTTACAGGGCAAACTAAAACAAATACCAAATCCAAGCATAGTAAATGGGAGTTCTAGATTAAATTACTTCAGATTATTTGCAGCTACAATTTGTATTTCTACCCTGTCAACTCAAAACAGCATGAATATATTTGAATTCTGCAAGTAGGAGGTGGCAGAACAGGCAACTATACGCTGGCTATCCTGACATAATTACCAAAGAAAATTATAGAATCTGTCATTTGGAAATTGTACCAGAGCATTAGCAATATTAGGTAGTGTTACAGATTAATGATAGAGAAAGCATGTTTGGCAATAAATCAAGAGTTTTCAATAATGTACCAATTTATGAATAAGAAGGGTAAATAGAGGGGAAAACTAGTATATACAGTGTGTGTAAATTTTCAAAAAAATTCAATAAGGTACTACATAAGAGATTAATACACAAAATTAGTGTTCACTGGCATAGGGGTAATACGAACTGCAGATGGTAAATGAAAAGCAGGAATCAAAGCTCATTTCTGGGATGCAGTTTATAACTGATGTGCTACTGCATGGATCACAGCCTAGACGTCAGCTATTGACAATCTGCATCCATAACTTAGGTAAGGGGATTAAGCATCAAGTATTCAAATCTTTTAATGGTACAAAGTTACGTAATGGTAAACTGTGAAGAGGAAGCAAAGAGGCTACGGGGGTGTAGAAGTTAATGGTAATTGTCTTTTCCCTAGGATGGGGAATTTCAAGACCAGGGGCCACATTTTTAAGGGAAGAGAGATTTAAAAAAGACGTGGGGCAATTTTTTTTAAAAAAGAGATTCGTTTGTGAGAGGAATAAACTTCTTAGGAAAGTGATGGATGTGGGTACAATTACAATGTTTAAAAGACGTTTGGATAGGTATATGAAAATGAAAGGTTTGTAGGGGTATGAGCCAAGAGCAGGGAGGTAAGACTAGTTTACTTTTACTTTGGGATTATGTTTGGCACGGACTGATTGGACTGAAGGGTCTATTTCCATGCTGTATGACTTTAATGACTCCAAGAATAACTGAGTAAAAACATGGCAGTTGGAATGTAATATGGAGAGATGTGAAGTCATCCACATTGTCACAGAATTGGAGAAGCAAAAAGTTTATTAAATGGTGAGAGAATGGGAATAGTATTCAGATAAATCTAGGTCACAATGTATACATTCAGACAAGTTATCATGCAGATACAATGAGCAATTAGGAAATTAAATAGAGTGCTAGCTTTTTAAGAAAAGGAACCAGAATACAAGATTAAAATAATCTTACAATTGCACAGAACCTTGGTGATATCACTCCTGAAGTACTGTTTACAGTTTGATGGGCCTACCCAAGAAAGGGTAATTTGCTCATCCTAGAAAGCCTATGAGGAGAGATCATGTCAGCTATGTCAATGATCGGCAGAATTTAAAAGAATGAGTAGTGGTCTTATTAAATGTTATACGATGTTTAAGGGTGAGGGATATTTCCTTCGACTAGGGAGTTTAGAGCGAAGGGTCCCAATCTCAGATTAAGGGGTTAGAACCTGGCACAGCAACAGGAGGAGGGGCAGACAATGCCTTTAGAGTGGGGGTCCGGGTTCATCAGCAAGTAGCCTGTCAATCTGGGTGCCCAACACTGCCAATCTGGCATGTAGACCATCCCGATTTATAGGGACCTCAATTATATGTATTGCTCTGAACAACAGGCAATCGTTGGCCAAGCAGTAGGAAAGGGCAAATTCCCCCTCCTTTCTTGCCTATCTTTTGGACTTCTGTTTGGGTCTTGTCCTCGCTGGGTGCTGCTGCGTTAATCTGCACCTTTTTATTCCCCCTTCAGCTTGTGTGCAAGGTTAAGGTTAGTGGCAGTTTCTTTCAAAGCAAGTTCCACATACCCCCCAATGTGGGCATGCAGATTCCTCCTCAGACCCATTTTCTCACTTGTAGGCACTCAATTTACCGGAACTAACTCCTGAGTTGTTGTGATTTAGACCTGACTCCCTCTATCCACTTCCAAATCTGTGCATCTGATCAGTTTTGTCCATTTTGGGATAAACAGTGGTGATGAAGTTAGGCAGTTGGCCCTGGCAGCTAGAGACTGCAGTTTTGATCATAATTTGGATTAGAACATGCCTACATAGTTCCTCCAGTTACAGCAAAAACGAAACAAACTGAGATCTGGATGCCTGAGCACCATTACAAACTTAGAGTGGAAAATTCTACTGCAAGATCTTTTCCGAGATGCATCATCCCTATAAGCAGGCTCAGCAATTCCTTCTAATAAATATCTAAGGACAAATTAATTTGACACAGAATATACTGTAGGTACAGATGAAGATTTTACAGTAGGGCCGAGTAAATTCTTCCACCTCCATAACATCCTCCAGCATTACTTCCTGAACCAGTGCCTCTAGTCATGACTGAATTCTAAGGGTTCAATGTTCCCTCCTGACCTCAGTTCTCCCTGGATGGTCAGTGGCAGTCCAGAGACTTAGTGTGACCACCAACATATGAGCTGGTGTGGAGGACACAAGTGCACTTCCCCAAAACTCTGTCCATACTTTAAATGGCAAAGAGGAGGGAAAGTTGGCTGAAAGCCAACCAGCTTCAATCCCTCAAATAAACGCAAAATACTACAAATGCTGGATTTTGGAAAGATATAGGTTTTTCCAGCAGAATCTGCAGTTATTTCTAATTATGATCACAATTTACGTATGAATTACTTTGAGGTCAGCATAGAGTCAATGCCACCAGAGGTAAACACAAAGGTTAGTGCTAGTAACATGCAAATCCTTGGCTCAACCCATTCCCATTTTTCTGGTGACCAAGCTTTGGCATCTAATCTATCCCTCTCTCGCTCTGCTTCTTAAGAGAAAAGGCAAAGAAAATGTTGCTTTATAGTTAATGATGTTTTGCAAATTTAATTTTCATTCTCCATGTCTGCATGGATTTTCTCCAGGTGCTCAGGCTTCAATCCGCACTCCAAAGATGGAGGGTGGATGAGAACTCAATGGACTGAATGGCTGCTTCCATACTGTAGCAATTTTACATTTGGTAGCATTTGTAAATAGGGGCATACAGTACAATCAAGAGGTTTTATTAAATCCATATAATGCATTTCAACCAATTGTGACTATGGTTCGCTTGGGAGGTACCTATCTCAGATCTGTGGGTGCTCAGTTGTGCATTTTCGAGACTGTATCCAGAACTTCATGGATCTCCATATAAATTTAGGTTAGAAGGCTGCTAAAGAAAGGCACAGTTTCGGTGAAAAAGAGCTTCCAATGATTGCACTGCATAGCAGGCTTTAAGGAGTAAATGGTCACCCTGCTACTTCTTGTACTTTTTACTTTGTTCTTAAATGATTACAAACATATATTTAAACTAACAATGATATCAAAGATATAACTGGCTACTGCCTAAGTCCAACCAAATAAAAACCTATTGGTAAGATTCTTTTTCCTCCTTTTTATATTACTGGAGATTAAATGTTCCTTTTTAATAAAATGCTCTCAGAATTTCAAATGCTTCAGAACACAAAATGTAAAATCTCTCATTTGCTTCATCTGACTGAAGCCATTTGGTGACCTGAAAGCACACAGGGAACATGATTGCCTTGGGGAAATTTTTCATGCTCAACACCGTTGTGCTAAATGTTGACAGGGGAATCTTTAAAAAATTATATAAAAGCTGGAAAAGAATAGCAAAACTACCACGCAGCTCTCTTTAAAGCCATTTCCACATAGCGCATTGTTGTTTACAATTCAGATTTTCATATTTAATCTAGCAGACCATTTTATTTGGAGTGGATTCATAAATGTGCTATAGTTGCATAAACTCTAGAAAGGTCAGGGCAAATCCAAATTATATAATCTGGAATTCATTTAAATAGTCCAAGGGGAAAGAACAGACCAGCAGTAGACGACAATATCAATTTAGAAACTTCAGCTGGCAAAATGCTGCATTGCCAAAATGGCATGAGAAATTTCTTCCTATATTTCCAATGAGATACAGACACTTATCAATTGGAGAAGTGTTCCTTATTAGACAATTGTTACATAGTAAGTGGTTATTCGGCCTATCATGCCTGCTCTTCTCATTATCAAGTGACAATCTCCTGCTTTCTCCCTTACTCTTGCACACAATTTCAACCCAAATAATCATTCCGTTCCCTTTCTGAATGCCTCAATTGAATCTACCTCCACCACAGTTCCAGGCAGGGCATTCCATCACTTTACTCACGGAATGAAAAGGTTTTTCCGAACATCATCTTTGCTTCTTTTGACCTCACCTTAGTTCTATGCCCTCTCATTCTTGTTTCTTTAGCAACAGGGAACAACCTTCCCTCATCTACTCTTTCTAGACCGCTCATGATTTTGAAAACTTCTCTCATTCTCATTACTGGAATCATTCTTGTACGTTGTGTTTTTCCTATAATCTGACACTCAACTGAACACAATATTGCAGCTGAGATCTAAAAGGTGCCTAAAACAAGTTTAGCATAAGAATATTAAGAAATAGGAGCAGAAGTAGACAATTTAGCCAGGAGCCTGTTCCACAATTTGATACAATCATGGCTGATCTCATTATGTCCTCCCCTTTCCTAGGCACTCTCCACAACTCCTCAATCTATAACTAATTAAAAATCTGTCAATCTCCTCAAATTTATTCAACATCCAGCTTCCACCACACTCTGGGTTAGTGAATTCCACAGAAACATAACCCTTTGAAACAAGTAATTTCTCTGCATCTGTTTTAAATCTGCGACTCCTTATTCTAAAACTGTGATGCTGAGTTTCAGATTGCTCCATGAGGAAACAAACTTTATATGCCCACTGTCAATCATCTTTAGCATCTCACATACCTCAGCTAGATCTCCACTCATTCTCCTAAACTCCAAATAGCATGGGCCTAACCTGCTTATTTTTTCTTCAGAAGACAAAGCCCTCATCTCTGGAATAAATCTTGTGAACCTTCTGTGAACTGCCTCTATTGCAACTACATCCCCCGCTCAAGCAAAGGAGCCTTCTATGGTCTTCTACTCTATGCCCCTAGTAATGAAGCTGAGGGCTTTGTATGCTTTATAAATAAAGCACCTTTCTTGGCACCTTCAATGAAAAGACCATAAAATATAGGAACAGGAGTAGGCCGATCAGCCTCTCGAGCCTGCGCCACTATTGAATAGGATCATGGCTGATCTGACATGACTCGCGTCCATTTTCCTGCCTTTTCCCAATAACTCTCGATCCCAGACTGATCAAGAATGCATTTATCCCAGCTTTAAATGTACATGAAGTCTCAGCCAAACAGCCCTGTGGCAAGTTCCAAAGACTTCTCAGCCATCTGAAAAAAATTCCTGCTCTTCTCAGTCTTCAACTTGCACCCCTTTATTCTGAAATTATGCCCTCAACTTTTAGACTCTATCGTGAAAGGAAATACTGTCTCAGCATTTACCCCTGTCAAGCTCATTAAGAATCCTATAAATGTTTCATTTAGATCATCTTTCATTCTTTTAAATACTCTTGAGTGGAGACCTAAAATGTTTAGTCTTTGCTCATAAGGTAATTCCTCCCTACCAGGATAATCCGAGAAAACTCTGAACTGCCTTTAATAAACATAGAACATTACAGCACAGTACAGGCCCTTCGGCCCTCAATGTTGTGCCGACCTGTCATACCAATCTGAAGCCCATCTAACCTACACTATTCCATGTACATCCATATGCTTGTCCAATGATGGCTTAAATGTACTTAAAGTTGGCGAATCTACGACCGTTGCAGGCAAAGCGTTCCATTCCTTCACTACTCTGAGTAAAGAAACTACCTCGGACATCTGTCCTATATCTTTCACCCCTCAATTTAAAGCTATGCCCCCTCGTGCTCGCTGTCACCATCCTAGGAAAAAGGCTCTCCCTATCCACCCTATCTAACCCTCTGATTATCTTATATGCCTCAATTAAGTCACCTCTCAACATTCTCCTCTCCAACGAAAACAGCCTCAAGTCCCTCAGCCTTTCCTCGTAAGACTTTCCCTCCATACCAGGCAACATCCTAGTAAATCTCCTCTGCACCCTTTCCAAAGCTTCCACATCCTTCTTATAATGCGGTGACCAGAACTGTACGCAATACTCCAAGTGCGGCCGCACCAGAGGTTTTGTACAGCTGCAGCATAACCTCTTGGTTCCGGAATTCGATCCCTCTATTAATAAAAGCTAAAACACTGTATGCCGTCTTAACAGCCCTGTCAACCTGGGTGGCAACTTTCAAGGATCCGTGTACATGGACACCGAGATCTCTCTGCTCATCTACACTGCCAAGAATCTTACCATTAGCCCAGTACTTTGACTTCTGGTTACTCCTACCAATGTGCATCACCTCACACTTGTCTGCATTAAGCTCCATTTGCCACCTCTCAGCCCAGCTCTGCAGCTTATCTATGTCTCTCTGTAACCTACAGCATCCTTCGTCACTATACACATCTCCACCGACCTTAGTGCCGTCTGCAAATTTACTAACCCATCCTTCTACGCCCTCATCCAGGTCATTTATAAAAATGACAAACAGCTGTGGACCCAACACCGACCCTTGCGGTACACCACTAGTAACTGGTCTCCAGGATGAACAATTCCCATCAACTACCACCCTCTGTCTTCTTTCAGCAAGCCAATTTCCGATCCAAACTGCTATATCTCCCACAATCCCATTCCTCCACATTTTGTACAATAGCTTACTGTGGGAAACCTTATCGAAAGCCTTGCTGAAATCCATATACACCACATCAACTGGTTAACTCTCATCTACCTGTTTGGTCACCTTCTCAAAGAGCTCAATAAAGTTTGTGAGGCACGACCTTCCCTTCACAAAACCGTGCTGACTATCCCTAATCAGTTTATTCTTTTCTAGATGATTATAAATCCTATCCATTATTACCTTTTCCAACGCTTTACCAACAAATGAGGTAAGGCTCACTGGTCTATAATTACCAGGGTTGTCTCCACTCCCCTTCTTGAACAGGGGAACCACATTTGCTATCCTCCAGTCATCTGGCACTATTCCTGTAGACAATGACGAGTTAAAGATCAATGCCAAAGGCTCGACAATCTCCTCCCTGGCTTCCCAGAGGATCCGAGGATAAATCCCATCCGGCCCAGGGCACTTATCTATCTTCACCCTCTGTAGGATTTCTAATACCTCTTCCTTGTGAACCTCAATCCCACCTAGTCTAGTAGCCTGTATCTCAGTATTCTCCTCGACAACATTGTCGTTTTCTAGAGTGAATACTGTCGAAAAAATATTCATTTAGTGCTTCCCCTATCTCCTCTGACTCCACACACAACTTCCCACCACTACCCTTGATTGGCCCTAATCTTACTTTCATCATTCTTTCATTCCTTAAATACCTAAAGGCGGCCTTAGGGTTTACCCTGATCCTATACGCCAACAACTTCTCATGTCTCCTCCTAGCTCTTCTGAGCTCTCTCTTTCGGTCGTTCCTGGCTACCTCGTAGCCCTCAAGCACCCTAATTGAGCCTTCACATCTCATCCTAACATAAGCCTTCTTCTTCCTCTTGACCAGAGATTTCACTTCCTTCGTAAACCCCAGCTCCCGCGTTCGACAGCTTCCTCCCTGCCTGATAGGTACACACTTATCTAGGACACACAAGAGCTTTTCCTTGAATAGGCACCACATTTCTAATGTGCCCATCCCCTGCAGTTTCCTTCCCCATCCTCTGGTCCCTAAATCTTGCCTAATCTCATCGTAATTGCCTTCACCCCCCAGCTATAACTCTTGCCCAGTGGTATACACCTATCCCTTTCCATCACAAAGTAAACATAACAGAATTGTGATCGCTATCACCAAAGTGCTCACCTACTTCCAAATCTAACACTATGAAGTCCCCGACGACAACTACCCTGTCTCTCTCACTCTTATCGAGAATCATCTTATCTGGAGCTATTCGGAGGCCAAGAGAAAACTCCAAACAGGGTGACCTCTCCTTTCCTGTTTCTAACCTCAGCCCATACTACCTCAGTTGATGAATCCCCAAACATCCTTTCTGCAACTGTAATACTGTCCTTGACCAACAATGCCACACACACCACCACCACCACCCCCCCCCCCCCCCCCCCCCCTTTATCATCTTCTCTGTTCTTACTGAAACATCTAAATCCCGGAACCTGCAACAACCATTCCTGTCCCTGCTCTACCCATGTCTCCGAAATGGCCACAACATCGAAGTCCCATATCTTCCCTCAAACAAGGGGACCAAAACTGCTCACAGTACTTCAGATGTGGTCCCACCTGAACCTTAAACTGTTGCAGGAAGACACTCCTACTTTTTACTCCAATCCCCTTGAAATAAAAGGCAGCATTTCATTAGTCTTCCTGTTTATCTATTGCACCTGTGTGCGAGCTTTTTGTGTTGTGCACATAAATAATCTCATCTCCCTTTGTGTTCCAGCATTCTGTGGTTTTTCCTCCATTTAATAATATTCTATTCTTTTGTTGTGCCTTCCAAACTCCTCCCTTCACATTTTCCCCACATTATACATGGCAATATACTACTTTCATCACCATAGACTTTTATCTTGAGATCTAACTTTTGAGAGATTCCTTGTCAAACACTAAGTCCAAATACAACACATCTACTGGTTCCCCATAATCTCTGGCTTCAGCTTCCTCAAAAAGCTCTAATAAATTTGTCAGACATGAATTCCCCTTCATGAAGCCATTCTGACTCTGCTTGATTAGATTATTATTTTATCAATGTGCCACTATTGCTTCCTTAATGTCTGCTGTGCATGTATAAACCTCGGTCCATCTGCTCGTATACTCCCTTTAGAATTGTACCCAATATTTTATATTGTCGTTCAACGTTCTTCTTACCATCACTTCAAACTTCCCATCACTGAACCTCCCTACCAGCTAACCATCCACTTCACAAGCTTGCCAATGTTCTTTAAGTTTCACACTGTCCTCTTCAGAGTTTACAATTCTACCAAGTTTTGGGTCATCTACAAACTTAAAACTTGTCTGCTGCACACCAACATCCAAATGATTAATATATATCAGAAAAGCAAGGGTTCCAATTCTGATGCCCTGGAGAACTCCATTATAACCCATCCTCCAGGCTGAAGATTATACTTTGACCATTAATCTGTCTGCCATCATTGTA
This sequence comes from Stegostoma tigrinum, assembly GCF_030684315.1. NCBI lineage: Eukaryota > Metazoa > Chordata > Chondrichthyes > Orectolobiformes > Stegostomatidae > Stegostoma > Stegostoma tigrinum. Next base: position 86,447,564 of record NC_081359.1, on the reverse strand, counting down.
CCCATGTTGCTACTGCCACTTTTAGATCATGACCTATAAAACTTTCCTCAAGTCTGTTGTGGCACTCCATCAAATATCTTCTGAAAAATCCATATATACCATACCAATAGCCTCATCAAGCCCGTTACCTTTTCAAAATACTCCAGCAAGTTAGTTAATTTCCCTTTTAGATGCTGACTGTCCCCAAGTAACACACTTTTTCCCCCGTGTGACTACTTATTCTATCCCAAATAATTGCTTCTAGACATTTGACCACCATTGAAGTTAAACTGACTGATCTCTAATCAATGTAATTATCCTCACAAACATTCTCAAACAATGCCATAATGTTTGCAATCCTCCTGCCTTTTGTCAATTCCCCCTAGTCTACAGAAGACTGAAAGAATATGGCCAGTGCCCTACAACTTCTACCCTTACTTTCTTCAGAATTCTTGGATCTATCCATCCTGATGTCTTATCAACTTTACGTATGAACACTATACTACGGATAACTTCTTTGTTAATTTGATCATTTCTAACGACAGATTCCTCTTCTGTCACCACAGTCCAGACAGCATCCTCCTCTTTTATAAAGACTGAAAAGTGGTATTCATTTAACATCTCTGCCATGCCCCTGCATCCATGCGCATATCCTCCTTTTGGTCTTCAAATCAGCCCTACCCCTCCTTTAACTACTCCTTTGCCATTTAGATGCCAACAGAAGATTTCAAGTAATTACTCTTTGCTTCTGATAATTGATTTCTCACCTCCTGAATGTGTCTTCACTTCAACTTTCCCAATATCTATTTGTATAGATCTAACAAAACATATTAAATAGAACACAAACAAAGTATTAAACAGCAATGAGGGACTGTATTGCACAGTGTTAACTTCGTTGCTTCCCAATGACGAGGTGTCCTGTTTCAGAGTAGTCAGCCAATGGGAAGGCGGGAGCACTCCAGTATGAGAGAACAGAGGTATGTGCTCTTGGATCAGGATATGGCTGAACATTTGGGAGTCTCACTGGGTGTCAAGCTGGCAGGTCTGGTAGGAATATGTGTCGAGACTTTTTTGAGTGAAGGGGTGGAATTTGCAATATTCGGCAGTCACCTAAGCAGCTATCAGTACTTTGAAGAGTGTAAGACACACACTTCATGGCACAAGCGGCACTTTTTCTAACACTTCTTTCAATATTTCTAAAACAAAATGTAACAGGTCAATCAACAAAGACTTCATTATCCCAATTGTTGTTAAGTCAACTAATTAATTTAACATGTTTTTATCTCTTCAGAGTCTCAGACATATTAGAGAGAAGAAAAAGATCAGCCAAGAGGTGATAGGGAAATCAACTGCTGTGGTCTGTGAGGGAGCTGCTGACATAGGTGAAGAAAGGGTTAATAACTGGCAAAATTAGTTTGAGAGATGACAGAGAAGAAGGTTAGGATGTTATCGCTGTCTCAGAACATGCACTGGTCATATTTTAAGCAACTTCTTTTAATTCAAAGTACATTGGAGCAGTGGAAGGGAACACGTAATCTTATACATAGTCTATCCAGAGTCAAGACCAATGTGAGCGTACATAAACTGAAACAGCCTACAACTGGGGCACAGGTAAAAACTCGTAAGTAAACGACAAGCTTAAACATCAGAACAAAAAAGGAGAAAGCAACTGCACTTGCTTCTTGTGAACAGAGACCGTGGTTAGAGACGCTTCTATCCAAAGCATACGACCTGTGTTTTTTGCATCGGGAGGTATGGTGAGAGGTATTAAAGACTAGAGAATCACTCAAGGACGTTAGAACAAGAAGTTCATTTGATTCTGTTGGAAGAGTTGGCTGAAGAGGGATTTGTTTAATATGATAAAAGACTCACCCTGATGATGTATGGAGTGATTTTGCTGGAGCCAGAAAGAGCTTTGGGTTTGAATCCTAAGGCAACAGTTCTGCAGAAGGTAAGGTATAATGTGGTGTGGGGTTTTCAGTTGTGTTAATAAGTTACTGGGAAATACCCTTTTTACAGCTTAGCATATTAGCTGCCCACTTAGTAATGTTTAGTTGATGTTGACTTTAGTGTGTTTACTATACCAGATATCCTAAAACATGAAATCTTGTTGTGGAATCTTCTGAGTTGGTTGCTGGAAAATTGATGTCTCTTGTTAAATAATATAGGGTCTCCAATGTAACATAGCCAATTAGAAACCACTGTCAGTAATCTCAGGATTACGTCCTCACCTAAGTGAAGGAAGACCAGAAAGATTATGGAAATTAATGCACAGTTAAAGACATGGCATTGGATAAACAATAACTTTTTCCAAGCCACCTGTATCAGTATTGGGTTTACCTGGAAGGAGAAACAGGACTGAAGAACAGTGGGACATTTTGTTTTAAGAGTTGCAAAGGTACTGAATGGTAATATTTCAAAGACAAGAAGCTACTATTAGTTTTAGAATATCATGAAAAATTAAGGAATTGGAACTGAAGTACAGAGATTAAGAAGACTATCATAATAATAGCAAAATCACGAAATATGAGACAATCAGGTAACAAGCAGATTTTGACTTCGGTTGAAAATTGGTAGGAAGGTAGGAGAAGGAACAGAGATAAAGGGTACATACTCAAGATTGAAAAGATGTGGTCAGTAGTGATCCCAAGGGATGTGTTCTGGGCCTTCAACTTTTCATCATGATTATGAATGACTTGGAAGAAATAGAAGATGCACATTGAAATTTGCAGCTTGGACTAAGTTTAGACAGACAGTAATTAGTGCAGACAGAAAGAGGGAGCTCCGTAGAAACAGACATTCAGTAGACAAGACTGTGCCAGATCAACCTCAATCTGGTGAAGTACATGGTGGATCCAAGACAGACAATTTCTTTTCTCCCGGAGCCTAGGGACAGGAGTGGATTATAAAGCTCAAGGCCTTTCTCTTTTATAATGACTCCTAATGTGCATCCTAACTACTCATCTACCATAGCTCAAGATCCCTTAATACCCTTCGTTGTAAAATCTATTCATCTCCTGTGAAATTAACTGAGGTAGTATCACTGATGTATTGTGGGAGAGAGTCTGAAGTTTTATCTTTCATGGTACAAATAATGTTTCCTACCTTCTCTGCTAAATAACCCGATTCTGATTTTCAATGTATCATGTCTGTACCATTTACTTTAAAAGCTACCTGGCTACCCCCGTTCTCCAGCATCATCTCGACCATCTTCCAAATGAAATCACTTTCAAACATATATCCAGCTGTTTTTGAAACCTCTTATGGAATCACCTTCATTACTGAGGCAGCACATTCTAAATTCTAATAACACTGAGTAAAAAAGTTGCTCCTCATCTCACTCCTAGCTCTCTTACTGAATTTCAAAATTGTAACCCTTAGTTACTGAAATACCAAATGGAATGTCCTTCCTGACCCTGTCAAAACACCTCAATAAAGGTCACCTCTTCAATCTTCTCTGCTTCAAGGAGAATAAGCCTAATATCTGTAAACTTTCCTTGCATCTAAAATCCCTCAATCCTTATTTCATTGCAATAAATCTCCTTTGCACTCTCTCCAGGGCTTTAACATCCTTTCTTAAATAATGTGTCCAGAACACAATACTGTAAATGTGATCTGACCAATGATTTGTTGAGGTGTAGCATCACTTCCTTTTTTACAAATACTCTGTTTATAAACCCAAGGATCCTGAAAGCCTTTTTAGCATAAAGTTCAAAAGCTTCATTGGAAGACATAGAACAGTACATTTTGATTTCTTTCCCACAGATTAAAAAGTCCTTTGAGCAGCTCAGTTAAATTAACAATGCTTCAGTGTCCTACAATACCCGACGACTGCACTCTCTTGTGCTGAAACAAGTCCAGCCCATTTTACACTTTAGATCTGTTGAGATGATTTGAAAGTTCTGGAGAAAGTGTGGCATTAATTTAGATGCAACTGGTACACAAAATGTAGTTTATACATTAAATTTATTTTGAATTTTAAGAGGCACGTTTCACATGTTAAACCCTTCTCGATATACAACCTCATGATTGCATTCTTATTAAATATTCCATTTTTGGAATTATTGCCACAAAGACTTACTTACAAATGTAACAATTGGAAACTCTCAAAAATCATAGAATTCAATATATTATAAAACTAACAAGATTAGTTACAATAGCCCCCAAAAAATGTCAATTTAAATAATTTTACTTACCTGCAGTTTGTGCAGGGTTGATGCCAATTCCATCTGCAATGAAACACATTCATCTTAAACAATCACAATTCCAGGAGGAAGACAACCAGTCTTCTGATAGAACAATTGCTTAACAATTAATGTAGCTACAGTTTGCTGCATACATATTGAAAAGTTAGACCATTCACAAAATTAGCATTCCTTTCTTTGATATCACATCTATGGCTGACAGGCATATTGGACTCAAGATGTTTATAATTTGCTTTTTTGCAAACCTCTATCTATTCTTGTTATATGGCAAATACTGAAGCAAACAAGATGACAATTTTGAGCAATAACAGAAGGTTAAGCATACTAGTTATATTTTTCATTTCAGATTATCCAGCAATTCAGGCATATTTTATGTAATCACAACATTTTAAAAAAAAATTGCATTAAAGTCTATTTCAACATATTTCCATTTGGTGCTTTTTTGAAGGAATGTCACATTGTGTCAATTTTCTAAAATTGTGCCTCTTCAAAAGCATCAAAACCATTTTCCTTAATGCGCCCACACTACTGTAATATATACAGTACCTAATAAAATACTAGAGTAATAGAAGTATTGACAATGTTAAACTTGCAATCTGAATTTTCAAATCCTGCACATATTTCAGCTGTCAAACATTTATTGTATTATAATTACTCTGGATTTAGAATTTGTCAATGTCTGCCAATAAAACACTGATCCAAACAGCAACAAAACACTCAATGTTGATGGTTTGCAATAAAATACTTCATATTTCCTTACCATTTGTTATGATAGCACTGCTTGCTGCAGGTACTTTAAACTGAAAACAAAGGAAGATATTGAGAATAAAGTTAAATAGTCAAGACTGAATTTTTTTGAAAAAAGCAACAGATCCTTCTAAAGCAATTTTTGGAGATTATGCAAAATTGCGTTTGACTAAGGTGTTACCATCAGAATAGTTTTTGGATCTTGGCTAGCACGGGAGCCAAAGAACTTCATCAATATCACTGTCATTAACACTAATGGTCTTTTGTATTATAAGCAGCTTTACGTTATTCTCACCAATTTAACAAATTCACTTTAAAATGCTTAAATGAAAGCTCACTCCTTTTCCTGAGAGAATGCAATCAACTGAGTCAGTAAATGGATGGTTGGGCATTCCACTGAAACTCAGGCTGCAAGACTAGTGCCTGTAGTATTCAAAGTGTTCAGTGTTTGCTCTGGTATCTCTGCTGACCTGAGCAGCTGTCAGGAGTTTATGTCAAAAAGGAGCAATGACACTGCTCTAAACTGCCAATGATGCAAATTATCATTTTAGGTCACTAGGTGCTCATAAACCTTAAGAGTGTTGGAAAATTAAAGATTTCCCACTGGCAAGCAAGTACCAGTTTGCTGACAAAGTGGCTTATGGAGAAGAGCATAGCAATGCTACTGGTTAAAGATTACTGACAGCGAATGTGTTATGAGCCTAGTAACTCTGGGTGGGGCCACAACCTTGCCAATCCCAGGAATGAATATTTTATTGAGCAACATTCTCAACAGTCGCAAAACATAACCCTGAAAATGAACTTTCAGCCCCTCTGGGCTGATGTTAAGGTCTTAAAATATAGATGTCGGTCATTCGGCCCATCAAATCTGCTCTGCCTTTCAATGAGATCAGAGTCGATTTGGCAATCCTCAACTCCACTCACCTGCCTTTTCCCAACATTTGATTCCCTTACTGATTAAATATCTTACTATCTCGGCCTTGAATATACTTAACAATCCAACTTCAACAGCTCTCTGCAGTAAAGAATTTGACAGATTCATTACCCTCAGGAGCAGAAATTCCTTCTCATCGATGTTTTAAATCACAAACCCCTATTCTGAGACTATGCTCACTGGTCCTGTATTCTCCCACATGGGGAAAGAGCCTTCCTGCATTGACCCTGTTAAGTCTTCGGAGAACCTTGTACATTTCAACAAAGCCACCTCTCATTCTTCTACATTTCAAATGAGTACAGATCCAATCTATTCAATCTCACTGGTAAGACAGTCCCTCCATGCCTGGTATCGATCTAGTGAGCCTTCTGTGGACTGCTTCCATATCCAGTATATCTTTCCTTCGATAGGAGTGCTAAACTGTTCACTGTATTCCAGCTGTTATCCAGCCATTGCATTGTCAAGTTCTACCAAAACTTCTTTGCTTTTAAACTCTATTCCCTTTGAAAAAAAAAGACCACATTCCATTTGCCTTCCTTAGTACCTGCTGAACATGTATGATAGCTTTCAGAGATTCACGAAGAATTCCTAAATCCTCTGTTCCACAACTTTCTACAGTCTAAAACCATAAGACCATAAAAAAGGGAACAGCAGTTTTCAACCCCTCAAGCCTATGCCACCATTTAACAGCATTGTGGTGAACCAACGTTCCTTATGTCCACTATCCTTCCCTATTCTTCTACTGATCAAGAATCTTCCTCAGACTTAAATATACACAAGGACTCTGACCCAAGGAATTCCAAAGACATTCAACCCTTTGAGAGAAGAAACTCTCCCCCACTGCAGTCTTAAATTGCTGCCACTTTATTCTGAGACCATGCCCTCTGGTTCCAGACTCTTCCATGAGAGAAAACATCCTTTCAGTATCTACCCTATCAAGTCTCTTGAGAATTACATACGTTTCAAAGAGATCACCTCTCATTCTTCTAAACTCTAGTCAGGACTGTCCCAACTTGTACAATCTTCAGTAACATATCTTCCATACTAGGAATCATCCCCATGAACCTACTGTGAAATGCCTCCAATGAAATTACATCTTTCCTTATATAAGGCGGCCAAAACTGCACTCAATACTCCATATGTGGTCACAACAGCACCTGGTCCATAAGAGTTTCCTACTCTTATATTATCCCATTGAAATAAGGCCCAACATTCCATTAGCTTTCTTGATTATCCTGCTGTAATCGTGTGCTAACTTCCTGTGTTTTGTGCACAAGTCCCTTTATGGTACAGCTTTGTGCAGTTTCTCTCCTCTTAAATATTCTGTTCTTCCTTCCAAAAACAAACAACTCTGCATTTTCCACTATGTTAACTTTTTGCCCACTTACTGAACTTACCAATATTTCTCTATGAACTGTCAGTGTCCCTCTCGCAGCCTGCCTTTCCATCTATTTTTATGTCATCTTCAAATTTAGCTACGCTACATTCACTTCCTTCCTCCAATGCTCTTTTGAGGGTTCATGTGAACTCGACAGGCCTGCTTTCACACTGCAGGGATTCTATGATTCAAATGTACAACTTTCAATACTGTGGGGTCTTACCTTATGACTTATTCTTCTGTGAGGTATGCTATTGACTTAAATAATATTCAGCTCCTTCATATTTCCTATGAAAAAGTGTCTGACTTCATATTTCACCACATTATATTCCATCTGTCAAGATTTTATCACTTGCTTAATCTGTCTGCATCCGTCTGATAAGTAAACTTGCTCTGTTGTAGGAAACTGCTTCTGGCAGAGCTGTCGAAACTCTCAATTTCATGCCTTCATTACTTCTAAGCACAATCACTCCAAACACTCCTGGATAGTCGTCTACACTCCACCAATGGAAGGGTATACAAATTTTCGTTGTACGTCACTAAATTTCTAGCAACTTTTATTTTACTACCCCTGTTTTTCGTACGTAAGTTGGCTTCCGCACAAGCAATATTTGAATATTACTATTCTCCTCTTTGATTTCAAATTCCTCCTCTGGGTCTGTAATCTCCATCAGCCTTATTACTTCTTAAATTATCACTGAACCTCACATTCTGGCTCTTGTGCACCCCCAATTTCTCTTGCTTCACCACGGATGGCCATGCATTCACCTGCTTTGGCCCCAAGGTCTGGATTACCCTCACAAGCAACACAAGTAGGTGCAGCCAAGTGGTCCATTTCACTGCCATCTATTGTATTAAACCCCTCCAGCTCGTGGTCCTGCTTTAAAATACTTCTTAAACCCTACCTTTTGCCTAAGCCTTAGATCATTTGACCCAATATTACATTATGTGGCCCAATGTCATATTTTGCTTTATAATGCTGTTGAGAAGGGTTTTGGGATGTTTCGTTATATTTAAAGCATATAAATTATTGGCGATGCTGCTGTCTCAGCTGGATAACCATCAAATCTGCTTCATGTACCAGGATACATTAGGATTGATTCCCTGAAGTAGGCTTTTGTTATGCGCAGAAAGCCTGCGCAATGAAGCCTGTGCTAGAATCCATGCTTTCCCCAATGAGTCCGCATGCTTGGTTGACTGCTGTTGTCAGTGTCAGCAATCACTGCTTAGAATAGAAGCAGATCTCTACAGCATTCACAACCACCAGAGGAATGAAGCACATGTAGGAATGGAGGAGGTATGCAAATAAAGACCTGCAATTTGTGATCACCAACTACAATAAAAAAAAATTCATTGTTAACTTTGTGAATGCTTTTCCTAAAACCTGGACACCAAGTTCATGATGGGCCAAGAGTGGAGCTTGCAGGAGAAGGAAAGAAATGAAATAAATGTCATCTCCATCACTATGGTCAGCTGTATTCACCCCATAGCATTGTCTATTTTCAATCCCACCTCTGCCTATCAGCTACTCAAACTTCCAACAAATATTTCCGAGTTGTCCTGGCTGGTCTCCCAGCCTTCAAAAAAAAAGTTTGCGCTACACAGAAAACCTGCAATGCCAGAGGGAGTTGAATGCTTCAGCTCAATGCAAGTGACAAGAGTCCATAAGTTTCTCATTCAACTTAGGCATGCAAAGTACAAAAATCAATAGAAAGTTTGGGCTCTGCATTGAAGTGGGAGCATCTCCTGTTAAACACTCATGATTCATGGCACAAGCTGTGAACTTTCAAAAGATAAAAAGACGTACAAACAGTATGCTAGAATCAGTTTTTTTTAAAAAAAGTGGTCAGCAGTTATGACAGTCCCTGCTAATGCTGCTGAGGATCACGGATAATGAACAGAATCAAAATGTTCTCACTGTGTGAAGCCTCCTCCACATTTTACGGTACTAAGTGGAGGAATGTTCACAGTAAGGTTTTTTTGGGGAGCCACTGCAAGAAGTAAAAAGAAAAATACACTGCAAAATAATATTAGTAATAATAATCAGAGTACAAAGAAAGATCTGCCTTCAATTTTTTTTCTGGTAAGTGAAAGGGCATTAATCAATAGCTCCAAAACATTGACTTTCTGTAAATGAGAAGCTCAGCTCAGTAACAAATAAGATGCCGCAATGTTGCCTGCAAGGATTCCATTCCATTCTCCCAGTTCCTCCATCTCTGTTGCATCTGCTCAGACGATGCCTACCTTCACTGGGCAGCCTTCAATATGACTTCCATTTTCCTCAAACAAGTGTTTCCCCTTCTATTGTGATTGCAGGGCCTTCAGCCATATGCAACTCACCTTTTGCACTTCTGCCCACAGCACATCCCCTCCTGCTGAGAATGATAGTTTCCCCATGCTTTTACTTTCCACCCCAGTAGTTTCCACACTGAAAGGATCATCCTCTGCCCTTTCTGCCACCACCAAACACATCTTCTCTTCCCCTCCCTTTCGCTATCAGTGACCACTCCTTCCACTGCAGTCTGGTCTACTCCCCCATCACTTTGAATGCTTTCTCACTCCTCATGGCACGTTCCTTACAATCACAGAAGGAATAACAATTACCTATTCATCACCTCCTCACTCTCAAAGGCCCCAAACACATCTACCAGGTGATGCAAAACTTCACTTGCACTGCTTTCAATCTAGACGGCTGTATTCACTGCTTACACTGCAGTCTTCCTTTACAATGGGGAGGTTAAATGTTGGCTGGGTAACTTATTTTGCAACATTGCAACATGTAGCCAGGCAAGAAGCATCCAAGACTTTTCCCTCAAACAGGCAGTTCAGTGTCATCACATCAAAAAGCCACCTAAGGTCTACTTTATGTTCCATTTATACATGGGCTGCTGTTAGCCACAGGTTGCTGTAATTGCTGATCACTGCTTTCTCCTGATCCCTTGTCACTGAACAATGCCAGTCTCGTCAGCCAACATCCACCCAAAAGAAATTGTGGGCTGAAACTGAAACCTAGCACAAAGGAAGTTTCTTGTAGTTGTTGGAGGTCCACAGAGGCATGGTCACAGGATAAATGACAGGTCATTTTGCAATAAGAGGACAACAAATTTCTTCAGAGAAGAGTGAACCTGTGCAATTCACTGCCACAGAAGGCTATGGAGGTCAAGTCACTAAATATATTCAGAAAAGAAACAGATACCTTTCTCAGGGCTGAAGTTGTGAAAGCACACGGGTAGACTCCAACAGCATGATGCTGAGATAAAGGTTCAGCCATGATTAAGTTGAGCAGCGGAGCAGATGGGTCAAATGGTCTGATTCTGCTCCTAATTCCTATGTTTTTGCATTATACAGTTGTGCCATTCTTGGGGTGAAAAAGTTTCTTTTGCATTCCCAACGGCTTTCTTGGTAGCAATTTGATGATGGCCTCTAATTCTATTCTTCCCCACAACATTCTTTTCAAATCCACACCATCAAAACAAGGCATTATTTTAAAAGCCTCTTACTAGATCACTCCTCAGTATGTTTTTCCCCAAGGTTTTAAGAAAAGGTCTCTCACTGGTAGTGGTATAACCGGAGTCACCATGCCTCGGGTGAGGGTAGATGTTGAAAAGGACAGTCATTCAAGGTAACCTCAGCCATGTGAGAATTCAACCCATACTGTTGGTACTGGTCTGCATCACAAACTAGCTGTCCAGCCAACTGAGCTAACTGATCCCTCTTCTCTTCTAAGAAACTGAGTCTGTCTGTTCTTATCTGTGAAAACTGATCATTATTCAAAGATCAAGTTGAATGGGAAGGACTCCTGGTTTCTTTTCTCTGTGCAAGTCTTCTTGAACTTCTCTCCTGTAACTCCACCAACTTCACCTTTAAAAAGGAATTAATTACATCTTTGTCACCACAGAAAACATCATCTGATCATATGCATTTGCCACTTGCCTTCCATCACTTTGCACTTCTGTTGAACTTTCCCCAAGGTTCCTATCTATGCTAACTTTGAACTTGTACCTTTCTCTTGGTATCTTCTCTCTTGCTCTCTCGGAGCTCGTTACATCCAAAAGAAACAAACCAAACTAATATTCAAACTCTAATCAATGAGAAACGTGGAAGAGGATTTTTGAGCACGACCTCTGAGTAAAATCTCTGTCTCAACTGCAGGAAATACCTTAAGGATTTAATTCCTCAATTTATATTCTTGATTGACTGTGCTGGACACCCCTCAATTTATTTATATATTTATCGTGGTACTTGGATTTGTGGAGATTCTACTGAATTAATTGCTGTTAAATTTTCTGAAAAAGCAATTTAAACACATTTGCAAAGAAAATCTTATATTCAGTTGTGACATTGCTCTAAGTGCTACACTTTTTAATAAGCTTACTCACTAGATCGGATTGCAAGAAATGAAGTTACTTGAGCCAATTTCAGGTCTTCTGGAATCTATCCTTTATTCAACAGGAGTATTAAAATGTCAAATTATTAGCACTGTGCCATGTTAATCAATCATAGCTGGAGCATCAACATGGGTAATAAAACTGATCATGGTATCTAATTGCAGTGGCTACAGTTCCAAAGCACTTTGCTGGCTGTAAAATGTTCTTGCACTGCCTGAAAAATCACTATAAAAATGCAAATTTGGTGAGAAGGGAAGAGGGTGGTGCAGTAAAGCTTTACAGAATTTAGGTATCACCTTCTTTAAATAATGTAATTAGTTATTTGGCGAACTAAAATTGTGCATCATTGTAAAGTTAGTGTATTTAATATTTTGATGAGAATAATAAATCAACTGTGTGTACACCTATCTATTTGTACGTACCATTTACAGGTCAGGGTGACAATGCTGTTCTCATACAACTTAAAACTATTCGAGCAGCCGGTAATAAAGTGCCAATCGGTCCATTCTGTTTGCAGATTTACATTTTAGACTAAGTACAAAAAGGTTTGTGTCACCAAAATTTTAATCCTTACCTTTCAAACACTGCATCTAAGAATCTAGCTACAGATTTAAATACCAAAATATGGTTTTACATTTGGTTGTGCTGCTACCTAGAGACAAGGGATAATGTAGGCTTTTTTAATATACTTATAAGGAGTCTTTCAGTTATGCAGTTTGGGATTAACTGCTCTCCCACTAGAACTAGAGACACTGTTTATTTCTGTTTCTTTCCTCCATACTGACAGAATGTCATTCTGGAATGACAGAAAAATACTACATGCTGAAATTCTTGAATAAAACCAGAAATTGCTGGAAATTGTTAGCAGCTCATGCAATATAATTGAGAGAAAGTGTTAATCTGCAGGTCAATGATGCTTCATCAGTAATTTTCAAAGTGGCATTTGAGATCACAGAGGGTCACGGAGCACGGAAACAGCTCTCCAGCTCGCCCATGCTGACCAGTGTAACCCATATCCCTCCAAAGCCTTCCTATTCATATACCCATCCTGATGCCTTTTAAAAACTGTAATTGTACCTGCCTCCATCTTCCTCTAGCAGCTTGTTCCATACACGCACCACCCTCTGCACGAAGAAGTTGCCCTTCTGATCTTCTTAAAAATTTTTCTCCGCTCACCTCAAACCTAAGCACTCTGGATTTGGACTCCCCCAATCCTGGTACAAAGACCTCTGCTATTCACTCTATCCATGCTCATGATTTTACAAACCTTGGTACATTCAGGATTTTGCAGAAACAGGAGTTTGGGGCTTTAAAAATACAAACCAGAATTTATCGCTGGCTGTAAATTTGAATTCAAACGGATGTATAGTGAATAGACCTTATGCCATGCAGGTTCTACCAATGTGAGCCAGCCGGACTGGTTGTGACTGGCAGGAGATTCAGTAACAATATTGAAAAGCTTCCTTACGAAAAGAGTCACTGGTTAATGGATACAGATTCAGCAGGTAGCTGGGATCTGGATCACAGAGTTATATGGGAAGAGCTGGGGAGTTGGACTAACTGGTTTGCATCTCAAAAAGGACAGGCTTGATGAGCCAAGTGACAACGTTGTCAGCTATACTATTCTACGATTAAGTGATGGCAGGGCTGGTTCAAAAACCTGCTCCTTACAGTGCAAAACTTTACCCTGGTTAAAGAATTATTTTAGTCACCAAGCTATTAGCTCTGCAAACATACGCCAGTGGCACAAATCCAGAGTGCCAAAGTTAGGAGGGTTATCTCATAGACTAGTCAAGCAACAGCCCGTCAATCATACTCATGGAACTGTACCTTATAGACAATGTCCCGCCACCACCATCATCATCATCCCTGGATACACCTTCCATGGCCGACAGGTTAGACCCAGCAAAGGTGATAGCATGGTAGTATACAGCCAGGAGGGAGTTGCCCTTTATTCAACATTGACTCTGGACTCCATGAAATCTCATGGCTTCAGGATAAACATGGGTAAGGACACCTTCTGACTACCACATTCTGTCCTTCCTCCACTGACAAATTGGTACTCCTCCATGTCAAACAACATTTGAAGGAAGCACAGAGGGTGGCAAGAGTACAAACTATGCTCTGGGTGGGGAATTTCAAGATTCCACCATCAAGAGTGGCTCAACAACAGTACTACCGAGCAGGTTGGTTGGGCCTCTAAAGGACATAGCTGCTAGACTGATTCTGCAGCAGGTGGTGTGGGAACCAACAAAAAGGAAAAACATTTTGATCTCATCCTCACTGATTTGCCTTCTGCAAGTTTATCGGTCCATGGCAGTATCATTAGGAATGACCACCACACAGTCCTTGAGGAGACCAAGTCTCACCTTCACATTGATAATGTCCTCCAAAATGTGAGACACTATCACTGAGCTAAACTGGATAGAATTCAAACAGATCTAGCAATTCAAGACTGGGCCATGAGATACCATGGGCCACCAACATGAGCAGAAACAGACTCATAGCACAATCTAAAACCTCACGGCTTGGCCTATCCCCCATTCAAACATTACCAACAAGCCAGGGAATCAACCCTGATTCAATGGACAGTGCACATGGGCATGTCAGTAACAGCATCAGGCATTCTCAAAAATGAGATGTCAACCTGGTGAAGCTAGCAAACAGGACTATTTGCATGCTAAACTGCATTAAGGAGCAAGCAATAGATAGACCTAAATAATCTCACAACCAATGGACCATAGGTAAGCTCGGCAGTCCTGCCATATCCATTTGTGAATGGTAGTGGACAACTCACTGGATGAGGAGGGACCACAAATAGCCCAATTAGCAATGATGGCAGAGCCCAACACATTAGTGCAAAGATAAAGCTGAAACATTTGCAAGTGTCGAATGGGTGATCCATTTCAGCCTTTTCCAGTGGTCCACAGCATAATGTCAATCTTCAGCCAATTTGATTCACTCTGCGTGAAATCAAGAAACAGTTAGAGGCACTGGATGCTACAGAGGTTACGGGCCCTGACAACATTCTGGCAATAACACAGAAGACTTATGCTCCAGCACAGCAACAACACTGGCATCAAACCAGCAATGTAGAAATACCGAGGTATGTCCTGTACACCAAAAGCAGGGCAAAGCTAACCCTGCCAATTACTGCTTCAGCAGTCTACTCTCAATTGTCAGTATGATTGAAGGTTTCATCATCAGTACTATCAAGCAACACTAGCTCAGCAATAACCTGCTTAAAGATGCCCAGTTTGAGTTCGTTCAGGTCCACTCGGCCTCTGATTTCATTACGGCCTTGTTTTAAAAATGGACAAAAGAGCTGAATTCCAGAAGGTGTGGAGAGAGTGACACTCTGCTGCATTCAGCCAAGAGTAGCATGAAGAAGCCCTCAATAAACTGAAATCAACGGGAATGTGGATGAACATGCTCTGCTGGTTGGAGTCATTACAGTGTGGAGCTGGAGGAACACAGCAGATCAGGCAGCAGAGGAGCAGGAGAGTTGGCATTTTAGCCTAGGTCCTTCATCAGGATGGAAGTTTGAGGTGAAAAGTGACATTTACACCAGTTAAATGCCAGACTTTTACCAGCTCTTGGCATTCAATGGCATTACTGTCACTGAATCCCCATGACGAACGTCTGGTGGGGTTACCATTGACCAAAAACTGAACTGGACTTGCCATACAAGAGCAGGTCAAAGGCTACCAATACCACAGCAACTAACTAATGTCCTGACTCCCAAAAGCCTAGCCACCATCTACAAGACACAACTCAGTATGCGATTATCTGATTGACTGCAACTCCAATGACACTCAAGAAACTTACTACTGTCCAGGACAAAGCAGCCCACGTGGTTCGCACCACATCTACAAACGTCCACTCCCTCCGCCATTGATGATCAGCAGCAGCAGTGTGTACTAGCACTTAGATGCACTGCAGAAATTCAAAGATCCTTAGATAGCATCTTCTGAACCCATGGCCATTTCAATCCAGAAGCACAAGAACAGCAAATACACAGGAACATCACCACTTGCAAATTTCCCCACAAGTCACTCACCACCCCGATTCAGAAATATATCACTGTTTCTTTACGATCACTGGATCAACATCCTGGAATGCCTTCCTAACAGTATTGTGGGTTTAACTACAGTACACATACTGCAGCAATTGAAGAAGGCAGCTCATCTCCACCTTCTCACAGGCAACCGGGGGGTCAGGCAATAATGTTGGCCCACTAGTGATGCCAATGTCCCACGAACGAATTTAAAAAAGTGAGGTTGTAATACAAATCCATTTTTTTTTGAAATGAAGAGTTTTGCTGTCAGAGAACTTTATGTGCCTCTATGCAAATATAATACTCTAGCTTCAAAAACAGAATTTAATCCAAGTCTCACCACATTTTTTGATAAGGTCACTGCTGTCATCTTGAAACAAGCCTGCACTATCACAGATAAGTAAGAACTCAAATTAGCCAGAATCAGACAGAGGCTGGCAAAATATTCTACCTTTTCTTCAAGATCATTCAATCCGGTAATGCACACTTGGGGTAAAATAATTCCAAGGAACAATACCAAGACATTTAATAAATGAACCCCACATTGATCTGTTTCTGAAATACCCAAGTTCTTTGAACACAAATGCAGTATCTTCTGAAATTAGGTTATGCCAATTAATAATTCTGAGAGCACATTGAGAATGTACCCATTGCTTCCTCGTATAATTGATGCTCTTGTTGATCATTATATTGTGTACATTCTACTTGACGTACATATTTTGAAAGAAGAAACACACTGCTCATTCTGACAGGAATTTAAACAAGATCTCAACTGCAGTATATCACAGTAACTAGGTAAATAGCAATATGCAATCCAAGTGGGAAGGACTTAGATTATAACATGAGGCTATTAATTGCATGTCTTGAACAGACAGTCATAAATCCAAATAACCTACACATTCATCATTTACAAATTAATTTTTTGTTCCAATCCTTCCAGATCAAGATTTTTTTTCTAACTACCCATATAATTCAGGCTAAATCCACATCAATAATTTCAATTTAAAATAAATGATAAAATTGAAAAGAAGACTATGTATTCACAAATGATCCAACTCTTTGAAATCTCGAAGGGCTATTCAGTTACTCATGAATCCCTTCTGTATTTCAATACAGATATCGAATGATTGTATTAGGAGTGGTGACTTAGTTAGTCCTCCCTGTCGTGAAAACTGTGCAGTTCTGGGAGTGACTTTTTTTGGAATGGAAGACTTAAATTATTAGTCATAATGGCATTTACTTTTGCACTTACTTATGCAGAATTCGACTCAGTGTATTTAAAATTGATTTGATTTTTTAAAAAAATACAAGTCTTTCCATATAAAATATGAATTTTGAAATCAAATGACTAATAGAGATGAACTGACATCACAATTTCATACCTTAAAGTTAACCAAGTCTGCAAAAGTCTTTGCCACAGAGTAAACAGTTGCCTTCTTGCATAATCTAAGTAATATTGTTCTGACAAGTCACGAAATGAGACAAGATAATCTAAAGTAATAACTGTAGCAGATCTGGAAAATTTCTTCCAAGGATATGAATGCTCCTTGCAATTTATTTTTTTTCTTTCCATGGCACTTCATGAAGCCAAACATGGTAATAGCTGTGATAAACCAGAAAGCCAAAAACAAAGAAAAACAGAAATTGCTGGATGCTCAGGTCTGGCAGTATATGTGTAGGAAAAACTGTCACCATTTCAAGTTCAGGTTTTGAGAAAGCCAGTGCCTAATTGAAAGTCATCAAGATTCCAAACTTCTGCTGCCTCCCTCTCTTCCCCCCCACCCCCCTCACTTTTGCTGTCCCCTGCATGCCCTATTCATGCTGTTCTCTTGCTATCGGGAAGAAATCAGTGCTTCTATTTGCTGTTCAAAGTCTTACCTTATCTTGCTTAACCTTAAAATTCTGCTGAGATTAATTTCAATAATGGTTGGAATTACACAAAATACACAGCTAATTTGGAAGTTATCTTCACTGGTGATTCTTTGAACACTTCAATGTCACTAATCATGTCAGAAAGCAATATTTAATTATTACCTTACAATGAAACTATAATACTAGTCAAGGATTTTGGATTTAAACTGGTTGCATTTAAAATTTATTGAGTTTCATTAATAAAGATCTTGTATTGTATTTGGAGTCTTGCCAGGCAATTAAAATTTCAGTGGGAGAAACATTTTGGGAACAGTGATAGAATTCTGGTAGCTTTAAAATAGTTATCAATAAAGATAAGACTGGTCTCTTGGGTGGATGGGCTAAACTGGAGACAGCTAATTGCAACACCATTAGGTAGGAACTGGAGAAATTAGACTGGGGATGGCTGTTTGGATTTACAACATGTGGGAGTCTTTTAAAGGCCAGTTGATCCCAGCTCAGGACCAGCATGTCACTGTGAGGATGAAAGAATGGCAAGATTCAGGAACTTTGGAGGACAAGAGATATTGAAAGTTTAAACAAAAAGTGAAAGGTTTCATATGTAAGGTTTAAGAAAATGAAATCAGTCAAGGCCTTTGAGGAATTTAAAGGAAGCAGGAAAGAAACAAGGAATTAGGAGGGCTAAAAAAGAGACTGTGAAAGATCCTTGGCAAATAGATTAAGAAGAATCCCAAGGCATTTTATCGTATTAGGAGCAGAAGGATAGCAAGAAAAGGGTGGGTCCACTGAGGAAATTTATGCACGGAGCCAGAGGAAGCAAGCGAGGCTGTTAACTTCACATCAATATTCATCAAGGACGAGGGCACAGATACGTTAAGATTAGGGAAGGGTATGTTGATATTCTTGAGCATGTCGATATTAAGGAGGCGGCGATGTTGGGTGTCTGTTTTAAGATAGATATGCCCTCAGTACCTAATAGCATCTATCCCAGGATATGAGGAGTTAAGGGAGGAGATTGGTGAGGTCCTGGAAAATGGCAGAATAGACAGTGTTGTTCTTTTGTGTAAGAAGGACAATAGGAATAATCCAGGAAATTTTAGGATGGTGAGCCTAACATCAATGGTAGGGAAACTATTGGAGAAGATTCTTTTAGGGCCAGGACTTACTTGCATTTGGAGAAGAATGCTCTCATTAGAGATAGTCAGCATGGCTTTACTCAGGGACGATCTCGTCTCACACATTTTATTGAGTTTTTTGAGGAAGTGACAAAAGCGATTGATGATGATAGGACAGTGGATACGGTCTACTCGGGCTTTACTGAAACATTTCACAAGGTCCCTCATAGTAGGCCGGTGCAGAAGATTAAGTCATGTGGGATCCATAGTGGTTTGGTAAGTTGGATATAAAAAGGACAGGGGATAATTGTCGAGGTCTCTTACCAGCGATGTTCCTCAAGGATCAGTACTAGGACCTCTCTTATTTGCACCTTATATAAATGATTGGGATGAAACTGTAGGTGGGCTGATCCGTAACTTTAAGACAACATGACAATTGGTGAAAATGTAAGGACTGAGCAAGGTTGTCAAAGGATACAGCAGGATACCGATCAGTTGCAAAATCGGGTAGAGAAATGGCAGACAGAGCTTAATCTTGACAAGTGCAAGGTGATGCATTTTGGGAGATAAAATGCAAGAGTTACAGTTAATGGCAGGACCCTTAGGAGCATTGATAAATAGAGAGATCTTGATGTGCAAGTACATATTCCCTGAAAGAGACCACACAAGTCAATAAGGCAATAAAGGAGACATTTGGCATGCTTGCTATAATCAGTCAGGGCATTCAGTATAAAAGTTGGCAAGTCATGCTGCAACTGTATAAAACTTACATTCGGCCATATCTGGAGTATTGTGTGTGTTTCTGTTTGACACACTATAAGAAGAACGTGGACGCTTTGGAAAGGATATTAAAGAGGATGGTGCCTGGGTTGGCGTCTAGTAGCAATAAGAGGAGGTTGGACAAACTTGGCATTGTTTTCACTACAGCATCGGAGATTGAGGGGCGACCTGGTAGAAATATATCAAATTATGAGACACCGGGATAGGGTGGATAGTCAGAGTATTTTTCCCGGGATGGAAATGTCAAATACAAGCTGGGCATAGATTTAATGTGTGAGGAGCAAGTTTAAAGGAGATGTGCCAGACAAGTTTTTTTTTAAATCAAAGCATGGGGCATGCAGCCAGGGGACGTGGCAGAAGCAGATACAATAGCAATGTTTAATAAGTATTTAGAAAGGCACATGAACAGGCAGGGAAGAGGGCAGATGGGAACATGGGCAGCACAGACATGGTGGGCCAAAGGACCTGTCCTGTGTTGTATTGTTTTATAGAACATAGAACATAGAACAGTACAGCACAGAACAGGCCCTTCAGCCCACAACGTTGTGCCGACCATTGATCCTCATGTAGGCACCCTCAAATTTCTGTGACCATATGCATGTCCAGCAGTCTCTTAAATGACGCCGATGACCTTGCTTCCACTGCTGCTGCAACGCATTCCATGCTCTCACAACTCTCTGTGTAAAGAACCCGCCTCTGACATCCCCTCTATTCTTTCCTCCACCCAGCTTAAAACTATGACCCCTCGTGTTAGCCATTTCTGCCCTGGGAAATAGTCTCTGGCTATCAACTCTATCTATGCCTCTCATTATCTTGTATACCTCAAGTAGGTCCCCTCTCCTCTTCCTTTTCTCCAATGAAAAACGTCCGAGCTCAGTCAACCTCTCTTCATAAGATAAGCCCTCCAGTCCAGGCAGCATCCTGGTAAACCTCCTCTGAACCCTCTCCAAAGCATCCACATCTTTCCTATAATAGGGCGACCAGAACTGGACGCAGTATTCCAAGTGCGGCCTAACCAAAGTTTTATAGAGTTGCAACAAGATCTCACAACTCAAACTCAATCCCCCTGTTAATGAAAACCAAAACACCATATGTTCTAATACACCTTAAATTCAGTTTCAATCTGATTTTAAACTCTGCATATACACTTTTTGAAGTAAGTGTTACTTTTGTGACAAAGTTCTATACATATTCTATGTTAAAATTTCAAAGAATCTTCAAAAGCATTCTTTGATAAACTGGAAATTTGTAATAATATACATCATTCTACTCGATTGAATTTTCCTTTCAATCTTATTTTCCACATTGTCAAATACTTACATTTTAATTTTCTTTTAAGTTAATAACCATTCTATTCTTTTACCTGTGAAATGTTCACTGGTCCAGAGGTGTCTCAGCAGTTTGATTTATTTAAAGGGATCTTTTTAATCCAAAATATCTCTGCTTAAAAAGAGAATCTTAATGCCTTTTTCAACTTCTAATGAAGCATATGCTTTTTAATTTCCAAATTGTCAGTGCTCTGTTTAAACTGACCTATGATAATTTGTTCCACTTTAAAAGTCAGTTGAGAAGGCCTATATTCACATTTTTAATTAAAATAAAACATCAGGTCTCAGGTGGGATCACATCACTCAGCTGACACATTTTAGAGCAGCATCTCTGACTCCAGCCTCCTGCTCACCCCCATCTCTCCAATTTGTGGTTCGTGTCTGCAACCTACAACTTGAAGCTGGTCTTCTTACTCTCTCCACTCATCTCACATGCCCTCAGTCACAGGCTCAGGAGCAAGAATCAGCAATGGGGAAGGTCAGCACGTTGGAGAGTCAGCGAGCCAGAGATTCAGCATGCTGGATAGGCAACAATTCAAAGTAAGTCACTTCAATGCATTTTAATTACGATTATTAGATTAACTTAATTTGAAAGTAATTTCACTTCCGAACATACAGATTTAGCAATGTAAAGTATTTCTAATTACTTGTATAATGTTTTAATGATTTTATGATGAGAAAACGCCTACAGAACCTAAGAGGAGCTTTTACATTGGATTTTCCTATTAGAACCAATTAGTGTAGTGATCTTTCATTTGAAGTTGTAGTTTTCAGAAATACTACTACAGCTTTAAACAAGAAATGACTATATATGCAAAAGGGACAATACGACTGGGGTGGCTTGTAGCATTTTCCTAATCGTTTCATTTGCATTGACACCACAACCTTCTCCAGAGCAATAAATGGTGGCTGAGACAGTGACAACCAAGTCACATGAACAAACATATAACAAAAAAAAATCAAAGCCCAGAATTTATATCGATCCCTAAATGCCATCAAGCAGGTGATGTTGCGTCACCTTCTTGACAAACGAATGACCTTTCAGAGGGCAATTAAGAGTCTGGACTCACATCTGAGCAGAACCTGCATGCTTACTTACAGTGGCTGGTGTACGTGGACACCTCCAGGTCTCATCACACATTCACCTATTTCAGTGCCCTGTTTTAACAGCTCTGACTGGAAAGCAGCAGCAGATTACACTGAACTTAATACACAACTTCAATATTTGATATTGTTGACGGTCCAAGAAAACAACTGCAGTCTCAGGGTAAAACCTTATGTCTCAAAGACACCCAAAGATCTTTAAACCATTTAATTTTTTTTCCTCCTCTATACTGGAAGCAATTCCCTCTCAATTTTGCACACGTATGTGTAAGGACAAGAGTATTAGATCGACTACATGAAGGGAAGACACTGGATCAAACCACAATGCCATGAGAAATAGGAACAGGAGCAGGTTGTACAGCCACTCAAGCGTGTTCAACTATTCAACAGGATCATGGCTCAGCCGAAATTCCTCATGTCTACTTTCCTGCCTTTTCTCAGCAATTCATAATTCCCCAACAATCAACAATCTATTTCAGCCTTAAAAATATACAAGGCCCCCACAAATCTTCATGGTGAGGAATCCCAAAAACCCTCAATCCTCTAAGAAATTCCTCCTTCACTCTTAAATTGATGTCCTTTTACTCTGAGACGGTGTCTTTTGGTTCAAAGCTCTTCTGTATTGGGAAATATCTTTCAGTGTTTACCCTGGCAAGCCTCTTGAGAATCCGACATGCTTCAACGAGATCACCACTCATCCTGCTAAACTGCAGTACCGTCCCAACCTGTTTAGCCTAAGAAATACTTCCATACCAAGGATCATTCGAGAGTACCTTTGTTGTACTGCCTCCAAAAATAAATTACAATAAAAAAAGGGGACAAAAACTGCTCACAATAGCCCAGACATAGTCTCTCCAGCACCTTGTGCAGTTGCTGGAAGACTTCCCTACTCTCATACTAGAAACTGTTGAAATGAGGACCAACATTCCATTAGCCATCCTGATTACCCACTGCACCGGTGTACTAGCTTTCTATGTTTCAAGTCCTTTTGTGTTTCAGCTTTCTTCAACATTTCTCAATTTAAGCAATACAGTTCTTTTCTTCTCCCTTCCAAAATGAATACCTTCACATTTTCCCACATTACACTTTTTATTAAAACCAACTTTTGCCAACTTACTTGACCTATCAATTTCTCACTGAAAGCTGTTTAAACCCCTATCGCAACATGGCTTTCCATCTATTTCTGTGTTGTCTGCAAATCTGGCTAGAGTACATTCACTTCTGTATTCCATGTCATTTACATATATTGTAAACACTTGTCCCAGGACTGATTCCTGTGGAACACCATTGGTTACAGGGTGCCAAAAAGAAGCCCTTACTTTCAAAATAAATCAATTTTATAAACATAACTGAAATATGTTGAAGTGACATACTTCCAATTTGCGGCCTGTCCAGCATGCCGAATCTCTAGCTTGCCAATTTTGCAGTGCGTTGATGCTCCAACCCACTGTTTCCTGCCTATTAGCCAATTCTCTATGTCAGTATTCTCCAACACCGTGAAGGTCTTAACGATCTAACTTTTCATAAGATACCTTGTCAAACATCTTCTGAAAGTCCAAATGCAGTGTCTCTACTTGTTCGTCTCTATCCACCTTAGTTGGTACTTCTTCAGAAAGCTCTAAGACATTAGTGAGACATGATTGCCTTTCATGAAGCCATGCTGAATCTGCTTGATTAGATTGATCTTACAAATGTCCTGCTTTTACTCCCTTCATAATTGATTCCAACATTTTTCCAACAAATTAATGTCATGGACTGACTTTTCTCAAAATTAGCCAGTAACAAAATCACACAGATTTTTGAGGTGGAAATTAGAGTGTGGGAAATTGTGACCATAGTCAGGGCGAGTGCCACGTCTGTGGGGTAGACAGAGGAGTTTGGTCAGTTATACACACTTCACGGTCTCTTCATTCTACAGGAAGCCAGGAGTTCCAGGAGGTTTGAATTACATTGATATGTTATGCTGCCTGTTCTAGCAGAATTAAGTTCTGGCTAAGAGGATTCCAGGTATCAGGTTTCAACATCATGGAAGGTTCCTGCAAAGTCATTTGCATCGGGGCAACCACATTGCTTCGAGGAGTGACTGCCTTTTAAGCAGCTGAATGGGATTAATTAATTGACTGGGTTGATATAATGGGGAAACAGATGCGACTGGTGCAGAAAGAGCTACTTGGCTCAACTTTCAGAGTCATTGCTCTGTCTCTATCAGGGCTTGCAAAAAAACAAATCTATTCAGAAACGTGGATGATTTAATGGTGTTTCTGGGCAACTGTCATTTGAAAAATCTTTTCCTGGGCTTTTGGTTGCACTTCAGCCCAACGCTCCTCATTTTTGAGCAAACAGTACGGAGGGGTACAAGCAAGTCAGAAGACCGACCGACAGACTACGGGTCTGTCCTGGGCCCGGCCAAACAGCTCTAAGCAGAGGGCCAAGGACAGGATCATAGTTTCCGATGGCATTCCATGGCTAAGTATGTGCCCGGGCAGTTTTGGAAAGGAAGCATGCAGTATCCACCAAAACTCTTCAAGCCCTTGACAGAGATGGCCACTGCAGGGGACAGAATGCCTTATCTCCCCCTTCAAGTCTATTTTGATTTAATCCCTTCCCTCCCTCCCTTTTGCATCACTGCACTGCTCTGAATGGGCCCTGCATACAAACTGGTTATTAATTGGAAGCACGGTGGTTTAGCGATGGTTGGTAGCAGATGAAAATTTACAGGGCGACTTAGTGTTGGGAAGAAAGTGGTTAAATTATATGTGGAAGCACCTCTGGATATAAAAAGGAAAAAAAATAGAATTTTTACTTATGACAAGTTGCATATAAATTAGTAATCTATTCAAAACTATGGGAGATTTATTGGTAGAAGATAAAGAAGAAATAAAAGTAACATTGTTGATTTTGTGATGGGACTATTCTTGACACTTAAGTTGTTGCACAGACCATCTTCCTATCAGAAGATCAAGGACAGCATATCCTCATGTGGTCCAGTGATGCTACAATGAAATACTTTGGAAATGCTTTGAAATATTGGTCAAAACGTTGAGTATAGGAATTGAGATACTATGTCACAGCTGTAGAGGACATTATTGAGGCCACTTTTAGAATACTACGTACAAATCTGGTCGCCCTTCTATAGGTAGGATGTTGTTAAACCTGAGAGGGTGCAGTAAAGATTTACTTGTCGGGCCTGGAAGGTTTCAGTTATAGGGAAAGGCTAAATAGACTGGGGCTTTTCTCCATGAAGTGTTGGAGGCTGAGAGGTGACCTTAGAGGTTTATAAAATCACGAGCAACATAGATACGGTGAATAGCCTAAGTCTTTTTCTCAGGGTGGGGGGATCCAAAACTAGACGACCTAAGTTTAAAGTGGGGGGAGCAGAATTTAAAAAGTGTCCAAGGGTTAATTTTTCCACACAGAGGGTGCTGCATTTATGGAATGAGCTGCCAAAGAAGTGATGCAGGCTGGTACAATTACCGCATTTTAAAAGACATCTGAATGAGTATATGAATAGAATGTGTTTAGAGGGATACGAACCAAATGCTGGCAAATGGGACTAGGTGAAATTGGGGTGTCTGGTCTGCATGGATGAAAGGGGCTGTTTCTATGCTGCATGACTTACAGACAGTATTTCTAGGGTTTCATTTTGAAATCGGGTCAAAAAGTAGTTTCATTTTTCACTTTAGCTATTTCCAAACAGTATGAAATACAATTCAAAAATCTCAAATCCTATAAGTCAGTGTTATGTAAATTACTTTGGAACACATGACTATAAATCCCAGCACAAAAACAAAGTTGCTGGAAAAGCTCAGCAGGTCTGGCAGCATTTGTGGAGGAGAAAAAAAGAAAGAGTTAACGTTTCAGGTCCAGTGACCCTTCCTCAGTCACCAGGCCCAAAATGTTAACTCTGTTTTCTTCTCCACAGATGTTGCCAGACCTGCTGAGCTTTTCCAGCAACTTTGTTTTTGTTCCTGATTTACAGCATCCGCAGTTCTTTTGGGTTTTATAAACACCTGCACACTGCATTTGAACATTTAAATAAGGCTGCCAAGCTCTTGTTATATTTTAGAACTGACGATTATCTACTGTATTGCAAAAGGGATGTTTCAAGACTTTAACAAAATAATCCATATAATGTATAATTGATAACCTTCTAATCTCATTAGATAAAATATCACTAAATGCAGATCTTGAATGTACAACTGCTTAGCTATTGAGGATCCCTTTAGTTTTCATTCGTACGCCCATAATTGGTACTATCAGATCAAGTCTCAACACTTGTGTAACTGGTTCAGTAATAGACATCTCCTTCTACAAATGACTATCTAGTTGAAAATTCCATAACGGAACAAACATATAAAACAAAAACAAAATATTCTCACACTTGTCGGGGAATGTACAGAACACCAGAGATGTCATTTGCAAAAAGTAGCATTTTATTCTTTGAAAATTAAACCTTTACTCTTTAACTTGCTTTGGAGTCACCTCTACGACTTACTTGTCCTAGCATTAATCAGATTTGATAATCGAGTCAAGCAGAATGTTTGTGCCGACTTTGTGATACCTCACAGATGACAGCACAGTGAGGAACATTAAAATACAACCTCTTACTGTTGCAACGTACTTAAACAACTACCTAAAGAAATAAAATGTCTTTTCAAGGCATGCACAATTGTTATGCAAGTAAATACCAGGTAACATTCTACTTTCTTCAACCAATGCAACAACAGGTCTGCCTTAAAAGCAATATTTTAAAAATTGCTGGATAACAAAAGTGTGTAGCTGGATGAACACAGCAGGCCAAGCAGCATCTCAGGAGAACAAAAGCTGACGTTTTGGGCCTAGATCCTTCTGTCATACCACAGTTAGTCCAAACTGCACGAACACCAAGGCTGTACATTCTCAGTTTCTTTATAACAAAGTAAGGTTTAGACTGAAAAATTATTTTGCATAAAACAACGTGATCGTGGATGCCAGTGCTAGAGATTTGGAATTACACAATTCTCATGAAGAGCTTGAACAGGTACAATGGTTTTCTCCCGTGCTACGCAATTTAATGACTCTATTACACATTCTAATATACTTACTTCTTCTGCTGCAAACTTCAAAACAGCTGTGAAAGGTGTGGCTTCAGGTACACTCAATCTGAAACATAATGGTGTATATAGTCTTACCACCATAATGTGATGACATTTCAAGTGTTTACTCAAGAACCTGAACTAGGACACTTAGATGAAAATTGAAAAGAAGGGAAACATTTGTAAGAACAGACCAATGACAATCTTTATCCATTAGTTTAAAACAGACTAAACATGAGCTAAAAGTAAATAGTGGAAAGCTGTGGGAACCAGCAGTTCAAAGACAGGTGCTTCAACCCAGCAGGCCACATTTGTCATATACTATGAACTAAATTGCTCACATCAATACCATCTGCAATCACACCATTGGTTGCTACATCACTGACAATGTTGAAAATGGAGGGGCTAAAACTAAAGCGAGTTGAGTTGTGGTTTGTGGAAGGAGATGTAAGAACGCTTTTGACAATGCATGTGTGTATTAAATTTAAAACTGGTCTTTATTAATTTTTTTTATCGGAAGCAAGTAATTACACATCTTGTTGGTAGATGTAAAGTTATAATGTACTTCAAATTATAATTATTTACCCTTGTCAAGTACATTATAATTGTAATATGATAATTACCTATTGCCTGAGCCCTCAAATGCAATATATGCACTGCATTAATACACAAAAATGCACCTGATACTGTGAATCGATTCTAGTCATCTTACAGAAATAGTAATGTTTTTATTAAACTTGCCCTTCAAATTAAACAAAAGCATAATAAATGTGTTGAAAATAACTCAATGTATGTAAATATTTAAAACACAGAAATCATTTCCATAGCACAATTAGGTAGACACAAATTAGAAACATGAATAGGCCACTCAGCCCCTTGAATTTGCTCCATCATTCAATAAGATCATGATTGTTCTGATTATTCTGCATGATTACCTATCTCTGATTACCTTTTAGTCTTAACAACCTTTCCTTCTCTTGCTTATCAAAGATTTCGGAACCTACTCAGTCAACTTTCAAGTATCAATAAAGTCACGGAAGATGTCATCAGCAGCACAATCAAGCAGCACTTGCTCGGCACTTTAAAACACCACCCTATTGCCTGGCCAACATCTCTGTCTCTGGCTTCCCACAGTCTTCCAGCCAAGCTTGATGCAAACTGGAAGAACAACTCCTCATTTTCTGCTTGGGGACCCTGCAGCCCTCCAGAGTCAATATCAAGTTCAATAATTTCAGGGCCAAAACTCTCCCATGTCCTAACCCTCTACCCTACAAGCCAGACCACGTTATCACATAGCGGCTAACAACAGATGGTGCGTGATGGTAGGCTAACAATCCCCATTAACATTTGCCATCATTAAATGCATCAAACTAGAAAAGATCCACCATTCCATCAACAACGTATTCACCAAGATTAAATGCATGAAAGAAGAAGAAAACAACAACACAATCTTCCTCCATTTCTGGATGTCAGAGTTGAACATATGACCAACAGCGAGTTCTAAATCTAGGCATACAGGAAAGCAACCCGCACTGAGCAAATCGTCAACTTCCACAGCAACAAGTCCAACCACCCACAAACAAAGCTGTGTTAGGACACTACTTAAATGGGCCGTCACTCACTGTAACGCTCCAGAACTACACAGGAAGGAGGAAGATCACCTACACAAAATCTTCGCCACGAACGGATATCCCTGCAACTTCATCCCCAGGTGCCAGCTAAACTGACGAGAGGACACAGTATGCCCTAACACACTGACCACACTGCCTTACATCAAGAATATATCAGAACTGACAAGACTCCTAAGACCACTAGGAATCACAGTAGCACACAAGCCCATAGCCACTCCATGACAAACATTCAAGGAGTAAAGACACTATTCCCACAAAAATGCAGAACCAACGTAATCTACAAAATATCTTGCAATGACTGCCACAAGCATTATATTGGCCAGACAGGAAGGAAACTAGCCATCAGAAAACACAAACATCAACTAGTAGCAAAATAACACGACAAACTTTCCTTAACGTCAGTACACTCGGACAATGAAGACCATCAGTTTAACTGAAACAATGTAACCAAAGTAGCCCAAACCAAATATAGGTATGCACAGGAATTCCTAGAGGAATGGTTCTCAATCCATAATGCAACTAACAAACAGACAGAATTGGGCCCCATACACAAACCCATACTGAACAAAACCAGAAATGACACTACTCACTGTAACAGGCCAGACAGTATAAATTCCAAGTGGAGTAAAACAATAATGCTTCATTGAAGGCCTCACTGATGATGACTTAGCACGGTGATGAAATGTCTGAACAAAAACAAGCCAGCTCAGTGAGCAAGTCAACTGACTATTCACAATTTTGATGGTCTATTTTTTTTCAGATCTATCAACTTAAAGATTTCTCTTTCAAACTCTCCTGGCTTGAAAGCTTTCCAGACTAGCAATCACTTCTGCAAAAGATACTGGTTCCCTGAACTGAAAACTCAAGCTAAAAGAACGTATTTTCCTTTTGAACTAAATTCTTGTTTCAAAATGAAGTCAAAACAAAACCCAATAGTTTTGCTGTTAACTTTCCCTGTAAACTCTACAGTATAAACATCTTCTCTATTAACAGTACAGAAGTTTCTCCCAGGCAGTTAAGAACACTCATATGTTTTCTTGAAACTATGCGCCAAATCCCATTTTATGGTATATTGTGCTATCATTACTGGCAAGTGGCCTGTACACAACTCTCAAGTGACTTCTTATCTAATGGTTCTCATCTCTACTAAAACTGCTTTTACATTTTGGTTTCCTGAACTTAGATCTTCTATCTCATGTGCTAAAAACACCTTTTACAGTCACCTCTCCACCTCCACCAAGTTTGTTTCCTAAATGTCAAATGCCTTTACAAATTCAGGTGTCAACCTATGCTATTCGGCAACCGTGTCTCTGTAGTGACTTGTCAGATCATATTGATTTCTATTGGCACTTCGAGTTTGTCTGTTTTGTTGCAGCTGACGCATGCATTCAAATACTGAGATGAATATCGCAAATAATGTTACATTTCATAACAGCAGTAACTAAAATAACAAATCTTTCTCCCCTATCAATGGAAACTATTTTTTAAAAAACCTCAAATGATGATACAGAATAATGAAGCAGATTCAATGGGCTGAATGACTCACTTCTCAACTCCTAACATATATGATCATTTGGTAAAATGAAGAACACGTGTTGCAGGCCATGAAGCATCAGGTCTCAGACACAATTTTCATACTCACTTACACTTTGTAGGGTAACTTTGGATCCGAGGTCAATGTGATTTTAAATGTGACCTTTGACCTGAAAAGAAGCACAGATTATTGAACTTCCACTAGCTGCTCTGTATTAATTATTAATACAAATAATTGCCTAAACAAGGTTGTTGTGAATTTAAAATGAGTTACTTTTGTAAAGGAGCCAGCATCAGTGCTTGAATGTGATTATGAACTGTTTTAAGCACGTTCCCTTTTTTCCAAACTTGGAATAGGAGGCAGGTGAAAGGAGAAGGGGGCAGGTGAAAGGGGAAGGGGGCATCAACAGGCAACGTTAACACCAAGATGAGTAAACAGATGTTAATACCCTGCAAATCCCTGATATTGCACCAAGTGGCACAGTACAGGCTTATTCTTTAAATATTAAAGACTGAGTGACACCCAGGGAGTCGAAGCCCTCCAATTATCTCCTCCCTCACTCCTCAAACTGACATTGGTCTCTCTCTCTCACCCACCTCACTACCCCCTCCCGGCGCCCTCTTTCTCTCACTCTGTCTATTCAGATCGTTTCTTTACATCCCCCTCCCACAGCCACCGCCCCCATTGCGATTGCCGCCGCCTCCCGATTTCCCCTCGTCTCCCTCCCACTGCCCGTACCCAACTCCAACTCACATTGTTCTCCTCCTCGGTCGTTCCCGGGCGCCCTCTGACCCGGAAGTGGCTGCGCTAATCCACATCACCTCATCAAGTAAGGACCCGGCAATTGTGGCTGTCTACACCGCTGCCCAACGGAAACCGTGCGTTTTCGGGGAATTGAGTGAGAATCAAAATCCCCCGTTTGACTGTCTCTATTTTTGTATCGTTATTAATATTCGATTCATTTCGCGGTGCTGTCGTACTCTCCCATCTACCTCCATATTCAGCAGGCGCCTGTTTGACATCTAGCGCAAGTGAATATGTCAAGTGGAACTTGTCATCATGTTGAGTGCTCATGCTGCAGGGTTTAGTTCACTTTAAATCATCTGTTTGAAGGTTTATTTGTAAAAATCAAGGCCATTCCTATTCTTTGTTCAAAAGCCCCAGTTCTCCTCACTCCCCATTGCTCTTTTGTGTCATATTTTTCTGACCCAGATCTCAGTTGTCACAGCCTATCGGTAAAGTCAATAATCCGCTTGTTGATCTTCTCATATTTCCGACTCCTGACTATCAAACTTCTTCATCTGAAGAAAACTCTCACACAGGCTGATGCGATATTGTGCAAATGAGGGCAACTTATAGCCGGAGTCCATACGGAAGAGGCAGTTGAAGGGAAATGTGATAATATCTCCAAGAATATGTTCAGCCAGAGTTGGCAAAACTGTTCTGTGGACTATTTAAGACTAGACTTTGACTGTCAGTTTCAGAAAGGAGGCATCAAAGGGGGTGGGATAGAGCAATGTGGCATATGTTTACAGGGAGACAAAATTTCAAACTTTTTTTCCACTTAGACCCAGTTTAGAGCTGACAAAGAAGGGAAAAGATGAAAAATAAGACATTTGAATTATCTTCAGGGAATTTTCAGGATATTTGATGAGAACCAAGGTCAGCTTGCATTGTTTGTAAGTTTTCAAAAATCATTGGATCCAGAGAAATGGAAAACTGCTCATGTGACACTCCAATTAAAAAGGAATGGAAAAAGCGGGTAACTGTTGGCCAATTAGCTCAACATCTATTGTTGGAATTGGTTATTAAGGTAGAACCTTTGGAAAATAATATTCTAATCAAGCAGTGTCGACATGACTAAATAAAAGGAAAATTGTATCAGTGATAACGGGAACTGCAGATGCTGGAGAATCCAAGATAACAAAGTCTGGAGCTGGATGAACACAGCAGGCCAAGCAGCAACTTAGAAGCACAAAAGCGGACGTTTCGGGCCTAGACCCTTCATCAGAAAAGGGTCCTCTCTGATGAAGGGTCTAGGCCCGAAACGTCAGCTTTTGTGCTCCTGAGATGCTGCTTGGCCTGCTGTATTCATCCAGCTCCACACTTTGTTATCTTAAAAGGAAAATTGTGTCTGTTTCCACACTGTAGGGAATCTAATATATTAGAGTATTTTGAGGAAGTCTCAACCAGTGTGAATAGAGGGGAACCATATGCATGTTGTATTTGAACTTCCAGAAGGTGTTCAACAAGGTATCTCACAAAATATTAAGTCATAAGAGTCAACACCAGTGGTGTTGGAGGTAATATTTTGGAATGGATAAAGAATTTGTGTGAAATAGCAAGTGGGGCTAAAGGATTCTTTTTCAGGTTGGCAAACCATAACCAGTGGGGTTCCACAGAGATCAGTGCTGGTACTATAACTGTTTATAATATTTATGAATGACTTGTAAGAGAGAAGCAAATGTACTATAGCCTCATTTGCTGACAACGCTAAAACAAGTGGAAAGGTTAGTTGCAAGAAGGATTCAAATCATTTTCAAAGAGATATTGTTAGGTTAAGTAATTGGGCAAAATGTTACCAAATGGAGTATAATGTGGGAAGTTGTTAATTTTAGAAGGGAGAACAAAAAACAGCTTATTACTAAATGGAGAAAAACTGCAGAAAGCTGCAACACAAAGGGATATGGCGGTACTTGTGTATGAAACACAAAACTAGCACACAGGTGCAGTCAATAATCAAGAAGGCTGATGGAATGTTGGCTATTAATAGGAAAGAATACGGAAGTCTCGCTGCATCTGTACAAGGTGTTGGTGAGGCCACTTCTGGAATACTCTGAGCAGTTTTGATCTCCATATTTACGGAAAGGTATCATTTCATGGGAAACAGTTCAGAGGGGTTTCACTAAGATGATCTCTGGTATGGTGGAATCGTCTTGTAAGCAAAGACTAAACAGGTTAGGACTCTACTCATTGGAGTTTGGAAGAATCAGAGATGATCTCCATAAGTCATTGGAGCAGAAATTAGGCCAATCAGCCCATCATGTCTGCTCCACCATTCAATCATAGCTGATAATTTTCTCAACCCCATTCTCCCACTTTCTCTCCATAACCCTTGATCCCCTTGACAACCAAGAACCTATCTATCTCAGTCTTAAATATACTCAATAACCTGGCTTCCTCAGTCTTCTGTGGTAGTGAATTCCATAGATTCACCACTCTCCGGCTGAAGATGTTTCTCTTTATCTCCAATCTAAAAGGTCTTCCCTTTACTGTAAGGCTGTTCCCTTGAGTCTGAATCTGTACTCCCAAAGGCAACACCTTCCCAACATCCTCTCTGTCCAGGATATTCAGTATTCTCTAAATTTCAATTAGACCCCCCCTCATCCTCCTAAACTCCATTGAGTATAGACCCAGAGTTCTCAAACGTTCTCATTGAAATGTTATAGGATTCTAGGAGTCTAGAAACAACCTGTATCTAGACTTCCTACAGTGTGGAAGCAGGCTGTTCAGCCCACAAGTCCATACCCACTCTTTGAAGTGCTTACCATCCAGAATCACCTCTGTCAACCTGTCCCTATAACCCTGCATTTCCGTGGCCTATCCGCCAAACCCGCACATCTTTGGACTATGGGAGGAAACCAGAGCACCCAGAGAAAACCCATGCAGACTTAGCGAGAATGTATAAACTCCATGCAGACAGTCACCTGAGGCTGGAATTGAACCCAAGTCCCTGGCACTGTGGGGCAGCAGTGCTAACCAATGAGCCACGTGCTGCCCCAAATTCTCAATGTGTATTACATGGTAAATGCCGAGAGAATGCTTCCCCTCATGGGAGAGTCTAGATTCAGAGGGATAGTCTCAGAATAAAGGAGCAGCAATTTAAGAGTGAGATGAAGAGGAATTTCTTATTGCAGAGGGTTGTGAGTCTTTGGAACTTCTCTCTGCAGAGATCTACGGTGGCAGGGTGGTTGTGTATATTTAAGGTTGAGCTGAATCGACTCTTGATTAGTAGAGGAATTAAGGGTTATGCAGTTAAAGGAGCAAAGTGGATTTGAGGGATGTCGGATTAGCAATGATCCTGTTGAAAGGTTCAGTATGCTCAAGGGGCCATATGTCCTACTCCTGTTCCTATTTCTTTTGCTCTAATGCAGTTCATTTCCATCGGATTTGACAAGAAACTACCATATCACTGCGTCATTTTCTGCTGTTTATTTTCTACAGTCCAGCCCCATTGTTCCTTTATTTTGCAAACTCCTTTATTGCTTACCTGATAGGAAATACACTAGCTACAATTGCAAGCAAAAGTATCACCCTCCTAGATATTAGAAAGCAAATTATAGAAGGAAATCATTCAGCACATTATATTTGCATTGGCTCTTTATAGACTTATCCAATCTATCTTAAATCCTGTTCTTCCTCTTTCGCTCTGTAAACATTCCGTCTTTGCTGCTCAGTTTTGGAAGTTGCTACTGAATGTGCATCCTCTATTCTTTAAATAGTACTTTTGATTTTATGACATCTCAATTCTTTTTCCTTTCTGTTCATTATGATGTCTTTCAGAATTCCAGGCCGTTAGCTACTACATGAATGTCAAAATTGTACAGTTCTGTTCCTTCACCTCCTCCAATGATCCCGAGACCAATACGACATTGGTCATGGTGTAAAGTCCTGAATGAATCTAATTAAAAAAACAGGAAGGCAGATTATTATCTGAATGATAATAGATTGGGAAAAGGGCGGTGCAACAAGACCTGGGTGTCCTTATACGCCAGTAACTGAGAGTAAGCATTCAGATGCAGCAGATGGTGAAGAAGGAAAATGGTAAGTTGACCTTAATAGCAAGAGGATTTGAGTACAGGTACAGTATCAGGCTTCTAGGAATTTCTGTGCTTGTCGTTGCTTCATTTCTCCCAGGATCCTCGTGTTGTCCCAGTTGAATTGGTGGTTTTCCTTATCCATGTGGATGGAGATGAATGAGTGTTGATCGTGTCATTTTGTAGCCAATTGATGTTTATGTACTCTTGTTCTTAATTTCCTTGCTATTTGTCCAATGAAGTGTTTGTTACAGTCTCTGCAGGGAATCTTGTATATGACGTTGGTCCTGTCCATAGTGGGTAGTGGGTCTTCGGTCCAGGTGAGCAGTTGGCGTAGGGTTGATGTGGATTTGTGTCATACTCTGTTGCCCAATGGTCGTAGGAGCCTTGTGGTCAGTTCAGATGTGTTCCTGTTGTAAGGTAGCGAGATGAGTATGTCAGGGCGTGTAGTATCTTCCTGGTGTTGCTCGTGTAATAACCACAACCCGAGCTATAAATCTACTGTAAAAATCTTTGTATATGTAACATTGAGTCTCAATGATGCAGAAGGTAATGACAATGACTTGAAAAGAGGTGAATGGTAGCCAAAAGCAAAATATGATTTGGTGACTTCTATAAGAGGTGAGATGATCATTTTGTCATCTGCCATGTAAGTGTTACAATAGATTCTACTGTATGGAATGATATACTGCATGGTTGAAAGAAAATAAAGAACTGCAGATGCTGAAGATTCAAAACAAAAACAGGAATTACTGGAGCAACTCAGCAGGACTGGCAGCATCTGTGGAGAGAAAGCAGAGTTAATATTTCAAGTCCAGTGACCTTTCTTCAGAACTGATATTAGCTAGGAGAAATTGGTATATGTGCTGAAGATGGAGTGGGGGTGTTGGAGGAGAAGGAGTAAGTAGATGGTGGAGACAAAGCCCAAATAGAAAGTGGAAGTAACTTAGGCAGAAAAGGGGGTGGGTGGTAGTAAGCCAAGGAAGGAGAAAAGCTGATAATACGGAACATAATTAGGTGAAAATGGGTTGACTGTGCTGAAAGCAGCCCATATCATGACAGGGTCTGGGGTTGGGTAAAGGACATGGACAAGGTGTTTACGTTATAAAATTATTGAGCTCAATTTTAAGCTAATCTTTGGAATTGTCTGATTGTTTGCCTGGATGTTATATTCTCCTATTGAAAAATGGCAATACGGGTCTATAATGGGCTTCAAGGGTAGAGGAAAAGTGACTCACAGAGGGTTGTTAAGGTGATTTCAGCTAAGGACAGGAACACTGTGTGGGTTGGTCATTAAACAGTAACTTGAGGTGACAGAATGGGGTTGAGGGAGTGTCAGCCATGTGACCATTTAAAGATGGCAGATGCCAGTCTTTCCGCAGAGCCAGAAGTCACATAACAACAGGTTATAGTCCAATAAGTTTTTTTTTGAAATCACAATTCTGAAAGCTTGTGATTTTAAATAAACTTATTGGACTATAACACGGTGTCATATGACTTCTGATTTTGTCCACTGCAATCCAATACCGGCGAATCCACATCATGGTCTTTCAGCAGACATTTGCTGAGTGGCAAGTTCATCCCAGAATGGTGGATAGTAGAATGGGGCTAAAATTGGATAGAAGAGGTGGGGTAACAGCTAATGAGGTAAATTTGGTAGGATGCAACAAGTGTCCTGACCAGGCCACATGACAAGAACTCTCCATAAAACTGGACGAAATTGGCTGGCACTTAGCCAAAAACCTGTAAGGTTGAACCAACTACTCAGTTTCTACTCAGTTGGATGTGTATCAGTGCAGAGTAAGGATGATTAGTTTGTAGACATTTTAATTAATAACAATAAAATGAACTTTAACTTCAACATCAATGTACAAATCAGTATCATAACTCGGGACACAATGCAGCAAAATGCAGCTCAAGTACAAAGTCATTAGGTTTGCAATGTACTAAAATAATGTAATTCATCAAATCCATCCGAAACAGTCAAACAAAGACAGTAAGGCATTGTTTTTGAATTTACAGAAATACGCAACTTGCTATTTGATGGCACAAATAGAAATAAATGAATATGATTTGATACTGTGACAAAGGCATGGTTGCTGGGTGATCATGACTGTGAACTCATTTTTTAAGAGTATTCAACATTCTGGAAGAATAAGCAAAAAGGAAAAAGTGGTGGGAAATGTTACAAATAAACGAAGGAATCAAAGATGTTGTAAAGATGAGTAATGATATAGATGCAATCAATGGCAACGTGGAGTCAGTTTGGAAGTTAGTGAAGAATTGCAAGGTAAAGAGGGTGGAAGTCATCAGTAGGACCCCAAAGATTTGCCTCACTGTGGGGCAAAGTATAAATCAGGAAATAATGGAGGCACATACAAAGGACACTACAATTGCCATGTGCAGTTTTAATATGCATGCTGACAGGTCAAAACAGATGGATAAGGATAATATGGATGAAAAAGCTGTAGAGTACATCTGCACGGCAGAAATTCAACACAGTTCCTTCGATAACACCTTCCAAACCCTTGACCACTTCAATCTTAAGGACAAGGGCAGCAGACACATGAGATCACTATTATTTGCAAGTTTCCATCCAAGCCACTCACTGACTTGGAAATATATCGCTGTTCTTTCACTTTCACTGGGTCGAAGTCCTGGAATTCCCTCTGTAATGGCATTGTGGATCTACCTACCGCACGTGGACTGCAGCAGTTCAAGACGGCAGCTAATGTTCACCTTCTCAAGGGGAACAAAGGAGAGGCAATAAATGTTGGTCAGTTAGTGACGACGCATGTTCCATGAATGAGTACAAAATGCAGGACATTGAGGAAAATGTAATGCAATCAAACAAGGTTAACATGATTTTGAAAAATTTACTGGAATTCCTTGGGGTTATTATAAACAAAGTTGTAAAAGGGAATCTGTTGGATGTAATGTATTCAGATTTCCAGGAGGCATTCCATAAGGTGCCACATAAAAGCATACTGCACAAGGCAGAAGCTCAGTATTTTGGATAATATATTTGTGTAGATTGAGGATTGGTTAACACACAGAAGCCAGAGAGTCAGTACTCGTGGGTCGTTTTCAAGTTGGTTATAAATAACAAGTAGAATGCTGTAAGGATCAGTCCTGGGGCCTCACTTATTTACGATATGTTGACCAGACCAGACCCCCTTCAAGGTATATTAAAAAGATAGCCTAGGCCATAAATCTTTCTTATTTTAAAGGGAAGTGTCAAGTGTTACGCCTGGCTGCAATTTGACGAGTCAAACTACCAGATTTGGGGCAACACACACTTTATTCATACATCATAGTTAAAATACAACAAAAGAAAGAAGAAATGGGAATAATAACTATGAGAAAACTTAAAAGAATAATAAATTTATTTAACTACTAAACATTACCTGATCCAATAGACACAGCCTTGGCAAAAGGTAAATTCGGTAAAACAGCACATCTCACGTACAATTCTAGCAGCAGAAAGAGAACCCCCAGGTTTTAGCTCTAACTGAGGGAGGAAACTAAATTCTACATCCCGCTTCAACCTGAAAAATTAAAACTAAAAATCCGAGTTCATTGGGAGCTTGCCCCACCCATTCAGGCTGTTCCTATTGTTCCTAGTTTTTTTTTAAAAAAAGGCCTCACATGCTGTTTATTTTATGCGATTTCAATATACAGCACAGTATCCCTGTCTTACAACCTCTCTTCAGAGAAAACCAGGACAAAATACACCTCTTAAAGCCCATAATATTGTAATACATGCATATTAATGATTTGCAGAGGGGTAAAATGAATAAAAAGAGGGCTAAATGAATATTTTTCAACAGTATTCACTGGAGAAAATGACAATGTTGTCGAGGAGAATACGGAGATACAGGCTACTAGATTAGGTGGGATTGAGGTTCACAAGGAAGAGGTATTAGAAATCCTACAGAGGGTGAAGATAGATAAGTGCCCTGGGTCGGATGGGATTTATCCTAGGATCCTCTGGGAAGCCAGGGAGGAGATTGCCGAGCCTTTGGCATTGATCTTTAACTCATCATTGTCTACAGGAATAGTGCCAGATGACTGGAGGATAGCAAATGTGGTTCCCTGTTCAAGAAGGGGAGTAGAGACAACCCTGGTAATTATAGACCAGTGAGCCTTACCTCAGTTGTTGGTAAAGTGTTAGAAAAGGTTATAAGGGATAGGATTTATAGTCATCGAGAAAAGAATAAATTGATTAGGGATAGTCAGCACGGTTTTGTGAAGGGAAGGTCGTGCCTCACAAACCTTATTGAGTTCTTTGAGAAGGTGACGAAACAAGTAGATGAGAGTAAACTGGTTGATGTGGTGTGTATGGATTTCAGCAAGGCGTTCGATAAGGTTCCCCACAGTAGGCTATTGTACAAAATGCGGAGGAATGGAATTGTGGGAGATATAGCAGTTTGGATCAGAAATTGGCTTGCTGAAAGAAGACAGAGGGTGGTAGTTGATGGGAAATGTTCATCCTGGAGACCAGTTACTAGTGGTGTACCGCAAGGGTCGGTGTTGGGTCCACTGCTGTTTGTCATTTTTATAAATGACATGGACGAGGGCATAGAAGGATGGGTTAGTAAATTTGCAGACGACACTAACGTCGGTGGAGTTGTGGTTAGTGACGAAGGATGCTGTAGGTTACAGAGAGACATAGATAAGCTGCAGAGCTGGGCTGAGAGGTGGCAAATGGAGCTTAATGCAGACAAGTGTGAGGTGATGCACTTTGGAAGGAGTAACCAGAAGGCAAAGTACAGGGTTAATGGTAAGATTCTTGGTAGTGTAGATGAGCAGAGAGATCTCGGTGTCCATGTACACAGATCCTTGAAAGTTGCCACCCAGGTTGACAGGGCTGTTAAGAAGGCGTACAGTGTTTTAGCTTTTATTAATAGAGGGATCGAGTTCCGGAACCAAGCGGTTATGGTGAAGCTGTACAAAACTCTGGTGCAGCCGCACTTGGAGTATTGTGTCCAGTTCTGGTCACCGCATTATAAGAAGGAGGTGGAAGCTTTGGAAAGGGTGCAGAGGAGATTTACTAGGATGTTGCCTGGTATGGAGGGAAGGTCTTACGAGGAAAGGCTGAGGGACTTGTTTTCATTAGAGAGAAGGAGGTTGAGAGGTGACTTAATTGAAACATATAAAATAATCAGAGGGTTAGATAGGGTGGATAGGGAGAGCCTTTTTCCTAGGATGGTCATTGGGAGCACGAGGGGGCATAGCTTTTAATTGAGCGGTGAAAGATATAGGACAGATGTCAGAGGTAGTTTCTTTACTCAGAGAGTAGTAAGGGAATGGAACGCTTTGCCTGCAACGGTAGTAGATTCGCCAACTTTAGATACATTTAAGTTGTCTTTGGATAAGCATAGGGACATACATGGAATAGTGTAGGTTAGATGGACTTGAGATCAGTGTGACAGGTCGGCACAACATCGAGGGCTGAAGGGCCTGTACTGTGCTGTTATGTCCTATGTTCTAAAATATAAGATATTCAAAATTGCTGATGTTACAAAAATAAGTAGCAGTGCATGTTGTGATAATGATATAAGGAATCTTAAAGTGGTCACAAATAAGTTGAGTGAGCGGGCCAAAACTTGGCAGACAGAGTTTAATCGTCCAGTTGAAACTGTGCGGTCATGCACTTTGGTAGGAAGTATCAAAAAGCAGACTTTTACTTTATGAAGAGCTGAAAAAGTGCAACACAAAGCGATCTAGTTGTTCTTGTCCATGAAACACACAACGTGCAGTGAGTAATCAAGAAGACACATTAAATATTTGACCTTTATTGCTAGGGAGTTGGAATTTAAATAGGAAAGCCTTGTTACAAGATACAGGGTGTTGGCAAGGCTGCACCTAGTGTACTGTATGCAGTTTTGGTCCCATATTTAAGCAAGGATGTACTGACATTAGAAGCAGTATAAAAGTGATTCACTGAGCTAATTCTTGGGTTGAAGGGGGTTCACTTATCAAGAAGGACTAAACAGATTATGCCTGTATTCATTATGTGGGGGGGCTGGTGTTGGACTAGGTTGGGCAAAGACAGAAGTCACATGACACTGGTTTACAGTCCAATAGGTTTATTTGAAATCACAAGCTTTTGAAGTGCTGCCCCTTCATCAGACTTTAGAAGAATCAATGGTAATCTTTTTGAAACACACAAGATTCTGAAGAGACGTGACAAGATAGGTATTGAAAGATATTACTACCAATGGGAGAATCTCAAACTAGTGACCATAGTTACAGAATAACGAGACATTCATTTAAAACTGGATGTGAAGGAATTTCTTTTCTGAGAAGGTTCTGTACCTCAGGGGATGGTTAGGCTAGATTACTGAAAGTATTTTGAGTGTAACAAAGATTTTTAGAATATGGGGAACTTAAGGGCTATGGAGAGCCGGCATTGAAAAGGAATTGAGGCTTTGGGCAGATCATACAGAATGGCAGGGCAGGCTTGAGGGGAAGAATGTCTTACTGCTGCTCCAATTTCTTACATTCTCTGTCCCACTTAGTCCTGAAAGGAAATTCAATAACTGCTCTTTAAAAGTGCCTAAATGTTACATAATGTATGGAAGCATTTCATTTAAAATATATTCTATGCCAGATTATTAATTCTATTGCAAAAGAGAGCTAACTAATGAAAATGATGTAGCTTTTAAACTGAGTTATTCACAGAACGATTCCATGTTAATGACCCATGAAGATCCGACCAGCAAATACT
Source organism: Stegostoma tigrinum (assembly GCF_030684315.1). NCBI lineage: Eukaryota > Metazoa > Chordata > Chondrichthyes > Orectolobiformes > Stegostomatidae > Stegostoma > Stegostoma tigrinum. The sequence goes on along the minus strand of NC_081359.1, from coordinate 86,405,887 downwards.
TTTTATGATTCGCAACATAGAAAGGGAGAGAAGGGTTTAGTCCTTTTCATTAAATTTAATGACCAGATTTTTGAAAAGACTGCAGATTGACACTACAGATCTTTATGGTTCAAATATCTGATTTGTCTTTGTATTGAGCTAAATTTTTTGCCAGTAATGTTAACTTGTGAAGAAATTCTTCAACAACATATATTACACCTGGTTATATTGCAAATTTAAAAAAATACATTGCTAGGAAAATGGTTCAGGACATTCCTGTGCTGCTGCTTTTACACCAGGAGAATAGGATTACTGGAATTGTTTTAAGTTTTATTAATTGTCTGTTGAAAGTCAATGAACCCTAACAGTATGAATAACTAATATTCCTTGCTCTAATTACTTTTAATAAGTAATAGTAAACTCTGCAGAGCAATGTCAGTATATTGAGGAAATATTTATTTAGTTATCAATAATTACTGTTTTAATTGTCGAAAACTGCCAAGTACTTAATTGCATTATTTTCTAATAATTATAATTCCAAGTTCCATGTAATTGTGTTTTTTCCTGTTTATTGTTACTAGTGGATCCCCATGTCATTGATTGCAGCTAGTTGGATGAATTGGTATTTTATGCTTCACAATGCCATTGTATAATCAAGGGTATTAGCTAATGGAAATTGAATATGGAATATTGCACTTTATTATGGGCTATTTGTAAATGTTGCTTTCTATTTCAAATTCTACGATTAAGTGCACATTTTAATGGAATAGCTCACAATAATGGTAAAATGTGGAATATCAACTTTTAGCTTCCATCATTTGATTTACATACCTGATCCTTTCACAGACTAAAATGGTTTTTAAGAAGGAAGAAACATGGACCAAATGTGCTACAACAATCACATGACCACAGATTGAGGTAAATTCAGCGAACAATGCAAAATAGATAAAATCGTCTGAACTGAAATTAATGTTTTATCTAAAGATATGGGAACTGAGTCAAGTGTCAAGAAACTCTCATCCCCTGTTTTTATTTGTATTTACGTGTGTAGTTATACATATTGGGCATAAAAGAATTGCCTGTAACTATCAAGTTTGGAAAGATATGAAAGCCAAATTCAGGAATATGTAAGTAAACACATTACATCAGCTGATTGGCGGTGTTGTAGACACAGTAAGTAAAAATGAGTTGGTAATAGCAAGGACTGGAAGCCCTTCCCCTTCCATGTTTGCTTCTCTTCATCTCGAAAGCCTGAACCAGTGATAAGGCAAATGGGAGAACCATCCATATACTGAGAACTCAATGATCCTACAAATGCTGCTCTTGAAGATACATCAATTATTATCGCATAGTCTGCGATTACCGACCACCCACTGTTAGCCCCTAACAGTCCCCATTAAAGCTATTCACCCTGCTAACTAGATTGTTATCCACTCCTTTGTCTGTCTAACTGCTCTTCTCTCACTTTGGACTGTCTCCCCACTTATCAGTTTCTCCTCACCCTCACCCCCAGCCCTATCTTTTGCATATGAGCTGACATTTTCCTAACTACCATCAGCTCTGAAAAAGTGCCATTCGACCCAAAATGTTAACTCTGCTTTTTCTCCACTGATGCTGTCAGACCTGCTGAGTTTTTCCAACAATTTCTGTTCTTGTTTCTGATTTACAGCATCTGTGGATCTTTTGGTTTTCTGTAGGAATAAAGGTGGTCAGTGACTGCTCAGCCATGACTTTTGATCAGGTTAGTGATTAAAAGTTTGGTGTGAGAAGGAACAGAGACCAACTGACTGATTTTAACTGCCAGAGAGAGTGACATCAGCATTCTTTTAGACACTGGGTGGGGAAAATAACAGATTTTGCACCTAGCACTCAGTAAACTTCCAGTGTGCTGGTAAAAGGGCAGATGGCAAGGTGGAGTATGAATGAGTTCTTTGTTAAAGCTTACTTAGAGTGTGAACTTGTCTAAAGCTGGAGTATTGTGTGTAGTTGTGGAATACTTAAAATGAAGAGTCAATCTGGTGAAACTACCAAACATGTTAAACAGCATATGATCAAAACAGCTAAGTGATTCATTTTATTATACTGGAGAGTGATTCAGAAGAAGGTTCACTGCGTTTGAAATGTTAACTTGGTTTTCTCCCCACAGGTGCTGCCAGACCTGCTGAGTTTCTCTAGCACTTTCTGTGCTTATTTCTAGTCTCCAGCTTTTACGGTTTTTTTGTTTTATTTTGAAAGCAATGTAACGCTGTGTTTGGGTCGTTACTAAATAATTGGGGTTTACCAACAGCAGTAGAAATGTTCCTGCCTCTAGCCTAAACTAGTAAGTTTCCAATAAATCTCTGCAAACATTGAATTCATTATTTCACAATTTGTTTCTGAGAAAAAAAAATGGCTTCCTTAGTTAAGTGACTATTACAGCAGCACAAATAAATATTCAAATTCCACTTTCTGTGCCGATGCCCTGTGGAAATGTTGATGTGAACATGACTGGTTCAATAACGTGTATATTTACTTTGAAAGTAGCTGAATTCAATTTACAGTCATTCCATCTTTTGGAATGTTGGTAGAAGTTTCAAGAAACGTCCATTGTGAATGGCCAGTTTTTTCTGTCAAACAGAACCACTGCCATAAATTACCTTAAATAACATTGGTTTCTAGACTGAACAGGCCCAAAATACTTTTTTTAAAATTCTGAATGCAAAAAAAGTTTCATGAGAAATGATTTTTATTTTATCAATTTAATGTGCACACCAGAAAAACAAATTGCTCCAATGCTGAGATTTTCCATTCACTAGGGAATAATTAGCTTTTCACCCATGCAAGACAGAAAATAAACACAATTTAAATTGGGAGGTCATGTGGCAGCAGTATAGGACATTGGTTAGACTGCTATTGGAATACTGCATGCAATTCTGGTCTCCTTCCTATAGGAAGGATGCTGTGAAACTTGAAAGTGTTCAGAAAAGTTTACAAAGATTTTGCCAGGATTGGAGGGTTTGAGCTGGCAGGAGAGGCTGATTAGGCTGGGGCTATTTTCCCTGGAGCTTCGGAGGCTGAGGGGTCACTTTATAAAGGTTTATAAAATCATGAGGGCCATGGATAGGGTAAAAAGGCAAGATCTTTTCCCCAGGGTTGGGGATTCCAAAACTAGAGGGCGTGGATTTAAGATCAGTGGGGCAAGATTTAAAAGTGACCTAAGGGGTAGCTTTTTCATGCTGAGGGTGGTACATGTATGGAAGGAGCTGCCACAGGAAGTGGTGGTGGCTGGTACAATTACAGCATTTAAAAGGCATCTTGATGAGTACATGAATATGAAGTGTTTAGAGAGGTATGAGCCAAATGCTGGAAAATGGGACTAGATTTATTTAGGATATTTGGTTGGCATGCTGTACAAGACTCTATCACTATGACAAGCTAACTTTGGAACATGGGTTTGAAATGAACTGGGAAATTCATTGCAATATTAAAATGATGTCTGTGCTCATTTCAGGAAGTCACCAGGACTATCTGAAAAAGTCATCTGATAAATTTAGTATAGGCTAAACAACTGTGTTAATCAAAAAGGGGCTCTTAGACTTAATTTTGCATCTATCTCAGCTGCATCAAATGGGGTAAAATAACATTAAATTTAGAGCCCATTAACTTTTTATTCACCTTTTCCCATATTGTTATCTAGGACCCCAAACATATGTGAGATGCCCCTGCCAGTTAAGTATATTCCATCCTGTCTTCACAATGTTGTCGTTTCTGACTGAAGACAGCAAATGCAGATAGTTCTGCTGAACATCCCACATCCAACTACAAGTTGATTATCTGTGGCTCAGCAATTTAATTATTCCCTTAATTCAGTTGACATCCGGCTTTTCCCTCCTTGTCTGACCTTGATCCAACTAAGTGCTATGAGAGGTATGATTCAAAAATGAATTTATAATAATTTTGACTAGAACAGTATACACATATATTTGAAACGTTTAAAAAGGGACATTTTTCAAAGTAGAAAGCAGTTGGAACCACATGGCTTGAAGCCACATTTGATTCCGGGTTCAAGTCAGTCTGGTCGAGTAGAATGCAAAGTCAAAAACTTCCTTCAGGCTTAGACTTCAATGCAACACTATCTATTATATATTAATACTAAATATTGCTGTACATGGTAAACATTGATATATCAGAATTTGACCTATAGTTACAATAAATAAAGACTAATTTTCGTGTGTTCATATTCAAATGCTCTTTAGCCTCTTTGAACTTCTAGTCCAGTGTAGTAGTTGATCAAGGTTTATTTGTAATAAACTAGTTACTCTTTGTTGACTAAGGAAACCGGCTTGACTTGTTTCTAAAATTGATCCTCATCTAGCATGAGATCTATATAATTGTCCATATCACCATGCTGATTAAATGAATACTTTGCAATTATCCGAAAGGAGTCAGTGCACCCTTCTAACCTCGGTTGTAATACAGGAGTAAGAAACCATTATTTCTAGGCCCTGTGTTCCTTCTGCCTTAATATTGTCCATTTTCTTGAGTAAGAATGATACAGTATAGAAGAAGTTTTTTAGTCTATCAAGTCTACACCAACAAAGAATTGTCTAAATCGACATTAACCTTATTTTCCAGCACTTGGCCTATAGCTTTGAATGTTATGATATTTCAAGTGATCATCTAAATACTTTTTTAAAGATTATGAAGTTTCCTGCCTCACCTACCCCCTCAGTCAATGCATTCCAGATTTGCCCTCCCTCTGGGTAAAAAAAAGTCCTCAGATTCCCTCTAAACCTCCTGTCTTTCAACTTAAAATTTTACCCACTTGTTACTTTTCAACTAAAGGAAAATCTACTTAATATCTACCCCATCCACGCCGCTCACGAGCCTATATACCTCCATCAGGTCCTCTCTCAGCCATCTCTGCTATTAAGAAAACTAGCCTTGCTTATCCAGCCACACATCACAGCTAAACTGCTCCGTTCCAGGGAGCAACCTGGTGAATCTACTTTGCATCAGCTGCAGTGCAATCACCTCCTTCCTAAAGAGCAGTAACCAGAATTGCACACAGTATTCCAACTGTGGCCTCATCAAAGTCCTGTACGGCTTCAAGATAACCTCACTGCTCACATAATCTATGCCATGACTGCCACAGGTGTCCTGTATGCTTTGTTAACCACCCCATTAACCTGTTTTGTTACCTTCAGGGATCTGTGGAAAAGTGTCCCAAGATCCTTTTGGCCATCCGAGCATCCTACTGTTCTGCCACTCAGGGAGTACTCCCTTGTCTTGTTACATCTTCCAAAGTGCATCACCTCACACTTATCAGATTAAATTCCACCTGCCAATGTTCTATCATCTGTGTACGTCTTCCTGTAACCAGAGACATTCTTCCTCACTGTCAACCCAACAGCTAATGCGTTGTCCCCAAACATACTTCTTGCTCTTTGAGCATCAAGCGGCACACGTTTTCTTCTATGTCATTTATATATACCACAAACAATAAGGGAAACATGACTGTTGCCTTTGGTACGTCAGTGGACACTAAGCTCCAGTCACACAGACAACCTTCTATCACCTGTCTCCTATCACTAAGTCAAATTTGGATCCAACTTGCCATGTTATGACAGAAACCATATTCTGTTATCTTTATGTGGGATCTAGTCAAAGGCTTTGCTGAAATCCACATAAAAGACACTTACACACTTGGTCACCCATTCCAAAACGTCAACCAAGTTTGTTAGGCAAAACTTCCATATGACAAAGCCATGTTGACTATTCCTGATCAAACCTTGCCTTTCTTAGTGGATATTAATTCTTTCCTTCAGAACTTTTTCCAAGAGTTTCCCTACACTGATGTGGGACCCACTGATTTGTAATTCCCTTTGTTTATCTCTATCACCTCTCTTGAAAAGTGGATCCACACTAGCTCTCCATCAATCCTATAGCAGCTCTCCTATGGCCAGAGAGGAATTAAAATTTGGGTCAAAACCCCTGTAATTTCCTCCTTCATCCCCCATAGCAGCCTGTGATACAACTCATCGAAGTCTGAAGATTTGTCCACTTTTAAGCTCAGCGAAACCTCCAATACATCATTACATCCGATGTCAATTTGCTCAAGAACCTCCTAGTTCCTCTTCTCAAATTTTGTACCTACATCATCCTTCTCCAATTTGAAGACAGATGTGAAGTACTCATGTAACCCTCTACCAATATCCTCCAACTGCATGCACAGATTGCCTACTTGGTCCAGAAGGGCCCTACTCCTTCCTTGGTTAGTTTCTTTCCCTTGATATACTTACAGGATATCTTGGAGTTCTCCCTAATCTTACCCACCAGTGTTTTATCATGACTCTTCTTTGATCTCCTAATTCCCCTTAACTCTGTATATTGCATGAAGGCCTCCATTGATTTGTTCCCTTTGTGACTGTTAAAAGTCTCTCTTTTCCGTCTTATCCAGTCCTGAATATTCTGAGACATCCAGGAGTCTTTGGGCTTGTTGCTCCTATATTTCATTCTAAAGAGAACATGATGGGCCTGGACTCTCACCAATTCCATTTTGAACACCCTCCACTATTCTGCTGTATATTTCCCTAGATGTAGCTGCTCCCAGTCTACTTTGGCCAGATCCTGCATTATTTTAATAAAATCTGCATAGCTCCACACTTGGAGTGCAGGAGAATAAATATTTAATTGGAGAGGTAGCTGGCATCAATAGTCTGTAAAGTTACAGGAACTAATTTACTAGAAATCAAATGTTATATGCAAGTGATGAGGAGGTAACTGTCCTAGGAGTACTGGACAGTAATATGATCTATAAATGGACACCAGTCTAAAGCAATCTTTTTAGCAGGGAGCATATAAACTGCATTAAACTCAAAGAGTCCTAACCTTTCCAAGTCTAAAATATAATTGCTTCTAAGACATATTAATCAGAAGACATAATGTTGGGGCTGAATCTTCATAAAAAAACATTCATCTTATATTTTCTCTTTTTACATGTAGGGAAGACAGCTCTGTGTTTTGAGAACCTTCTGTAATTAATTTATGTCTCTGTAATTAATTTATGTCTTTCCATATGCCATTCATTAACCTCATGCCTTCTGTCCTAATGGTAGCAACCGGAACAGGCTTATGCAATGTCAGGATACCACATTTGGTCAATGCATGACTTCATTATTCATTCTTGAAAGAAGTGTTGTGAGCAAGATGCGTCCTATTCTGAGGCAATTTATTGGGTTATTCATGCGGTTGAAGCTGTTCTTGATTTACATTTGCTGCAGCCATTTCGGAGAGTTTGACAGGAAAAGCCTATAAATTCTGCAGCTGTCAGGCAGTATTTGGCAAAGTCATGGAAAAATATGGACAGTTTGCTCATGAAAATGTGGGGAAACTTTATTTTGTGTGTAGAACGTAAAAAACCTCCATCTTGACCACAAAAAAAGAGAAAATTGCCCAATTAGCAGTAGAGAGGTGCTGCATTGATATATTACAGAATTTAAAAGATTTTATGACAAAAAACAGCGGGGAGTCCTGAAGTAAGCAGGCAGTTCATTTCTGTGAATAAGCTTTATTGTATTAGGTCACTGAGGAATGATGATAGTGAGAGAGAAAGTAAGGTGGAACCTAGTGAATAGGAGGGGACTGGACACTTTGAAAGTGGAGCTGTCACAGCTCATGATAACTGGCCCCTACATCAAGTAAGTGTAGGACTAACAAGAGTATGTGAATTTCCAAAATCATAGATTCTGGGAGGAAAGCTAGGGCCATTACTAGTTAAATAAAAGGCTCAAGAAAACAGGGGAAGGCTGACACGCCATATAAGCTAGAGTGACAACAACACAAAATAGAACATGAATAATTGGAGGGAAATTTATTCATCACAGGTGAAAGTACCAGATAACTGGAGGCTGCATTATCAAACCAGTCAGGAAGGAGGAGACTAGATATTGTCACTACAGTGGAGGAAATGATGGTGAGTGGGTCACCGTGGATTGCTACGGTCATCGCTAAGGATGTCGCTAACACAAGGGCTGAAACATTTGAAAGTGACAATATCATTCTTCTCACATTCCACTTCTCCCTAATCACATATTTAATGAACAGATAATCTGTCTCACATTCTTCATCCATTTCGTATTCACTGTCTATGACCTGCTGTTGATCTGCTCTGCCTACATATGTCGCTGAGCCACATAGATTGTGCCTCACATGCCCCCAGACGTATCACAATGTCATTAATATCACAAAGCTCAAAATCATAAAATCAAGGAGAGTTAATATCTGCAGCTAGTTTATAAAATGTATTTTGCAATCAATTGAATTTCATAACTGTTTATACCAAAGCTATCAAGGCAACGGTGATTAAAATCAACCCTTTAAACTGCAGAACGAAAATGTTCAATTTCTTTGCCCTATTCCTTATCTGGTATGGTTTTCAATGAAGCGCTGGCATGCTAAAATTTATGTGTATTTTAAGTACCCCTGCAATATAGGAATGCAGAGTTGTTTACAAATTTTATTATAATTGTAATTCAACATAACTGGCTTTCTAATAATCCATCCACTACTTCCTCCTGCTGAATTTATTGGTCTATTTTTGTTACCACATATTTGCGTATTTTCAACCTGAGTACTTAACCTATCTAGGAATACTTCAATGTGAGTTATGCTTGAATTAGACTTTGGGCTGCAAACTTGTTTCTTGAATAGAGTACTATTATGATAATTTCTTTTCATGTAAATGATGCATATTGTGTAAACATGCCTGCCTTGCTTTCCCTGTCCCCCTGACCACAATCCTACCCTTGGGCCTTCCTACTTTCAAATACATAAGAAATGCAATCCAGTGAAGACTGAAGAAGCAGGAAGGCAGTGATGGAGAAAAGTTAGAATAACTCAGTCTCATTTTCGGAGTAATCAGCTCAGATACTAACACTGCGCAAACTTTAAAGAATTGCTCAGAGGAGGGATCTGCATGGAGCAAGATATCAGAACTGAGCGGCCTGGCTTAATGTCATGCATATATTTTTAAATAAAATTGTTTAAAACAACATTGAGGTCAAGCCTCAGTTTATCTGAAGAGCAGATGAAACCCTGTGAAAACACAATAATCCGGGAGTGGGGTGGTGGCACTGATGGGGTGCGCCAATCTTGAACCTGTGGAATTCTCTACTGCACAAGGCTGTGGAGACCAAGCCACTGAATATATTTAGGTTAGTGATGGATTCTAACATAGAGAGGGTGGAGGTATGGTGTTGCGAGTATCATCTATGAAAATATTAAATTGTGGAGCAGGTTTGATGGGCTGAACCACCTGCTCCTGCTCCTATTTTCCATGTTTCTTGGGATACTGGCAGAGACAGCAGTGTTCAGCTTATTTCTTTATCATCATTTCATTCAGAATGATTCACAGCTACGATAAATGTCTTACCAACAGTCCTGACAGCAAATTTCAGTCCAAGGGACAGTGCCTGCAACGATGTTCATCAAAAACCTATTGCAGTTTTATGAGTCTTTTTAAAAAGTGAATCAATGCTCTGCAGTCATACCAATAATTTACTCATCTCTTCATCCTAAACTAAAGAATATGTGCAAGAAACTTAAAAGTATCAGCTCACGAAAAGAATCGTGATACTCATCAGCACTTACACAAACAAATATATGAGGAAGGGCCAAGAGTTTGGCTTCTCAGCCCCTTTAAACCTGCTCCACTATTCAATAAGATTGTGGTTGAATCTAATTTTATTCAACAATGGAACTTTACCTTTTAGCTGTATTTGATCATCAAATAACCTTTTCATAGAGTGAGACAAGTAGTAAATTAGAGGCAGTGTTACCCTGCCAATGAGCATCCTGTGGTCTTTCTACTGATGCTGCCCAGAGGCAACATTAAATTGCCACTTCAATGCGATCAGGTTTGGGATGCTGCCAGTCATCTTATTCTTCTTAATTTAGCTAACAAAGGCATTGTTGAAGGTCAATCTAAAGCTATCATCGTCCTACACTGCAAGGAGATCAGGGAGAACTGTGAGATCCCAGATCCTGGCAATGAATTGACAGACCTCCAATGATGACAACCATCTTCATTTGTAACAGGTATGACACCAACATGAACATTCAGTTCAACAGGAATTACTTGTGATAAATGTTTTCAGTCAATGTTGAGAAAATATTTTCAGCTAATAATGTTGGAAACTGTGCATGTTTGGAATTTGAGGAGGCCTGTAGAAAGCCTGTAGCCAATATCAGGGAGCAAGGAGCAGCTCATCATGATTGGATTTAACAAGGAGTTAGGGGCCTATCTACTCCAGCTTGAAAATGGTAACCTGCTGCTTTAGTCCATTGTGGAACCAGTCATGCTGCAGTTGATGCCTCAGATTCCATTGTAGAACGTGTAGAGGCCATCCAAAATCTGGTTTCTTACATTGAAATCATGCAAAGTCAACTGCTGGCCTGCAATCCATGCATGTCATGCAAATTCTGACTATTGGCACTTATGGTCGCGCATAGCGGCATCCAAAGGAATTTATAGGCTGTCATAGCAGTCGAGCAATTGAACTCCAACGGATTCCTAGAATTGATTAATTATTGGCCAGGAAATATATCAATGGTACCATGGAGCACAAAACTGTTGCCCTCTCTTATTCTCAAAATGGACTTTTGGCCTCAATTGCTAGGGGGCTGGAGTTTAAAAATAGTGAAGTCTTATTACAACTGTAACAGTGAAGTGAGTGAGGTGTTGGTGAGGCTGCACCTGAAATATTTTGTACAGTTTAGGTCCCCATATTTAGGAAAGGATTACTGGCATTGGAAGTAGTTTGAAAGAGATGCACTAGGTTGATTCCTGGAATGAAGATTTTGAATTATTATTAGATTACTCATAGAAGTTAAAAGAATGAGAGATGATCTCACCAAAACATACAAGATTCTGAGGGGGCTTGCTAAGGTAGATGATAAGAAAATGTTTCCACTAATGGAGGTGGTGGGGATAGAATCTTGAACTAGGGAACATAGCTACAGAATAAGATGACCTTGTCAAATACAGGAGCTAAAACTGTACACTATTGTTTCCCCTTATGAGAGGGCTTAATCTCACAATTAGAGGTTGCACAAATAAGGCAGAAATGAGGAAGAATTTCATCTCTGAGGGTGGTGAATCTGGAATTCTAAATCACAGAGAGCAGTTGATGCTGGGTTTCACCAGCTACAATACTTGTGTTAGCCCTTTTGAAGAAGTCAGCCAATATTCTGCAGTCTTCCCAATAATTCATTCATCTCTTTATCCTAAGATCAAGAAAATTTGTAAGGAGATGGGTTGAGCCTGAGCAATATTAAGTCTATTCAAGGCTGAGATAGACTGATTTTTAATCAGTATCAGAATCAAAGATTTCAAGAAAAGGCAGGAAAGTAGAGTTGAGGATTATCTGATCAGGCATGATCACATTGAATGGCAGAGCAAACTTGATGTGCTGAATGACCTATATCTGCTCTTATGATCTTAGAGGTCCCTCTGTACTGCACTTTCATAGAGTCTCTCTTCATTTAAATGTTTCATTTTTGATTCTTCCTATCAAAGGTGTGACCTCATACTTTCCCCAATTGATTTTTGTCTGCAAAATCTTTGTCCATTCGTTCAATATATTCCTTTATCCCTCATGATGAGACAATTACTACAGTTTTCATTCCATTAAGACCTTGTCATTTGATATTTTTGGGATGGTTTTTGGTGTTCTCCACTGTGAAAATGTTAATTTACATTATATGCTATTTCCCTGTCCCCCATTTTTCATTGACAATAGGGAATTTTTAGTTCCAAAGTCAGATTCTCCAAGGATCCCATGCTCGAGTTACTCTCCTTTTTATATACTTGTAGAGTAAAACTGTTTGTTTTTATATTTTTTGCCAATTTACGTCTTTAATCAATTTTCTCACTTATTATTAGTTTTTTTTAGTCATCCATTGCTAGTTTCCTATTAAAATTCTCAATATTCTGGCATATTATATTATTATATAGACATTGTATGCCTTAGTGTTTGATTGGCTATGCTCCTTAACAACTTTGTTAGCCATAGGTTGTTTAAATTTCTGACCAAGTCCTTTTTTGATCCGATTAACTTTTTTGCCAAACATAAAGAAATCTCTGCTTCAATGTCATTGCTCATCTAATGAACATCCCCTTAGTCTACTTTTCAGGCCCATTTTGGACAACACTTTATTCATAGCTTTACAGTTGCCCTGACGTAAATGGAAGACAGTGGTTTGAGGCTCAAGTTAGTCACTTTGAAACTGTATTTAAAATCTCCCACGTTGTTATCGCTATCCCATAGAGGATCCTAAATTATGAGATCTCTGATTAATTTTATCTCATTAGATATTGTTTGATCTAAAATAGCCTGTTCCTGGGTAGGCTGTGCAATGTACTAGACTGCCAAACAATACCTGATATACTCTGCAAATTTGTCTTCAGGTTAGCCCTGCCTATCTGATTTTTCCAATTAATATGAAGATTAAAATCACTCATGACAATTGTCATGCCCTTCATACACACCTCCATTATTTCCTGATTTATCCTTTATCCTCCAGTGAGACAACTCTTTGGCAGTCTATGGATGACTTCCCGCTATGACTTCACTCCTTTCCAATTCCTTATTTCCCTGCAAACTGATTCCACATTGAGATATATTGCACTAATATCACTACGCACCACTGCACTGGTACTGTCATTTATTAACATTTATTATTCTCCACCACCTTTCTCCTTTCTGCTTTTTCGTCCAGAATATTGAATATCCTTGAACATTGATTTCACAATCACGGGCACTCTGCAGTCACATCTCCTGCCCCTTCCTGTTATATTTCTATTATCATTCACCTCTTCATTAGCCTGCAGCTCGTCTCTCTTGTTTCTTTTGATTTTTTTTTAACCTTACCTTCATTTGGACTCTCCCACCATCCCACCGTTCAGTTTAAAGTCTACAAGCATCGTTATCTGATTCACCAGGAACCTGGTCCCATCATCGTTCAAATAAAGTCGAGCCCTTTGGAACAGTTCTCTGTTTCCCCAGTACTGCTGCCAGCAGCCCTGAAGCAGGAACCATGTCTCCCTCTTCAATCTTTGAGCCAAGCATTTATCTCTTTAATGCTATTTATTCTAAGTCAAATTTGCACATGGCTCAGGTAGTGAAACTGACATTATTACCTTTGGGGTGCACTTGCAATACTGAAAAATGATCGCTACAGTGTCAAAGCTTACTAACTCTATCTCATGTATGCATTGATTAAGAAAACAAAACTAATCATCCTTGTTGAAACAAGTTTGCTGGAATTTTCGTTGGGTTGTGTTGCCTATTAATCACCGCCACCATTTTTTGACGATAACACATCTTTTGAATACCAAATATTCTATTCTAAAGACCCTTCTTGCGGTATAATAAAGTCTAAATGAGTATTTTTAATCTTTCTGTTGATAATAATTGTGAATGGAATTGAAAATAACATAAAGCCCATAATATACTCAAGACCTTTATTTGATTAAAATCAAGTACACAATCTCATTAAACCACTGCAATAACAGATTTCTCATGGATTATATAGTTTATTCTTCATTCATAATTAATAGGGAAAGCTTGTAAACAACAATCTACAATTTTCAAATCGGTTTCTCTCTGTATTGCTGTTGGATGCTTTTAGGGAAAAAGATGTAGTCCCTCAGATGCAGGACAAATTGTTGCTTGAACTTACTTGTATCTTTGTCTGCAAGAACTTTTAACAGGATTTTGCTGAATGGTTGAGGTCATGATGGGACTCGCTGAGTCATTATTTTAATGTATGGGAACAGTTTTTAATATATAATAATCAAAGTTAGATTCTCAATAGAGGCCAAGTTTCTTAATTTTTTTTGTTTTATTATCCATTTGTATGTAACTTTTTAATAAAGAAGTAATATACCTGAAATGAATTTCTATATGAAAAATGAAATGATATCGAATTGAATGAATGCAATTTTTTTATTATTCCTCATATTATGACTTTAGGTGTCTAATGATAGAATTTTGTACCATGTATTCTACTGTACACAGGTATGATTAGAGAAACATTTGGAGGGAGGGGAGCACTGACTGGACCTGTTAGAGAACAGTTAATAACTAACTTGAAAAATCAGAGATGTTAGGGGTCAGCAAAATCAAAACTGAAAAAACCTCCCTCAGCAATCAACAAACGTTGCTACAAGAAGTGGTACAGAGTCAGAAATTTTAGAATCTATGTGGGTAGAGTTGACGGACTACAGAGGCACAAAGACCCTAATTTGAGTTACGTATAGGCCTCCCATAGGTACTTTACATCAGTTTTCACCGTGGAAGACACCAGCAACATAGCAGAACTTCAAGAGTCGGGGGCAGAGGTGACTGTCGTGTCCATCACGAAACTGCAGGTGCTGGGGAAGTGAAAAGTCTGAAGGCAGATAAATCAACCAGACCAGATAGAACATGCCCCAGAGTTCTGAAGAAAATAGCTGAGAAGATTTGGAGGCATTGGTAGTGATCCCTCCGGAAACACTGGAATCAGGGAGGATACCAGAGGACTGGAAATTGACAAATGTAACACCTCTGTTTAAGAGGGGACCGAGGCAGAAGATGGGAAACTATAGGCTGGCTAGCCTGACCTCAGTTGTTGGTAAGATTTTAGAGTGCCTTATGAAGGATTAGATTATGGAGTACTTGGAAGTCCATGATAAACTATGGCTGGGTCAACATGGCTTCAACAAGGGAAGGTCATGCCTACCAAATCTGCGACTCTTTACCTCCTCAAAGAATTGTAAGTTAGGCAGAGAAGAACTAGCCGATGTGATCTATTTGGATTTCAAGAAGACCTTTGACAAGGTTCTGCACAGGAGGCTGCTAAATGAGGTAAGTGTATTAGGGGCAAGGTACTGGCATGGATAGAGAATTAGCTGACTGGCAGAAGGCAGAGAGTGAGAGCAAAAAGACAGGATAGCAGCTGAGAACCAGTGGAGTTCTGCAAGGGTTTGTGCTGGGACCACAACTATTCATGTTATACATTAACATTCTAGATGAAGGAACTAAGAACATTGTTGTTAAGTTTGCAGATGACATAAAGACAGGTGGAGGGACAGGTGGTGGTGAGGAATTGGGAAGGCTACAGAAAGACTTGGACATTCTATGGAAATAGCAGATGGAATAAAACATAGGAAAGTGTGAGGTAATACATATTGGTCAAAAGAGTAAAGGTTGAGGCTATTTTTGAAATGGGGAGAGGCTTTGGAAATCTGAAGCACGAACAGACTTGGGAAACCTAGTTCAGGATTCCTTTACGGTTAACATGCAGGTTCACTTGGCAGTTAGGAAAGCAAATACAATGTTGATATTCATTTTGAGAGGGCTGGAATACGAGAGCAGAGATGTACTACTGAGGCTGTATAAGGGTCCGGTCAGAGTGCATTTGGAATATTGTGAGCAGTTTTGGGCCCTGTAACAGAGGAAAGATGTATTGGCATTAAAGGAGGTTCAGAGGAGATTTATACGAATGATCCCGGAGATTTAGGCCTTGTCATTTGAAGAGCGTTTGAGGACTCTGGGTTTGTACTCTGTGGAATTTAGAAGGATGAGTAGGGATCTGATCGAATCTTACAGAATACTGAGAGGCCTGGACAGAATGGATGTGGAGAAGATGTTTCCACTAGTAGGAACAACTAGGACCGAGGGCACAGCCTCAGAGTGAAGTGATGACTCTTTAGAACTGAGATGAGGAGGAATTTCTTTGGCCAGAGGGTGGTGTGACTGTGTGGAATCTTTGCCACAGTATGCTGTGAAATCTTAGTCATTGAGTGTATTTAAGACAGCGATAGTTTCTTGACTGGTAAGGGTTCTGGTAGGGGGTGGGGATGCAGGAGAATGGCATTGAGAACCATATTAGTCAGAATGGATGGTGGAGCAGACTCAATGGTCTGAATGGCTTAATTCTGCTCCTACATTTTATGGTCCTTTAGTGTTACCCTTAATCACATACTTCATTATTTCTGAAAGAACAGTGACGCCCTTCTGTCAACCTTTACGTCACTGAGATCCTGACAATTCAGGCTAACTAGCTGTAAACACCCAAATGTGAAAATAGCTTAAGTCTTCATGCATGCCTCTCCCTGAGGAATAGTGGCAAAGTGGGCAATAATGGGTAAGTGTCAGAAGAAACCTAATTATTTATCTTTTAAACCACAAAATGGATGTGCCTTCCATAACAACATATCCTGGACTGGGCTTTTGAATTCAGAGACAAGGATACATGGGACAGTCCCTCTTCCGCACCTACACAGGCCCCAAACCCTACCTCTTCCTCCGTTACATCGATGACAATATCGGCGCTGCCTCTTGCTCCCCAGAGGAGCTCGAACAGTTCATGCACTTCACCAACACCTTCCACCGCAACCTCAAGTTCACCTGGGCCATCTCCAACACATCCCTCACCTTCCTGAACCTCTCAGTCTCCATCTCAGGTAACCAGCTAGGAACTGATGTCCATTTCAAACCCACTGACTCCCATAACTACCTAGAATACACCTCCTCCCACCCACCCTCCTGCAAAAATTCCATCCCCTATTCCCAATTCCTCCGCCTCCTCCGCATCTGCTCCCAGGATGAGGCATTCCACTCCCGCACATCCCAGATGTCCACGTTCTTCAAGGACCGCAACTTTCCCCCACAGTGGTCGAAAACGCCCTTGACCGTGTCTTCCGCATTTCCCGCAACACATCCCTCACACCCCATACCCACCACAACCGCCCCCAGACGATCCCCCTCATTCTCATTTACCACCCCACCAACCTCCAGATACAATGCATCATCCTCCGACACTTCCGCCATCTACAATCCGACCCCACCACCCAAGCTATTTTTCCATCCACACCCTTGTCTGCCTTCCGGAGAGACCACTCTTTCCATGACTCCCTTGTCCGGTCCACACTCCCCTCCAACCCCACCACACCCGCACCTTCCCCTGCAACCGCAGGAAGTGCTACACCTGCCCCCACACCTCCTCCCTCACCCCTATCCCAGGCCCCAAGATGACCTTCCATATCAAGCAGATGTTCACCTGCACATCTGCCAATGTGGTATATCATATCCATTGTACTCGGTGTGGCTACCTCTACATTGGGGAAACCAAGCGGAGGCTTGGGGACCACTTTGCAGAACACCTCCGCTCCGTTCACAACAAACAACTGCACCTCCCAGTCGCGAACCGTTTTAACTCCCCCTCCCATTCCTTAGACGACATGTCCATCATGGGCCGCCTGCAGTGCCATAATGATGCCACCCGAAGGTTGCAAGAACAGCAACTCATATTCCGCTTGGGAACCCTGCAGCCCAATGGTATCAATGTGGACTTCACAAGCTTCAAAATCTCCCCTTCCGCCACTGCATCCCAAAACCAGCCCAGTTCTTCCCCTCCCCCCACTGCATCACAAACCAGCCCAGTTCGTCCCCTCCCCCCACTGCATCCCAAAACCAGCCCAGCCTGTCTCTGCCTCCCTAACCTGTTCTTCCTCTCAGCCATCCCTTCCTCCCACCTCAAGCCGCACCTCCATTTCCCACCTACCACCTCATCTCGCCTCCTTGATCTGTCCATCTCCCCTGGACTGACCTATCCCCTCCCTACCTCCTCACCTATACTCTCCTCTCTACCTATCTTCTTTTCTCTCCATCTTCGGTCCGCCTCCCTCTCTCTCCCTATTTATTCCAGTTCCCTCTCTCCATCCCTCTCTCTGATGAAGGGTCTAGGCCCGAAACGTCAGCTTTTGTGCTCCTGAGATGCTGCTTGGCCTGCTGTGTTCATCCAGCTCCACACTTTGTTATCTTGGATTCTCCAGCATCTGCAGTTCCCATTATCACAAGGATAAGACCTGCTGAGTCACAAAACCTGCCCATGAAAATAATGATGAATGTATTTTCAAATAAAAGCTGTATGTTCCTTGTCAAGGAACGATGCAGTGTCAGATCTGGATGAAAAAATCAGGAAATGTCTATAATTAACTGAAATAAATCCGTTGAATCATAAAGAAATTGCAGAATCCCTTCAGTGTGGAAGCGGACCATTCAGCCCATCAAGCCTCTGAAGGGCATCTGACCGAGATCCATCCCCCTATCCTTTCAGCCTGCATTTCTCAGTTATTTCACCTAGCCTACACCCATCTCTGGACACTATGGGTAATTTAGCATGGCCAATCCAACTAACCTGCACATCTTTGGACTGTGGACTTTGGGAAGGCAATGGTCCAGTATTATTGCTGGACTGTTAATCCAGAGACTCAGATAATGTTCTGGAAACCTGGGTTTGAATCTAGCCATAGCACATTTGAATTCAATAAGAAAAATCTAGAATTGGGATTCTAGTAATGACCATGGATCCATTGTCGATTGTCGGAAAAACCTATCTGGTTCACTAATGTCATTTAGGGAAGGAAACTGCCATCCTTACCTGGTCTGGCCTACATTTGACTCCAGAACAACAGCAGGGTGTTTGACTCTTAACTGCCCTCTGGGTAATTAGGGATGGGCAATAAATGCTGGCCTGGCCAGCGATGCCCTCATCCCATGAATGAAAATAAACAAAATAATCTACTGCGGATGCATGCTGGAAATCATTAGAAGGACCCAAAATATTAACTCTGCTATGTCTCCACAGATGCTGCTAGGCCTGCTGAGCTTTTCCAGCAATTTCTGCTTTTTTTCCAGCTTTTATAAATGTTATATTTCATGGAGGACTTTAGCTTGAAAAACATTCCTGAAAATACATATGTAACATGGAGACATATTGCTTTTTATGCATGCATTAAATAAAGCCTTCACCTTATCTCACACAATTAATCACAAGCTATTAGCGCATATAAAATCCTGTTCAGATTTAAACATCTTTTCTTGGATATTCATACTTCACCTCTCTTTGGCCAGATACTGCACAATAATGTCTTTATGATAACAAATCACAATATTTAAGAGCATAAAAACTCGTTGAAATCTATAAGGATACAAACCCTGGCTTCAAAATTAATTGTGCAGCTACAACCTTAGCGATCTTATTATCAATGAATGTTCTTGCAGACATCCCAAGCTTCAACTAAAGTAATTGCAGCCGACAGTTTGACATGCCCCTAGCATTCACAATTATTTATACGCTCCATTTGATGCCGCAGTCAACAGTTCTTTCAATTGCAACAAAGGAAAAGTGCAACCAAAAATCAATTGATCAAAATAGAGGAGCTTAGCATCTAGGCCCGAAACGTCAGCTTTAGTGCTCCTAAGATGCTGCTTGGCCTGCTGTGTTCATCCAGCTCCACACTTTGCTATATCAGAGGAGCTTACGTTCAGTGATAAATTACAAATTTGCAGTTATTTTGTTCATTCCTTCCTTGCTTTCCAGAATCAATAAGCATTTCACTGGATTTGCTTTGTCCGCCTCAGAGTAACATTAGAAGGCATTAAGGGAAAAGGCCATTATAAAAGAATCTGCATTGCAGCTCAGTTACAGATTGGAACCATGTATACTTTTCTGGCAAACCACATGATCAGTTTTTCTTCCTTACAATTGGTGGGTGCAGTGACCTAAAATATCACCTCTTCTTTACACTGATAAAACCTTTAGTTCTCTCAAGACAGTGACTTCAAGGGAGTTTGGGGATTTACGTATATATGTTAATCAATTAAAACATTCTAACTGATGATTTAACAGAATTTTAGGTTGGTTTAGTACATCCACATCAGTGGTGTGACTCTTTGATCTTTTACTTATAAATTCTATATGTGATACTACATCTCTCACCAACACCTGAGGAAGGAGTAAGACTCCAAAAGCTTGTGTTTTCAAATAAACCTCTTGGACTATAACCTGGTGTACTGTGATTTCTGACCTGGTCCACCTCAGTCCAACACGAGCACCTCCACATCGTGAGCAAAGTGCTAATTGGCTTTAAGGAGTCATTGAAAGCTGATGGAGTGGGTGGACCCACGGTAGTTTAAATTTAATACAGAGAAGGGTTAAATGCTCACAATGGACCTCCATAAATGTCTCACTATGTGAATTACAGTTTATTTGGATAATATACTCATGAAATAGCTGGCAGTAATTGTAAACTGTGAGATATGTGAGCATTCAACTTCCAGCAATGCCACCTGTGTAAATGTGTAGGGAAGCAGATGATTATTTGATTTATGATATCAGTTGTTGGGATGTAAGTGAAGGGTCATGATAATTTGACTGAGTTTGGTGGCCCATTTGCTAAAATGAGGCAGACAAAGATGCATCTGCTGAGATTAATTATTTGTCTATCATTAAACTTCTTTTGGTATTATCCTCTGAGTCTTTGCCCTAGATTATGGACATTAGCTACCATGGCCACCCACTTCCATTGCCCAAATAACACTGGTCTGGAGTTCCTCATGGCCACCCAAGAGAAGTGAACCTTTCTCCTTCAGCCACCCTTCTGCACTATTCGTTCTAGTAAGGCATCCGGAAACTTGTAAACACTTTCTCTTTCTGACTGCACCATTTCACATCCTTTCTGAAAGGTTTTCGAGTTGTTACTCAATTCATTCATGGAAAAATATGAGAGTCACTGGCAAGGTCAGCATTTTTTGCCCTTTCCAAATGGCCCTTGAGAATGTGTCAGCAATTCATCTTATTGAATTGCTGCTGTCCATGAGGTGTGGATACATGCACTGTACTGATTGGAATGGAGTTCCAGGATGTTGACCCAGCAACATTGAAGGAATGGCTATACAGTTCTATGTGCGGACAGTGTAAGATTTTACGAGGAGTGGTGGTACTCCAATGCAACTGCTACCCTTGTGGGTGGTTAAGGTCAGGGTTTTGATGGTGCTATTGGAAGAACCTTGCTGAATTGTGACAGTACATCTTATAGATCGTACATATTGTTGTATGGTGAGAAGAATGAATGCTTAACATAGAGATCAAATGTGTTGTATTGACCTAGATGGTGGCGCATTTCTTGAGGATTGTTGGATCTGTATTTTTTCAATATTTAGAGAGTATTCCATCACAATGTTTGCACATTGTAGATGATGAGCAAGCTTTGTTGCGTCAGGAGGTGAATTACCATGTGTAGAATTCCCATCTATTGACCTGCTCTTAAAACTGCAGTTTGTATGTGGCAGGTCCAATTAAGTTTAGGTTGAATTGTGACCATCACTTGCTGATAATGGAGTAACGCTATTTAAGATCACATGGTGGTTTTTAGGTGCATTCCTGTTGGAGGTAGTTGTAGTCTGGTACATGTATGGCACAGAAGCTATTTATGACTTTGGCTAGCATGGAAAGGAAGTTGAATAATCATCAGTTCAGTGGAAATTGGGCTCACTGTAAGAAGAATATTTCATGAACAAAGTGAGCTTGTACAGGTAATTAGGGAAGATATGAGGAGAGAATGCATCGACATAAGTAAAGAGAGAAACATTAGTGAAGGTACATTGATGATCAAGCGTAATGGTACAGGAGGGACGGTTGAATACCTGCTCTCAATGTTATGACAAAGAATTTCACAACCTTTCACTGGAGCTGATGTAAATGGGATTAGGTGAGATAGGCTGATAATGGAAAAAGAATAAAAATGTTACCTTAGTATTCCAGTATAATATTGGAATGGTCGGTAGTTTCAACAGAAGAGTTGAAGAACCATTAGTTTGATGTGGTCCATTTGGATCTGGCAATGATCAATTAACCCATTCTCATATGTTTAAACCTGCACCCATTTGGACTTCAGGGAATGCAGATGAGAAAGGACAAGTTAAGTCAGCAAGAGTAGTGTTTTACCGGGAACAAGAAAATTAAGGGCAACAAATGAAGAAGTATCATTGGCAAACATAGCACAAAGATTAGAAACTTTGGCAAATGAGTTTGATGTGAGTTATTCTCTTGGAGAAATTGCGGAGGCAGTGGGTTTGGAAAGGGAATTTGAGAATAAAGGATTAAAGGAAATGACTTTGCTTGTGATTGGATGAATGGTAATTTTAAAAAAACACACATGATTATAGGGTTAGGAGAATGCACATGTATATTGATTGAAAAATTCATCTGGAGCGAGGTTCAGGGGTAACAGGACAGCAACAAAGCCAGAAAGAAGCAAATGATGGAAGATTCTGATATCACCAAGGCGAGTAGTTGATAACTGTAGAGGTTAGTTGCAATTTTATTGTATATCCTTTTTTGACTTACAGTATGGTCAAAAAAGTGCACTTAAGTTACTTTCCATTTGTACAATTTTTATGTAAGAAATATAAGGAGGCTGCATTGACCTTCTCTGAATTTTCATAATACTCAATGCTCCACAATAGGTCATGATGAGCTTAAACTGATGGCTTTTACATTATTTTCCCCAAGAGCTGGTCCTGTTCCCTCACCCATGACTTTAACTCATTGAAAGCACTATTATCCACTGCAGACTTTGTCACTAACTCTGATACAGCCACCAATGAAATAATCACTTAATTTACACCAATTTGCCAGACCTCTTTCAATGGGCATCTGGGAAACTGTTTCAAAAAGGCCAATCTCTATTTTTCTACCTAATACAGACTCAGCGCAGAGACACACTATTTAATTCTATTTCCAGATTTGGCTAATAACAAAATCCAAACATACGTACCTATTCCCAAATGTGGGCAGTTTTTTATTTTTCAATGTCAGTCGCCAAGGAAACAAGAATGAAAAGCAGATAACACATCCAATATTTATTTTTATGAATCTCTAATACAGCAAAAATAAATATGGAGCAAATAGCAAATCATTGGCAATGGTTAGAAGGTGAGCTCAGATCACTAGCAGCCACTTTCAAATAATTGAGCCAGAATGCAATCTGCTTACATGCAGCTGCCCTAATGTTAAAGTCCAACCTTTCAATTTGGCCGCAGACTTTTCCTGATTCAGGCAAAGACTTTGGTAGAAAAGAAAACTGTGCAAGGCAAAAGCAGACTGCTGCTTCACTGAATCCTGCTTTTTTGCTCAGCAAAGATGTTTAAAATTACCCTCATGATCTCTGATCAAAATGCTGGGGTAGAGGTACTTCTTTAAAAAAGACTGCCACTTATGCTGAACATCTTTCACAACCTCTGGTTGGAAGTTACTCAGAGACCTGGGGCCAGTGAGGTCCTTTTGAAGTGTGATAAAGTCTCTGGAATGTTTCATTTTATGGCGTGCTAAACCTACCCATGGTAAACCCATACTTGTACAGGTTACATGATACAAGATAAGGCATATTTATGCCAACTGCACTTTTCAGTGATTACAACTCGAGTCATAAGAGAAGCTCAAATGCCAATTATAAAATTTGTAGAATATGTTACTTCAACTGAAAGTTTGCACTTTTGCTGAAAACCTGTTATTTTGATTTGAAAGGGATGGAGGAAGAAACCATTTATAGTCTGAACAAGGACGAATGAAGAATGCAGCAACCCATTTTGTTAAGCTAAGAACAAATTATATAATCACAGCATTTCTGTATGAGTCGAGGGTGATACAAAATCAAGCAGGTTTCTTGATTTATATTGTGGAGACAGATTACACTTCATCAATTACAGAACATCACTGGAATCTGGAAAATGATATATGGTTTCATTTAAAACACATTAATGTAATTATGTAGCACAGTGCCAAACATTGGTAAAGCTTAAAGCTACAAATGTTCGACAAAACATATGGGAGTCATGGTTTTGAAAAGACTGTCTTTTCAAATCTCCACAGAAGACATATTAAATTGAGTACTTATACAGTTTTCAGACTCAATTAATAAATACTTTGGCAAAAATGAAAACAAGTGTGGTTTGATTCTAGAATATCCGCTCGATAGGTATTGTATACAGCGGTGAGCCAATAACTGTACCATTCACATATTGGCTGTAAACAAATCCCAGTTTTTGAAATATTTGTAAAATTGGAGGCTGAGTTATTAAAGGTGCAAAAACATAGTGACTGGGAAAGCAGATAATCAGGCAGGGTGGTCTATCTTGATGGCTGGCAGCAGCACCTACAAAGAGAGGGATGAAGGCATCAGGAGGCAGAGGCTTATAGGGAAGAATTTTACAGGAGGGTTGGACATTTTGCTTTTGCCACACCTACCTCTCCCCCTATCACCTCATCTTCAACATTACAATAACTACTTCATTCAACAGGCTTTAGCACTTGTTCGTCTGCAGCTCCAACAATTCACTCAGTACCACTTCTCTGGTGATTGATTTTCCCAAGTTCCTCCAGCCCTGTCGTTCCCTGATATGCAGTTATTTCTGGATGTTACTCGTACCCTCTTGTTTATCTGCCATCACTTTATTTTCCATTGTTAATCCCCAATCTCACTGTCTATAGAACCAATGCTCACTTTGTAACACTTTTTCTTTTTTAAATATTTTTCGAAACTCTTGCTATCTGTTTTTATATTTCTGCCTAGTGCTTTCTCCCACTCTAATTCTTCCAAGTTAATTAATTTATTGGACATTTACTGCTACTTTTGTAATCTTTCTTGTCTTGGTGGAAAATGCTTTTCTTTTCAATTTCATGCTATCTAAAAGAATTCTACGGAACACTGATGATAGATCCTTACTCATTCGAATATATCTATTCTGTACATTCTGACATATCCCCTTAGATGTCTACCACTGAATCTCTATTGCCCTACCCTTAATATAATTTGACAATTAATTCCAGCCAGCTGCTTTGATGCCCTCATAAATTCCCTACTTAAAATATAAATTATTATTTCAGACCTACATCCATCTTGCTCAAGCTAAGTGTAAAATTCAATCATGTTACGGTCACTGCTATCTAGGAATGTCTTCTCTGTGCAGTCCTTAATTAATCATATTTCATTTGACAATACCTAATCTAGCATAACCTGCTCTCTGATTAGCTCAAACATGCCATTCTAAGAAACTATCCAGAAGATGTTAAATTAACTCCTCATCTAGAGTATCTTTGCCCATCTGTCTTTTCTGGTCTATCTGTTGTTTGAAATCTCCCATGGTTATCACCATACCTTTCTGACAAACTGTCATTATTTCTTCTTTAATAATCCATCCTACCTTGAGATTAATGTTAGGGTTCCTGCACAACATTCCCACAAGTGAATTTCTCATCTCTGTCCAATCTGTTTCCACAACCTGGTTTTCTGAACATAGGCTACCCCTGTCTATTACACTGAAATATCAATAAATAATGGAGCCACTTCTGCATCTTTTCTTAGATTCTGATACCTTGCTGTCATTGTCACTCATCTCCCCTAAAGCTTTCACTCCCAGTAAGACTAATTGACAGAATCTCAGACCTGTTGAACCATTATAAAAGCTGAGGCCCCTACCTTCTGAGTCATCTTACTTGCCTCACTCACAGTCACATTCTTCTGTCCCTGAACTTTTACCAAATCAGATAGCTCAGTCCTAAGAGGTGGCATTGCCTCCAATTATAAAGAATCCAGGTAACTATTCTCTTGCTGATATATTGTTGTCTGTAGTTCAGCCTTCAGCTCATAACCTATGAAAAGAAGTTGCATGTACTTCAAACACATGTTGTAGACATGTTACTCTGGACCAAAGTGGCATCTGGGAACTCCTGAGGCATCTGAGACACATCATTTATTCTGACATCTCTAATCTGGTCAAATTAATGACTTAATTATATTATTCAATTATATATTTAATTTTAAAAAATTAATCTTATTGCTAGTTGCTGTACTTGGTTGAACGTTCAAACAGAAAAATCTCAGTCAATTAGCAGATACTCACTGAATTACTGAAGATTGAAACCATTAGAAAAGCCTAAAGCCGTGGAGCACTTATTTCTCTTCCTCCACTTAGCTCTGTAAATCAGCTAACTCCAGCACTCAGTTGTAAATCACACTCAAGTCCTAAGTTGCACAAAATTGGCTAGTTTCATATGCTCCTAAGACAAATGTGGTCTAACTGACTCACTGAGTGAGCAATTTTATTTCGGAGGTACTTCATAATTAAGCTCAACAGCTGTTTCACTAGAGGCCTTATTAAAATGAGAACCCCAGAATTTAAACAACAGATTTGAACAGTAATATTTAGTCAATAATAATTCATCACCTTGATGCTGTCTTATGTGTATCAATCTGGAAGATGGTCATCTACTTTCTGGTCAACACTGGTATGTGAGGCAGTCTTTTGTTTTACAATGCTTTTACAATCTGGCCATCATTCTGCATGTTATTTCTGTAAATTAAGTCCTTTTTTATATAGACAGTTTGTATGCCTTGATTTGAAATACCTCATTCTTAGCACACAGTTACTGCCTTCAGCGCAGACTTACAGGGTGCCAGTCTGTATGTGGCTGACATTGCTTTCTTAATAGACAATGTGCTTAGTGCTCAGTTATCAGTTGTCAGTCACTATGCCTTACATAGTTTTTAAGCAGAGATGGAGAGGAGCTTCTTTCCATATAATTTTTCCTGCTGCTGTGTGAAATTCTGAGGTCCATGTATCGCAGCACCTTCCAGAATTGGGTTCCAATTGGCATGTGCAGAGCATCTGAATGGCAGCACAATATGGGATCATTGGAGACGACAGCAGCTTGTGAGAGTGGGTGGCAATGAGCAATTAATCGATCAATCAGATGCATGTTGATAGATAACACCAGGATGTGTTAAAGTCATTTCTACAAAATGTGCCAGCAGCCTATACTTCAAGCAAGTGGCTATGTGTGAGAGTCAAAGAGGAGCACTACTCGGGGTGGGGTGTAGGGGCTTACAGTTGTTTGGGGTTACCGCCACAGTCAAACAAGAGTTTAGTCCAATTATACCCAAGGCGGTTGACTACAGTGAGTTGGAATCTTTGTCCTACCACATGAATCTGTGTCCTTGCAGGCCTGCGTCTGTGCCCTGGTGAATTCTGCAGGTCACGCGTATGCAACCTGGGGTTGGAGGTAGGTCAGTCAGGATGCTGTGGAGCCATTTAGTGCAATGGCCTATGGTTAGTCAGGGCTGATCTGCGAAGTCAGAACAGAATATGGACCATAGCAATGGAAGTTAGGTCAATAAAAGATCAGGAGCTTTAATTCCTGATTCGGTAAAACAAACCATCCGTCTTCAATTTGCACTTGGATGGTGCGTCATTCATCATCCAAGAATGCAGATGAAACATGATGGGCTGAAGCAATCATGAGTATTTCATTGTGCACAATAATTGCTTCTTTGTCCCGTCAGCTAAGGAAATGTCATGAGAATATGGCACTTAAAAGTAGAATACAAAATTCCCATTTCGCAAACGCATTTCATTGCAAGCACTGGAAGACAACACTTCCAAGCTGCTAAATTTGTGCACTGAAATATAAATGTATAAGGAAATTGTTAGTGATCTGGGCTGGAGTATTTTGGTTAGCTTGATGACTTGGTGGGGGTTGAGAGAGCGAACATGATGGTTTGCTGATAGAGTTTTAGTTTGAATGTAGCAATTGGTTGTGCAGCGTACGACTGCGAGATATGTGTGACGGCTCAGGAGTTCTTTCAATAATATAGTCTTATCATTCTGACATCCTTCACAGATTGTCTGATCATGGAGCTCACATGGAGAAAGCTATGGAGGGAATCTGTGGTGCAACTCCAAAGTCAGTGCAGAAAACGGCTGCAGTTGGAACATCATCACCAAGCCCAGCAAGAACAACATCCTCCAGTGGATGCAACACAGAAACTGCAGAAGATGTTCTTTCACAGAGGTGAGCCCATACTGTCATCTTCCTGAACCCTCTGCAAGATAGTGGCTGGCTTTGATTAAAGATATCCTGCCACATCATCACTGAACCGTGTTACTTTCAGTATACCATCATGTTACAATGAAATGTGTTTGTGAAATGGGAATTTCGGGTTCTACTTTTCAGTGCCATGTATGCATGACATTTCTGGGTGGCCTACAATTTATTCCACTAGGAACACGGTTCAAATGTAATCAATAGTGTGTCCATGTTCTGCAACTACCTGAGGAATTCACAAAGGTGTTATAATCCAGGATGCTGTCCCAGCAACCATCTTTGTACAGACCAAGGACATTGAAAGGAGGCAGGAAGTTGTTTCACCGATTCACGGTAGTGTGGAAACAGGCTCCCTAGCATTGTGAGAAAGCAATGCGAACCAGTGAGCCACTGTGCTGCCTGATGAGTTCGTGAGTATGGAAGAATCACACTAGCTCAGAGAGATGGTGACAGCTGATGCGAGGACAGGAAGTTCAGCAATAAGTTCTGGCCTAGAAATTGAGGTGTAGTCCCCAGGTGCTGAAAAGTATCCCAAGTTCCCAAAATGACAGATGGCATGCACATGCTCAGTATACCATAACAGTGTCACTCACCAAATAACCCAAAGCAAAATAATTTTGTACTGCTCACACCTGAAACAGATGATCCTTTGTATGAGCAATCAAAGGGTCTGAAGGCCTGTATGAGGCCCCTAGAGCTTAGTTGGTTTACCTGGGAGAGCCTAGGCTAGCACTGTCTTCATTGGGGGCCTAAATTATCAGGTAGTTCTTTAAGGGGGATGCACATTAAACTAGAGCCATACATATAAGGTACACATTAAAAATATATGTAATAGATGCTAAATGTTGATGGGCAAGCTTTTCTGAGGAAAACTGACCATTGCTGAACTCTACTCTTTCAGGCGCGACTACTTCTTTCAATTGCCAGTGTTCAAACCTCCATCACTCCTTCACCCTCACTTCATCACCTCCTTTTTCATTTATCTGATCCATTCTTCAGTGCTGCTTCCTCTGAAAGCTGCACTGATCATCAGATTGATGGCAATTTGTTTCTCTTTTCAGCTGGGTACATACTCAGCGGGCCAAAGGGTCTCCTCTGTACTGTATCACTCTATGACCTTATGAAATTACAGATCTCACTTAATATTTTTGCTTGCTGCTCCTTCTGGGGTCCTTTGCCCAGGGAAATTGGTGACAGTATATGGGCAGATTAACAGGAAAGAAACAGAGTGGAAGCTATAATTCAAGGAAATCAATCACAGGTTATCAAATATAGAGCAAACTTTAACAGCCAGCAAAGGTACTCCTGAAACAGCCTCATGCTGCTCCACTGCGTGGGCCAGCAGTGATAGAGGGGTGACAAGGATGACTCATTCTTACAAAGTCTCTAAATATGCCTACAACTGTCAAAAAGAAGAAGAAAAAAAACCTCTAACACTTTTAAAAATGTAAATTGGAACAAGATCATCGAAGTATACCATCTGTCTATCAAAGAGAAATAAGAAAATTATTGGCAAGATCAGGAAAAATGTTGGTAAGGACATTTCAACACTTCTGAATCTGCTGTGAAATATGTAAAATAACTGTAGCCTGTTTTAGCATCAAAGGACATAGTACAAAATTTATAAAATCACTCCGTCATGTGCATGTCAAACATAATGGGTAAATTATATATGGATATTAATGTACTTCACATGTGCAATCAAAGGGTTTTTTGTTTTACTGTTTTGTTTTTCTGTTTTACTGATTTAACAAGCTTAACATAGTATTCCTGAGGTAAAACACACTTTTCAGATTCAGAATTCTTTTTGTCCAGGCCAGATAGTTATGCATTGATTGGAAACCACTGTCTCTAAGAAAATAGTGCAAATGTCGAGCCACTTGTTCCATTTCATTGGAGGGCAGGTCATCAATTCCCAATGGGCACACGGCATTGGAGTAGCCGAGTCAATAATCACCCAATGGGCACACGGCACTGGAATAACGGGGACACCAATTCCCAATGGGCACACGGCACTGGAGTAGCCGGGTCAATAATCTCCCAATGGGCACTCGGCACCAGAGTAGCCGGGTCAATAATCTCCCAATGGGCACGCGGCGCTGGAGTAGCCGGGTCAATAATCTCCCAATGGGCACATGGCATCAGAGTAGCCAGGTCAATAATCTCCCAATGGCCACACGGCATTGGAATAGCCGGGTCAATAATCTCCCAATGGCCACACGGCATTGGAATAGCCGTGTCAATAATCTCCCAATGGCCACACGGCATTGGAATAGCCAGGTCAATAATCTCCCAATGGCCACATGGCATTGGAACAGCCAGGTCAATAATCTCCCATCGGGCATGCGGCACCGGAGTAGCCAGGTCAATAATCTCCCAACGGGCACGTGGCACTGGAGTAGCCGGGTCCATAATCTCCCGACGGGCACGCGGCGCTGGAATAGCCAGGTCAATAATCTCCCAACGGGCACGCAGTGCTGGAATAACTGGGTCAATAATCTCACAATGGGCACAGGGCACTGGAAAAACCGGGTGAATAATCTCCCAATGGGCACACGGCCCTGAAATAGCCGGGTCAATAATCTCCCAACGGGCACGTGGCACTGGAGTAGCCGGGTCCATAATCTCCCGACGGGCACGCGGCGCTGGAATAGCCAGGTCAATAATCTCCCAACGGGCACGCAGTGCTGGAATAACTGGGTCAATAATCTCACAATGGGCACAGGGCACTGGAAAAACCGGGTGAATAATCTCCCAATGGGCACACGGCCCTGAAATAGCCGGGTCAATAATCTCTCATCGGGCACGTGGCACTGGAATAGCTGGGTCAATAATCTCCCATCGGGCACGCAGCACTGGAATAGCTGGGTCAATAATCTCCCAAAGGGCACGCAGCACTGGAGTAGCCGGGTCCATAATCTCCCAACGGGCACGCGGCGCTGGAATAGTCAGGTCAATAATCTCCCAACGGGCACGCAGTGCTGGAATAACTGGGTCAATAATCTCACAATGGGCACAGGGCACTGGAAAAACCGGGTGAATAATCTCCCAATGGGCACACGGCCCTGGAATAGCCGGGTCAATAATCTCCCAATGGGCGCGCGGCACTGGAATAGCTGGGTCAATAATCTCCCAATGGGCACACGGCGCTGGAATCACTGAGTCAAGGAATGACAAAAGTCTGGCTGAAGTTTTTAGCAGCAGATGTGCTGAGGTTGAGGTGAAGGCGGTGATGTGATGAGGCAGTAGGAGGCTGCTTTCTCAGCTCAGACTAGGAGCAGCGTGCGAAAGGGGCCAGACATAGAAGGGAATTAGTAACAATGATAACGAGTTGGTGTTGGAGTTGAACTTCAGCTGTGATGTAGGTGGTGCCTTTTGCAGGGTACGTGCACCGACTGCAGCAATGCTTATGTTAGCTCCTGTATGTATGTGATACTGCGAGATTCAGCTGTTGTTTATTACACATCCTGGTACATACGTATTTTATAGTCACAGGCACTTTAGAGTCTGGGTTGCCACCAAGCCAATCAGTTACAAACAGCAGCGTACTCTCATCAGTATGCCACGCTTCAAGTAGTCCCAGTTAAGTTGAAGTCTGACACCTTTGTACCTCCGGTCACCAGCTGGGTGATACAGTGGTGATATCACAAGAGTGTCTCTTAAAAGTATCTTGCATGTTATCTATGAGACATAACACAAAAGGGGCCTTCCTAATTTTAATTTGAGTTAATTGTGACACATCTGAGGTGAGACGGCAGACAATACCGAAGCAACGAGAAGTTGTGACACATGGGCAGAAAGCTACAACTGGATACTGTTAGCCTACTTGTGGAAGTTATCACATGTCATCACATGATTTGGAACCGGGGCAGCATTATCAGTTCTGGAATGCTGTGGGGCATATTCTGAACCAGGAAACACAGTATTTGACTCCTCCACCTTGACCTTCCCCTTGAACCCTCACTGGGTTTAATTGCACATTGGCCCATCAGCCAAGAATGCAGTCAACAGATATTTTCGGGATCCAGTCCCTCTAATATACTGCTTGTTCTCTGTATAAGGTGAATTACCTGCATGTGTGTCCTGATCATGACATAAATATGTAGCCT
Organism: Stegostoma tigrinum; assembly: GCF_030684315.1. Classification (NCBI taxonomy): domain Eukaryota; kingdom Metazoa; phylum Chordata; class Chondrichthyes; order Orectolobiformes; family Stegostomatidae; genus Stegostoma; species Stegostoma tigrinum. The sequence continues at coordinate 86,374,046 of NC_081359.1, read as the reverse complement.
GTGAAAGGTGAAAATTTGTATATTGAATTATGCTGTTTGAAAATCATTTCTCATCTGATCAATTTTTCTTTTACACTTATTTTACGACTGTGATCTGTACTTGATGTTACACTGAAGCACTCAGCAACTCAAGTGTTCTGTGGCAGAGGGGCTGAGAGATGGGTTAAAGGATACAATATTTCACAGGTGGAAATTGACACCCTCTTGGAAGTATAATGTGTGAATCTGCAAGCAATGAGAACTGCCTTTACCATGCAAGAGGCTTTGGCCCAGAAACAATAACAGTGAGGAAACATTTTAATTGCTTTAAAACATTTGGAGAATCTGTAATCGCCTGTGTTGAACCCAAACCCAAAAACATAGCATGGCTTCAAAGTTCACAACAAGAGGAGGCCACAGCTATGGGATCCACTGTCTGGAAAAGTTTGTGAGCTGAACAGCGACTGTGAGGGAAACACCTCTGAACAGAATATCGCACCCAGCCCCAGACACAGAAAAGAGCACAACACGGTATGTCTTTAAAAGAAGCCTTTCATAATTAGTACCAGGGGAAGCAACCTTATTAGAAATAACAGAGAGAGCAACAAATAACCCACTAGCAGATAAATGGAGAAATCCCAATCCAGTGTGTGTAAGAAGAAGCTGATGACCAAGCATCCAAAGTAGATTTAATCCCTTAAGGGAAGAGATTTGAGGCGGGGCTTGGGAGTTAATGCCTGGTGGTAATATCTCTAGACTGTTAATCCAGGAACTCAGCTAATATTTGAATGCTGCCTTGGCAAATGGTGGAAATTGAATCAGAGGAGCAGGAAAGCTGATGTTTCAGGTTGGGACCCTACTTCAGAATGGGGGGAGGGGAAGGGGGGGTCTGAAATAAATCAGCGGGGGGGGCGGTGATAGCAGGTAGATAGTGGAGCAAATAGATGGGAGAGAAGATAGGCAGGTCAATGAGGCAGGGATGAAGCTAGTAAAGGTGAGTGTAGGTAGGTAGTGGTGGCGATTGGTCAGTGAGGTGGGAGGAGCAGATGGGGGGAGAGAAGGCGGACAGGTCAATGAGGTGGGGATGAGAGAGGGTGCTGGTCTTGGGATGACGTCGGGGGGTAAGGAGAAGTTGAAGCAAATAAAGCCCACTTTGAAACCGTTGGGTCGTAGGCTTCCAAGGTAGAATATGAGGTGCTGCTCCCCCAGTTTCCGGGTGGTATCATCATGACACTGGAGGAAGCCCAGGATGGACATGTTGTCCAGGGAGCGGGAGGGGGAATTGAAGTGGCTCGCGACTGGGAGGTGTCAACACTTGTTGCGAACCAAGCGTAGGTGCTCTACAAAGCTTCGACAAGGTACTCGACAAGCCTTCACTTAGCCTCACCAATGTAGAGGAGGCCACATCAGGAACAGTGTATACAATAGGCCAGAATAGAGGCTTGGAGACCGCTTTGTAGAGCACCTATGTTCGGCTCACAACAAACGACAACATCTCCTGTTTTCAGTGGCAACAGCGCGAGCCAGAGTGCCGAGGGAAGGTAAGGCAGTTTTTATTTCTCCCTGGATAAAAACTTATCTCATGCATCAAGTGGCTCTCTTGTCAGTGGCAGGTGTGTGGAGGGAACGCGAGCCAGGAAGAAACAGATAAATTTGGGCATTGGCTAAACCAGAAAGACTACACAGAGGTAGGTTCTTTACTCAGAGAGTGATCAGGCATGGAATGCATTACCGGAGAAGGTAGTGGAGTCAGCCTCATTAGGAGCATTTAAGCAGCTATTAGATAGGCATATGGATGATAGTATAAGGTAGCGGTGGAGGTTAGATAGACCTCAGGTTTAGGGTAAAATTTCGGCACAACATTGTGGGCCAAAGGGCCTGTACTGTTCTCTATTCTATGCTCTATGTCCCAGTCACAAACCACTTCAACTCCTCCCTGTCACTCCCTGGACGACATGTCCATCCTGGGCGTCCTCCAGTGTCACAACGATGCCACCTGGAAACTGGAGGAACAGTACCTCAAATTCCACCTTGGAAGCCTACATCCCAATGGCCTCAATTTGGACTTTACTAACTTCAAAATCTCCCCACCCCCTGATCTCATCCTAAGGCCAGCACCCCCCTCTCACCCCTGCCTCCTTGACCTGTCCGTCTTCTCTCCCACCCCCTCAGCTCCTCCCACTTCACTGTCCAATCCCCACCACTACCTACTTGCATTCACCTTGACTAGCTTCATCCGCTCCTTCTTGTCTGTCTGTCTTCTCTCCCATCTATCCCTATTTAAGGATTGCAAAGATGATTCTGGATAGGAGTGAAAGTAACAGGGTAGTTATTATGGGGACTTTAACATTCCAAATATTGACTGGAAACGCTATAGTTGGAGTACTTCAGATGGGTCAGTTTTTCTCCAATGTGTGCAGGAAGGTTTCCTGACACAGTATGTAGATAACAAAGTGTGAAGCTGGATGAAGACAGCAGGCCAAGCAGCATCTCTTGAGCACAAAAGCTCACGTTTCGGGCCTAAACCCTTCATCAGAGAGGGGGATGGGGAGAGGGTTCTGGAATAAATAGGGAGAGAGGGGGAGGCGGACCGAAGATGGAGAGAAAAGAAGATAGGTGGAGAGGAGAGTATTGGTGGGGAGGTAGGGAGGGGATAGGTCAGTCCAGGGAAGACAGACAGGTCAAGGAGGTGGGATGAGGTGGTAGGTAGGAAATGGAGGTGTGGCTTGAGGTGGGAGGAAGGGATGAGTGAATGGAAGAACAGGTTAGGGGAGCGGAGACAGGCTGGGCTTGTTTTGGGATGCAATGGGGGGAGGGGACGAGCTGAGCTGGTTTTCTGATGTGGTGGGGGGAGGGGAAGAACTGCGCTGGTTTTGGGATGCAGTGGTGGAAGGGGAGATTTTGAAGCTTGTGAAGTCCACATTGATACCATTGAGCTGCAGGGTTCCCAAGCGGAATATGAGTTGCTGTTCTTGCAACCTTCGGGTGGCATCATTGTGGCACTGCAGGAGGCCCATGATGGACATGTCATCTGAGGAATGGGAGGGGGAGTTAAAATGGTTCGCGACTGGGAGGTACAGTTGTTTATTGTGAACCGAGCGGAGGTGTTCTGCAAAGTGGTCCCGAAGCCTCCGCTTGGTTTCCCCAATGTAGAGGAAGCCACGCCGGGTACAATGGATACAATATACCACATTGGCAGATGTGCAGGTGAACATCTCCTTAACATGGAAGGTCATCTTGGGGCCTGGGATAGGGGTGAGGGAGGAGGTGTGGGGGCAAGTGTAGCACTTCCTGCGGTTGCAGGGGAAGGTGCCGGGTGTGGTGGGGTTGGAGGGGAGTGTGGACCGGACAAGGGAGTCGCGGAGAGAGTGCGGGTGCCGAATGAAACCCTCATCCGCCTAGCTGAACTCATCCTCACCCTCAACAACTTCTCTTCCGATTCCTCCCACTTCCTACAGACAAAGGGGGTGGCCATGGGTACCCGCATGCGCTAAAGTTATGCCTGCCTCTTTGTAGGTTACGTGGAACAGTCCCTCTTCTGCACCTACACAGGCCCCAAACCCCACCTCTTCCTCCGTTACATTGATGACTCTATCGGCGCCACCTCTTGCTCCCCAGTGGAGCTCGAACAGTTCATCCACTTCACCAACACCTTCCACCGCAACCTCAAGTTCATCTGGACCATCTCCAACACATCTCTCACCTTCCTGAACCTCTCAGTCTCCATCTCAGGTAACCAGCTAGAAACTGATGTCCATTTCAAGCCCACTGACTCCTACAGCTACCTCGAATACACCTCCTCCCACCCACACTCATGCAAAAATTCCATCCCCTATTCCCAATTCCTCCGCCTCCGCCGCATCTGCTCCCAGGCTGAGACATTCCACTCCCGCACATCCCAGATGTCCACGTTCTTCAAGGACCGCAACTTTCCCCCCGCAGTGATCAAAAATGCCCTTGACCGTGTCTCCCGCATGTCCCACAACACATCCCTCACACCCAGCCCCCGCCACAACCATCCCCAGAGGATCCCCCTCGTTCTCACATACCACCCCACCAACCTCCGGATACAACGCATCATCCTCCGACACTTCCGCCATCCACAATCCAACCCCACCACCCAAGACATTTTTCCATCCCCACCCTTGTCTGCCTTCCGGAGAGACCACTCTCTCCCTTGTTCGCTCCACACTGCCCTCTAACCCCACCACACCAGGCACCTTCCCCTGCAACCGCAGGAAGTGCTACACTTGCCCCCACACCTCCTCCCTCACCCCAATCCCAGGCCCCAAGATGACCTTCCATATTAAGCAGATGTTCACCTGCACATCTGCCAATGTGGTATATTGTATCCATTGTACCCGGCGTGGCTTCCTCTACATTAGGGAAACCAAGCGGAGGCTTGGGGACCACTTTGCAGAACACCTCCGCTCGGTTCGCAGTAAACAACTGCAACTCTCAGTCGCGAACCATTTTAACTCCCCCTCGCACTCCTCAGACGAGATGTCCATCATGGGCCTCCTCCACTGCCACAATGATGCCACTTGAAGATTGCAAGAACAGCAACTGATATTCCGCTTGGGAACCCTGCAGCCCAATGGTATCAATGTGGACTTTACAAGCTTCAAAATCTCACCTTCCACCACTGCATCCCAAAACCAGCCCAGTTCTTCCCCTCCACCCACTGCATCACAAAACCAGCCCAGCCTGTCTCTGCCTCCCTAACCTGTTCTTCCTGTCACCCATCCCTTCCTCCCACCTCAAGCTGCACCTCTAGTTCCTACCTACTACCTCGCCTTCTTGACCTGTCCGTCTTCCCTGGACTGACCTATCCCCTCCCTAACTTCTTACCGATACTCTCCTCTCTACCTATCTTCTTTTCTCTCCATCTTCGGTCCACCTCCCCCTCTCTCCCTATTTATTCCTGAACCCTCTCCCCATGCCCCTCTCTGATGAAGGGTCTAGGCCCGAAACATCAGCTTTTGTGCTCTTGAGATGCTGCTTGGCCTGCTGTGTTCATCCAGCTCCGCACTTTGTTATCTTGTATTCTCCAGCATCTGCAGTTCCCATTATCACTCACAACTCACAGGATTATCTTCTGTTAATGAGAATGATGACAAAGCCCAAATTCGACTAATTCACTCACCTTCAAGGTTGTCCCTTTTATCCACACAGGTAAAGGATTAAGAACATGCTGTCCTGAAAACAGGTCATACCTGCTTATAGTTACCAGATTACTTGTGGAACTTGTCTCAAAATGCCTGTGAGGAGCCGCAGCCATGAGGTTCCATTGGCATGTTGAGGATGTGTTTCAGGGGATTTGATTGGCCCAGTGTCTACCAAGCAGGACACCCGGACTGATAGTCATATATTCTATGCAATATTACTTAGCAGCAAGGAGTCAATGTGCAGAACAACCAAAGCATTCATCAAGCATGGAAATTATGGGTCAAAAAGGCCTCCTTCTGTGTTACAACCAAGCAATGCTTCTATCCGAGAAAACTGACAAAATGGTACCGAAAATCATGAATGAAATCAGCATCGTTATCGTGGAACATACCTAATATGTGCCAGCACTTTGCAGACTTGCTGCTATTCCTCTTTAAGTCTCCAGAATAACCATATTCAAGCTTTTTCTCATTTATTAATGTGCACATGGTTGGAATGGTTTGGAGGGGTATGGGCCAAATACTGGCAAATGAGACTAGGTCAGTTTGGGATATCTGATCGGCATGGGCAAGTTGGAAGGGCCTATTTCTGTGCTGCACATCTCTATAACACTGTCTTGCTTAACATACTCCATGGCATCACTCCTCACAAGATTCATCCCATTTCTATGCAATTCCTGACCCCCATGCTTACGGGCCCACTATTGCCATTTACTCAACCTTTAAGCAATGTGATTCCATAAGACCATGAGAGTAGGAGAAAGCTGTTTTGGAGATGAATGAGGGGGTGATCTCAGAGAGACTCATACAATTCTAACTGGGCTATTTGCTTCAACATCTTCCTCATTTCCCCTGGTTCTGAACTGTATCCAGTACACCAACAGTAGTCTGTTTAGTTTTTGATATTCAACACTCTCTAGAGATGTCTGAGTTGTGTGGAGGAATGACTGCACTAGGAGTGCCAATTTGTAAAATCTATAGCATAATAAAATAAAAGGACTCAAAGAATTCCCGCTTCACAAGTAATCACCAGTTTCCAAAATAAATTGCCGCAAAATACTGAAATTAATGTCTCAGCTGAAACATTGGAATCAGAACAGTTTGTGATTTAGCGGAACATAAGTAAGTGAATACATGGGTTTGAGATCACTGAGTAAAAATGGAAAGTATCACATTTAGCAACAATAACAGTCTGTTATTAACAGTGGAAACTGTGTGGGCTGAACAGCCTTTCCCTGGTTCCTCATTCATACATTCTTAAAATTAGAAACAAACATTCAGGGATGAAATTAAGAAGCACCTTTATCAAAGGATGCAATATTCTCCCTTTGCACATGGGAATTGGAGGCAAGGATCTGTCAGATTACGTGGGGCACTATAAAAATAGTGCTCTAATTTCATCACACCATGTCCACATTTTACAAAGGGCAAACAGCAAATTTAGTGGTAATGTGCAAAATATTGGTGCGCATAAAGGTAGTTCAGGCAATGGAAATAGTGATTAATTGATATATACTAATGTGCCTTCTGGCATATGCCATATAATCTCTATCATGAGATGCTAACTTTGGGGCATTCGTTTTGCAACCAGTTTCAATAAAGTCAAAATGCAGACCAAACTACTTGTTTGAGAGCTCATTACATAGCTGTCCACTCTGTGTTTTGTTTTCTCATTGCAGAACAGACCATGTTATGAGCAGCAAATACAGTAAACTGCTCATTATACTCGAGAGTTTGGCCCCAGGCCCAACCTTTTGTCTTCCTAACTGACAGGCCCTTACAGGTTGCAGGATCCTTCGTGGTAGCTACGGAATTTCTCTTATGATGCCATCCACATTGTTGCTTTGTCTGTCAGTAGTCTGTGCCACTATCTGGCCGTGATAGCAAGAATTTTGTGTATTCACAGTTAAACAAAGTACAGGTAAATTAGTGTTTTATTGGGGAAGCAGTGGATGAGACTCCACATGATGACAGGGGAGTAGGCAGAAGGATAAGTGTTGCTGCTCCTGTACTTGTGCAGGAAGGTCTTAATGGAAAGGATCAGGAGTAGACAGAGGGAACAGTCCTTCAAGTGGGGGAGGGTTGGTGGTAAAAAGGAAGATGTGAGGTGGTGGCACATTGCTGGAGGTGACAGAAATAGCAGATGATCTGTTGAATATGGAGGTCAATAGGGATCAAGGTGGGGACAAGAGGCTTATCATGGGCTCTAAGTATTGAAGGGAATGGGGATAGAGTAGGGCACTCTCTACTCAGTTGTGGGTATCCATGGTTGTGTAAAAAATAACTGTTTGTTGGTTGCTGTGAAATTTTCAACTAGATGCCAGTGTCCATTAACAGTTGAATGCTAGGCCTCAGTTTAGCATTTAGAAGAACTAAACAGCAATATAACTGATAGTTCCATTGGGAATATCTTCCATCCTTAAATGTAATGAAAGACAAATGAGATAAAAATAATTATTTAGTTGTGTAATATTGAATTAATAGCAAATAATTGCGAATGAGGCAAGGTGTTCTAGTCATCAAACATGCATTCAGTTGTCAGACTGCAAGGTAGAAAGTCTGAATACCTTAGCACGGAACCAATTATGACAACTTGAAGTCAGGCAGCACAACAAATTCATTTGGTTTTGTCTTCATCATATGTTAAATGTAGCACAGATCCCAATAAAACTACAATTTATTTCTTTAATCAAATGAATCATGGCTCAGTGCTGTGTCACCAACCTATCATTAATTTCATCACGCTACCAAATTGTAGCATTATAGCTAATATACACCCACCCCATTATGAGTCTCACTAATAATATAGTCATGTTGAAGACAACTGGACCTAATGGCTCCTACTTGTTGTATTATATCTATTAGTATCTGGCTTGACATTCACAATAATATGGATCTTATCATATGTAAAAGTCTCTAAGAAATATGTTCCAGTGAAGAGTGTACAGTTATACCCACAGTAATTATTAGAATGCCAACAGGGGAACATGACAAGCAACATGCCTGCAAAAGGATCCCATTTATACTGTACTTTGAAAATACAATTTCTTAGATATTTTTAGATGCATTTTCCTAAATAGTTCAGTAATATACATTTATACAAGATGTAACTGTAGGACAGCTTCAACTGTGGAAAGTAATTTTAAATTTCAACAACAAATTGCATTATATGGCAACTTCAGTGGATTAATTGTCAGAAGGCACTTCAAGGGAGCTTTTAATCATACAAAATTGACCCCAAGTAAATAAAGGAATAGAGGACCATTCAGTATCTAAAAGCTTAGATGAATGAATACGTTTTAAGGAGACTGTAAAAGGAGGGATAGGAAGAGAAGCAGTAAGCCTTATACTGTGAATCTTAAAGCCAAGGCCTAGATAGTTGAATGCATTACAGCAGATACCAGGGTGAAGGAATTTGGAGTGAGGGAAGAGCTGGAATTAGAAGAGCAGAGGGTCATGGGCTGGATAAGATCAAAGATAAGAATTTTAAGTTTGAGTTACCGCTGAACCATGAAAGCATATAGATTGGTACAATTACAAAAGTTTCTTTAATGTTACAGCAAAGGAGAATCCATCAATTCTGGCAGTTTTGATTGCAAAATTTCACATCAACAGTGCCTTAATCTTCAATGAGGGCAATTTTGAAACCTTTTCTAAAAAAATGAAGGGATTTCTTATTTTCAATGTTTATCTGTGAAGCACCTGCATCAAGGGAATAAATCAGTGGTATCTGTGTAAATAAATTAAAGTAGGTGAGGGAGTAGGATAACAGCAGGTGGGGTATGCTGGGGGGAATATATAAACCAAACATATGAAATGTTTGAAACTAGTTTTTATCAAAGGAACAAGAAGTTAACATTTCATCTGGGCCCTTCATTCACACTGGAATCGTCTGCTTGTCCACTCACTGACCACTCTAACTTCAACTAATGTTGACCGAAAGAACTGCAGATGCTGTAAAACAGCAACAAAAACAGAAGTTGCTGAAAAAAGCTCAGCAGGTCTGGCAGCATCTGTGAAGGAAAAAAAACAGAGTTAACTTTGGGTGTCCGGTGATTCTGCCTCAGAACTGTCATCGGACCTGAAACATTAACTCTGTTTTTTCCCTTCACCGATGCTGCCAGACCTGCTGAGATTTTCCAGCAACTTCTGTTTTTGTTCAAATAATTTTGACCTTGTTTTGTGCATGTCCTGTGCAGCCATAACCTTGTATGCCTCTGTCTGTTTAAGGTCTCTATGGCCTTTATGTCCTTGATTGCTATGTTCTGCCTTTACTGCTCACAAAACAAAGCTTTTCACTGTACTTTGGCACATATGACTTCAATAAATCAAATAAAATCAAATCATTTACAACCTGACCTGCATTGTGTTTGACAAGTTGCATTATATTCACTGTATTACCACGTTCTGAACATTTTTAATATACACCTACTCATAGCATACTTTTGTATGTATTTTGCACATTGTGCATTGGTCCACTTTACCCAAACAGAAAATCTTTTACCAGTCTTTGTTACATTCTATCTTAATCCAGCCCAAATTTGCCTTTTTCTTCTGATGCCTTTGGTATTGTCCCTGAAATTAATTATTTTGCTGTTTATGTCATTGTCCAGATTATTGATGAACATAAACTGAATTACCCTAATACCAGACCCCGAGGACATTTACTAGAAGCAATGCAGTTTAGAATCACTCCTATATATTTTTTGCTAATTTATACTTCACTTCACTGCATCATTGTTCATATAATCAGGGTCAATTTTAGCATATAATGCTCATATGGTATTTACCCAAAAGCTATTTGGAAACTCCAATAAATTAGGTCTACCAAAGTGACAGCTCCAACGTAGTCCTATTCACAAAATGTTTGCTGAAGCTAAGACATGCATACCCAAGCTGGTCTGAATATTGTCAATGATCATTTATTGCTTCTGTAAGGAGGTTTTCCATTAACGTCTTCATCACAGAGGTTAAATTCACAGTGTAATATTTTACTGGCTATGATGTTAATCTTCTTAAATAAAGGTAGCATGTGAGCTTTCCAACAATCATCTGGCATGTTTTTGTTTTCAGTCAGCTACTGTAAATATTTATTAGGGCCTAGTAACAAGCTCTGTGTTCAGTGCTATTTGGATAAATTAAATTTGGCTTTGTTAGATTTTTTTTCTTGAAGGCAGTTCACATTAGCTTGCATATTTCCCTTGAAGTATGAACAATTAACGTAATGTCCAGTTTCATTGGCCCTTTAAGGATTACCCCATTGTTGTAGCAGAGTTGCACAGTGGAAATGTGCTGGTCTTAGAATCCAAAAATCGCTGAACCGAACACATCCTCTGGGGAGATGGATTCAAATCCTACTGTGGCAGACGGTGAAATTTGAATTCCATAAAAAGCTAGTTGACTGTTAATTATGTAATCACTGTGATTGTTAGAGAAGGAAATCTGCCATTTTTGTCTGGCCTGGCTTGTGACTTCGGGTTCAGAACAATATATTGGAGTCTGAACTGCTGCCTGGGTGATCAGGAGGGGCTATATATGCTTGCATAGCCAGCAATGCCAATGTCCCATGGAAGAATAATAAAAGGATCATTAAAAGATAGATACAAAGGATGGGCTCTTGTCTTCACGACTCATGTTGTAACCTTGAAAGTCACTTACCCTTTATATTACCTGCTCAACTTTCATTTCATTCCATTCACACTGATGCAAAAAGTTTAGTTTTTTAAAAACACAATCCAGTCCACCAGTTTACCACAAAGACAGTGAAAATATAAATTTAACTGGAGGTAGTGGCTCAACTAATTTGCCCTGTTTTTCTTTTAATCACTTATAATCCTGTTGGAGTTAGCACCCTCGAAACGCCCTATTCACTTACTAACGTGCTTGGATTCTTGACAAATGCAAATAACCCTTCCCCTATTATTTTGACTATTTCCACAATCCTTGTCTCCAGATAAATTTTAGTCACCTTTTTATAATAACATCAATAGATTTAACACCTGACATTGCCTAAGATCCTATTTTAATAGTAGGTCAGGTGTTAGTTGAGTAGGGGTCAAGGAAGGTGGTAAATTGTCCAGATGCCAGCCATCCAACATGTAGCTGATGTTCACTACCAGACCTGAATGGGCTGTTCAGAAATTGCAGGAAGTAACAGCTAGCTAATGGATGGTCTTCCCATTTCCTTTTCCCTTTTTCATTCATGGGATGAGGGAGTCGCTGGCTAGGCAGCATTTATTGCCCATCCCTAATTGCCCAGAGGGCAGTTGAGAGTCAACCACATCGCTGTGGGTCTGGAGTCACATATAGGCCAGACCAGCTAAGAATGGCAGTTTTCTTCCTTAGAGGACATTAGTGAGCCAGGCGTTTCTTTTTTCCCAACAGTTGACAACAGATTCACGGTCATCATTAGATTCCTAATTCCAGATATTTATTGAATTCAAATTCCACCATCTGCCATAGTGGGATGCCAACCCTGGTTCTCCAGAACGTTATCTGGGTGTCTGGATGAACAGTCCAGCAATAGCACCACTAGGCCAACGCCTCCCCATTTCAGCCAGTTAATTTTAAAGTCTGCTGGAAGTTTACTAAATGGAAGCGTCTAAGACCGCCATGCAATTTCTACTACATGTATTTGAAATTTTGTGTCACATTCAAAATGTCAAAATGTTTCTTTATGTCTCATTAGCTACGGCTGATTTTACAGCATTAATCCAAGATATTATCACTTCTAGTGCTAATTGTCATATGCTTAATTAAGCAGCAATCATTGATTGCATTAATAAAATCTTCTTGAGGGCCTCTTGTCTTTCTGTCTGTACCTTGTGAAATCTTCGAATTTTGCCTTTATCAGTTGCCTTATGATGCAGCCATTGAAACTTTTTTCTCTCTTGGTTTGATAATTTTTCGTAATTGTGTACAAGTACAGGTGTAGCTGTAGAGAGCAATTTTAACCTCTAATGGTGTTATTTTAATGAAAACTGCAGTAGAAGCTATAGCACAGGAGTTGTGTCAGTAAATGCTACAAGCAAACACTGCACTCTCTGATTTCCAGGGTAATCTCTATCGGCTACTACTGGAAGCATGCACCGACCTGATTCACATAACGTAAAAAGGGCCAGAGATAGTAGGAACTGCAGATGCTGGATTATCTGAGATAACAAGGTGTAGAGCTGGATGAACACAGCAGGCCAAGCAGCATCTGAGGAGCAGGAAGGTTGACGTTTTGGGTCTAGACCCTTCTTCAGAAATGGTGCTGAATGATCTACTCCTGTTCCTACATTCCTCCACCTCTTTTCAGAGCAGGGTCTCATTTTCAGGCTTTGTTGCTTTGTTCCCTTATACGTGGCAAACTAATGAGAGACATGGAGCTTAAACTATGGAAATTTCCGGAGAAGGGTCTAGACCCAAAATGTCAGCTTTCCTGCTCCTCTGATGCTGCTTGTCCTGCTGTGTTCATCCCGCTCTACACCTTGTTATATATGAAATAAGGGTCAGATGTCACAGATAATACCCCACCCTCATTTACATGTTAATAAGCCTTGCAACAATTCACAAGCAGAAAAGATTGAGAGGCAATCATTTCCAGCAATACTTAAAAGCGTTCTCATCTAATTTCATTTTAAATGTCACAACAATTTGATGGAGAGCTTGCTGGTCTTTGTCAATTTACATATATTTTGGAGATTTTTTGCGTTATTATTTTTTAAAATTTATTTTTATTTTTCCAATAGCTGTCGTTCCTGTAAGTGTATCTTGGATAAAGAAAAGAAACAACAGCAATAGATGGGAGGCCCGGTTCATTCACAGTTGTAGGGAGAAGGAGGTGAACTTGTAGGAAACACTCTGTGGTTTAAGCTCCATTTCTCTCAGTAGATTGCCACGTATAAGGAATAAAAGCAGCAAAACCTGGAAATGAGACCTTGCTCTGAAATGAGGTGGGGTAACATAGGACAGGAGTAAGTCATTCAGTACCTTGAGCCTGTTCTGCAATTCAATGAGATTGTGGTTCTGCTGTTGCCTAACTCCATATGCCTGCCTTTAGCTTATATCCATTATTACCTTTGCTTAGCTAAAAATAGCCTTCATATTTACATTTAACAACTTATCTAACATCAACGGCCGTTTGTGGAGGAGACCCCCAAACCTTTATTACCCTTTATGTGCTTCCTAACGTCTCCACTGAATGGCCTGGCCTGAATTTTTTTAAAATCATCTGTGGGATGTGGGCATCGCTGGTTGGCCAGCATTTCTTGCGTATCCCTAGTTGCCCTTGTGCAAGTAGTGGTGAGCTGCCTTCTTAAACTGCTGCAGTCCACTTGCTGTGGCTTGACCCACAATGTTATTAGGAAGGGATTTCCAGGATTTTGACCCAGCGACTATGAGGGAACGGCAAAACATTTCCACGCCAGAGTGGTGAGAGGCTAGGAGAGGAACTTGAAGGCAGTGGTGTTAGCTTGCAACTTCTGCCCTTGTCCTTCTAGATGAAAGTGGTTGTGGGTTTGGAAGGCGCTGTGTGAGGATAGTTGGTAAATTTCTGCAATGCATCTTGTAGGTAGTACACATTGCTGCAATTGAATGTTTGTGGCGTAGGAACCAGATGCTTGTGGATGTGATGACAATCAGTCTGTCTACTTTGTCCTGCATGGTTTCAAGCTTCTTAAGTATTATTGGAGCTGCACTCATCCAGGCAAGTGGGGTGCATTTCATCACACTCCTGACTTGCACCTTGTAGATACTGGACAAGCTTTGGAGAATCAGGAAGTGAGTTACACACCACGGTATTCCTAGCCTCTATCTTGCTGTTGTAACCATTGTGTTTATATGGTGAGTCCAACTGAATTTCTGATCAATGATAACCCCTAGGAATTTGGTGATGGTAACATCATTGAATGTCAAGGGGCAGTTTTAGAGTGTCTCTTATTGGTGATAGTCAAGGTCTGGCATTTGTGTGGCATGAATGTTACTTGCCACTTGCCAGCCCAAGCCTAGATATTGTCCAGATCTTGTTGCATTTTAATATGGAATGCTTTGGTATCTGAGGAGCTGCAAATGGTTCTGAACATTGTGCAATCATCGGTGAATATCCCCACTTCAGACCTTACGATGGAGGGAACGTCATTGATGAAGCAGCTGAAGATGGTTGGACCTGGGGTACCACCCTGAAAAATTCCTGCAGAGATATCCTGGAGCTGAGATGACTGACTTCCAACAAGCACAACCATCTTCCTTTCTGCACAATATGACTCCAACCAGTGGAGAATTTGTCATTGATAGCCATTGATTCCAGTTCTGCTAGAGTTCCTTGATGCCACACTCATTCAAATGTAGTCTTGATGTCAAGGGCTGTCACTCTCATCTCTATCATCTGAACCAAGGCTGTAATGAGGTCAGGAGTGGAGTGGCCCTGGCAGAACCCAAACTGAGGGTCACTAAGTGGGTTATTGATGAGCAGGTGTTGCTTAATACCTTGATACTGTTGATGATACCTTCCGCCACTTTACTGATGATTGAAAATATACTGAGGTGATAACTGGCCAGGTTGGATTTGTCCTTTTTATGTACAAGACATATCTAGGTGATTTTCCACATTGCTGGGTAGATACCAATGTAATAGCTATACCAGAACAGCTTGGCTGGGGGAGCAGCAAATTCTGGAGCACAGGCCTTCAGTACTGTTGCCCAGATGTTGTCAGGGCCCATGGCTTTTTCAGTATCCAGTGTCTCCAACTGTTTCTTAATATCACATGGAGTGAAACAAATTGGCTGAAGACTGGTATCTGTAATGTTGGGGATCACTGGAAGAGGTCAATGTGGATCATACATATACCATTTTTGGCTGAAGATTGCTGTGAAAGCTTCAGCCTTATCTTTTGCTGTGATGAGGTGAGTTCTTCCATTATTGAGGATGGGAATATTTGTGAATCCTCTTGCTCTAGTGAGAGATTTAATTAGAATAGAATAGAATAGGAGAGGATATTCTTGGTTGTAATGTGTACTCCAGTGCAGGAGAACAGTGAAAAGGCTTTACATTGGCTGCCTTTAATGGTGCCGTATTAGGTATGAGTACCAAGGTACAAACTTGGATACAAAACAGAAATAAAAGGAAAAGTAGTGGCATTTCTTAGTATCTAAAAATAACTGTGAAATAAGGCAGTTATAACAAAGTTAAAGGATTTACATTACAGCTTGGTAAAAAGTTCAAGCTTAACATGTGGCCTGGCCACACACAGCAGGCACAAGCCCAGCCACTGTACCGCTCTGCTCCAGCCTCCAGTCTGCTGCTCACCGGCACTCAGCTGCAACAAGGTAAGTTGCACTGTACTGGGACTTGCTTCCCTTAGAGCTGCTCCAGGACTCAGGTTTCCCCAAAATGCTGCTCTGGTACTTGGGTCTCTCCTTGCACTGCTCTGGTGCGTGCGTTTCCCACATGCTGCTCCAAATTGTCCATTGCTGTTTATAACTGGATGTGGCAAGATTAGTGAAAATTCTCAAATTATGCCCTTTAGTTCTAGAATCCTGTGTTAACGTTGAGGTCGAACCTGTATTGTAATTTCCGGGTTGAACTGGCTTTACCATCCTGTCAAAGCCACTACATGCTGATTTATTATGCTTTCTGCTTCTTCCAGGCGACCAACTTAATAAAGCAAACATTAGTTAGTTTGTTTGCTTTAAACAGATCACTGTCATGTTTACTAAACTGAATATATCTCAATTGTTCTGGTAATAGATTATTAATTAGAAGTGGTAACTTTATTTCTCTATAACTGCTACTGTAACTATTATTTACAGCATTTTCTGCTTTCATTTCTCTTCACATCGAAAGCCATGAAAACAGTGTCCTGAGATTTCCACTTGTTAATCTCCTGCACATCGAACACTTTGTATTTGTACAGCACATCTTAATGTTGTAAAAAATCCTGAAGTGGGGGTATTATTCAAACAGATATGTTTTATGAAGTATTTTAATGGAGGTAGTTTAGTTGCAACACGAGATTGAGATTGGCGACAATGTTACTTGAGTGTTACACTCAAATATGCTAAGAGTTATACTTTTGGCCAACGAACAGTTTCACAAAAGCCACCAACGAAAGTACAGCTCTACTCTCCATTTTACCAAAAGGAATAGAACAGCTCAGAAAAAGAACAAAGCAGCTTTATTAAATGAAACCTGAACTGAGAGAGCACAAATATCAGGAAAAATTACATAATGTCTTTCCCCATTGAAAAGGATATGGAGAGATGACCTGATTGGAGGACTTCAAAATTATGGCTCAGTTTGATAGGGTAGACATTGCAAAAGTGATAGCGCCACATGTAAATTCAAATTTGGCAGAATATGCCCTATTTGGGAAGTTGTGAGAATATGGTACTTGGTGTGGTTGAAGTGAATGCCTCGGTTACGTTTAAGAGGATGCTCTACATGCATGAAAAGCCTGACTCTATGCCTTTAAATACTTTAGAACACCTATATATTTTCTGTAACTTTCGAAGTTGATTATAAATTAACTTCATTCGAATCATTTATGATTAAATTGTTGTACGTCATTTTGCAGGCCCAACTAGTTGAAGGAAAGTCAGCACCACGTTATGTAAATTTGGATTTCACAACGATTATCAATCTCATTCAAACCCAAACCCTTTCTATCTTATATCAAGATAAGGGTCTACTTAACTCACTGTATGCCCTCTGTTAAAATTGGTCAATCACTGTTTTAATCATAAATTGTTAACAACTTATAAAATACTCATTTGTGGTAGCCTGAATTCATAGAGCACTGACACAAGCAGACGACAGTAAAACTGTCCATAATCTTCAAAGTCTAAAAGGGATGCAGCTTAAAATAACTGCAGTTAAAAATTAATGGTAATAATTATACTTGTATTCACTGAAACCTTCCAGGTGATGAAAGCGCTATCACATCAACTGTACATTAGCAACTCATGTGGTTTACCACTGCTCTGTGACATATTCTAATTAGATAAACAGCAAAATCTGCAGCGAGTTACAAATAGCAAGACCAGCATACTGACTAATGAGATTTACAATGAAGTCAACCATCTCTTGTGTGGAAAATCTGACTTAATATTTCATAAGTCTTGATGGGCTCAGCAGAATTAAAAATCTGGTGCAGAAAAACATGGCTACAAGGATAAAATCAGTCAATGGAAAGAAGAAAATACTTCTGTTCTGTTCCAGTTACAGAACTATGTTCTCTAGCAGGACTGAGCAATTTAAGAATACCTAAGAATTAGACACTAGAACATGAGTGTACCTAAGTATTTAATCATTCTGATAGGACATTTTCACTGAAAAGAGAAAGTGAATGAATGCCGCTGAATAAAGAAAATAATTTAGTAGTGTTGTTCATTTGTATTCACTTATGACATAGTGGCAGGTCTCTCATGGCATTATTTCCAATCAGTCAGAGGCATTTATTTCATTAAATAGGAATGTTTTTGCATGTAAGGCACAACATCAAGATCATAGACGTTTAATCCCTGTATTTAACACTAGAGTGAAAGAGTGAAAAGCTGCATGTTATCCCAAAACACACCCATTCTAAATTGATTGCCAAATAACTTCTAGGAGTCTTTGTGCAAATTCTTCAATGTGAAAATTCTCCATTTCTTTTTTGGTTCATGAACCCTGAACGTCAATCAAGGCCAGCAATTCTTGCCTGTTCAGGATTTCCCTAGAGAAGGTAGTGGTGACCAGCATTCTTGATCTGTTGCACTGTAAGTGGTGTGCTTATATAGAGGGCTGAGTTTTCCCAACTTGCAGCTAAGTCTCAATTTTCGGGAAATTCATGCAATGCATGCTCATGCTTGGACATTTAGGCAGTCACACCACAGCTACAGTATTTAATCCCCAGCTGTGTACCATTTCAAATGCTATAGGCCTGCTCTGAAATAGCCACATGGGTCATTGCAGTGTTGACAGTGTGGAGGAACAAGTAGCTATGCTAGAAGAAGTATAATGATCTTTGGTGCCCCACAGAGGTAAGTGACATAAACTTCTCTTTGCTCTCACACTGTAACTCTGTCACTGCACCACCTATTAGTATCATGGTCTGTCATTCTCAATATTGCATTTAGCATCTTCCCTCACTGGTTCTGTCCAACTTAACTTCCCCTCCAAACAACTCACCCTTCTTGGCCTCTGTGTTTTCTATTCATTCATTCATTCATTCATTCGTTCAGGAACTATCCTGACTGAAGATGGGCCCACCTCTAACAGATCATAAAGCCTCTTGTTTAGGCTAAGAACCTTAGGTTGTCACAGATGGCTTTTTGTTTGAAGTCCATATGGTGTATTTTCCCAGTGATACATGCTGATGTGGCACAGCACTGCATAACAATATTGTCTATCTTTTTGACTTTTCATTGCTGGTCAAAATGACAAGCTGCTTGGCTTTCTCTCTGTGCTGAAAGGCATGGCAGAAATGCCAGAAGTGCCAGGAAAGCAAGCTTTGAGACTTGTGTATCCTTTTCTGCATGCAATGGGTCCATGTCCCTATAGGCCTCGCAGCATTGCAATGTAAGGTGCCGATTAGTTTTGAAGTGCTGAACTGTATTATATGTGAGTTCAAGATGAGGCCACAATGATGTGGTCAGATTAGATTAGATTCCCTACAGTGTGGAAACAGGCCCTTTGCCCCAACAAGTCCACGCCACCCCTTGGAGTATCCTACCTAGACCCAACCACATCCCCCTATAGCCCACACACCCCTGAACACTACAGGCAATTTAGCATGGCCGATCCACCTAGCCTGCATATCTTTGGACTGTGGGAGGAAACCAGAGTGCCCGCAGGAAACCCACGCAGACACGGGGAGCATGTGCAAATTCCACACAGACAGTTACCTGAGGCTGGAATCGTACCCGGGTCCCTGGCATTGTGAGACTGCAGTGCTAACCACTGAGCCTCCATGATGAGGCTGGTGTTTTATCAATGCCAACCTTTGTGAATGGAGAGTACAGGCTGTTGCTGCCCATTGGCTGTGATGTGAGATATTGGGGAATGCCGGCCAAGTTGGATGCCAGGAGAAGACACTAAGAGCTGCCAAATCACCGACTGCTCTGTCTCTCTCAGTTTGGAAATTGCCATAGTCTAGTTTCACACTGGCACCCGGGAGAATAACAACCTATCAGCCTAATCACAACCTGCATATGAATGAGGTCAGGCAACATAAATGCAAGTTATTATATGCAGTTGATCAAACAAAAAACATAATTGAAATGAATTATGGAAATTTAATGAGGGTTGATGCTTCAATAATTCAATAATTCTCTTTCTTGCAATTCGAGCAGGGATATGCAAAGAATAAAGATGAGTCTACCACATGTTTGGACAAAGTATTGATCGTTTATTTAGAGTGGGCTATATTTTGAAATTATAGCTTTCTTTCACAACTGCTTGTTTACGCAGCCTGAAAGGACTGCAGGCTTTGAAACTATCTTCATTTGTACCACAACACACAGCAAAATACTGCATTGTTACTCTTCACAGCACCATAGCAACATACGTTTGTGGGCCAATCAAAATGCTTTCTCAAATACAAAGAGAGAGAAACCAGGCACTAAATACAAGATGAAAAGTAGCCACACTGTAATCAACAGCAATGACAAGCTACGAAAAAAGTATTCTTTCAGCATTTTTAATCTCCCTCAGTTTGACTTTATCATCCATACAAAAATTCCATATGGAAATTCATTTGGAGGCAAATAAAATGTTGGGCTCTATTTCAAAGGGCTAGGAGCGTAAAAATAGGAAAGTTTTTTGCTAAAACTTCACAAAGCACTAGTCAGGCTGCAACTGGAATACTGTGAATAATTTTAAGCCTCTTATCTAAGAAAGCAGAAAGAATTGAAGGCAGTCCAGAGAGGATTCGCAAGGATGATACTGTTTGCGGAGGGATTTTCTTGGTTATGCTTGTACTCTTTGGAGTTCGGATGAATGAGAAGAGATATTATTGAAATATTTAAGATCCTCAGTGGCAGAAGCAGAGAAATTGTTTCTCCTCGTGGAACAGTCTAGGACCTGAGGGCATAACCACAGTGTAAGAAGTCACATTTTTAAAACAGAGATGAGCGGGATTTGTTTTAAGGGTAGTCAATGAAAATTATTTACTGCAGAGGGCTGTGGATGTTGTATCATTAAGTATTTTCAAAGCTGAAATAGACAGATCCTTAATCAGTGTATCAAGTGTTATGGGGATAAGGCAGAAAAGTGAATTCAAGGATTAGTGGGACCTTCGGTCCCGACCTGATCAGATTTCCTGCTGCTCCCATGCTGCCTGGCCTGCTGTGTTCCTCCAGCCCCACACTGTGTTATCTCTGACTCCAGTATTGGCAGTTCTTGCTATCTCACATGTAAGATTAATCAATATTTCAATGGTCTTCAATAAGGAAAAGCCTCCACACTAAGTACAATGATTGACAAATCACTCATCAAGGAAAGAATTGATTCAGAATTGATAAAAAAATTGAAAAGATCCCCTGAGCAGATTCAGCATATCACAATTGCAGTGGCCAACAGATAGGAAAGTTGCTGCCTTGATCTTTCCTCTACTGAAATAACAGTAATGAAAATTTGAAAACCAGCTCATTGCTGAAATATTAACCATGACATTTTTTTGGCAATATGCTGTATTAAGTGTAAAATTATATCAATCTCCACCCACACATATCACTGAAGAAGGGAAAAAGAAGGCTCACCTGATTAGTGATAATGGGAACTGCAGATGCTGGAGATTCCAAGATAATAAAATGCGAGGCTGGATGAACACAGCAGGCCAAGCAGCATCTCAGGATTCCTTGAGTGAAGATGAAAGGTTAGAAGATATTGTTAGAGATATGAATTGGTTATTGCACTTGAAATACATAGAGTTGTACAGCACAGAAGCTAACCCTTCTGTCTAACTTGTCCTTGCCGACCAAGTAGCCTAAATTAATCTAGTCCTATTTGTCAGCATTTGGCCCATATCCCTCTAAACCCTTTGAATTCATTAACCAATCCAGGTGTCTTTCAAATACATTTAACCTATTTATCTAAAATAGGATAATGCCTCCTTGAAATTGGTGGATGAAGGAATCCCAAAGGAAAGCAATGGAACTCCAAATATTGCCTAGCATCTGTAATTGGGAAAAAAAAATTAAAGGATGCAGAGCATTTAGTAATGCAGGTTAACTGAATGGTCAAAAACCCAGCAGAAGGAATACAATGTGGGAAAATTTGCTGCAACATACTTTGACAGAAAGAATAGAGGAGCTCATTATTATTTACATGGAGAAAGAAAGCAGAGAGTAACATCACAGAGGGATTTGGGAGTCCTTGTGTAGAAATCACAAAATGTCAGCATATAGGTTTAACAGGTAATAGGGAAGGCATTGTTGGTGTTTATTTAAAAGGGAATGGAGTCTAAAAATAGGGAAGTCTTGTTAACGGATTGTTGACACAAGTTATTTTGTACCAGGAACACTGTGAACAGTTTTGATCTCCTTATCTAAGAAACGATATACTGGCATTGGAGGAAGTCCAGAGAAGTTTCATTATGTCAACTCTGGGTGTCGAGGTCTTGCCTTATAAGGAGATGTTGAATAGGCTGCACCTGCCCATATTGGAGTTTAGAGGAATGAAAGACAACCTTATTGAAATGTACAAGATTCTTAGGGAACTTTACAGGTGGATAGAGAGAAGTTGTTTCCCCTTGTAAGAGAGTCTAGGACCAGATGGCATCATCTGAGGGAACCGGAATCAACAGCTATGGGGAAATGCAGGAAAGGCAGCTATGCTGTCATTAAATGGAGGAGAAGACTTGATGGGCTAAATGGCCTATTTCTGCTCTTTTGGCTTATGGTCTTAGAGACCGTAAGTTACAGCTTTGAATAATTCAGATATGGGAAGTGACCCTACACTGCCACAGCTACACTGGGGAAGAGATATGGATAGAAAACATGTTGGAATGTGGCTTAATAGTAACTAATACCCCTATGCTCACTGCGTCTAGAGGCAGAAAGGTGATGTGGCACTGGGAAGGCCTAGAGTGACAGAAGCAGCTTATAAAGCCTGCTGATGAGAAAATGTTAATGTCAGCTATTGGAGGAAGGAAGAAACCTGATGCTTAATTCAGTAAGTAGATCGATAAAAAAGAGCCTCAGACTTTAGCAACTGTGGCTGGAATGGACAAATATTAGATCTTTTGAGTAAGCCAAACCGTGTGTTTGTGATTGTGTGCTGAACATCTGTCAACCTTCCCAGAGGGAGGAGACAGGAGTTATGAGCACCATCTCTCTGACTGAACCATTTCTCTGCAGTATTGGAAGAAGTTTAATAACTGCAGGTGACAAACCAGAAAAAGCTATCTCTTCAGATTTGTAAAACTGCTCCCAATTCCTTTCTCTGAGTGATTTTGAGCCATACTGTGAAATGTTGGTTCTTGTTCACACTGCTGGTTCCCCTGCTAACTATAAATTCTTCATGGTGCACCTTGCACTGGCTAACATCATTAACAGGCTACAGCAGTTTTAGATCATACTTGGTATAACAACCTTGTGTTGAACAATTCCCACAAGATGCTTCCCTCAGACTTCTATAATTTGTGCTGTAATATGAATATAATATGAGTAATCTAAGGCTACAAAGACTTTTTTTTTAGCATGCCACCTAAGAAAGAAAAATGGAATGCTTTGGAGGCATTTAGCTCAGGTTATGGGGTAGGAGGGTCTAGAACATTGACAGATTTATCTGGAGCACTGCATGTGGCTTCTCCGTTACAGGTTTTGCAAGGAATAGCATTGTATAAATTACAAGGAAGTCAGACGAAATCTGTTAGGAGATGGGGGCTGTAGACTTACTCCCTTTGGGAAGCAGCATGATTTGGCAAAGGACCATATGGAACTGATAGGGGAAGCTGCATGACAAGGGAGGAGTAGGAAGTTTTACAATATAAGGCTAGTAGAAAGTTCACTTAGGATCCTCAAACAGCACTTCCCCTGCCTCTATATCTCTCAGAAGTGGTGTGTGAGACAAGCTTAACTCACAAAAGCAGACATTGTCTAAACTGTGCCAGCTTGCCTGAGCTGACATGCAATGAAAGTATGGTGCTATCAGAGAGCACCAAGGTCCTCACTGTGCTCAATTTCCATGCAAGCCAAAGCAGGGAGAAACATGTGACTGTTCACTCCCTGCTTACCCAACAAGGAGGTGACAGAATCTCTGACTAGAAGGAGAATAGACTTCGGAGGGGAATGACAAGAGAGACATATGAACAGAGACAGAGAGAGCACATGACATTGCCAGGCCAGCAAGATTTTCACTGGTGCTGAGTGCAATCGACTGCAAAATCATAGTTCTGGAAGTCCCACATGTTAACCAGGTGTTTATCTATAACTATGAGCACTACCATTCTGTCAGTTTCTTTCTGATGTGCAACCATTCATAGAACAGCCTCCTTGATGAATGCCTGCTAACTTGACAGCTACCACAATGCTATCATGCGATGACAGTCAGCCTTCTTTATTCTGTCTGAAGCGGGCGGCTGCTCTGGGGAAAAGCATAACCCTGACTGATGTCTTCCATTCACCACCCAACGACAATGAACGCTGAGTTACAAATGGCAAAGCATGGAGAAAACTATCGATTTTTGATAACAATAGATCTGCCACCTGGACTGCGAGGGGTGGAACCCTCCGATACTCGCTGCCGTGTATCTCCAAGCTTGTAGTGATCTATTCCATCCTCCATTATCTTCGTCTTAGCACCAGACCTTTGGGAGTAACTGGGGAGCAAGAGGTGGCAAAACAACATAGGGAGAAAGCAGAGGAAATAATATTGTCCCTGGGTTGGATTAGAATCATAAAATGATTGAATTTTATAGTACAGGAGGATGCCATTTGACCCATCGTGTCTGTACTGGCTCCTGAAAGAGGCACCCAGCTGGTTCCATTCTCCAGCCCTATCTCTGTAGCCCTCTAAATTGATTACTTTCACAATATATATCCAGTTCTCTTTGTTGAAACTTACTATGGAATCCGCCTCCACTACTCTCCCAGGCAGTGCCTTTCAAATCCTTGCACGCTCACTTCCCGTCTCACTTCCAGCTTTTTTGCTGATAATCTTGAAATTGTAACCCCTGGTTACTGACATATTAACTAGAGGAAAGCAGATATCTTTCTTTACCCTGTCAAAATTGAACACCTGAATTAGGTCACCTCTTAACCTTCTTCATACCAAGGAGAATAAGCCCAATCTTCTAATCTTTCCTTGTATCTATAATGCTTCACTCCTGGTATCATTCTAGTAAATGTTCTCTGAACTCTGTCTGGGTTTTCAGTATCCTTTATTAAATAAGGTATCCAGAACTGAACACGTTACTCCAAATGTAGTCTGACAATAGATGTGGATGATCTGTTTGTGAGTGACTCACAGCTCACAGTAGTCCCCCTTTCAATTCAACTGCATTGGAACATCACACTGCCCTCTTAAAACCTTAAAAGAATAACTGCCAAAAAAAAAATGCAAGTCAACTTTATTTGTCAACATTTCCAATAATCCATTCAAACTGAAATTAGCCAAGGGAAGGCAGTTGTGATAGATGCGATATGAATACTAATCAGATCATCAGGTCAAAGACAGTAGTAATCCTAGAGTTCAGATGCATCACAAGCTGTCAGAGAGCTGCTTCTTCATTAGGTGAAGTGTCCAAAAGCTTGTGATTTCAAATAAACCTGTTGGACAATGACCTGGTGTCATATGACCTTTAATTTGGATGACATTAGTGCAATGTCCAAACTGCAAAATACAAAAGATCTTCAATGTTGCTGAGGTTAATTCATATTCTCCTTTCCCTTTACAAAGTAAATTTTGTTCAGAATTTTGTTTTCTTGAGAGCTTTCTGAAAAACAAAGTACCATTTGTCTGGCGGGCAAATCAGCAAAACTCACTTGAGTTTAAAAAGTCATCGACTGAAAGACTTTCATATTTCAGCTCTACACCCAAGCACAAAGAGCTACTCTGCAAGTCAACACATGACCACAACATCTTGGAGTATGCTTCCTACAAAGAAGGAGGTATTTTGCTTTTGCTATCCAGAGTATAACTAATCCATGTCCAATTGATTTGATATTTTGATTGAAAAACGTTAATCAAGGGTTTTAGAATTAACTGTTTCCAATACTGTTGTGACCTCATCAGATAGTAACACTGGACTCATCAGATCCTGGAGTGAAAGCCAGTTCAACAGATCATAATTTTCATTTTTACGGTTTTGGTTACCATGGCGGTTAGTCACTGAGTGTGTTCACATGAGGCTACCAAGGTTGTCTCATGCAAGAGCTCAACATAAACAACAAAACCAAAGATTCAACACTTCTTACAGCAATATCTTTCCATATATTCAATCCAACCAAGTATGGCTCCTATCTTAACTCTGTAATTTCTTACTTTAACTGACTCTTTCCAATTTGGAAGGCCAGGAGAATCCTTTTCAGTTCTAGGGGTCTGCATTTCTTTGCAGTCAGTGCAGACAACCAGGACACTTCCACAAACTCTCACAACCTGAATGTTCTACAAATCAAACTCTCAGTCTGGTGTTTGCAGCATAATATATCTGCCCTTTTACTAGGATGATACTGTTCTTCTGAGCTGAAACATGATTGTTCTGAACTTGAAAGTGACCCCTGGCCATTTGCTTTCCTGAATGCTGTAAAACTTAGCATGGTTCAAGATAATGGGAACTGCAGATGCTGGAGAATTCGAGATAACAACGTGTGAGCTGGATGAACACAGTAGGCCAAGCATCATCCTAGGAGCACAAAAGCTGACGTTTCAGGCCTAGACCCTTCATCAGAAAAGCAAAGAGTCTAGGCCTGAACCATCCGCTTTTGTGCTCCTAAGATGCTGCTTGGCCTGTTGTGTTCGCCCAGCTCCACACTTTGTTGTCATAGTTCAAGATAACCTGGCATAAACCATTAACTTGTACACCACGCAATGCCTGCTTCTCAAAATACAAGGCTATGACTCAATCTACAAATTCCATGTTCACATTTGATACTTTTAGTTATTTCTCCAACTTGTCTAACACTGTAGATATTTCCTCAGATCCGTAACTAGATCTTATTGATTGTGAAATGGAATACATCTTATTTATTGATCTCCTGGCTCCTGAGCAGATAAATGTCTGTAACTGCAACAAGAAATGTCCAATGATTTTAAATTGTGCCAACTATAGAAAGCCTTGATTGACAACTTTCCAGCATGTTCAAGAGGCTCAAATAACATTTCAATCTTGTAGAGTTAATACATTCCAATGTGTAACCTTCAGGAGAAAAGTGTCTCCTCGCACCAGAATCCATTTGACTTCATAGCCTAGCAGGTGTATGTTATGATTAATCGAATCAGGAGACTGACTAGCGAGACAGTAAACTGGCTAGGGATGAATCAATATATTGAAACAACCATCAGGAAAAATGAGCTATGCCAAGCCTAGATGTCCAGTCACCATAAAGCATTGTTATTTCCTAGCCAAGTACACACAAATCCATGAACTAGAATTGCAACAGATTTCCCAAATATAGATGGAGATAATTTCATGGTTCTGACAATTTCTCAAAATGTCCTGTTATCTGTAAGTTACTCAACACACCCAGCATCATCATTGAAGATATATTTAGTTCAACTTTTAGCCTCTTCCAAACATTGTGAAATATTATTTCAGACCATAGACCCTGAATTCTGGAACATAATTTCAGGCAATGAGTGAAGACAGGAGTTGACCAGACTAGCTTATCAGCATACCATTCCTCCTTCCAATCGTACACTGGAATGTGTGTGTAATCACTGTTGAAATGCAGAAAAAGCGGCAAAAAACCTGCACTCAGCAATGTGATAATGAACAGAAAATCTGATTAAAGGATAATATTGTCGAGAATGTCAAGTATAAATCCCCTATTCTTCTTTGTTACGGTGCCATTGGATGTATTATACCCATCTGAGCAGACAATGTTTCATCTGGGACACATTACTTCCAACAGTGTGTTGCTCCTCAGTACTGCACTGAAGCCTCAGCCTTGCTTATCGTCCTCATGAATTGGCTCTGGAGTGGGATGTGAACCTGGAACCTTTTGATTCTGAGGCGTGTGGTACCAACTGGATCACCGCTAAGAAAAGCAAAATACTTTAGAAAATTTTGCTTTGGCTCATTGAGACAATTGATACCAGCGTAAGTGGCCTCATGGACCAAGTGCTATGAATAAAGACCCTTATCTTCTTTATAATGCAATCTCTGCTCCAGTTCGGCACCAGCCCCAGCTCGAGTGCAAGGTTTGCAGAGAGCCAGCAGCCACTCAGCAGTCAGTGCCAAATTCCAGAGGTTTGTGTTTGACTACGCAGCTATTAACTGAAAGAGTTAACAGACATCACAAAATAAGCTTTGCGCATCAGGACATAAAGGTCAGTTTCTGGGAGGAGCTAATTAGATTTCTCCGTGTGTCCTACAGTTTCTGAATGTGTTCACCAGAGGGTGCATAGTACTTCAGTGATGGTTCTCAGCAAATGTTGCTAAAGTAACAACATTTACCTAATCATAAACTGGGCCTGGTAGTCTCAGGAGAGACTATCATGTATTTCAGAGGTAATGTAACTAGCTACCAAATAGGCTACTTATTGTTTATTAAAGTTGATCCCATTTTCTGCTGAGAAGTTTGTTATGGGTGACTTTCCCCACAAGATATTTGTAGCTTAGACAATTATGAGCAAGAAAGATTGATGGCAATAAATCTACCCAGTCATCCCAAGTGATTCCACCAGAAACGAAGGTAATCAAGAGTTCATTGTTTTGCGGGGGAAAAGCCAATGAGCGTTAACCATGCCCAAATAAAATAGCATGCCAAAATGTAATTTTATGCATTGTAATAAAATGCCCACTAGTGAATCCTCAAGAGAATGTGCACTTTTTAGTTAATGGAACACCAACAATCAGTCAATTTAACAAATCTTTAAAAGCAGTGTAGAGCACAACATGCCCATTTCTCTCAAGGGTATGAAGATTGACCTAATGTCATGGAAGTGAATGTATAGCTCATTTCTACAGCTATAGTTAAGTTGGACGTATATTAGTTATCCCATCACAAGCATCTGATAACCATTTCATTATTGTAATATCAATGCATACTAATGTTGTTTTCTGTCTCATATGGTCAATCTATAATTTTAATGAGTAAACTCTGCATTCAGTCAGAGCATGCAGCATTATAACAAGCTACATGCCTGGATGGAAATTATATCAGAAACAACTGTCACAGTTCTGTAATTGTTTGACTGAAATTGCAGATGCCAGGATAGCTGGAGGAATGGACTGCATTTCAGCTTCAAGGTCACTACTGAGATGGAACAAACTTGGTTGTTCTTGTTTGCAATTTATCCAATCTCAGCAAAGCCTAAAAACAGTTTGATGAAATCAAACAAGAAAACATAGTTTTCTAAAACTCTTACAAAGATTGTCTTTGCAGTAAGATTAATTTGTGGATGATTTTATCTATTCTCTGTATTGCCACTGCTTCTATCCCCAGCCAGGTCATAAACCAATTCTTCTAAAACGTGTTTATATTTCAAGTGAAGTAATGCACACGGTTCTTCCTGTCATATTTGCAATGTTAGTATCACATAATCAGAAGAAGCAGGTCTCCCCATTGCTAGATTATTTATTTCAGTGCTTTCAATTTTGCATCCTATAACATCGTCATGTTTGGTTCAAGTTAGAGCTCAGTGGGAGTCCAAGGATGGAGTCTCCCCATATTGAAGGTGAGGTCGGAAGAAATGTCAGAAGTAAAAACGTTGAGTGACTGGGCTAACATCTTACCAGCTCCAGGCAATCTTCCTGGAGCCTGTCGATGGCACCAGCCAATTGCATTGGGTAGTCTCTCTGCATTATTACATAAGGCTCAGTGGATACTCCACAGGGATATTCCTGATGATAGAGGGTTCCTAACTAAAGTCCAAATTTGGCATGCCCTTTGGAGTGGCTTGCTGCAGTTGGCATTGGGGGGGTCCCGCGAGACTTCCAACACTTTTGCAACACTGGCAAAATTAGACTGACGACTGCTTACACAACCACATCATCACTGGAACATCTACGTTTAGGATAAAATATTCAACCAAAGCCCTATTTTTCTGAAAAAGATCAAAAGAACTGCAGATGCTGCAAATTACAAAAACAGAAGTTGCTAGAAAAACTCAGCAGGTCTGGCAGCATCTGTGAAGAAAAAATTAGAGTTAATGTTTCGGGACAGAACAGTTCTGCGGACGGGTCACTGGAAGCAAAACATTAACTCTGATTTTGTTTCATGCTGCCAGCC
This sequence comes from Stegostoma tigrinum, assembly GCF_030684315.1. NCBI lineage: Eukaryota > Metazoa > Chordata > Chondrichthyes > Orectolobiformes > Stegostomatidae > Stegostoma > Stegostoma tigrinum. The sequence continues at coordinate 86,344,542 of NC_081359.1, read as the reverse complement.
CTGCTGAGCTTTTCCAGCAACTGCAGATTTTGTTCAGAGATGGTAAGATCTGTGGATGCAACAGTCTGAAATAACACAGTGTGGAGCTGGATGAACACAGCAGGCCAGACAGCATCAGAGGGGCAGGAAAGTTGTTGTTTTGGGTCAGGACACTTCTTCAGAAATGAGGGAGGGGGAAGGGAGCTCAGAAATAAATAGAGAGAGGAGGGGTGGGGCTGGGGAAGGTAGGTGGAATGGTGATAGGTGAGTGCAGGCAGGTAGTATTGGGGATTGGTCAGTGAGGTGGGAGGTGCAGAGTGAAGGTGGACAGGTTGTGTCAGGTCAGGGTGGCGGGGATTAAGGTAGGGTTGGTCATGGGATGAGGCCGGGGTTGGGGAGATTTTGAAACTATTAAAGTTCACATTGATGCCATTGGGTTGTAGGCTTCCAAGGTGGAATATGAGGTGTTGCTCCTTCAGTTTCCAGGTGGTATCGTTGTGACACTGGTGGAGGCCCAGGATGGACATGTCACCCAGGGAGTGGGAGGGGGAGTTGAAATGGTTTGCGACCGGAAGGTGTCATTTGCCGTGAACAGAGTTCAGGTGCTCTACAAAGTGGTTTCTAAGCCTCCGCTTGGTCTCACTAATATAGAGGAGGCCACATCGGGAGTAGCGGATGCAATAGACCACATCAGCGGATGTGCAGGTGAGCATCCGTCTGATGTGGAAGGTTTTTTTGGAGCCTGGGATGGGGGCGAGGAGGGAGGTGTAAGGGCAAGTGTAGCACTTCCTGCGGTTGCAGGGAAAGGTGCCAGGGGTAGTGGGGCTGGTGGGGAGTGTGGAGTAGACGAGAGAGGCCACAGAGAGAGCGGTCCCTCCAGAAGGCTGATAGGGGTGGGGAAGGAAATATATCCTTGGTTGTGGGGTCAGATTGCAGGTGGCGGAAGTGGCAGAGAATGATGCTTTGAATCTGGTGGTTGATGGGGTGATGCATGAAAACAAGGGGAATTCTGCCTTTGTTTTTATTGTGGGGAGGGGGTGTGAGGGTTGAGGTGCGAGAAATACAAGAGATATGGTTAGGAGTGTTTTTGACCACTGGAGGATGGAAGTTATGGTCCTGGAAATACGAGGACATCCGGGACGTTTGGGTGAGGAATTCTTCATCTTGGGAGCAGATGTGGCTGAGATGGAGGAATTGGGACTAAAAACATTAGTTTTGAGGTCACCGGAGATAGAAACAGAGAGGCCCAAGAAGGACAGGGAGATATCAGAGATGGTTCAGGTGAATTTGAGGTTGGGGTGAAAGGTGTCAGTAAAGTTGATGAACTGTTCAAGCTCCTTGGTGCCGATACAGTTATCGATGTAGTGGAGGAAGGGGTGGGGGATGGGAGCAGTGTAACTGCAGAAGAGGGGCTGTTCCACGCATCCTACGAAGAGGCAAGTATATTTGGGCCCATGCGGGATCCCATGGCCACACCCCTGGTCTGTTTTTGTTCCCTATTTATCGGTTCCACTCATTTCAGTGAACAATAAAGATCTTCAGGCACTAACAGATGAAGAAGAACACAAAGTTCTTCCAATGATCTGGCTTCTCTTTCTGCCGCAAATAGCAATCTTAGTGGGTGCATTAAATATTGTCTGCATTTGTCCATCTAATAAATTGCTTTACTTCAAAATAAATTATTGTACATGAAACACTGTGAAGCATAATAAAATGCTGGCTAAATGTAAACTTATATTGTTCTGTTTTTTTAAAAGATATTTTAGTTATTAGATTCCCTCTAGTTATTCTCAACATGCAGCTTTGAAATGTCGGGATGAATATATGAATTCTAAACTGGAACATTTTTGTGTTGTAAAGTAAAACACAGCAATCCATAAAAAGAAAACCATTGAGATAATAAAATTGAGAGTCGTAATGAGATCAGCTTCCCGATCTGAAGGGTAATTGGGCATTCTCCGACTAATCTAGATGTTATACTGAAGCAAAGTTTAAAAAAAATTCATTCATGAATGCAGCCAACATTGGTGGGCCAACATTTATTGCTTATCCCTAATTGCCCTTTAGAAGGTGGTTGTGAGTTGTCTTCTTGAACCACTGCTGTCCATTTACTGTAAGTAGACCCACAGTGCCATTATGGAGACAGATCCAGGATTTTGATCTGGTAATAGTGAAGGAACAGTGATATTCTTCCAGATCAGGATGGTGACCAGCTCAGAGGGGAACTTGCAGGTGGTTATGTTCATATGTATCTTCTGCCCTTGAGCTTCTGGATGGAAGTGGTCGTGGGTTTAGAAGGTGCTGTCGAAGAATCCTTGGTGAATTTCTGCAATGCATCTTGTAGATAGTACACACAGCTGCTACTGAGCTTTAGTGGTGGAGGGAATGGATGTTTGTGAATGTTGAGCCAATCAAATGGGCTGCTTTATATTTGATGGTATCAAGCTTTTTGACTGCTGTTGGAGCTGTGCTCATCCAGTCAAATGCAGATTATTGCATCACACTCCTAAGTTGTGCCTCGTAGATGGTGGACAGGCTTTGGGAAATCAGGAGGTGTGTTAACTGCTGTAGGATGCATGGCTCACAGCCACTGCATTTATGTGGCAAGTCCAACTGAGTTTCTGGTCAATGATAACTCTCAGGATGTTAATAGTAAGAGATTCTCTTTCAGTAATGCCATTTAGTGTTAAAGAATGATGGTCAGATTCTATCTTGTTGGAGATTGTCATTGCCTGCCATTTGTGAGGTGAAAATGTTACTTATCACTTTTTAATCCCCAAGCCTGGATATTGTCCAGCTCCTGTTGCGTTTACTCATGGACTGCTTCAGTAACCGAAGAGTCACAAATGGTGCATGGCATGGTGCAATCATTGGCAAACATTCTCAATCCTGACCTTACGATGGAGGGAAGGTCATTGATAAAGCAGCTGGACGTGATTGGGCCAAGGACACTACGCTGAGGAGCTCCTGCAGAGATGCCCTGGAGCTGAGATAACTGATCGCCATCAACCACAACCATCTTTCTATGTGCCAGGTGTAATTCCATCCTGTAGAGAGCTTGCCCTCGATTCCCATTGACTCCAATTTTGCTCAGGCTCCTCAATGCCATGCTCGGTCAAATGCTGCCTTGGTATCATGGGCAGTCACTCTCACCTCATCTCTAAAATACAGCTGTTTTGTCCACTTTTAGAACAGACTGATAATGAGATCAGATTTGAGTGGCCTTGGCAAAACCCAAATCTCATTTGAAGATCTCCCCTCTACAGGGTCTCACCTCATAGTGTCCCCAACCCTGCACTAACTGCTTCAATCTCATTCCCAAAATCCACAAATGGAACAGCCCTCGCAGCCTTACTGAACTTATTTATTCCTATTTTATTTTTTTTCCCTCTTGTTAAGTCTCTTCTTACTTACGCTTGTGATTCTTTTGATGCCTTATATCAATTCCACAATTCCCAGTTTCCTGGACCTAGCCACCTCCACTTCACTGTGGGCATGCAATCCCTCCACATTCCCCATCAGGATAGTCTAAAGTCTCTCTGCTTCTTCCTTGAAAAGAGGTCTCCACAGTCTCTGACCCCCACCATCCTCCTTCAACCTGGCTGAGCTTATTCTCACTTTGAATAACTTCTCCTTCAATTGATCTCATTTTCTCCAAGTCAAAGGTTCATCCATTAGTATGTGCATGAGCCCCAGCTATGCCTGTCTCTTTGTGGGGCACGTGGAATGTTCCTTGTTTCAGTACTTCCCAAGACCCCACGCACAACATTTTCTCTGCTACATCGATGAGGTTTTCAATGCTGCTTCCTGTTTTAATCCACAGTTGGAAAGAATGAATCAGTTCTGTTACCAGTTTCCATCCTTGTTTCACCTTCTCCTGGTCCAAGTTGGACTCTTCCCTTCTATGATTTCACTGTTTCCATTTCTGACGATAGATTGTCTACCAATATCCATTAAAAGTCCACTACCTCCCACAGTTATATCGACCACAGCTCCGCATGCCCTGCTTACCACATGGATTCCGGATTCTGTTCTTCCAGTTTCTCTGTTGCTCCTATTCTAATGATGCTACTTTCCACTGGGCTACCACAAACATGGTCTTCTTTGTTCTCAACTAAGGGTTTCTCCTATTGGAGTTGACAGGGCTTTCAACCATGTCTGACCAGTTTTCTGCACTTCTGCGCTCAGCTCTTTCTCTCCTTCACAGAACAGCGATACGGTTCCCATTGTCCTTACTTTCCATCTCTACATTCATAGGATCACCCACCTCAACCCCTAGCAGGATGTCCTTAGCAGACACATCTTCCCCTCCACACATAACACTGTTCCCTCATGACACCCTGGTCCATTCCTCCATCACACCTAATGCTTCCTCAACCCCCACTTCATCTTCCTATGCAATCATAAAAGTTGTAACACTTGCTCATTCACCTCCTCCCTCCTCAGGATCTAAGGCAGTAAAAACGCTTTCCTGGTGAAGTAGAATTTTGATCGCACATTTTTCTGTTCAGTCTACTGCATTCTCCGTTCACAATGTGTTCTCCTTCCCATGCACAGACTGAGTGACTGCTCTGCAGAATGCATTCGCTCTGCTCATAGAAATGAACCTGGCCTCCCATTTTCTTGTTGCTTATACTATTTGTACAAAAGTAGCTCTGCATTTTAACTTCACTAAGTTTGCACCACATTTTTAGGTATGCCTGGTGCTACTCCTGTAATGCCTTCCTGCACTCTCCATTGAAATATGGTTGATCCCCGGCTTGATGGTAAGGATGGAGGTGTGGATATGTCGGGCTATGAGGTTGCAGATCATGTTAGAATATAGTTCTGCTGCTGCTGCTGATGGCCCACAGTGATTTGTGAATGCCAGATTGCTAGATCTGTTTGAGGTCTATATATTTAACACAGAGATAGCACCATGCAACATGATATAAGGTATCATCATTGTAAAGTGGAAAATTGTCTCCACAAGGATTGTGTGGTAGTCAGTCTTACAGATATTCATGGACAAATGCACCAGAAGAAGGTGATGAGGGAACCAACAAGAGAGGAAACAGATTGCTTATCCTCACCAATCTGCCTACCAGAACGAAAATGAGGGCTAGTATGTTTCCTCCTTTTGTTGGTTCTCTCACCACAAGCCGCAGACATAATTTAACAGCGATGTCCTGTAGGGTCTGACCAGCTCGGTCAGTAGTGCTGTTGCTGGTGGACGTTGAAATGCCCCAATTGAGTACCTTCTGCACCATTGTTACCCTCAGTTCTTCCTGTAAGCACTGTTCAATATGGAGGAACACTGAACCACCTGCCAAAGCTATAGCTGGGGATAGTGGATGTAGATGGTAATTAGCAAGGGTGATTCCTTCTCATGTTTGACCTGGTGACTGATAGCAATGTTGATGGCTTCCAGAGTAACTCCTTCCTGACTATGTATTACAGTGACGTGCATCTCTGCTGGGCCAGTCCTGCGTTGGGACAGGGCATAGCCGGGGATGATGATGGTGGTGTCTGCAACATTGTCTGCAAGGTACGATTCTGCGAGTGTGACTATGTCAGGTTATTGCTTAACTAGTCTATGAGGTAGCCCTCCCAATTTTGGCATTGATCCCCAAAGTTTAGTAAGGCAGACATTGCAGGGTCCACAGGGCTGTGTTTGCTGTTGTTATTTTCGGTGCCCAGATCGATGTGAAGTGCTCTATTGGTTTTATTTCTGTTTTTAAACTTCACAGTGATTGATACAATAGAATGGCTTGCTTCAGCCACTTCAGAGGGCAGTTACGTGTCAGCAAGCACTGCTGTGGGTCTGGAGTCACATGTAAACAAGACCAGGGAAATGTGATTGATTTCTTTCCCCCACACAGAAAAAGCTATTAAACAAGATTGATTTTCTGAAAATCAACTATGGTTGCACAAGGATCATTAACCATTCAACTCCAGATTTTGTTGTTGTTGAATTCAGAATCTTTCATTTGCCGTAGCAGGATTCATAGCTGGAACATCACATGGCTCTGCAGCTTAATTGCCTGGTGATACAATCACTAGGCCACTGCCTCCCCACTTAGATTTTTGTGGAATATTTTACTGTTATAAAAGCTTTCAAGTACTTAGCAACTTATGAATTAGTTTCGTAGTGTAATAAACAACAATTTCCACAAAGCAAGTTCCCAAAATTAGCACTGTGATAATGATCAGATACCCTATTTTTGCATGTTGAATGAGTGATGCACATTGGTCAGGACACCAAAGATAACTCCCTGGATCATCATTTTAACAATACCAGATATTTCTACATGTGTCTGAGCAGACAGTTGGAATCTCAATTTAATGATTAGTCTGAAAGACAGCACCTCCAGAAATGCAGTAATTCCTTGGTAGAGGGCTAGAATGTCAGCTTTGAATTAAAACTTGGCGTTTGAACCCAAAGTCTTATAATTCAGAATAACATTGCTTTCAGCTGTACTATGGCTGACACTCCAATATCAAAATATACAAACATTCTGAATTTCGACTCAATTCCAATAAGTAATTACCTACTGAATGACCACTTTCTAAATTAGTGTTAAACACAGTAATGTGCTAAAACATTTGCATGCTTTTGATTCTTACAAAGCATACACATCTGTTTAGATGGCTTACCACAAGCAGTATTCTCTGTGCTGATAGTCTGCAATAACATAGAGCATACATTTAGTTACCAGCAGAATACTTCTAAATGCAAGTGGAAGGGGCAAAGAAGACAAGTATGAAACTAATGACACCAGCCAACTTTTTAAACATCATTGTGTTTTATGAAAATGTTTGGACACAGCAGTCACTTTAATTATTTTCACAAATAAATCTGAACTTTATTGCTTCTAAGGGGCTGCTTTATTTTCCAGTGTGAAAGTCAATATCTGCTTACAACTGCTTTCAAATAATAACAGCAGGACAAGCAGCATCTTAGGAGCACAAAAGCTGACGTTTCGGGCCTAGACCCTTCATCAGAAAAGGGGGTTGGGGAGAGGGTTCTGAAATAAATGAGGAGAGAGTGGGAGGTGGACCGAAGATGGTTAGAGGAGAAGATAGATGGAGAGGAGAGTATAGGTGGGGAGGTAGGGAGGGGATAGGTCAGTCCGGGGAGGACGGACAGGTCAAGGGGGTGGGATGAGGTTAGTAGGTAGGAAATGGAGGTGCGGCTTGAGGTGGGAGGAGGGGATAGCTGAGAGGAAGAACAAGTTAGGGAGGCGGGGACGAGCTGGGCTGGTTTTGGGATGCAGTGGGGGTAGGGGATTTGAAGCTTGTGAAATCCACATTGATACCATTGGGCTGCAGGCTTCCCAAGCGGAATATGAGTTGCTGTTCCTGCAACCTTCAGGTGGCATCATTATGGCACTGCAGGAGGCCCAGGATGGACATGTCATCTAAGGAATGGGAGGGGGAGTTAAAATGGTTCGCGACTGGGAGGTGCAGTAGTTTATTGTGAACTGAGCGGAGGTGTTCTGCAAAGCGGTCCCCAAGCCTCCGCTTGGTTTCCCCAATGTAGAACAAGCCACAACGGGTACAGCGGATGCAGTATACCACATTGGCGGATGTACAGGTGAACATCTGCTTTATGTGGAAAGTCATTTTCGGGCCTGGGATGGGGATGAGGGAGGAGGTGTGGGCAAGTGTAGCACTTCCTGCGGTTGTAGGGGTAAGTACCGGGTGTGGTGGGATTGGATGGGAATGTGGAGCGGACAAGGGATTCCTAAAGAGAGTGGTCTCTCCGGAAGGCAGACATGGGTGGGGATAGAAAAATGTCTTTAGTGGTGGGGTCGGATTGTAGATAGCGGAAGTGTTGGAGGATGATGTGTTGTATCCGGAGGTTGGTGGGGTGGTTTGCTTCAGTTATACCAGAGTGCTGTTAGATGTCATCTGGAGCATGGTGTAAATACTAATCTCCTTACTTAAGGAAGATTGTAAATACAACGAAAGAATTTCAAAGAAGGTTTCTTAGGTGAGTACCTGGAATAGGTGTGTTAACTTATGCGGAAAGGTTTGATGGCTAAGCTTGCATCTGCAGGAGTTTAGAAAACAAAGAGGTGACTTGAATACAACATTTAAAATATTAAGGTGCTTCAACATGGTAGATGTGGAAAGGATGTTTTCTTTCACAGAAGAATCTATAACTAAGGATCAGTATTTGAAAATGAATATTCACCAATTTATAACAGGAATAAGGCTAAGATTTCTTTCTATCAGAGTACCATGAGTATTTAGAGCTCCTCACAAAAATAGTAGAAGCAGAGTCTTTGAATGATTTTAAGGTAAAGGTAGACAGATTCGGTGAAGCCAGATGATGGAATGTTGTCCGTATAAGCACAAACTGATTTGAGATTACAAACGGATATTATGGCACAGCAGGCTCAAGGATCCCAATGGCCTCAGCCTGTTGGTTGAGTGTATGTTCATTAGCAATACGCCATCCTGGCATGGAACTATATCATTGTTCCTCCACTATCATTAAATCCTGGTATTCCCTTTCCAACAGCACAGTGGGTATACCAACATTCCAAGGACTGTAGCAGCTAAAGAAGGCAGCTCACTACCAGCTTCTGCAGGGCATTTAGATTGGGCAATAACTACCTAACTTCAACAGAAAGCTTGTCGATTCCACATTAAACCTGGATGCAACTTAGAAGTGGTATGATAAATTTCAGTGAAGTGTCAAATATGAGACGCAAACAAAATTAGAATTTTAGAAAGTGATTAAGATTCCCCTACCCTACCGAATTCCAAGCACTTTGCTCAATATTGGAAAGATCTTCAATATTAAAATAGGATCTGAACTAAGCATTCAGATCCTCAATCTTGATTCGTAATTTAATGGGATCACATCCAATCCTACCTGGTTCATCGCATCTTAACTACAGTTAGTTATTACCTGCTTTCTATTCTGTTGTGTTGTTACTGAAAAGCTTTTGTGCTTCAGAATGTCTGCCATAAAATTTCTCCATGTCACTGCTCCTCAGCAGCCTGACCAGAAGTGCAGCAGGAACCCTGCTTATGGCCACTGAATTAGAATTGTCACCAGGTTTTCGGCAGAGTTACAACAGCGGAAGCAGCTTCAAGGTCTTATGTGGACAAATTACTTTAAAATTGATTTGTACATGATTAAGTACAAAGATTCCATGGAGTATTGTAACGTTGGTGCCCTGCGGCTTTTGAGACATGGTATGGAGCATTTTAAAATAAGTTACAGTTTATATCACTTTTCACAATCATTTAAGTCTTGAAGCATTTTACAGCCAGTAAAGTGCTTTTGAAGTGCAGTCACTGTTCTAATGTCACAAACACAGCAGCTCATGTGAGCTCAGAAAACCTCTAATATTCAACATTGTAATAATGACAGACTTTTGGTGATGACAGATTAACGTTTCAGGTCCAGTGACCTTCTGCAACTCTTACCTCCTTTACGCAGATATTCCCAGTAGTTTCTATTTTTGTTTCTGATTTCCAGTACCAGCCATTCTTTATTTTTGGTGATGTTCATTGATAGTTAATTACTGTGCAGCACCTTATAGGTAACCCTGCTGCTTGCCTTCTAAGTGATGCCAGAATATCCTCTAGAACAGTCAGTACTGCACTGGAGTTTGAGCCTTGATTTTCATTCCTCACTACAGGAATGGGACTCAAACCTGAAGATTTACAGCAATGTACACTGTCAACAGAGCCACAGCTGACACGCATGCTTAGGAGATGAATGTAACTCTGCATTTCTAATTCCCAAAGTTGTTCATGTTTGATACTTATAGATAACACCGTATGGAGCTGGAGAAACAGAGCAAGCCAGGCAGCATCAGAGGATCAGGAAAGTAGGAAAGTTGATGTTTTGGGTCCCGACCTGAAACCTCAACTTTCCTGCCCCTCTGATGCTGCCTTGCCTGCTGTGTTCCTCCAGGTCCACACTGTGTTATCTAAGACTCCAGCATCTGCAACTCTTATTATATATTTCCTCTTATTGTCTGTCATAGGCCAATTGAATGAGCCTCATTGTTATGATTAAAAAGCAAATCCTCACATTTACATTAAGCGTTAACAACCTTAGGATGGTTTAAAGTTCTTGACCATTAACTAAACACTTTTAAAAAGTGGTTATTATTAGAATCTCATAAGCACAGCAACCAATTTGTGAACAGGATGATTCCTCCACCATTTACAAATTAAATGGCCATATCCAACAGTTTTCAAGATAACAAAGTGTGGAGCTGGATGAACACAGCAGGCCAAGTAGCATCTTAGGAGCACAGAAGTTTCGGGCCTAGACCCTTCTGCTATTTTAGGGAAAGCTTTAGGTCAGGGCACTCTGAGATCTCCCCTCTGATCTTAATATAACATACAGTGATAATGGGGCCTTGATTTAACAAGGAAAATCCAACAATCCAGTTTTCTGTCAGCACTTCACTGAAGTGTTAGCATCAATTATTTGCTAAAATCTCAGGGCCCCATTGATCCTGGAATGTTGTCATATTAACTGATCTACCTGATGTTAGAATACGAACCGACCTGTGGTCTTTTCTTGTCTAGCATTTTCCATTGCTTGTAGCAATTATGCGAAGCACATGAATATGAACCCTAGACCCATACTTAGACGTCCCCACCTTAGGTTTTTTCCCCAATTCCTAGGAATTGATTCACAGGACCCTGTCAAAAGCTTGACACCTTTCTAATTGTCAACCTTTACCTGCCGAGTGTTAACTGTGGCTCAGAATCTAGAGTTCTTGCTTCTGAGGTGCCACTTCAAGTGTCATTCTGATGTGAAGAAAATGAAGGCTGACACTCCAAAGCAGTGCTGAAGGAGTGTTGTACTGTTTATAAAGATACAGTTTGGATGACATTTTAATCTGAGACTTCCTGGTGAACATAACAGATGCCTTGTTACTATTTTGAAGAGAGAATTGGAATTCCATTAAGTGCAGGCCAATATATAGACAGTATCCCTTATTCAACATCACCCAACCATGTTTTCTGGTCACTATCATTTTGTGGCTTGTGGTAACCTGCTGTGCACTGATAAACTTCAATGTTTCCTACAGGATAGCAGTTACTTGCTTGGCTGTGAAACAATTTTGAGACATTCTGTGGCCATGTACAGCAAAATATAAATGCAAGTCTTACTTTTACTTTTCTTTGTTAAATACGTCATCATCCACATTAGCTGCAGGCAGGAGTCAGTACTGAAGGATGCTAATGAGGCCCTAAGAGGTAAAAGTACTGAGCCTCACACTGTGCTGTTAGGACGAGCTAAGGAGTGGATGAATCCCTGCACATTGTAAACCCCACAACCACTTTCCCTATGCACAGTTAAAATCAAGGCTTTTGTCTTCAGCATATACAAGGCTGATTTCAATATTTCACTTTGTGCAGGCTATCACTGCAAAGCTGAATGCCTAAGAGGCGTCAGGAAATCAATAATATTCTGTTTCTTTCGCAATATCCTTTAATCTCAGTAAAGCATACAAGTGCTTGGTTTAAAAAATAACACCTGCGGCAGGAATGCTGTGACAAAAAGACATGGCTCAAAATGAATTCTTACTTCAGCCTGTCTCTACAATACAAACTTGCTCTCATTATGAGGTTGGTGTGTTGTTGCTACGTAACTCAAACTTTCAGCTTCAATCTTTCATTTCAAGTTGAGTGCTTAACGTGTTAAATAACACAACATTCTCAACCACTGTTAAAAGAATTGCAATGCTCATGTTATTGGAAACCAGTGTTTGTTAATGATTTTTCACTCAGATAGTTTCTGATGGTAATGATTATTATTCACAATGGGTCAACTGGTCTCGCACAATGTAATAAACAAATGGATGCACTTGGAAGAACATTGTCACTTTTCTGCAATTACAAAGCATGGCTAAAAAAGCAAAGGAACAGAATCAATGACAATTTGGTCATTTAATTGAATCAAAGAATGGCATATAATTTTTTTCTCTTTATTCATTCATGCGATGAGGGTGTCATTGCTGGTCAGCATTTATTGCCCATCCCAAATTGACCAAGAGGGCAGTTAAGAGTCAACCACATTGGTGTGGGCCTGGAGTCACATGTAGGCCAGAACAGGTAAGGATGACAGATTTCTTTCCCTAATGGATATTAGTGAACCAGATGGGGCTTTTCCCCCAACAATTGACAATGGATGATGGCCATAATTAGATCCTTAGTTCCAAATATTTTATTTAATTCAAATTCCACCATCTGCTATGGCAACATTTGAACCCGGGTCCCCAGAATGTTATCTGGGTCTCTGGATTAACAGTTCAACAATAATACCACTAGGCTATTGCTTCCCCATACAATTATCCAAATTCTCTTTGAAGGCCTAGACTGATTTTGCCTCAATCACACTCTCAGGCAGTGCCTTCCAGAGCCTAAGTAATTGCTGAACACAAAAATATTTTCACTATGTTGCCATTAGCTCTTGTAGCATTAACCTTAATATAGTTTCCATTGATTCTCAACTTTGCTGTCCAAGGGAACAGCTTCTTTCTATCTACCCTGCCTAAGCGATCATGGTTTTGAAATACCTGTCAAATATCCTTAGAACTTTATTTTATGGACCACAAAAATCTCCAGTTTCTCCGATACGTCTGTGCAACTTAAGTTCCTCATTCCTGCAACTATCCTTGTCAATCTTTTGTGCCTCTACTTGATCTACCTTCTATGTAAATATTCATTATAACTTACTTATTTTTTACTCTTTGTCTCTCTAAAACCCAGGATTCTGTTTGCTTTATTGATTGGTTTTTCAACTTGACTTACTGTTTCCAATGATTTGTGTACATGTATCCCCAGATTCCTCTACTGCTGCAACCTTTTTAGAATTATATCCATTATTTCATATTGCCTTTCTTTGTTCTTCTTATCAAAATGCATCACTTCACACTTCTCTGCATGAAATTTCTGCCGTGTATTTGCCACCACCAGCAGGCAGTCTATGATGGCTTGAAGTTATCATTATGTTTCTCACAGTTCACAATACTTCCGAGTTCTGTGATATCTACTAATCTTGGAATTGTGAACCTAGAACATTAATGTGCACCAAGACACATCAGTCATTTAACTAGAAACTACAGGCACATCAGTTTAACTTCAGTGATGAAAATTTGTTATCTGGGACAAGATTAACAGTTATTTGGCCTTCTGTAAACTAACTAAGGAATGAAGGCACTGCCTTGTTGAACACAATTCATATTTAATTAACTTGATCGAGTTTTGTGAAGAGGTAACAGTGATGAGCAGTAGAGTGATGTATTGAATGAGAAATACATAGGCTTCTAAGAGGTACTTGATAAAGAGACTGAGTAACCTGTCTTCATCATACTTACAGCCAATGGATAGCTCCCAGTCTCTCACTACACAAAGCTAGAAGAAGGTATACAGTGGGCTGCACCAGGGACCACTGCTTTTCTCGATCAATTGCGATGATCGTTACTTTAGATTTGCACACATTACTGAATGAATCAGATGTCATTTTGAAATTTGCAAATGGAAGAAAACTTAGGAATGTTGAGAATTATAAGGAGGATTGTGACAGTCTTTGAGAGGGCATAAACAGGTCGATGAAAAGGGCAAAAGATTGTCAGCTGAAATTTCATGTAGAGAAGTATGAACAGATAACATTGTATTAGAACAAACACGAGAAAAGAGACGACATAAAACAATGATACTGCTCTGAAATGGTTACAGAAACAGAGATGCCTGGCAGCATCCATTGACAAATCACTGTAGATGTCAGGACGGGATGAGAAGAGTTTAAATAGTCACATACCCTTCATGGAGCATAGAGTACAAAAGAATGGAAATTAAAAGGAGCCTTTGTAAAACAGTGGTTCACCCTCAACTAGAGGTTCGTATCCAAAACTAGACTCAGCACTTTAGGAAGGATATGAAGGCATAGAGAGAAACAATTTTTGAAGTGGTTCTAGAGCTGAGGGACTTCATGTATGTGGACAGATTAGAGATCTGCCATTGCTTTCATTCAAGAAGAGAGCTTGAATGATTTGATGGAGATCTGATAGCAATGTTCAAATAAGAGGTTTACAGAATAGACAGAAAGAAACTATTGCTGTTGGTGCGTGTTTAGAGAATCAGAGGACTTGATTTACGCTGAATGACAAAAGAACTGACAATAATACGCAGACAAATATTTTCTTGCAGCAAGTGCTTAAGACCTGGAATGCACTACTTAAGAGTGTGCTGTGGCAGCAATTTCAATTATTGTTCCCAAAAGAGAATGGTTAATTTACTGAAGCGAGAAATTACAGGATTGCAGAGAGAAGTTAGGGAGAGTGAAATAGAGTCCCAGTGTCACACAGCACAGAAACATGCCTTTCAGTCCAACTGTTCTAAAGCAACCAGATGTTCCAATCTGACCTAGCCCCATTTGTCAGCATTTAGCCCATTTCCCTTTAAACCCTTCCTTTTCATATACCCATCCAGATTCCTCTTAAATGTTGTAATTGTACCCACTCCAATATTTCCTCTGGCAGTTTGTTCCATACACACAACAACCCCAGCGTGAAAAGTTACACCTCAGGTCTTTTTTAAATCTTTCCCATCTCACCTTAAAGCCTATGCCCTCTAGATTTAGACTCCCCTGTGCTGAGAAAAAGACTGACTATTCACTCTATCCATGCTCCTCATGATTTTATAAACTTCTGTAAGTCATCCCTCAGCCTCCGATGCTCCAGGGAAAATAGTGCCAGCCTATTCAGCTTCTCTCTAAAACTCAAACCCTCCAGTCCTGGCAACATTCTTGTAACTCTTTTCTGCACCCTCTTAAGTTTAACTCATCTTGATGCTTCCGCAAAGAGCTAGCACACACGCTGTAGGTCTATTGGCCCCTGCTGTGCTGTAAAAATTCTATGGTTCCATGAACCAGGAGTTAGCTTTGGTGTTTAGTATTTCACCTTGATGGCAATGATAGTTTAACATCTGACTTCTCCCTTAAGCACACTTTAGTTTATACCACTCTATTAACCATGCAGTGAATCAAACTTTATAGTCTGCAAGACATAACAAATTAAAATAGGCAAGGCTCAAAGAACTATCAACCACTGATAAATTATTCAGCAAGCTTGAAGAAATCATTATACATTGAAAAGGAATGAATACTTTCTGTCAAAATAACGCTTTCAGTGATTATAGTTCTCATTTTCATCCACACACTTAACATCAACAGTTTAGTCTAGATTTTCCATCATCGTTCTATAGACTTGCTGTCTGATAGAAAAAGGGATTCTGAGAAATCATTCAATTTAGGCTCAGTTTAAGTCGGTTATCTTTAAATTTTACAATGTATATTTGTCACAGCACCAATAGTAAAGCCCAATATATGTGTAAAGTAGCAAAATTGAAAGCATAGTACACCTCAAGATGTTACTCGGCTTTTATACATGGACTGTATTAGAGAATAACAATTAATATCCAGAAGTATTTGTGCTCTTGATAGTTCAGTGTTAAATTGCAATGCAGGGTGCACATAGATTCATACATAGCATCAACACCCCATGTCTGATTCCTGAACTCATCTCTAAAAGCACACCACTGCCTGTATGCTCCTTGAGGATGGTCAGTGTTGGCCCGCTTCTTAGTCCTGATTGCTTTCAAAATATTCGCATGTGTGAACACTGAAGTTCTTGCCTACTCTAGATGTGCATCATAACCTATCAGGATTGATTGAAATTATCTAGAAATAGGCTAGATTATGAAATGTACACAGTTGAACTTTTATCTGCTTAGACGCAAAAATAAAACTACAGTTCAGGTTAGTGACCTTTCATCAGACCCGAGAGAAAATAGAAATGTAACTTGTTTTGAAAAAGTGAAAGGACAAAAACAGGCAAGAAGAAGAACAGAAGGGAAAGTCAGGGATGGAGAGAGGCAGGAGTGATTAAATGATAAACAGCTCATGGCGCAAGACAGAAGAAGGCAGTAATGTGACAACTTAAGAAACAAAAGATGCACTTGGCGTAGGTATGAGGAGCAAGATATCTGCCAAGTGAATGTGAAATAAAGGAAATTAAAGTGAAATGAGAAAAATGAACAAAATCAACAGTAAAGAAGCACAAAACAAAATGGGGCGGAGTTTATCATAAAAGATTGTAAGTTCAGAGGATGTAAAATGCCCAAATGTAAAATTTGCGACTATTCTTCAAGCTTATGTTGATCTTCAGTGGTACAGCTTAATAGGCCAAGGATAGAGAGGTCGGAGTGAGAATTCAAATGACAGACAACCAACGTCTAAGGGTCAGGTTTGCAGACTGAACTGCAGTGAGCTGCAAAGCAATTACCCAATATGGGTTTGATGCCCTGATAAAGAGGAGACTGCATTGTGAGCAGTACTTTCCAGTATTTTCTGCTTTTATTTGAAGGTCAGGAGAGCTTTTTGACATTCAACAAATAACGCATCCATCAGTTGGTAGTACACAATGTAATGAGAAAAATTCCAAACAAACATTTCAAGTTTGGGTTGAAACTTGGGGTTTATTAATTTTAACTAAACATTTCCATGAAATACGTGAAAGTTCATTATACTGTAAGAAAACACTATCCAACAAATAAATGCCAGCTTTTAAAAGGCACTCACTGAGCTGAACTTAAAAGCAGTTACATCTTCCATCTTCAGGACTCTTACGTGGATCAAAGAGACTGAAGATATCTTTTCATGTGATTCTGGATTCCAAGAGCAGACTGGAGCCCATGAAGTTTCTTGAAGAGTTAAAAAAAAGAGTCATGTCTGTGTAACAGAACAGAAAATATACAATGATAAATAAGTTCTCTAAATCTACATCTGCTCCAACACAGAAGAAATCACTTATGCATCATTTCTTAACAGGTTGCTCAGCAATTACTCACTGCATCTTTTCTGAAGACAAAATAAATGTTTCATTATGAACAGTGGAACAGATTTGACATGGTAATTGCACTTGATCATCAGTATAACCAGTGATGATACCTGCTCCTTAGTTATCCAAGTAGTTATCTCCGCAATAAATTTATTTTGTTTGATATTGAATATTCTGTTGACACATGCTACAGGAGCTTATGTGTAATTTATTAATCTGGAAAGAAGCTGTTGGTAAGTGAAGTGATAATGTTCTGTGAGAATGTTAAGTGACATTTTCCAGTCAACTTTCTTAAGTTGTAACTGGCCTTTTTTGTATTTGCGTACAAGTGTGCTTTTGAAATGAGTAATTTTGAGTTGGGATGCTATTTGGATACCCAAGCCTACTCTGTTATTTAGTAAGACAATGGCTGATACGACTGTGGTCCCAAGTGTACTTTCCAACCCAGCCAAGATCGGCTATGACTCCTTTATTAGTCAATAATCTATCTACCTTAATTTTAAAAGTATTCAATGAGCTGCATCCACCACATTTTTCTTTAATTCATTCATAGGATGTGGGTGTCACTGTCTGTGTCTACATTTATTATTCATCACTAGTTGCACTTGAGAGGGTGGTGGTAATCTACCTTGCTGATCTTGTACAGGCAGTACTTTCCACTAAAATCAAAATGCGGATGCCATCATTATATGATATTCACGAAGTTATCAAACAGGAATTCAAACTGAAATGCCTCTATTAAGAGTGAGATTAGAAAGTGGAACTCACTATCATAGCGAGTGGAGAGTCAAAGCTTACCTTCTTCATAAGCTCAGCAGTGGGATATTCATTGATGATTGCACAATGTTCAGCACTTTTCATGACTCCTCAAATAGTGAAACAGTGCGTGTCTAAATCCAACAAAACCTGGATAATATACGGGAAGAAACATTCATACCACGTAAGTGCCTTCTAGCATATATTCAATATTGCTTTTTTTGAGTGCCAGGAAATGACTATCACCATAAAAGAAAACCTATCGCTCCTTGACATTCAATGGTACTACCATCACTGAATTCCTTATCACCAGTATCTTGGGAGTTATCATTGACCAGAAACTGAACTGGACTTGCCATATAAATACAGCTACTATGAGAGCAAGTCAGAGGCTAAGAATTCTGCAGCAAGTAACTCATCTCCTGAGCCCTCAAAACCTGTTGACCATCTACAAGACACAAGTCAGGAGTGCGATAGAATACTCCCCACTTGCTTGGATGAGTGCAGATCCAAACACACTAAATAAATGTGACACCATCAAGAGCAAAACACCACATGACCAGCATCACATCCATAAATGTTTTCTCCCTGTACAGCTGATGGTGAACAGAGTTAGGGTGTGTACCATGTATAAGATGTACTGCAGAAATTCACTAAGGCTGTTCAAACTTTCAGACCACTGAGTTCCAAGAAAGTACCATCTTCAGGAAGACAGAACTTAACCGTCACCCCTCGACATTCAATGACACTGCCATCACTGAATCCTCCACCATCAATATCTTCATGGTTACCATTGGCCAGAAACTGAACTGGACTAGCTTTATAAATACTGTGGCTACAAAAGCAGGTCAGATGTTGGAATACAGCAGCAAGTAACTCACCTTCTGATTCCACAGAGCTTGTTCACCATCCACATGGCACAAGTCAGAAGTGTGATGGAATACTCCCCACTTGCCTGGATGGGCACAGTTCCAACAACTCTCAAGAAGCTTGACATCATTCAGGATGAAGCAGCCCGCCTAATTGACACCACATCCATAATCATCCACTCTCTATATCACCAACGCTCAGTGGCAGCAATGTGTACCACCTACGAGATGCACTGTCGAAATCCATCTAAGTTCCTGAGACAGCACTTTCCAAACTCATGACCACTTTCAATTGGAAGAAAAAAGGCAGTAGATATATGGAAACACCACTACCAGCACACCCATCTAGACTTGGAAAAATATCACCATTGCTTTCGTGTGGGTCAAAATCCTGGAATTATCTCCCTAATGGTATTGTTATCTACCTACTGCAAATAGATTGCAGTGGTTCAAAAAGGCAGCTCATCACCACTTTCTTAATGGCAACTAGGGATGGGGAGTAAATTCTGGCATAGCCAGTGATACTCAAAACTCATGAATGAATACAAAAGGATCTCGTTGGAAAAGTAAATAGCAGACAAATCAAAGGGAATTGGGCTTGCTTTGATAGAATTAGTTAAGGAAGAACGGGAGGAGATTTGTATGGCTCATAACCAACACCATGGACTGGTTTGGCCAATGGTCTCTTCTTACAATGTATATTCTTTCTAGTTCTGTGCATTTCTGGAAGGAGGCTGTGTTAAAGCTGTGTAACTTGCTGGATCATGACTTTTAACTCACTGCCACAGGCACCACAACACTGCATCCTGCAGCCAGAGCCACCTCTGCTCTGAAAGTCTTATCACTGGCTCACTCTCGTCTAATATAAAAACATTCAAAGACATCAATGGCTCAGATCTTGTAATTAAAACAGAAGAGAATAAATCAAAGCTAACTATTCTGAAGGCACAAATCAAATATCCGCGACTTCTGACTGCACATGCACAGTGACGTGCAGAAATCAGCAATTTATTATCCAGTTATTCTACACTTCAAGAATGTTTGTCATACTAATATTTCACCAAGGGAGTCACTTTGAAATACAAGAAATGGTGTGAAATTGTTGTACCTACTTGATATTTACCTACAAATTTGAGCTTGTCCATTCCAATTTGATTAATGTTTTTAATGGCATTGCACTGCCTGTAATGAGGTCATAAATAACAACTTTATGGGATATGAGTTCCTGGATTTGGGGCTGTTAATCTGGTCCAGTCAGGGAGCCCTGGCTGACAGATATAAACAGGAGTGTGAGAAGTTCTGATCATTCTGAGAGCTAGCTCTGAGAAAGTTGAATCAGTGACAAGGACTGTCCCCATGTAAATAAAAGGTGACTTGGTGACAGGATACCAGCCTCTCTGGAGTAATGTCGGGTGTGATAAGACTTTACACCAAGCAACCTCTTTGACATTGAAAATGTATTTTTAAAATTATTGTGGTGTCTCACTTGTCCAAGTTTTAATCAATATTGCATATTTTTAAAATAGAATTACATTAGACCTTGGCCCATGAACCGCGTCAGAATCTGAATTGGAGCCTTTATCAAGCAGGCCACTGGAGTCTTAAAACCATTTCACAGGCCAGACTAACCAGAAGGACTAGCCAGACCATCGCACTATGGTCTGTTAATGCTTTGCTGTATGCTGCAGAATACTGCTCAGCAAATGGAACAACATTAGAGTTGTCCTTATCTGTCAACCTTTGAGCAAGTTGTTGATGACACCGGTAACCTTGAGGATGGTGCAGATGTTGAAATGTTCAAGCACCTGCCTGCAGCCAAAACTCTTTGGCAGCAGCTCATTGCATGGCCTCCAGCCGTACAGCCTCTGTCTGCCTGCATTATTGGTTAATCCAACATTTGTCACAGTCCTTGCTCCCTCGCATAAACTACATCCACCGAAATACAAGTAGTCAGGTCATCTGACCTTGAAGGGTCATCTAGCACAGCCAGAACATTCCTCCCACGAAGGTTTTTTTTTAAAAAAAGCTTTTCATTCTCTTGCTTCACACATATGGTTACCTCCTCTTTAAGTTATGACTTAACAACTTCTACCATGGCTTCTGCATGTTATGCTTGGGGTCAATAGCACTTGTAAACACAGGTCTCAGGCCAACTGCAGGCTGCAGCATCTCAGAGGTAACAGAGCAATTGACATGGGCACCAGGGCAAGCAAAGGTTGAAGGGATGGTGAAGGTGCAGATGTGGTATCTTCTGTGAGATACATTCCATTCCATTCTCATTGCTGAACTACTTATACTATCAGTTTGTGGCTCAGCAATTCACTGAACAGTTCGAACCCTTGAGTCCACTCAGAGTTTTTAGACAGTACAAATAGTGGAACAGTGAGCATATGTGAACTTCTATTCTGGGAACCTCATGAAAAACTGGTGCAGGTTGTGTAGATGAATTGGACATAGTATGGATCTTGAGAGAAAGACAAGTAAACAAGGGTAAGCTGCGAGGTTCATAAGTGTTGAGATCCTCATAAGTGTGAGAGGATACAGAATTACAATGAAGTGTCCTATTCAGATTCGAAGGCCTGGATCTGTTGCTGGAGGGCTATGCAGACAATGTTCTGGATATGAAGGGGAATCTCGCTTGACAATCCTGGTTTAGTCATGAAGTTATTTCTCCTCTGGTGACTAGGTCCAAGAAAATTGCTACTCACAATGGCCTGCTCAGTAGTTTCTCTTCACTGCCGCCAGCCAACGTTCTGTAGCACATATCTCCCACCTAAGGAAAGAGAACCTGCTTTTGGGTCATTGTCTATCTAAAAAAGTCATAAGGCTATGTCGGGGTCTTTTTTGCTTGTGCCCCCCACCTTAAGGCTATGTTTAACCTGACAAAATCTTTGCACTCCCAAGTGAATGGGCTGCTTTTGAACATATGAACACCAAAAGGCCATTCAGCCCTTTGAGTCTACTCGGCTAAAGCTTGAGAATTGAAGTGAGACTCAATCACAACAACTGATCAAGATTTTCAGTATCATAATATGGCAGGTGCAGCAGATACTGAAACGAAAAGTTACTTTTTGCATTTCAAATAGTTCTACAGCATTTAAAGTCCAGGAGACAAGTTTTGATAAGTGATTTGAAATATGAGGTGGTATTCCATTGAGGCAGTAGGGGCTCTTGGTCACCAGTTGGACAGCTGCTGAAAGCCCCACCTTGTATCTTCCAGGGAAGACTCATTGCTGGGTTGACCTAACTATGAATCTCTCCTGGGATCATGGACCAGGGGACCGGACATTCTGGCTGCTGGAGTGAAAAGCCAGAGGCTGGTGGCTCTATTGAATGTGCGATCCCATGCACAGTCAGGAGTGACAAAAGGAGGTGGATCACAGATAGGGATGTGGTTCTCAGCAGCAAGGGTAGGGGCTGGTAGTCAGCATCACCCTTCCCAAAATTGGGTCACGCAGACAGGTGCTGATTGAGTAACTCACCCTGGGAAGCCCTGCTCAGGTCTGTCTTCTGTGTTTCCCACAAGTAACCCCCTTGACCGTTGCGTGAGCTCCACTTGGGCATTTGATATCAATGGGCAGTGGGGCAGAAAGGCCACCCATGGACCTTGTTGATGCTGAGGGATTTAAATTCCACCCATTGCTAAAGCATAATCCAAAAACAAGGATGGATATTCTCGTGGCGCTCCTCCAAAGAGCATCCTACTGAAATCCAGCACGCCACTCTATTCCAGTAACCCTGAATTTCCGATGGCTAATCCCGCTAGCCCACACATCTGTGTACTGTGGGGGGCAGGTGGAAACTGGAACATCTGGTAAAAGCCCACGTAGACACAGGGGCATTGTGCAAACTCCTCACAGACAGTCATCTGAGGGTAGAACCGAGCCTGGGTACCTGGCGCCACGAGGCAGCAGTGATAACCACTGAGCCACTCTTTAATTTATTGCCCATCTTGAATTGCTCAGGAGGTGGTTAAGAGTCAACCACATCACTATGGGTCTGGAATCACATGTAGGGCCAGGCAAGGTAACGACTGCAGTTTCCTTCCGTTAAGTACTTCACAATTATTATTGTCTGAAAAGAAACCTGATGAAGACATAATAAAACAAAACAGTGATTGAAAATGATTTTGAAAGAGGAAAATGTAACATGAGCATCTCAGGTCTCCAGTTAATGACCTCCTTTGAAGAGAGAGTATTGTTATTTGGCCGCTCCACCTGATTAAGCTGATAATATCACTCCCATTGACATTTGAGGTTTCACAGTAGCTCAATCCTCTGCTATCTGAATCTCACTGGCAACACCTTTAGTGCTGCTTACAGCCAGGTGCCAGATGGCACAATGACAGCACAGTGTGCCGCAAAATCTTGGAGCAAAGGGCATGTCTGATGCCATCAGAGGTACCTTCTTGCTTCACTCAAAGGTTTATTGTGTGGAACATTTTGATTTACTTCCCATAACATTTATTTCGGTGCACTGTGTTTTTATCATCGAAGCTCCAGTGACAGTTTTAGTTTTATTATTCCTTTCCCCAGTCAAATGTGCCATTGCCGTATGTACCAGTGCCAGTGGTAGTTCACAGAATCCCAGAATGATTACGATGCAGAATGAGGACATTTGCCCATTGTGTGTGTGTTATCTAGTCTGGCTATATTATCTAATGTCAATCTCCTGCCTTTTACCGCCATATCCTGACACAGCAATACTATCCAAAAACACATTCAATGCCCTCTTGAATGTCACAATAGAACTTACCCCATGTCATTTCCAGCCTGCGTGCTCCATACTCCAACACCTCGCTCAGCGAACAAGATTTTTTCTCACATGACCTTTGCTCTACTTGCACATCACTTTAAATCTATGCCCTCTCATTTTTGTTTCTTTGACGAGTGGAAGAAGCTTCTCCCTCTCTAAATTGTCCAGCCCACTCATGATTTTGAAAATCTCAATCAAGTCTCGTCTCAGCCTTTCCTCTCCAGGGAAGCAATCCCAACTTCTTCAATCAGTTCTCATAGCTGAAGTTTCTCATTCCTGGAATCATTCCAGTAAATTGCTTCTGCACTCCCTCCAATGCATTCAATTTGTTCCTACATGCTGGTGCCCACAACTGCACATAATACTCCAGCTAAGGTTTTCAAGTGTCTTATACACGTTGACAATACCTCCTTGCTCTTATGCGATGCCCCTATTAAAGCCAAGAACACTGCATGCTGTATTTGCTGCTCTCTCCACTTGTCCTGCCACATTCAATGATCTGTGCACACATCATAGAATCATAGAATCCCTACAGTGTGGAAACAGGTCCTTCGGCCCAACAAGTCCACAATGAACCTCAGAGAATCTCACCCAGACCCATCCCCCTATAACCCACCTAATCTACGCATCCCTGAACACTACGGGCAATTTAGCATGGCCAATCCACCTAAGCTGCACATCCTTGGACTGTGGGAGGAAACTGGAGCACCCGAAGGAAACCCACTCAGACATGGGGAGAATGTACAAACTCCACACAGTCGTCCAAGGCTGCAATTGAACCCGGGTCCCTGGTGCTGTGAGGCAGCAGTGCTAACCACTGAACCACCGTGCTTCCCCACATATGCTGCCCCAGTTCCCTCTGTTCCTGCAACCCCTTTAGAATTGTAACCATATCACCCCCAACGCCGTAAGTCCTCATTTTCTATCAAAACCTTTTCTATGTCACCTTATTGAAGGCCTATTGGAAGTCCAAATAACTACATCTACTGGCCCGTCTTCATTCATCCTGCATGTTACACCCTTCAAGAGTTCTAATAAATTTGTCAAACATACTTTTGCTTTCACAGAATGATGTTGACTCAGCCTGATTGTATTACGACCTCCTTAACAATGTTTTATAGCATTTTCTAACTTCAGATGTTAAACTAACTGACTGATAGCTTCTGGCTTTCTGTCTCCTTCCTTTCTTGAATAACGGTGTTACTTTTTCAGTTTCACTGACACTGGGACCTTTATGGAGTCAGGGGAATCTTGGAAGCTACACCTAATATATTTGTAGCTCTATAAACTCTTAATGCCCAAGGTGCAGGTTATCAGGTTCAGCAGAATTGTCTGCCTTTAGTCCCTTGTGTTTTCCTTTTATATATTTTGTCTGGTGATTGTGATCATTTTGAATTTCTCTGTCATTTTGCCTCATGCTTTTCTACTATTTTTAGGATGTCCATTATGTCATCTACAATGAAAACAGATAAAAGGACCTTATTCAAATTTTTTCCATTTTCTCACACCCCATTACTAGCTTCCAGCCACTGACTTTCTCTGGTCTGTTTCTTTGTATGTTCTTGTAGTAACATGTATTATTTGCTCTAGGAATGTGTCAGTAGTGATTGGAATGAGGACTATGACCATGAGATCCCTGATTGTCCAAGGTTAACAACCCCAGTCAAGGATCTCACAGTCAGTGAATCTAACTAGCCCTCATTCCAAATACTACAGTGTCAATACAAGGAATGCCACGTCTTATTATCACTTTTAACTCACTAACTAAGTTACGTAAAATATTACAATTGATGCAATTGCTGAAATATTTCAAAGCTCCTTTCACCTCAGCCTCCATAGTTCAGTGGTTAAAACACTGGTTTTGTAAACCAGGATCATGAGTTCAAGTCTTGCTGTGAGTCTTTGAAGTGTTTCACATACAGGGCCATCTTGTGTGCAGTGGTATGTATCTACTCTGGACCAAGAGGCCCAGGTGCAGGTCCCACTTGTCCCACCTGCTCCATAGCTGTGTAATAGCATCTCTGAACAGGTTGATGGGAAAATTGGCTATGTAAAAAATTTCGAAGCTCTTTTCTAGTATCGAATAAGAGCAAATTCCACATATGTGTAAAGAGATTACAAATTTTCCCCACAGTACTGCTTCCAGGTAAAAGATCATTCACACTGGTAATCTAGTTAACAAATTACAGGTATCCCTAGCAATGAGGTTGTTTATCACAAACTTAAACTGAAAAAAAATCTTATTGTTACAGTTGGATCAAATGGTGCATACAAACCTGACCAAATTTTAGAAATAAATCGACCCATTAAACACCTTCATTTATCAAATTCCAGACTTAAGCTTTCAGTTTCACTGCTGTCAATTTCTGATTTCCATCTTCATGCAAGCTTACTTACAAATGGAGTCGAACAGAAACAGAAATTGAAGTGATTGGTATTGAATCCTCTCCCAAAGAGCGCACATTCATGGTCTCCCAACATATCCCTGTCCCAACTACAACAATGGAGAAGTTCAGTTCTCACTTGTAGCTGTAATTGAATTATCTCCATTTTGCATTCGCATATGTGAAAAGCCACATCACAATTAAGAGCTACCATGTGCAAACCAATGCTTCACAGTCTCCAGCTACAGGATGTTACCCAACAAGAAACATCAGAATGGATATTGTCCCACAACCAACACTGACTCTTAGGGAGGGTCTAGGCCCGAAATGACAGCCTTCCTGCTCCTCTCATGCTGCTTGGCCTTCTGTGTTCATCCAGCTCTACGCCTTGTTATGCCTGACTGTTAGGGAGGCCAGTACAGTGGAAGCAGACATTGAAAGCAAATACATGACAAATATTAAATAATATTCAGGCAGCAACAGAATTCCAACATTTCTACAAAGCTTCATTCATTTAGCAGTAAAAGGCAGGCAGTACGGAGGACTTATGTGGCTGACAGATAAGCAGAGTGAAACCGATAAGAGTATCCTACGGAATAGAGAAGGTTTGGAAATTGTTTAATTCAAGAGGACTGTGTTAAGTTTACATGTGCCTCAGCCCACACAGCTGATTTGGATCAATTTGAGGGTGCTTTCAAAAACAAAATTGCACAAAATTACTTTTGGTGGACAAACCAGAATTATCCAAGAATGCTGCTATCAATCAGTGGTAGCTTAGGGGGATTTATTAAACAAGTTAGGTCTCTGAAGTGCACAGTCCAGAGACCCAGGTAATGCCCTATGGTCCTGGGTTCAAATCCTACCATGGCAGATGGCGGAATTTGTGGTCAATAAAAGTCTGGTATTAAGAGTCTAATGACAACCATGAAATGTTGTCAATTGTCAGAAAACAATAATTTGGTTCATAAATGTCCTCTGAGGAAGGAGATCTGCCATCCTTTCCTGTTCTCGCTGATCTGTGACTCCAGACCAATGGCAATGGCAATTACAAAGACAGAAGCTTCTGGAAAAGCTCATCAGGTCTGGTAGCATCTTTGAAGAAAAATCAGAGTTAACATTTTGGGTCCGGTGACCAGTTGACTCATAACTACGTGTGGCCAATTAGGGATAGCAATAAATGCTTAGCCAGTGACATTTACATTCTGTGAATGAACTTGAAAAAAATAAAAGCTTTGACCCAACGTCCTCGCAATTATAAATATTGTGGAATAATAGAAAGGAAGATATTAAATGCCAAAAAAGGTATTACTGCACCTTGCTAAAATTCAAGATGATAAGGACAATATATGCTTTGCAAAACATTGATTACTAAAATGACTTGAATGATTACATTTCATTTTTTTTATTTGAGTGCTTTGGTTTATTTCTGCCAAACCTCTGACAGCACATTAAACATTTAAATTTGTTTTGCGTGGAGCTCATGTGTGATATGCAGTCAGCCCAGCCATATACCTATTCTGACAAACAGTGTTGCACGGATTCAGCTTATCAGTAAAACAAGATGCTTACAACTGAAAGCTGTTTAAATAAAATCTAGTCCTACAGTGTTGCTTTGTTTCAATGTTATCATTCACATCATTGAAAACGACAAAAGCCATCTGTCAGAAGCTCAGAGATAATGGGAACTGCAGATGCTGGAGATTCCAAGATAATAAAATGTGAGGCTGGATGAACACAGCAGGCCAAGCAGCATCTCAGGAGCACAAAAGCTGACGTTTCGGGCCTAGACCCTTCATCAGAGAGGGGGATGGGGGGAGGGAACTGGAATAAATAGGGAGAGAGGGGGAGGCGGACCGAAGATGGAGAGCAAAGAAGATAGGTGGAGAGGGTGTAGGTGGGGAGGTAGGGAGGGGATAGGTCAGTCCAGGGAAGACGGACAGGTCAAGGAGGTGGGATGAGGTTAGTAGGTAGCTGGGGGTGCGGCTGGGGGTGGGAGGAAGGGATGGGTGAGAGGAAGAACCGGTTAGGGAGGCAGAGACAGGTTGGACTTTCTCTACATTGGGGAAACCAAGCGGAGGCTTGGGGACCGCTTTGCAGAACACCTCCGCTCAGTTCGCAACAAACAACTGCACCTCCCAGTCGCAAACCATTTCCACTCCCCCTCCCATTCTCTTGATGACATGTCCATCATGGGCCTCCTGCACTGCCACAATGATGCCACCCGAAGGTTGCAGGAACAGCAACTCATATTCCGCCTGGGAACCCTGCAGCCATATGGTATCAATGTGGACTTCACCAGTTTCAAAATCTCCCCTTCCCCCACTGCATCCCTAAACCAGCCCAGTTCATCCCCTCCCCCCACTGCACCACACAACCAGCCCAGCTCTTCCCCCCCACCCACTGCATCCCAAAACCAGTCCAACCTGTCTCTGCCTCCCTAACCGGTTCTTCCTCTCACCCATCCCTTCCTCCCACCCCCAGCCGCACCCCCAGCTACCTACTAACCTCATCCCACCTCCTTGACCTGTCCGTCTTCCCTGGACTGACCTATCCCCTCCCTACCTCCCCACCTACACCCTCTCCACCTATCTTCTTTGCTCTCCATCTTCGGTCCGCCTCCCCCTCTCTCCCTATTTATTCCAGTTCCCTCCCCCCATCCCCCTCTCTGATGAAGGGTCTAGGCCCGAAACGTCAGCTTTTGTGCTCCTGAGATGCTGCTTGGCCTGCTGTGTTCATCCAGCCTCACATTTTATTATGTCAGAAGCTCAGACTTGATTGCTATTTGAATGGCTTGAGTTATGAATGTTCTTGTTCTGCATCACCAGGCACCATTGAGCAGTTCAGATTGAGGGCAATGGTTGCCATGATACTCAGAGTCAGTCTCATGAAGACCAGAGCTTACTAGAATATGGCCTTTTCCTCGTTTTTGTGTTTTTAAAACAAACAACAATAATTTGCATTTTGATAGCATCTTGACTGCAAGGGTGATAATATTAAAATCAAGGTGTCACTTGACTGAGAGAAAATAGCCAACAAAAGGGATGAAGGGGCTGCATGAAAGGTGTAACCAGGGATAAGCTAGCAGAGTTTCAGATGGCCTGAAGTCACAAAGATCAGAATGTGGGGGGGATCATTCAGGAGTGCATTGGAATAGTCAAATCTAGAGGTAACAAACACTTGAACCAGTGTCAAAAACAGAAATTGCTCTGAGGTTCCAAGGAAGGGTCACTGGACCCCAAACGCTAACTCTGATTTTTCTTCACAGATGTTGCTAGACCAGCTGTGCTTTTCTAGCAACTTCTGTTTTTGTTTCTGACTCGCAGCATCTGCTGCTCTTTCAGTTTTTACATGAATCAGTGTTTCAGTAGCTGAGGCAGGGCCAACGGCTTAACCGAGCTGAATCTGCAGCCTTAATAATTGCATTAATTGCAGAATGAATACAACAGAAAAACAGGCCATTTTGCACACTTTGTGCAGGAGATACTCGGCTAGTTCCATTCCACTGCCCTTTCTCCATAGCTCAAGACCTATTTCCTCTTTAGACGCTTTTCCCACTATTACAGAAAGCCACAGTTGAAACTGCCTCCACAACACTCCCAGATCATGTATTTCTGACCCTCAACACCGGTCGTGTAGAAGAGTTTCTCCTAGTCAGGCATTAACCTACTTATAAAAACCGAAAGAACTGCAGATGCTGCAAATCAAAGACAAAAATAGAAATTGCTGGAAAAGCTTAGCAGGCCTGGCAGCTTCTGTGGAGAGAGATCAGAGTTCATATTTCAGGTTGAGTGACCCTTCCCCAGAACTTAAGAGGAAGCCACTGGAGCCCGCAAACTGGAAATTGTGAAAATGGCATAAAGCATCAGAGGAATTGTCAATGTACGTGGGCAGGGACTGGACCGGGGGAGAAAAGATCAAGTCAGGGTAAGAAGAAATGGGATCTGTGGGGCAGGAGCAGGCAGAAACAATGGGCCTGCCTAGGCAGTCCTGTTTGTGTATTTTAGGAAGGAGGTAGAAGCGAGCTGTGTGGGGCTAGGGGATGATCAGTTTGGAGGCAATGGGGGAGATCACCAGCTGAAATGGTGTTGGTGACCATAGTAGACAAAATGGCCTAATTTTCCATCATGGGGTCATTGTCCGGGACAGGTAGAAGGAGCTATAAAGATCATAAGACATTGGAGCAGAAAGTAGGCCATTCAGCCCATCGAGTCTGCTCTGCCATTCAATCATGGCTGATAAGTTTCTCAACCTTGATCTCCCACTATTTCCCGATAACCCTTGATCCCCTTGACAATCGAGAACCTATCTATCCCTGTCTTAAATATAATCAATGATCTGAGAGCTGGCGCTCAGCCTCTGCAATGTAGAGGTCAGGGAAGTTTTGAGGAAAGGCCACTCAACCCGAAACATTGACTCTTATGTTGCTCCACAGATGCTGTCAGACCTGCTGAGATTTTCCAGAAATTTCTATTTTTATCATTAACCTACTAATGGCAGGCAAAAAACATGCACAGGTGCTTAGTTGCAAGAATGCTCTCTACCTTATAGAGTAGGAAGATTCCACTGACTTCAATCGAAGGGATTATCAGATAGTGGTGATTTAACAGGCAGAGTAAGTAGCCAATCACACTGAAGTATTATCACAGAAAACCTGAAAGTAAAGACCACAGAATTCCTTCACTTTTAGCTTTACATTAAATAGTAAAATAATGACTGGGATAAAGACATAGTATTATTTGGGAGAAACATATTGTCAACAAAGATTTAAAATTTTAAAACATTTTAAAAATAATTGACAATTGTTTCCAAAATGGAGAAATTTTACATTCAACAAATATAAAATTGCTGTTTCAGGATAAGTGAGGCAGTAATTGTAGATTTAGTACACATTAAAAATAAATTTTTACCTCATTCAACAATATGCAGAACTTTCTCAAAGGCCTTTGCAGCGAAACTAAGTGAGGAAATAATTAATTGAATAATTAGTTTTCAATTAATCTTTGGTGTTGATCTCAACAGCATATTCTCTGGAGAAATAGAGATTCATAATATCAACTTTTGTAAAGACTGAGATGTGAGGAGGGCACTATTTTTCTCTTGTCCCCTACTCCACAGGCCACAATGTGAATACAAATGGTTTGCCTGATTCCTAATATGGCCAATGATATGCTTCCTCTACATTAGAATGAAAATAAAAGATCCATTAACAGGATTTCTTTACTAAGTACAATATTATTGCTTTATTATAAAACAAAACTTATTAAAGTTTTACGTAAGTTTATAATAATAATTATTAATAAAAATGCAAAACTAGTTAACATAGTTCATTTCAATCATGAATATATAAATATTTACCCTTCTGAACAACCCAAAAACACATGCTTGAGCAAAAGGCAAGGAGGGGAAATGAGTTATTTCTGCAGATATCCCTATTTGGGAAAGAGATGTTTAGCCAATAATTCTTCGTTTTTAAAAATAAAAAGGCTAAGGTTTAAAAGGATGTATCCTTTCACAGAGTCTAGAGCCTGAGGGCATTATCTCAGAATATTTAAGACTGAGATAAGGAGGAATTTCTTCTCTCACAGGGTTGTGAGTCTTAGGAACTGTTTACCACAAAAAAACTGTGGGGTTGGTATCCTTGTGTGTAAGGCTGAAATAGACAGAGTCTTGGTCAGTAGAGGAATAAAGGATAACAAGGAAAAAGCAGGAAAGTGGATGTGAGGAATGTCAGATCGGCCATAATCCTACTGAATGGTGACACAGGCTCAGTAGCTGAACTGCCCGCTCCTGTTCCTATTTCTTATGGTCTTATGTGCAAGTGGCTTTCAGTCTGCTATGTATCAAGTATGTATAGAGAGATGTTAGTCTTGCACTCATCAGGACAACATGCAAGAATATCAATTTTAAAGGTAAACAAACATTTCCACTGCATGAGAGGACAGTGCAGATTGGTTGGAAAGTGGAGTTTGATTAAAAGAGGCCTTGCCACAGAGCATTTACCTATTAAAGATAATTGACTTTTCACAGCCAGGCCTTGTTTATAAAGGCATGATCCAAACTCTGACTGGCCAGGGCATTGCCCCAGGAAATGATAAATGTCAGTTATTATTTGTTGAGTTGAAGCAGGCGCAGTGTATGTGCACGTTCTCTCTGGCTGCAATGAACTCTGGGCTTGTGTATTCATATGTGTAGTGTACAGTACACGCAAGTGCACTATATTGCAAGCCCAATTTACAATTCTAAATGCTAAATTCTGCTCAACATAGTTACTCACATGTTCAGGATTATTCAGCAAATATTATCAAATTGCAGAATAACATCCTAGGATGAACATTGTGTCATATGTTTTACAAGCACAGGCTGTTTGGTCATGGTCAATCCCTTCGTTGTTGTGAAAAGACAAAGGGATAGATTGTTTGATATGATCTACCAGTTTTTGAGATATACAGCCTACATACCTGACACTATACTGGCAGTTAAACATAAGAGTTGTTTGCTACATCAAAATGCCACTCTCTAGCTAGAAAAGTGTTCTGTCTGTCACAAAAATGAGTTTTGTGCTCTATAAAGTGCGGTACCAATAGTTAGAAACCTCACTGTTTTTTCATTATTTTCATTTTTCTTTCTTTTTTAAAATTTTAGTTTTGGGCTGAAGATAATTTATCAATATTATGAAATGGTTTGTGGTAAAAGGAAAAAAAAA
The DNA here is from genome assembly GCF_030684315.1 of Stegostoma tigrinum. Taxonomy (NCBI): domain Eukaryota; kingdom Metazoa; phylum Chordata; class Chondrichthyes; order Orectolobiformes; family Stegostomatidae; genus Stegostoma; species Stegostoma tigrinum. Next base: position 86,312,228 of record NC_081359.1, on the reverse strand, counting down.
ACGAATTTGCTTGTTTGTGTCACCAGGCCTGGAGCCTAATTGTGGGTTCAGTCTTGTCTTACACACCCAGTGATCCCATGAAGAACATTGTGTTTAAAGATAGCAGAAATCGGCTTTTAGCAAAATTAGTGCCTCGGAATTGGTTCCTGAAAGTCTGGAGGAAACTTTCTGCTCAAGAAGATGGCAGATGTTGAGGGAAGGCACAGTCTGTCTACTAGGGTGGGATCAGAGCTGAAATTGTTTTTATTGAACTATGTTTTGTGTGGAGTTGAGTTTGGCTGCTGAAAACATAGCATGAAGATTTGAAAGCTCTCTGCTTACCAGCTCACACCAGCTTCCAAAAGCCGAAAGAGTAGAAAGCTGATTTGGAAGTATTACTACCAAATCTGAAGGAACTGGGAAAGTGATTCTAATTGGCACTTCCAGAAAAATAATTACGGAGTCCACAATGCATCATGAGTAAACTGGCCAGTTATGTTATTTTCTTTTATTTATCCCTTAACTGTGTTTGCTCGTTTGTTTTTCCTGTCTATCTTTTCTGTGAACGGTGGCTGAAAACAAATGTTCTGTGTTTAAAGCATAGATATTAATCAGTTTACCAAGTTATTTAATTTTTCTCTCAGCTGACATTAATGTGTATTCAAAAAATATTAAGTCTTTTGTTGGAGTTACAAAACTGAGGTCTAGAATTAAATATTCACAAAGTCTGGGATTGGTTATTCAAAAGTCTGGTTACTTAGTGTTGGCTCAGCATGCTTGACAATATTCCCTTCATTCAATTTCCCAAAATTTTCCCTGTTCTTTAAAGAAGGATATCTGCTGTCCTTGCCTAGGCTGGCAAGTGACTCCAGACCCACAGAAATATTGTTGATTCTTAACTGCCTTCTGGGTAAGGAGGGATGCACAGTAAATGCTGGCCTAGGCAGTAACGCCCATATCCTGTGAATGAAGAATAGGAATTAATTACATTCTGGGATCTAACTGTTGCCTTTCATCCTGCAAAAATAAATCATATTGGCCTGGATCTTCCAATGGTCAGACAGATATATTTCCAATGTAGATGTGAATTACACATGGGGACCCTGCAGAACCCCCTTTGTACAAGGCTCAAAGGAATTGTCCAGGAAATTAAAGATTCCATTGAGCACTTCCTCTATGCCTGAAGCCATTTGAAAGTGTCCTTTTAAATTGGAGAATTTGGAGGGTTCTAAAGAAAATAAGTAGTTAATTGGGAAAGGTTAGGCTCTTAAATACATGGTCTAACTCTAGAGTAACTATTCACCTGAACATATACTTATCTCACATACCCCAAACTATACCTCCCTCATATTGTTTACAGCCCTCAGGCTTTGACCTGACACAACTTCGAGCTCAGACACAGCCCCCTCTATTGTTCCCCGCACCGCCTGAAATATTACCCTCTTTTCCCACTCCACACCTGACCTGCTTCACCCCACCAGGCCAGGCCAAACCCAACCACCCCACTGGACCAGACCTAAACCATTCCTCTGCCCTTGGCCTCAATCTACCCCCACATCCCCTGACTCACTGGGCGCACAATTTCAGGTTTGCACTCTGCCATTGTGAAACTGGGGTGTGATAACTAGCAGCACATCACACAATTCTGTGTCATGCTTCCTGGCAGCTGCCCTGTTCCTGCAAGATGTGGCCCATCAAATCAGGTCACATCCGTAATAAGTGGAAACTTTCAGAATTGATTATCTGGAGTAAATCACTTGACTTTTTAAAATGAGCCTTTGCTCCATGCTGTAAAATACTGAAAACATCTGAAAGGCATTTTTCAGTATATATGCAAAATGAAAACTGTTGTATTCTAATTTCTCACTAAAAACCATATTACTTTTGATGTGAAGATTTATATTTCCCGATCATTATTAGAACAAATAATTAAAAGTGGCAATATCTGAAGTTAGTGAACGATCAAGAAACAACAAAAGATTCCTTGCAAGACAAAAGTACAAACACAAAAAAACAGCAGCTCAGGCTGAAATACAGTTGGTCACTCTCTTCTGGGGAAGGAACATTGCCTCTTTTCAGAGCCTATCAATGGCAGATTGGTTGGTACAAAAAATGAACTGTTTGGAAAATGCATCGACATCGTAGAAAGACATACCCAGCCAGTGCTACGTAATTCATTCATATCCTCCTGACCGCTCCTTCTACAGCCGTTGATTTTCCATCAGGAATACAAATGTGCAAACAGATGAGTGAGAGCAGGACTAGGCTGCTTGTCCCCATGAGCTTCCTCTGCCTTTCAATTAGATCAAGGTGATCTGATTACTCTATATTCCAGCCTATCACAGATAACGGTTCACTCCTTTGCTTTTCAAGAATCTATCTTCTCTGACGTAAAAATACTCAAGGAAGTTGCTTTCATTACCCTTGAGGAGAGTGCTGGCTCTGGCAAACACAGCATCAGTCAACAATTAATGCGCTCATGGTCTGTAAATGGGCTGACACTACACATGTTCCTATGGCAACCTGACAAGAGCAGGAGACCATCCCTTCAGCTGGCAGTTTTGTGAGTGCTTTTTCTTCATTCTGCTCCTGTTTTAGAGTTCAGAGTTAATTGCCCATTTGTAATATGGATTGTAGAGGTCAGCAATCAAGAACATTTCAGACTTATTTTGCTTTGTCTCTCCCAATATCTAACAATGTAATCTTCTTCATTTTCAATTCTCACTGCGAAGCTGGCTCTGATCCATAGCACCTGATCTCTATCAGAGGTAGGGCAAGGAGGCAGGTCCCAAATCCACTCAGCCCAGAACAGGAACTGAAATCTAAGCTGATGGCACCAACATGTTCCATAAAAACCATCTCGGTAACTCCCCAAAGCAGTCCAAATTACTGTCGCAAAGTGTGCATTCAAATGCCTGAAGCTAAGGTGATGGTAGAGGGTCCAATTCCTTTCCATAACAGGGATGACTATGAATCACTCCTGTTCTTACTGCCTGCCATTCACATTGGAAGAATTACTTGTTAATATTCAACCTGTTTGATCTTTTTTTGAACACACTTTCCACTGCTAACATGTGCTGGAGTAGGACTTGAACCCAGAACCTGATGCCTCAGCAACATAAATGTGCTCTTGGAGATGTAAAATTTAAGCTTTATTTTTTGTTTCTTACTTTACCTTTCTTTTTTCTCCCTCTCTTTGCAACAAGACTTCATTTAATTCTATGCATTGACAATGTTATTGACAGGATTATATCTGAGTGTCAGAAAATGACATGATCAGATTTAGTAATGATGCCTGGCTGATCAGAAAGAATCTTGTTGAAATTTACATAGAGAATGATCATTTATGCATATTGTGAACACTTGCCACTGCCTCAAGAGAAAGGCTATAGAGCAAAAATCAGAGGAGATACTAGAAAAGAGAAGTTGAAGAAAGATCCCTTTTTTATTGGCATTCTTTTTGAATAAGCGTTGGTGATTATAGTTCAAATAAATGGTGTCTTCCCTGTTCTGGGTCAGGAAATAATCATTTTTAAGTAATTTTAAAAAAAATTGTAAATATCAATTCATCGACACATTTTGACTGCCTTCTGATTAGGTACGAGTTAAACGTATAAAGAAAGCAAAAGATTCTTTGAGTAAATCCAACATAGCACCTGTCCTTTTCTTGAGAGTAGGATCTGAGTCGCGTTTTGATCTGTGCTGGAGACAGCTGAATAAATCAAAAGTAGCTTAAATAATAAGAGCAATTTACCATTCAATGTAAACCAGACCACATACAATGCTGGAAGACAGTGTGACAAATTGTACCAGAAGTAATTTCACATAATTAACAAAAGCAAAATTCTGTGGATGCTGGAAATTGGAAATTAAAACATAAAATGCCACAACTCTCAGGAAGAGAGGCAACAACATTCTGATAGAATTCCAATGATTGGAATAGTTAAATTCTGGTAATCCTGTAAAATGGTGGTATTTTGCTTCTTATATTCAGGACATAGTAGCAAATTCATTGACTGTCCACTGAAGTGATTTTTCATGTTTCTATATCCAGTAGCATTGAGGCAGGAAGCACAGAACTTTAATGCTGCCTCTTCATTGATCTGATGTTGGGAATGTTGGCCTAAATGGGGCCCAGAGTTCTGAGTGCTCAGCAAGGGGCTCAACAGTTAATGTAGTTATGTGAAAACCACTTGCTTATATTAAAGATAGCCTGTCCCTCTTAAAGTAGAACTGCACTTATTAGAAGGCAGCTGCTATAGACTGCCTGTATTGGCTGTGGCTAGAAATGTGAGCTGTTCAAATAGATACCCAGAGAATAGAAAGATTTCCTGGGCTCACAGATCCTGGAAACTTTAAAAGTGACTGGAAGAGAGAAGACATGGTTTCACAGTGTGGAAGGAGATATGAAGGGCAGCTGGGCAGGCATCCCTCAAGGAAAACCTTTAAAGAAATAGGAGCAAATGTTCATGGAGACATGGACATGAGGCTCAATGCCAGCAAATGTATCTTCACAAGACATTTCCTAGCCAGTGTTCCAGCAAACATACCTTCATCACTCACCCATCAGGAGTTCCTAGAGCTCAGAATTCATGTCCAACATGCAGATATTCCAACTCATCTTAATTTTCTTGTCCCATTGCTTTCTGATGCCTCCAGTCATTCAAGAGTCGGACCTGATTCAAATTCCAGTCAGATGCAATGCTAGAGGTAGTTGAATTAATCAAAAGTAGTTTAAATAATAAGAGTAATTTAATATTCATGCAGCCTAGCCTACATTCTATGCTGGAAGACAGTGTGACAATGCATGTTAGAGGCAGGCACATCACTCACATAATGTGCTTTATAATCATTAACATTCTTTCATCTTGTTTGGAGAACAGTTGCTTACAAGTGCTGGGAGCAGAGCACAATTCGTGGGGGATCAGGACGTCAGCATCTGCTGTGCTCAATGAATGGGGTGATTCTTTGCATCATAGTGCCAACTATTACAGAAATAATGGCATCTGAAATCACTAAGCATGTTTCGGTTGATGGCTTATTTCGCATTCTGCAATAATGTGAAAGCTGCTGCTGGCCTGACCGTTCAGCTCTTGCTTTCTACCTCCCGTTAATATCCCCAAATTTCCCTAAACATAACCTTCTCCTTTTAACTGATATTTTGCACCTGATATTTCACTTGAGAACCCTGCAGCCCAACGGTATCAATGTGGACTTCACAAGCTTTAAAGTCTCCCAGTCCCCAACCACGTCCCAAAACCAGACCAGCTCGTCCCTGCCTCCCTAACCTGCCCGCCCTTTGTCCTACCTATCTACTCCTCCCACCTCAACGCCCACCCCCACCTCCTACGTACCAGCCTCATCCCCACCTCCTTGACTTGTCCGTCTTCCCTGGACTGACCAATCCCCACCCTAACTCCCCACCTACGGTCACCTTTACTGGCTCCATCCCCGCCTCCTTGACCTGTCCGTCTCCTCTCCACCTGTCTGCTCCTGTACCCATCTTCCATCTGCTTCCCCCTCTCTCTCTATTTATTTCAGAATCTCCTTCCCCTCCCCCATTTCTGAAGAAGGGTCCAGACCTGAAACATCAGCTTTCCTGCTCCTCTGATGCTGCTAGGCCTGCTGTGTTCATCAGCTCTACACCTTGTTATCTCTTCTCCTTTTAACTTTCTGCTTTCAGACTCCCAGGAACTGCTGTCCCTTCAGTCAGAGAAATCCCAAGGACTCGCAAAGGTGGAGGCTGGATCACTTGTGCATTGTTGGAACTTCTGCCATGCAGGAAAAGTTCAGTCGACTGTGTTAATCACACCAGTGGTTGTCAGATTCTATTCGAACAATATCACTTATCACCTTCAATGTTGTCCAAGCCTTTTCAATTATAGTCATATTATGGTTAATGTTCATAGCACTGCTCACGGAGAGCCAGTGGTGAAGTGCTATAAAAGATTTATAAAATATAGCAAACATCCCATTGATCTCCTGCTGCAGATAGAATAACTTTGCATGTTACATTAGTACTAAAAGCTTGGATTGCAAGACTGTACTGTGGAAATTAGAATGCCCTGCATGAATAAAATTCCTCTTTCTGGGAAGTTAAGTTGTAGTATTGAGATATCCACATGTAGCTCTGGGACCTGAAGTACTATGAGCAGAACTTTTGAGACAGTTACATTTTAGTGAAATATAGCCAGATAGTCAATCAATATAATTAAGTTGTAATAATAACACACCAGTAAATTCATACGTGAAATAAAGAAAAAGAATTTTTAAAATTTTTTTTTATTCCCATTCATAGAGCTTGTTAATTTTTTTTAAAACAGAAGATGTCCACTTGACCAATTATCTGAGCACAGTGGACCTAACAGAATTGTAGAAGAAGGCCATTCTGCCCACTATATTAACACTAGATCCCTGCAAGAATACTTCAGTCTGCCCCACTCTCCTGCTTTTCCCTCCAACCGTGGAAATATCTTATTTTCAGGTAATTAACCAACTCTCTTCTGAAAGCTGTAATTGAATCTGTCTCCATCATACTCACAGGAATTGCATTCCAGAACTAACCACTCAGTGCACCAATTAGCATAAATTGGTTGTCTCAGTTTCTGAATCATCCAACAAAGGAAACTGCTTCTAGCTATTCTTTCTAGACTCCTCATGCTTTTGGGTGCTAACCAATTTATCCATGTAGTAGAAGCTCCTTGTCCCTGGAATCATTCTTATAATTCTGTTCTGAACCTTCTTGAAAATTTCTACAGCATTCTAAAACTCACAGCATCCAAATGGGATGTAACACTCTAAGTGAGGCTGGGCCAATACATTAGCGTAACATCATAAATATTAATGATAAAACCTGATTTTTTTACTGTTTGTTTCTGTTTATAATGCCCATGATCTCCCATCCCCTTGTAATCACTTTCTCCATCAGTTGCCACCTTCAATGAATTGTGCAGTAGACTCCCAGATCTCTCCATGTTCCTGCACCCAGTTTAGAATTGGACAGTATAGTTTGCATCTGTATTCATTCCGATGATCAAAACAAATCTCTTCAAGCGTTTTTACATCAAATTTCATCCGCCCTTCCTGCTTCCATTATAATTGCAGACAGTGTGCCCAGACCTTAACTACCTGCTGTGTGGAAATGCTTTTTTTCATTGCATCAGATTTGCTTCTTTTGCAACTTACTTAATATTCATGCCCTCCCATTCTTGAATATTTTATAAGTGGGAGCAGTTTCTCCTTAACAACTCTGTCCAGTCGATCAATGATTAATTATAGTGCAGACAAAAATCCAATTGAGGTCTGACTAATGTCTTAGGCAAGTTCAACATCGCATCCTTGCAATTATAGCATATGACACTATTTGTGCTCCCTTTTTATGACATAGGCTTCAACTGTCTTGATTCACCTGTTACATGGCTCTGAAAGAGCCTAATGGAAGTCAATACAGTACACTACAGTAATGATATCATCATTATCACCTCTCCCTTTTACATCATCAATTAGTTAAACACATCAACTAACAAATCCATACTGGCTTAATTAACCCACATGGAACCAAAAGATTATTATTTCTCTTTGGATTGACTCTAACCAGAAATCAGTTGTGTGATATTTTTGATGAGTTTCATGGAGGATTTCTCTCTGGAAGCACTTGTGATTTTTTTTCTCGCGCTATCTTGCCAGACTTCCTCATGATCTACCCCTGGGTGTGTCCAGTTTCTCACTTTCTCACTCTTGCCACAGATGAACGTATTGTTGCTGACAGGTTCTCCTGTGATTCCTAGCATTGATGCTAAAATTAAAGCTCTGCCATGCTCCTGGTCAAGCACTGGCTGTCTATAGCTGCTCTGCACAGTTCTTGGCCCAGACAGGTCAGACAGAGGAAAATTGGTACTCAACTTTGATAACAGGGTCAGGAGAGCATGATGGATGGTCACAGCCCATGGGGTGTGACCTGAGATTTTGGTGTTTGGTGTCCAAGATGGAGGGTAGGAGGAGGGAGTGATGAGCTACAGTCACCAGGTTATTACCTGACTTTTGTATTAGGGACTGTCTCTGCCTAGTTCCTATTCAGTGTGTGGGATAATCAGAAACTGCATACCGATGAGATGAGATGACACATAATGAGGATAAATGGAAGTAGTCCTCTTGCACTCAAAAGAGAGAATTTCACCTCACTATTCAAGATTTGGTTGAGAAAAAGAGACTTTTACTGTTGATATCGGGATTTACCATTGTTATCTTGTGATTCTCTTAACTTTCTCACTATTGACCTTGTTGTTCAGTAGCTGGGAAGATTTCAAACTTTTAATATATTGTTTAACAGCTTCTCATCATTGAAGATAAACTGACTTTCATTGGATGTAGATACCATTGGTAAGTCCAACTCTTGTTGTCCATTCCTAAGTGCTCTTTTCAAGGTGAGCCACCTCCTTGAGCTGCTGCCATCCATATAGTACATATATAATCACAGTCCTGTTAGGGAGCTAATTCCAGGATTTGGCTGAAGTATAGTGAAGGAATGCTAATGTAGGGGTGGATTTTCCTTTCTGTCTAGGTCACATTGTCAACATACTTCTAACAATGTGCAAAAAACTTCAGAGGAAGAGCATGCGCAAGCACACTCAAAGGTTCCATGTTATATTTTGAAGCTTCCAATCGTGCATTGATTACTGAGATTTAAACTACCTGTCCAATTAATATACAATGGTAAACTTTGTCTCAATCCCGCACATATATGAATTTGAGTCGAAGATTTAGAAAGTCCTTTTTTTTTAAAAAAGGTTAGAAGTTATTTAAACAGCAGGGACTGTGCATGAAAAGTGAAAATATCAGGGGCTTTGAAATATTATATTAAGACTATTTTTGACCTTAAAACTCCTTCAGATCTTACAGAGCTGCTGCACTATGTAAGGCAGCATGGTTGAGGTGAATTCGTAATGCATTACTTTTGACAATTTGTTTCAAATATATGTTGAAAAAATGTTCAAAGTGGAAGTTTCAGAGTGATAGATAAAACTCTGATGCCTGTGGTAAATATGCTACCGAATTACAAAGCTGGGCCTTCTCTGATGAAGGGTCTAGGCCTGAAACGTCAGCTTTTGTGCTCCTGAGATGCTGCTGGGCCTGCTGTGTTCACCCAGCCTCACATTTTATTATCTTGGATTCTCCAGCATCTGCAGTTCCCATTATCACTTATCCTTGACTGTAATGTTAGTCTCACTTTGCAAAGGACATCACCGAATCCTCTGGACCATGGATGCCCTCATGTACAGGCATGTGTCATGTCTTCTTCTGCCCTACTGAAGCTTCAATGGTTGGCATAATAGCACACTGCAGACCATGGGGAGAAATTGCCAACTCCACACCAACTGAGGGTGGGATTGAACCCAGGTCCTTGGTGCTGTGAGGCAGCAGTACTAACCGCTGAGCCACCCCATAGCATTATGGTCCAGGAAGCCATTCAAATGACGGGAACACAAAGAAAGGTGATAGTGGTAGGAGATTCTACAAATAGGCGGAGAGATTATGTCCTTTGTGAACAGGATTGAGAGCCCTGCATGCTGTTTGAGTTTGGGTATGAGTTATTGTTGTCACATGCACCCAGATACAGTGAGAAGTATTGTTTTGTATGCTATACAGGCAGATTGTACCATACAAAATGCATTAGGGTAGCAGAACAGCATACAGAACACAGTGCTAAACCACAGAGAAGGTGCAGACAGACAGTGAGATCAACATTAACGTTTGAGAGTTTAGTTGAAAGTCTTATAACAGCAGGGAAGAGGCTGTTCTTGAATCTGTTCATATGTGTGTTCAAACTTTTAAATCGTCTTCCTGATGGTTGCCTATCTGGTGCTAAGGTTGAGGTCATCTCGAGTCAGCTTGAAAGGATACTGAGAGGGAGGGGGATGACCCAACTGAGGTGGTCACAAAAACATAGGCGAGAATAGGCAAGAGATCTTGTTTTGAGAATATCAAGAATTAGGAACAAAATGAAAAAAAGACCTTAAAGGTTATAATCTCTGAATTACTACCAGAGAAATGTGCAAGTTGTCAAAGAGATACCAAGATTAGGGAAGTAAACACATGGCTAAGGGAGTGGTGTGGTTAAAGAGGGCTTCCATTTTGTGAAGCACTGGCTTCAGTATCGAGACGGGGAGAGGCGGGGGGGTACTGCACCAACAGGACAGGCTCCACCTGAACTGATGTGAGAACTGGGCCCTATGGGAAAGGTCAAAAAGGGTGTCACAAGGACTTTAAATGAGTTAACTACAATGTTATGGGTATCACAGAGCCAAGTGATCAGGCCTGGTAACTAAACATCCAAGGATACACATCCTATCGAAACGATAGGCAGATGAGCAGAGGACAAATAATTTTGACCCAGCGGGTGGAGGGAATCTGGA